>NC_089585.1:132022805-132702300 GCF_019320115.1 Miscanthus floridulus | reverse complement strand
AAACGTTTAGGTGCCCAACTGTCTGGTGGTGCTCGCAGTAATTAACCCGCTGCTAATCCCTTCTCCATCACTTCATCACCCCCCTCCCGTCCTCAACCGTCCATCCTTACCCAGCTGCAAGTTTACATTCCCGTTCGCAGCAGGCTCACACAAAAAGTCAATGATGACGCCAACGCGCTTGTAGCGCAGTGGGAGCGCTCCCGTCGTGGAGGCCACCCACCCGCGTTCGAAACCCAATCGTGGATCCGCCGGGTGTGGCACCAGGGCTATTTCCTCATATTTATTTCGTGCTGGTCCTGTACGCTACAATAAGACTACGATACGCCCATCGTGTATGAGGCTCGTGTGGCGTCAGTGATCTCTAAAAGGACGTTTGAGGTGTATAGGTTGTCTCTTCTAGAGGTGTACGTGTGTAGTGGCGTGAGTATGTTGCGTAGAGTACAGATACTACAACTTGTGTGCTAGGAGTCCAGGCTAAAAAAAAGTCAATGATGACCTGCAGGTTAAACTAGTATTCTACTGAGAGAACAACAGCCAGCCACCGCACCATACCCTCCTCTCTGTTGAAATATGAATATAAAATTAATTATCAACTTTTCACATCGGTTTAATAAGCCTTTGGATTTAACAAGCTTTTGTGTTGAATCGATCGATGCATGCAGCTCGTATTAGAGACAGAGATCTCAAGAGTAAATCATGGATAGTATAATTAAATAAAATAATTATTATTCACTTATATTCCACTTCTAAGTTCCAGAGAGTCTCCATGTTTTCTAACCAATCTAAGTTGTTTAAGGGTTAGTTCGGCAAAGCTCCGGTCCCAACTTCTTCGGAGAGGATTATGTGAACCTCTACCAAATGCTTAAAATGTAACTGTATTCTGGTGGGATAGTGACGGGTATCACTTCTCCGTTTACCTTACGAGCTGGCAGCTAAAAAAAACTCGTTCTCCGCCGCTTCCCACTACTCGTTCAATCACCACTCAAAATTGCTTCTCACCTTACTTCCCCACCAAATTACTCCATTGGAGAATCATGGAGTGAAGCTCATGAATCACGAAATGGAGCTTTTAGGTTGGACTAGTTTCCTCACCGGTTAAGTCATTTATGTTTTTATTTAGGTTGAACTAGTAATGCATGCAACTTAATATTTTTTTCACATGCTCTCTTATCATCATAACAAATAAGTTGAAACAAAATTGCCAACTTGGCAAAACCTCTCCATCGTACTACCACACCCATGGAAAACCGTGGCAGTATTTCCACGTCCCCAACAAGACGTACGTACGATACTATCCGTCGAAGTAAGTAGTTTCCTCCACACATTAGTTCATTATCTACGGCGATTTCGATCTCGCCGGCCATTGACCAAAGGTGTTATACATGTTTCTATGTTTGGTTTTCACTCAAATATAAAAATGGAAAACAAAATAAAACGGAATAAAAGATCGCTGTGGTACGGCGCAGAAGCAGTGTCTGACATGGAAACCGTGTGAGCGTTTGGCATTAAAATGGTATAGCAGCTGAGAAATACCATAGCAGCAGAAAAGTAGTGGGAGAAAATACTGTTTCGGTCGGAAAAAAAAAAAGACGCCAACCGACCTGAGCCGGCCAGCCGAACATAAGTCTGTTCGTTTGGCTGTGGCTTGTCGTAAACGATCGTAAATTTCCCGCTGAAACAGTATTTTTCTCTCACACAAACCAGCCAGCAGTACTTCTTTACGAATCAGCAACGATATGAGCCAGCCAACCGAACAGGATACTAGCGTGGGTGCAGAGAAACTGTTGGTGCATTATTTAGGGCGAAAATTAAAATCGAAGGGGGAGAATTAAATTTGGAGCGGAGGGAGGCTCATCAGTGGTAGGTGTGGCCTGGGCTGGCCGTGTGAACGACGGGACGGACACAGGCTCGGCTCGGGCTTGCTCTGCTCCCCACCTTTCCCTCCAGCTCGTACCGCCTGTCCGCTCTCGGCTGTCCCTCCCGTCCCGTCTCGTCTCGTCTTGTCAGTGCCACCGCCAGTGTCTCTGACGGTGGAATTAAAAATGCCTTTTTTTTGTTTGTTTGTATATTTATAGATCAGCCTAGGAGACGGAATTTCGGCACGAGATGATGATAGGTTTCCGCCCGCGAGTCAAAGCTCGGAAGCATGCATGGTCAAGCACCGTAGTAGTAGCCTGTAGCCGACTTGCGTTTTCCTTTATTACGTGCAGAGGGAGGGGTGCCATGGTCATGGCGCTGAAACATTCCAGTATTTCTACAACTAGAAGTTTTGTGGATCTTCTGTCGGCAACTTGTGAGTATCGCAAAGCCCAGGGATGACCACGTCCGGTCAAAAGTACATGTCGTATTTGACTTTGTATGACATATTTTTCTTCACTAACAAAGTACATAACAAAATCGACGTACCTAAAAAAAAGTCAAAGCGACTTATAATTTAAAACTAAAAAAATTGCTTGAAATAATACGTACGGTGTCGTCTTCCACGTCGAGGCAGCAAAGATGCGATTACGAAGTATTTCTTACTACAATGTAACACACGATGAATGGAAGTACGTGACAAAAGTTCCATGAAATCAAAAGGGCACGAAAAGGAAAAAAAAACAAAGGCAGAGACGCAGGTGTTGTAAAAGAGAGAGAGTTAAATGCATGGCAGGCGGTGTCATTTAGGTCCACAAACTCTTAAAATGTATTTTCGGCATCATAAAGTTGTCTAAGTATGTCACTTAGGTCCACGAGCCTACATGGCATCGCCAGAATGGCGCTGAGTTCACAAGAGTAGACGTGGCGGCACTCCTCGACGTCGCCTAGTCCCAAGATGCGCGCACCGCGCTTAGGCTAGTCTGCGGCCTGGGCAAGGGCGACAAGGACGGCTTCTAAAGCTCGTCCTTAGCTCGATTGCCGTCGTCACGACATACGCGGATCCAGTAATCTACGAATATAACTTGCAACACATGCATGTGTCCACGTGCGCGTGAACTACATTGCTAGCTGCTGGCTCTCCATCCCATAGCACTAGCACAGGTGTAGGGCTAGGGTAGGATACATGGGGAGGGAGGGGAACGCCTCGTCGTGCGCACGTCGATGTGCTGAGACGACCGCGCCGACCTCCGCCGGAACTCAACTGCACGCTGAAGGTCGAGATCACCACCCTTGGTTACCGCGTCAAGAACGTGCTCGTCATCATCGCGGATGACAGCGTCGGCTACGAGGGGGCAGCGGCGTCTTGGAGCGCACGACGTCGTCAGCCGCCAAGGAGTCGAGAGCGGCGGCATCATCAGGTGCCTCTAGGCTCAAGCGGCAGCGCACGACGAGCCTTTCAGCAATCCTAGAAAACAAGTCTATCTAAAAGCTACCATATACCCTCATCAATCCAATACTACGATTCGTTTTTCTACTTTCCCACGTGAGTCAAACCAGGAGTACCTCAACATCTTGGACAAGCACTATGCTTACTACGTCTGTGACTGGCTCCGCCGCGAGGTGTTGGTGCCGCTGCGCAAGGCCCTCGAGCTCTATGAGGTTGTTGACACAAAATGTGACGCACTGTGCCTCACACACAGCAAGCCGGAAAGCGTGGCTTCAATCGGGTTCCCGGGTGCTTCGTGATCCGGAAGCGTGCCAGTCAGTTTGACCTGAAAACTAACAAGGGATAGAACAATTAAATGTCAAACCGGAACATGTCGGGTAATACCAGACAGTTCCTCATATACGGCCCTGAAGCCACTTACAACGACATACAGCTATAAAAAGCTGTCTGCCAACAAGTTTATAAACCATTCGGCTAATCGTAAGATGAATGCACGTAAAGGCCTAATTGCTGAATACATGTACATGAGAAGACATGTTTGAACAAGTGAAATTAATTATGAGTTAATGCATAACCAAGCTCGGCAGTTCAGCCGAATTGGGGTCCATGAGGAAGGAACGTGCAAATAAAAAACGATTAAACTAATCTAAAACCTGCATCTGCCGCACGACACCTGGTTTCGTTAAAGCTTAAACGTGATTAACATGCATGAACCCGCAACACGTGACAATCTAGATTAAAATAATTCAGCCATTACGAGTGTATTGTCTATTTACGAAGGTAATACGAAAATAATGATCATTGAAGCACGAATAAAATCATAAGAGAGGGCCGAACAATATCGATCTAGATTGGGTAGAAGTGTGTTACAAATATATAAAATATTTAAAACATGCAACACTGGATAACTTAATGAATCTATTTAGATTTGCCATATCTAATAGAGCCGATAACTATCTTGCTTTCACTAAGCATATTGAGCAAACGCCTGCCGCACGGTATCTACTCATAAGCGAAGCATAAGCAAAGACTTCTTGATTGTTAAGCAAAGATCCGCCGCACGATCATTGAAAACAAACAAGACTACTTGCATCACGTCTAAATCCACCGCATGATACTAAACATGATAACAAGGTTGTCGGAACTTACGGAGGTCGACGGATCGATGACTCCTCTCGAAGAACTCGACGACACGACAAAAGGACTCGAAAGTTGGCACGGGGCCGGTTGTATTGATTTGGTTGTGAACCCTTATTACAATGGTCGAGGGTCAATATTTATACCCTAGACAAAACACGAGTCCTAGAGGACTACAATTCACAAAGGAACTTTTAAACAAACTTGGAAACTTACGATTCCTTACCCTAAACCTTTAGATTCCTTTATTATTACAACTTTCATCTTTCCGATCGGCCTTGCCTGCCCTCTTCTATTTTCCCGAATGGAGTCACCGCCTTCTGGAGTAACCGACCGCACAAGCATTTAGCCGACCGCCTGTTTTGTTTGCCGAACACCTTTCTTCCCGCATGCGGGTCCACCTGTCATCCTCCATAATCGACCAAAATCCAGTGTTAACACATGCCCCCTCAATTTCAGGATAAAAGTTGTTTTATTCTGAAATTGACCACAAGCTCTTTCTTCCTCCTAGGTCAGCACCGTTCAATACCGCAGCCGCTGCCCAAAAAATTCAATCTTTCAACGCAATCTCGGACCCACTTCGAATCTTCAATGGCGACCCAAGATGAAATTCCAGAGGTAAACTTTACTTATATTCGGCACTTTCATTTGATCCTCCCACTCCTCTTTTGATTTATTCCTCTTTGATTTCAATCACCTTCTAAAGGAATACAAGAACCAGATTTTGATCCCTATGCTGCCAACCTCGACTCCTATTTCCTCGGCCCAATGGGAAATCCTGACCCTTCTGAAATTATCGAGAAGGAAACCCAAAGAATTCCTTTCAAATCTGGGATCACCTCGCCAAACCGATGGCCAAACACGTTCAAGAATTGGCCATTTCCCCCAATCACCGGATGGCGGAATTGGTACAGGAGAATGCTGGATAAAAGCAGCAGCCACTGGGAAAGTCAAGACATCAGTCATTGTCTGGAATTATCCTTAGCAGAAACACCCAGAAATGATTCCCTTTTAATAGCAGCTTCTCATTTTTGGTCTGACACTATTAATGCCTTCATCTTTGGTCATGGCATGATGACCATTACTCTAGCTGACGTGTTCATGATGACTGGCTTGAACGTGTCATTGCCAGTATATCCCTATAAGTACAAAAGCAAAAGTAATCAAAGAGCCGTCAACTCCGGATGTGGATGGGTCAAACATATCCAGAACTACATGAATGCATCTGGCACCGTCTCTGACAAAGAGTTGAAAGCCTTCATGAATATGTGGCTATGCAGATTCATCTTCTGTGGAAAATCCAATGAACCAACCCTGAATCACATGGTAATGGCTGAAGACTTAGCTGCAGGCACTCAGATCCCACTAGGCAAATATCTCTTAGGGTCTGTTTATCATATGATGCATCAGATTACTCTTCAGATGCGCCAAGGTGGAGAAATCTCTTGTGTGAATGGTCCCTGGTGGCTAGTTCAAATGTGGCTTCAGCTATATATGCATCAGATAACCTCTGTGAGCCTCTTCAATCTAAGTTTTCCTTCAGTTAACTATGCTGAAGGTAGTACAGCAAAGGTTAAGGCTTGTCAAACTTATGGGGAAGCAGCATCATCTATAAGCATTGACATAGACATCGGTCATTTCTTCAAGCTGTTTTTCAAAGGATTCGGCAATGTGCTCTGGTTTCCTTACAGAGAAAATGAAAATTTGACTTTGCCCTGCAAGTTTAGTTATGAAATTGGTTGTTCAGGTCAAGAATCCACAGAGATTTTCAACTCCTTTATCAAACCTTGCACTCTGCCAGCCGAATTTTATCATGGGAGGTTAGTGCAGTCCACCTATGAATTCTACTATCCAAATATGGTGGCTAGACAATTAGAATGTGGCCAACTGCCTCCAAGATTCCTCTTCTCAACAATCATAAAGTCAAGGGAAGTAATAACAGAAAGAATGGAAGCCAAGAAAATCTTTGAATTAGGATGGGAGTTGCCAACATATGAACCATCTCCATTTGGGCTAATAGATGTTGCTCATCCCTTCTTCGTCTCTTGGTGGCAAGAATGGCATACTCATATCTTCAATATGTCAGTTCATTCTTTATGCAAAAACTTGCAACCTGACTTTGCTTCTGATAGCGAGGTAATTTCATTATGCTCATCATTTCTTGCATCCTGAATCCACTTCTTATTTTAAAATCTGGTTATGCACAGGATCTTGAGTTTACTCCTCCAGCCAAAGCAATCCAGTACTATTCGGCTGGTCCCAAGCCTGCTCTGGGGTTTGATGCTCCAAACTTAAAGGAATTCATGAAAACTCCTGTGACTTTGGATTCAGTACCCTTAAAGGCACTCATGAGAACCCCTACTGCTTCAGCCGCTGCATCTTCAAGAGGAAAAAGCAAAAGGAAAACATCTGACAATTTTCTCTTACCCAAGAAACCAAGGACCAAGAAAGCCAGATTATCTCTTAAGGCATGAATCTTTTATTTTCTTATCAGGTTAACAACCTCACTCAGCAGTAAACCTGACCACCTCTATATTCATTACTTCCATTGCAGCCACAAGTCGAAACTCCCACACTGGGCAATACCTCAGCGCCTGCAGAACCAACCCCTGAAGTTTCTACTGGAGATGAAGAAATCCATGATAGCGAAACTTCAGAGACTCATGAAGCTGAAAGTTTAAAAGCTCACAAATCTGATGAAACCATAGGTAACATCGCTCAGCCAATTCCCCTTTTTCTCTTTCTTCCTAAATAACACCTATCTCTTGTGCTTATTATCATTTACTTTATTGAGAATAGATGAAATATTAGATGAACTGGCAAGGGAAACTTCTCCTGATCAAGCCCCAGACCCGCCTCTTCTGAACCTTCAATCAAGTTCTCCAGCAAGCCAGGGTATAATCCATCTTGATAATCAATCAGCCCAACAGGTAATGCCTTGTCTCACACCATATCTTAGCTAAATTACCCAATCGGCTAACACCTTCTTTCTTCTCCTTTCTTTAGAAGAACATCACTAAACCGACCACCAGTTACTCCTTCTCTATTGAGGACTACATTATTGAGAAAGGTGAAGAGATCACTTCTCGTCAAACCTTATCGCTGGAAAATCAGGCTCGGCTAAAAGAGGTGATCATTCTGCTGAATAAGGATACCATTAGTCTGGTTCAGGATGCAGACCAGATAAAAGACCTCCTTGAACTCATTGATCAAGATATCCCCTCTGCTCTCAAGACTCCCCTAGAATCTGCAGCCCATCTCGATGACCACTTTGCTATGGTGAGAAGGGCAACCAAGAACATATCTTCGAGGGCTGCTCTGCAGAAGGATAGATCTTTGAAAAAGCTGAAGATTAAAGATCTTCACTCTCATATCCAGACTACAAGAAATTCCTTGACAACCTTGGAGCCTGAACTGAAAGCCATGGAGGATGAAAAAAGCAGACTAGAAGCTCAACTAGCCAAACTGAATGCCAAAATTCAGTCTCACAGGGCCCATATAGCTAATTTGCCGAAGAACATAGAAGCAGCTTTACTAAAGATAGCTTCGACCATCAAAGAAGATCAGCAGATCAAAAACAAGTTATCCAGCATCCAGAGTTCTGAAGATGAAGATCAAAAAGTGCTAGATAATGTTAGCCGAATCAGGACTGAAGCCATAGAGGCAATCAATCAGCTTCTAAACAAGTAGACATTGGGCTTGTAATAAACTCAAATGTGATACCCTCTGTCCTTCAACTTTGTTTTCACATATTTTTATTTGTTTGAGAAAAAAACAATCAGCATTTTCCCCTTAAATTACTCAATTAGAATGTAGCCGATTGTCTCCATTCTTCTGATAGCCGAACGAATCCAATTTAAATATTGTGAGGGTACAGCCGAACAATGTTGGCTCCAACAAATCAGGGAGATAGTCGAGCGACGTTCGATTTAACCCATGCCTGGCCCAGCCCAGTAGCGGCCCAGCTGAAAGGGAAAAACCCTACTCCACCATTCGGCATTCTCGCGCCCACAACTCCGTGGAATTCGCCACGATCCTTCGCTTCGGCTTATAAATAGACCCTTCCGTTAGCTTTCATCGCTATCTTCGCTTTAGCGTTCTCACATCCGTCTCCTCCACTTCCTTCGTTCGATTCATTCCATAAGAAAACCCTAACCTCCATCAAAGCAAATGATGAACAGTGGCAACCGTGGCAAGCGTCCTGCCGACGGAGAGGCTGAAGGAAGCAGAGCATCGCGCTGCCGGCGTCGTGGGTACGATTCGGCTTTTTGCCCCCTTTGCAATTTCCTTGTTCATCTCTTAGTTTCGATCTTTCCTTCCTCATTCATCAGGATAAGGGTCATCAGCTCCAGCCAATATCATCTCCTTCCTCCGGCGACGGCAACTCAACCGGGAACTCCATCATCCGGCTCCTCCGGATCTTCCAGCTCTTCAAGCTCTTACCATTCCAATCCTTGGGGCCCGGCAGAACCAGCAGATGCACACCATCCATACTCTCATGAGGAGGCGCTCAAGTTTCGCTAGGAGAGGGACGAAGCCCGGGAGGAGCTAGGCGACGTCTCCAAGAAGTTCGGCATCGATCAAGCCGAATGGGAGGACCAGCGGAAGTAATTCTGCGACGCCATCACCGGTTTGATATCCCCATTTGGTTTTATCATTCTGGCTTCCCTTGCTTGCTGATCCATTTTTTCTTTTCTACCCAGCTCTTTCTGCGGAGAATGATCGCCTGAAGGCGGCGGCGAACAAAATTGCCGACAAGGTGAATGCCCAGGGGGAGACATCCGAGGCACGCCTTGATGCTGTGGACGGCCGCGTTGATTAGGCCGTCATCCAAGGTGTGCACCTTGGTGTTTCTCTCGGGCTGGCGGCAATGACCTCCCGAACCAACGAAGACTACTCCTTCCAGCCAGTCGGCTTCGCTGGAGGACGCCCGGACGAGATCGACGATATCGATGAGCGTCTGGAGGTCTATGATGATCATGCCGTCGCCCTTGCCGAATCCACACATCCCCAGTCCATTCTCAACAAGTTATTTGAGGAGTAGTTTGTATTAGGATGGACTTCTGTAAATAAACTTGTCTTTTGGAAGAATACTTATTTCTTTGATCCTTTTTGGTAAAATTCTGCATGCGACTGTCAGAAAATGCTGAAAACAATCCAGTCTTGCATAAATATCCTTGTGCTAGAGGCGATGCAAGCTGCATCGGCTATTTTGTGCTAAAGGCGATATGAACAATATCGGCTATTCTCAGTCTTATATCTGATTTTTAGGCTAAAGGCGATTTTCTCTTTATCGGCTTTTCTGATCTACATTCATGAACCAACCTCAACACTGGGGTAATACTTCTTAAGAAATCTTCCATTGATAGCTCTAGTAAACTCCTCCCCAAATAAAGTCTTCAATATGTATGCATTGCCAGGTACACATTCTACTATTCGGAAAGGACCTTCCCAATTTGGAGACCATTTGCCGAACGTTCTATCCTTTGTCCCAACTGGCAATATAGTTTTCCAAACCAAATCTCCTTCTGCGAATTGCTTCAGCCTAACCCTTTTGTTATAATACTTGGCAACGCGTATTTTATTCTTCTCAATATTTTCCAATGCCTTGAGACGAATCAAATGTAGATCTTCCAATTCATCCATCATTAGATTCTTATAATCCTCTTCCACCAATTCTTTCTGTAACACAACTCGCCTTGATCCTGACCGTAATTCCCATGGTAATATAGCATGATGCCCATAAACCAGTTCATAGGGAGACGTTTGAGTGGACCCATGACAAGCCATTCGGTAAGCCCACAATGCTTCATTAAGAACCAAGTGCCATCTCCTTGGTTTTTCATCAATCTTCTTCTGGATGATTTTAATCATAATCTTATTTGATGCTTCTGCCTGACCATTAGCTTGTGCATAATAAGGAGAAGAATTATACAACTTAATCTCCATATCTTTGGCAAAATCACAGAATTATGAAGAAGTAAACTGAGTTCCTTGATCAGTTGTTATAGTTTGAGGAATCCCGAACCTGTGAATTATATGTTCCTTAACAAAACTGATCATATTCTCTGACGTTACCTTCTTCAAAGGAATAGCTTCAACCCACTTGGTGAAATAATCCGTGGCCAAGAGTACAAACTTGTGTCCCTTATTAGAAGGAGGATTGATCTGACCAATTAAATCTATACCCCATCCTTTGAACGGCCAAGGCTTGATTATAGGATTCATAGCAGACGCTGGAACTTTTTGAATATTGCCGAATTTTTGACAATTGTGACACCCTTTGTAATATTCAAAACAATCTTCCAACATAGTTGGCCAAAAATAACCAGTTCTCGTAATTATCCACTTCATCCGATAAGCTAACTGATGTGCACCACACAATCCTTCGTGAACCTCATACATCACTTTCTTGGCTTCTTCTTGACTTAAACATTTGAGCAATACTCCATCGATGGACTTGTAATATAACTGATCATCAAGAAACACAAATTTGAGAGCTGTGTACCTGAGTTTTTGGGAAACCTTTTGAGATGGATTTTTCAGATAATTGGTAACTTCGTATCTCCAATCACCATCTACTGGATCAGTATTTAAAACATCTTCCTCCATAGCAAAAACTTCCCGACTCTCTCGATATCCAGAAGCAGCTTGAGCTAACTTATTTGCTTCTTCATTGTACTCCCTAGGGATATGATGCAAGGTTACTACCAGGAAATTCTTCAAAAGTTCTCTACACTCCTCATAATATTCTCTTAACACATTGTTCTTGCAATCATACTGACCATTCAGTTGGTTAATCACCAACTCAGAATCCCCAAAGATTTCAACAGCAACGGCCTTTACTTCTATAAGAAGCTGAAGCCCTCTAAGCAATGCTTCATACTCTGCTTGATTATTAGTAACATGAAACTCAATAGGAACCGCATACTCAAAAGTTTTCCCTTGTGGGGAAATCAAGAGAATACCAGCACCACCACCTTTGTTACAAGATGATCCATCGAAGAACAAAGCCCAAGGCACAATGCTTATCGCCTCAACAGAAAGATCCCGATGTTGGGTAATAAAATCGGCAATAATCTGACCCTTTACCGCCTTTGCCGATTCATACCTTAAATTAAATTCTGACAATGCTAAAATCCATTTGCCAATTCTTCCATTCAAAATTGGCATTGATAGCATATGTTTGATTACATCAAAACTAGAAACTACCACGCATTCGGCATTCAACAAATAGTGCCGAAATTTGGTACATGAGTAATACACACACAAGCAAAGCTTTTCTGTAGCCGAATACCTTGTTTCCGGGTCTAGTAGTTTTCGGCTAAGATAAGCTACGACTCTTTCTTTTCCTTCAAATTCTTGCATAAGGGCCGATCCTATCGTTAGGCTATCAGCCACCACATACAACTTAAAAGGCTTGTCAAGTTGTGGAGGTACCAGCACAGGTGGTGCCTTCATATATTGTTTGATCTCATGAAAAGCCTTTTGTTGTATGTCACCCCATATAAATTTTTGATCCTTCTTGAGCTTTAATAAAGGAGAAAAGGGCAAAACTCTCTCTGATAGATTGGATATGAATCTTCTTACAAAATTGATTTTGCCTAACAATGACTGTAATTCTGTGAGATTGGTTGGCGGCACAATTTTGTCTATTGCTTCCATGCTCTTTTTCCCAACTTCAATTCCTCCTTTATGAACTAAAAATTCCAAAAACTCTCCAGCCGAAACTCCAAAGGCACATTTGTTTGGATTCATCTTCAAGCCATGCTTTCTTGTGCACTCCAGAGTCTTTCTTAAATCGGCTAAATGTCCTTTATGATTCCTAGACTTGACTACTACATCATCGATGTAGATCTCTACAATCTTGCCGATCAGTTCGTGAAAAATATAATTCATAGCTCTTTGATAAGTTGCACAGGCATTCTTTAACCCAAACGTCATGACTATCCATTCAAACAAACCAATATGACCAGGACATCTGAAAGTTGTTTTAGAAATATCTTCTATTGCCATAAAAATTTGATTATAGCCAGCATTACCATCCATAAAACTAATGACTTCATAACCTGCTACTGCATTTACTAGTAAATCAGCAACTGGCATTGGGTAACCATCCATGGGAGTTGTCTTATTAAGATTTCTGAAATCTATACAAACTCTCATTTTTCCATTTTTCTTGTATACCGGTACTATATTTGAAATCCACTCTGCATACTTGCATGGCCGAATGAAGTTTGCTTCTATTAATCTTTCAACCTCCTTCTTTACATCAGCCAGTACCTCCTCTTTGTATATCTTCCGTGGAGGTTGTTTGTAAGGACGAAATCCAGATTTAATGGGTAATCGATGCTCAACAATGGAACGATCCAATCCAGGCATTTCCGTGTAATCCCAAGCAAAACAATCTTTAAACTCTTTCAACAGATCTATCAACTTTGATTTATATTCTGGGTCTAACTTTGCACTAATATACATCGGCCTTGGCTTAGAACCATCACTAACATTAATTTCTTCCAGCTTATCAGCCGACATAAAACCACGTCCCAACTTTCCTTTGTTGCCATCGACGGGATTTCCCATTAAAAATTACTATGAGAGCCGACTGCTTGGATCGGCTGTTGACCCTCGCTGAAAACATTTACAGGACCTTCTTTCCACATTTTTCCAGAGAAACAATCGACGCCTTCATATTCCCAGTAGGTAGATTCTGTGGCAGCAACACTTACCGAATCGTCAGCATGCACAACTTCAACATCATCTCCAATCCATTGAATGAGAATTTGATGCATGGTCGAAGGAATGCAGCAATTAGCATGGATCCAATCTCTGCCCAAGAGTAGACTATATGCCCCCTTGCCATCAATGACAAAAAAGGTAGTAATCAGAGTTTTAGACCCAATAGTCAGATCGACATGGATAGCACCTCGGGTATCAGAAGGATTGCCAGCAAAGTCCCTAAGCACCATGTCAGTTTTCAACAATTCTTCATTAGTCATCCCAAGCTTTCTGAAGGTAGTATAAGGCATGATATTGATAGCAGCCCCTCCATCAACAAACATCTTGGTCAAAGGCTTGCCATTGACATATCCTTTTAAATAGAGTGGTCTTAAGTGACGATTCTTGATTGGTTTGTCAAAAACAGCCTACTGCGTTAATACAAGCTGAGCCATCAAATCCTGACATTCACTTTCATCAAAATCAGAGTACACCTCTTCTTGGACATCTTGGCTTTCGGGAGCTATAAACTCTGATGGGAGGAAGAAAGCCATGCAAGCATTAGCCGAAGGACCACATCCATCAGGCTTCTTTTTAGGACGCCATATTTGCTTTGTTTCGATAACTTCCTGTTCCAACTCCCTATTCCTCAACCGTTGCACTCTTCTTTTCTGACTTTTCCTCAGGCCTGGAGGACACCACTGTCCTTTTTGCCATACGTATCTATAGGAATCAACTTCTTCATCCTGCACACTATCATGAATCCAACCTTGACCTGCAAATCTTTTCCTTTGCCGATTCTCAAAATCATCTATTTTTAAGCACCGATCATCTTCAAGAACCTTCTTTCCAAGTCTTTTGTAGACGGGACGGCGGTTGACTCGAGATTGCCTATACTCGGAGTACTGAGCACTACACTCCGGACAATTATTTCTTGCAGGAAACCTCAAGCCTTCATTCCAACAATGCCTAAAGAATGAACAACCCCAATGAGACTACTCCTGTTCTGTCATGTATTCTTCTTTCTCCCTTCGGTATATCTCTTCCTCATACCTCCGGCATTCTTCCATAAACCATTGCTTCTTATGGTACTCTTTCTCTTGCTCTCTCTGCCACTTGTTTAGCAAAATATGTGATGTAACTCTGGGTTTAGAAGTTTGACCTTTCTTAGTTCGGCTATTCTGAAACCGAACTCGTTGCTGTAGCTCTCTACTGGTGACTTGCCAATCCGGGTCAACAGCACCACTCTCTTTTGCTCTATCAGAAGTCAACACCTTCACCTTGCCTTTACCTTTGAGATCATTGGCAGAGACCATATTCATAGAGAAAGAAATCATATTTTGTGGAAAAGGCTGATCATCAATTTTCATCTTGCCATCAAACCTCAAATGTCCTTCTTGGATAGCTTTCTGGATTTGTATTCTGAACACTCGGCAATCATTGATAGAGTGAGAATTAGTGTTATGGAAGCCACAATACTTTTTGTCTTTCACTCCTTCAGGACGTAGCATAGGATGTCCTTCTGGCAGCTTAATGCGTCCTTCCTTTATCAACAATGCAAAAAGCCTGTCTGCCTTAGTAACATCAAAATCATAGGTTCCCTTTTGTTGTTTCAACCAGCGTTGACTAACTTGAGTGGGTTCCTTTGCCCAATTCAACTCAGCCGCAGCTATCTCATCTTCATCAATATACTCAGTCGCTTCCTCCAGAAAACCTTGATACACCTCATTAGTGGCATTATTCTTCTGAAAGCGATTATCTCTCCTGAATCCTTGGGCCAGATTACTCATAGCTGCTAAACGCTGCGCAAGTTGGCCAAGATCATCAAACTCCATGCCGAACAACTTTTCCCTGATATTCGGCAACATTCCTGCTATAGCCATTCCAGGTAGTTGATCATCTGGTAAATTCAGAGAGTAACACATATTCTTGGTCTCCCTAAATCTGCGAAGATATTCCAATGGTGTCTCATTTGTTCTCATCCTCAGACTCATGAGATCAACCAACTTTTTCTCATTAGTACCCGTGTAGAAATATGAATGAAACTTCTGCTCTAGCTCTGTCCACGTACCAATGGAATGAGCTGGTAAAGACGTGAACCACGTGAAAGCTGGTCTTGTAAGAGACAAAGGAAAATATCGAATCCTCCAAGCTTCATCTGAAGCAGCTTCTCCAAGCTGCATCAAGTACCGACTGACGTGCTCTATGGTACTAGTATCATCTTGACCAGAAAACTTGGTCAAATCTGTTAGAGGCTTCACCCTTGGAGGTAACGCCACTCTGTTGTACCACTCTGGATAAAGAGACTTGTATGAATAGGATTGATTTTTTGGCTTTAAACCAAATTGATTTTGCATCATGTCAGCCATCCTGTGCATCAAAACATCAATGCCTGAATCCTGATTTCCTTGTACTTGCACTCCAGAAGGCAATCCTGAAACACTCCTATACCCTAGATTTGGCACAGCATTGATAGCACTGTAATCAGTAAATTCTTGATACCCATCTCCATACATATTCTTCTACAATCTGTTTGATGCTGGAGAAACTCTGTAAGCTAAAGGTGGCACTTCTCCTGTGGTACCAAATGTCACCTGGCCATAGGTGGGATGTGATTGCTTTTCAGTGTGAGTCAATCCACTTATATTTAAAGGCGACGCCACTTCTTTTCCAACAGGCTTCTCCTGATGCTTTGGAACATTGAAAAGCGTCGGTCCACTGAGTGGTCCAACATTTTCTTCAAAGTATTTATCAACCATTGGACCAAAAGTACTGATCATGATTGCTCGAAAGGTATTCAGAAAAGCTGTGTGATGGTTTGTCATGGTTTCTCCCATAGCTTTATAAACCAGGGCTGCCATCTTCTGAGCATCCTCCTCTTTAGTGTAATCAGTTTGATGCGGAAGAAGAACCCTTGGCATTGACTGCTTTTGAAACACTTTATTGCTCTTGTTTTTGGAAAAAGACATCAAGCACTTTCGTTGGTATTGCTCACATGCTTGTAGCACTAAATCCCTGTAATTATCTGGCAATTCTGTCATGCTCACATCCAGAACATGATCATTGTTGATCTCAGACGCCATCTTAAACTAACAGATTCGTCCCACCGGGCGTGCCAAAAAGTGTGTTGACACAAAATGTGACGCACTGTGCCTCACACACAGCAAGCCAGAAAGCGTGGCTTCAATCGGGTTCCTGGGTGCTTCGTGATCCGGAAGCGTGCCAGTCAGTTTGACCTGAAAACTAACAAGGGATAGAACAATTAAATGTCAAACCGGAACATGTCGGGTAATACCAGACAGTTCCTCATATACGGCCCTAAAGCCACTTACAACGACATACAGCTATAAAAAGCTATCTGCCAACAAGTTTATAAACCATTCGGCTAATCGTAAGATGAATGCACGTAAAGGCCTAATTGTCGAATACATGTACATGAGAAGACATGTTTGAACAAGTAAAATTAATTATGAGTTAATGCATAACCAAGCTCGGCAGTCCAGCCGAATTGGGGTCCATGAGGAAGGAACGTGCAAATAAAAAACGATTAAACTAACCTAAAACCTGCATCTGCCGCACGACACCTGGTTTCGTTAAAGCTTAAACGTGATTAACATGCATGAACCCGCAACACATGACAATCTAGATTAAAATAACACGAGTGTATTGTCTATTTGCGAAGATAATACGAAAATAATGATCATTGAAGCACGAATAAAATCATAAGAGAGGGCCGAACAATATCGATCTAGATTGGGCAGAAGTGTGTTACAAATATATAAAATATTTAAAACATGCAACACTGGATAACTTAATGAATCTATTTAGATTTGCCATATCTAATAGAGCCGATAACTATCTTGCTTTCACTAAGCATATTGAGCAAACGCCTGCCGCACGGTATCTACTCATAAGCGAAGCATAAGCAAAGACTTCTTGATTGTTAAGCAAAGATCCGCCGCACGATCATTGAAAACAAACAAGACTACTTGCATCACGTCTAAATCCACCGCATGATACTAAACATGATAACAAGGTTGTCGGAACTTACGGAGGTCGACGGATCGATGACTCCTCTCGAAGAACTCGACGACACGACAAAAGGACTCGAAAGTTGGCATGGGGCCGGTTGTATTGATTTGGTTGTGAACCCTTATTACAATGGTCGAGGGTTAATATTTATACCCTAGACAAAACACGAGTCCTAGAGGACTACAATTCACAAAGGAACTTTTAAACAAACTTGGAAACTTACGATTCCTTACCCTAAACCTTTAGATTCCTTTATTATTACAACTTTCATCTTTCCGATCGGCCTTGCCTGCCCTCTTCTATTTTCCCGAATGGAGTCACCGCCTTCTGGAGTAACCGACCGCACAAGCATTTAGCCGACCGCCTGTTTTGTTTGCCGAACACCTTTCTTCCCGCATGCGGGTCCACCTGTCATCCTCCATAATCGACCAAAATCTAGTGTTAACAGAGGTTTATATGTGTGCGTGCAAGTTTGAAGCGTTGCCGTATGCGCGGGTGGCGTCCTTGGCAATGAACAAGTGCAATGTGTTCCAGAAGCACGACAAGCACCGCGTGGCCGGTTTCTTCAACGAGGTGTGCACCGGTTGCGCCAGGATGCTCGCGGACACGGTGCTGCCGCACGACGATGTAATAGAACTGACCAAATCATAAGAACGTAAGTACAAAAACAATCACCGAAGCGATCAAATTCCTATACTTAAGCTCCCATAATCCCGGTAGTCCGGAAATCACGAAGAATTTCAACCAACTCTCGACATACAAACCAAGATCATAGTGATTCAACACAACACATCATCCGTTACAACATTTCATAAGTAGCATTCGGATTACATCCATCAGAGTTTAAATAGAATATTACAAACCCAGTTTGAGTGTGCGGAAGCAACATAGTTTGGTACAAAACATCATAGTTTCCAAATACATTGCCAAGTCTGAGTCATGTCCCACAAAAGCATTATCAGGTACGAGAACTAGTAGAGACCGCGCCCAATGGTCTAGTCTTCATCCCCTGCTGGGAGAAGGCAGTACTTGCAGCAACCAAAGTAGAACTAGTCATCTGCAACCGGTGGAAGATAAACCCTAAGTACGAGAAGGTACTCAGCTAGACTTACCCGTCAAACCAGAAATAAAGGACACCAAGGATCATGCAAGGCTTTTCAGGTGGGCTAGCTTGACACAGTTGCATAAAAGAGCTTATGATTATAGTAACCAATTTAACCTTAGCATCAAGCTTAACATCATTTACCTGTCCACTAGATTAGCACCTGTACTAGAGCACTCACTTATTAGGAGCAAACAATATTAACCATAGCAGGTATAATAAGGCTGTCATCATCATATCATCATTTCCGAACCATTATGTTATTTAGTGTATCTACTTTGGAGATAAGCCCGCCAAGTTCTGACTAACCGGGAGAGACGGCGACTCGAATCGAATTACAACTCAGCTGAGGGGGTATTCCTAACTCTCACCCTGTCATACTTAGCAAGGGTAGCCGTGGGTCACCTTTGGGACAACTCAGGAACCAAATTCGTGGGTTCGATCAGCGCAAGCACTCTTAGGGATTACCCATCTACTAGGACGATCAGGACTTTTAAATCACCTGCCCTTGGACTCACGCCTACGGCTCCCTTCCGAGGCGTACTTTATACTTATCGACTCCCGGCCTGAGGTGAGCTACCCGGCTTCGTGGTCGGTCTCCAGACCCGGCCAACTAAGAGAGAGGCATGCGTTCAACATGAACAGGAAAGGCTCCAAGATTCAGTCCTTAATCGACACAGACGGAGTCACTGCAAACCGACAAGCCTCCGTCCGGTCTTCATTTCAAATTAAGACTGGTTCTTTTCCACGATAGCAAATATAGCCAACCGTGCCACATGTATCTTCCTATATCTCGCAGGTGACAGGAAATCACCCGACTTCTACCGTGTTTAAGCAGGGCTAAGCACTATACGAGCCTGAGCTACATAGGATTTAGGGTAACAATATCTGGACAAGGATCGGATAACCAATGCAGCAAGTGTTTGCATCCAACACCTAAACTTAATGCAACAATATATGTAATAATAATACTGTAACTGCATTTCGGAAATTAGGAGGCTTAATATGCTCTGGGGCTTGCATTTCACAAAGTTGCAAGGACGGTGATCCGGGCACTCAACGGCGACCTCGTCTGGCACTTCTCCTGAAGGCTGCTCCTCCTGAATCTTCGGTGTCGGCTGCTGCTGCTCGCTTGGTTCCTCGAATTCCAGCAGGGTCACTCCTTCCGGTACACCTATTGCATGCCAATGCACAAGATAAATATCATGGATGCATAAGGAATGACATGATGCTCAATGATGAATGAATCACAGTAAGTGTTTACCGAAAACATCACTGGACACTCGTTTACCGAGTAAAACTAGCCCTATTCAAATCACTTTAAAACAGGTATCTAATTTAACTTGAAGAACAAGATCAACTTACCTAACTTGCATAACCTAAGATAAAGATGCTCATCTTCAGTTAAAGGCCTAACACCTAGGAACATTACCACAAACTTAGAAATAGTAAAGGCATACATAAATTAACATTCAAAGTTTCATATGCACACAAGTAGTCCCTTAATTCAATCACAACTAAAGTTCTACAATTCCAAATGACTTGCATGAGGATATTCTGGAAAGCTTGTGAAATTCTCTACAAATCAATTGTAAACATCAAAGCATGATTCTTACGTTAACCAAATCGAATTTCAGTAAACCTAGAATCTGTCCAGAAATGATAGGGTTACTAACTTAATTATTTAATGATGATGCAAAAGCCTAATTTGACCAAACCAAGTTTACCAACTTGTTGCACATACCAGAGGAACACTATAAAGTATAATGCTAACTTCTAAATAAATTATTTAATGTCCTTTTCCAATTTATTTAGTTAATTAGGTGATTAATGCAATATATAGTAAAACTATTCATAAAAATCTACCAAATTTATAGTAGCTATCTCATGCTTCACATAGACTACCATAAAAATTTCAAAGCCATTGAGCAAGCAGAACTTGATGTATCCAAAATAACAGGTGGCATGCCTATTTTTAGCATATTTAGGAAACCCTAATGAAAAGTGTCAAGCAACAGATTTCTCATTTTTCTTTGCATCATTCTAGCATAAGAACCTTACAAACCAAATTTTACCTACACTAGATCTATAGAAAAATTATGAAAATTCACACAAGATCCATCCATTGATAATAGGAAATTCTATAACTCAAAAATTACACATGCACTAGCTCTGAAATTTTAACTAGAGCTTCTACTAAGCAAGAATAGATTACCCACAAGATTTCATAATTTTTGGACCACAAAAACTCAAGATAAAATTCAAACAAGTTTGTATGCATCTAAAAACACATTTCAAAGTCCTATTTCATTCATCCAAAATTTCTAAAACATGTGCTCATATAATATTTTTATTAAATACTAGACATTACTAGGAACTCAACAAAATTGGAACCATAGCATTTGGATCTACCAACTAGGAGATACACATTTTTGAATCTATACACCAATCTGTGAAATAATAAAAACAAAACAATTAAGAAAACAATCCACTGCTGTTGGGCTGGCCCGAAGGACACGGCGGCCCACGAAGCGCGTGCTGGCGTGGCCTAGACACGGCGTGGCCCAGCTAGGCTTCCGCTGTGCACATCAGCGACTGACAAGGAGGGCCCGCGTGACAGAGAAACAGGCAGGGGAGGAGAAGGAGACGGCGGCGAAGCTCGTCGCCGGTGGCTTCTCCGGCGAGGTCAGCGATGCTACTACGTTCAATACAACAGTGCACATCTATTGGTGCCCTCAATTAAGGCTAGTGCTGCGGCTACAGGGTTGGCGACGAGCAATGGCGGCGCACGACCGCGGCATGGCCGGCTCCGGCGAGACGACGGCATCGCAGCCCCTAACGGTGACCCTACGAGCTTCGGCAGCACTCCTAGGACCTAGCGCAAGACAGAGAAGCAATGGCAAGGGTGCGAGGACAGCTGGCCGCGTGGAGCGCCAACTCCGGCGAGGGTAGCCATGGCGGCGGTGGAAGAAAACCGACGATTGGCCCTTACCGAGGCTCGATTGACTCGATTGAACGGTGGAGGTGGTAGACGAGATGATGGCGAGGCGAGGAGCAAGATAGCCGGCATGTTTTTGCCATGGCGAGCTCAAATGGCAACGGCGATGCTCGGTCGGAACGGGAGGGGCTGCGGTGGCTTCGGTGCTGCGCGCTGTGGAAGCGAAAGAAAAGCAAATGGAGCAGGCGACTCGGTCGGGCAGGCGCGCGGGGTGCTCAAGACACGGCCAGCAGTGCCAGGATGCCCGTGGCGCATGGCCTGCGCAAGCAGAAGGCCGGCGATGGGTGGCAACACGCGGCCAGCGAACTCTGAACCGGTCGGCCACGATGTTACTGAACGTTTTCTGAAAAATCGCGATTCAGTGATCACTGATGATGACTGACAGAGCAGGTTTGCCGGTGATTAGCTCCTAATCCGTGACGATCTAGACTATACCATAGTTAACAAAGTTGATCATCTATATGTGAACTACAACTCTTGTTATTGGAGCTCGAGCTGGTTTGGCTCTGTTAGGGAGATACAAGGTGAAAAAGTTGGGTACACGAAACTGCAAAACACTTAAGGACTTAGAAAAATTCTAAGTATGAAATCAGCATGAAATTCTGACCTGTGGGCCATGTTTGAGCTTGTTCTACCCATTTTCATGAAATGATCATAAAACAACTTTTGTTCCTTAATAAATTAGCTACAACTTTGGTAAAGAGTGCACAGCCATGCAAAGTTTCTAAGCTGGTCTTTTGAAACAGTCAAACAGTGACACTCCAAGGGTTATTAAAAGTCAAACCTTCACTTGAGGGCATTTTGGTCATTTTGATCTACATGGACAATGTCCCAACAAGTAACCTAAGTGTAGTTAAGGTGTATTAGACCATGATCAACCACTTTACATAATTGTTATACCAATTCAAATGATTACATGTGATGAAACAATAAAACAACCAATTCACCCAATGTTGCAATGCAATGTTTCACATGTTTCATGACCTTGTTGTCATTTTATACTTGTCACATTACTACCATGTTGCCATGTTTCAAAGTATGAGAAATTCATGTTACATTCACATGTTGCACTACTACCATTCTAAGCAATCAAGCATGAAACACACACAATTGAAAATGTTGCATATGCATGTTTCAGTAACAATGACATGTTGAGATAGATGATGCACATGTTTATGAAATGAAATGCAATTAGTGGAAGCCAAACACCTAGGGTGTTACGACGAGGCTACCGAGCTCTAGTGGCGTCGCATGCATGGCTGTCTCTCTAGTGGCTGAGGGCGAGCGCGTCTTCGTATCCCGCGCGCGCATCCAGAGCGTGGTGGCATAGAAGCCTTCCATATCGCCCTTGCACAGGCCATAGAGCTTGAGCGCGGTGCGCATGTCCTGGGACCAGGTGACGTCGAGGAGTGCCGCCACGTCTGCCCTTGTGAACAGTCAGCACCACGCTGGCGATGCCATGTAGGCTTATGGACCTAAGTGACATACTTAAACAACTTTAGAGTGCTAAAAATACATTTTGAGAGTTCATGAACCTAAGTGACACCTCCATACAAGGTCAAGGACCAACCATGCATTTAACTCAAAAAAGGCACGGACACAAGGTGCAGTGCAGCAGAAGCAACAAGCAAGCATGATTGACTCCTTTTCCTTGCAGGCGGTGGTGTGGACTTGTCCACAAAGCCTCCTTTATCATTTTGAGGCAAAGCCATTGTCGACGCAAAAACGTGTCGATGCACCGAGCACACAGTAAGCCGAAAGGATCTGCTTGGTGGAGCAAGGCTGGAGATCCGCTTGGGTTCAACACAGGACCAGTCGACCCTGTAAATTCCTACCGAGGGCGTGCCAGTTAATTTGACCTGCAATTGATAAGGAGATAAAGTTTATCAGTAATTTAAGGTGGAACATGCCGGTCTTACCCAGACAGTTCCAAGTGTGCCGCTGAAAGGTCCTAATATGACTAGAGAGAGGTGAATAACCTATTTAAAAATCTACAAACCAACTAGAGCAATTTGATTAGTATAACAAATAGCGAAATACAAACTTGCTCTAGCTCTATAAGGGTTGTAAGCCACCTATCCAATAATTCTAGTTGCTATGATCACTAAACACATAATTTGCTATGTCACTACTCACTAAGAGCTCTCACACTTGCTACACTAAAGAGCTCAACTAGATGAACTTAAACTACAAAGCAAGCTCTCAATTCTAGCTACACTAAAGAGCTTGCTACAACTAATTTGCAAGAATATAAATGAGTGAGTAGGGTGATTATACCGCCGTGTAGAGGAGTGAACCAATCACAAGATGAGTACTAAATCAATCACCGGGAGAATACCAAAGGGCAAGAGGCAACCAATTTTTCTTCCAGGGTTCACGTGCTTGCCGGCACGCTAGTCCCTGTTGTGTCAACCAACACTTGGTGGTTCGGTGGCTAAGAGGTGTTGCACAAACCTCGTCCATATAACTGGACACTGTAAGAACCTACTCACAAGTGAGGTAACTCAATGACATGAGCAATTCACTAGAGTTACCTTTCGACGCTCCGTCGGGGAAGGCACAAGACCCCTCACAATCACCACGATTAGAGCTGGAGACAATCACCAACCTTCACTCGACAATCCTCGCTGCTTCAAGCCATCTAGGTGGTGGCAACCACCAAGAGAAACAAGTGAATCCCGCAGCGAAACACGAATACCAAGTGTCTCTAGATGTAATCACTCAAGTAATGCACTTGGATTATCTCCTAATCTCACAAAGATGATGAATCAATAATGGAGATGAGTGGGAGGGTTTTGGCTAAGCTCACAAGGTTGCTCTGTCAATATAAAAGATCAAGAGAGTGAGCTTGAGTCGGCCATAGGGCTTAAATAGAGGCCCTCACGAAATAGAGTCGTTGGCTCCTCAGTCCACTGAAAAACGGGGCGACCGGATGCGCCAGTCCGATCGACCGGACACATCCGGTCACCACCGACCGAACACACCGAACGCCCGGTCCCTCACTGTCTCCTCTGTGCACCGCCACGTCAGCGTATGTCAACACTGACCGGACGTAGGCCCAGAGCATCCGGTCATAAGACCGAGACTCACGCTCACTGCTGCTATTGACCGAATGCAGGACGCCAGCGTCCGGTCACTGCGTGACCAGCGTCCATTGTATTCTGTAAAACCCTATCTTTTCTGTATAGGGCGTTAGTGGCACCGTCGGACTGTCTGCACTCTACAGGCGGACACTCCGCCGCTGGAGTTTCGAACCCTTGCTCTCAAGTGTTAAACACAATGTGTATCACCTTTGTGCATGTGTGTTAGCATATTTTTACAAACATTTTCAAGGGTGTTAGCACTCCATTAGATCCTAAATGCATGAGTTAGGGCATCTAGTGGCACTTTGATAACCGTATTTCGATACGAGTTTCACCCATCTTAATAGTACGGCTATCGAACCTAAATGTGATCACACTCGCTAAGTGTCTTGATCACCGAAACAAAAAGGCTCGTACCACTTATACCTTTGCCTTGAGCCTTTTGTTTTCCTTTCTCCTTTTCTAAGTCCAACCACTTGATCATCACCATGGAATCACCATCATCATGTCATGATCTTCATTTGCTTCACCACTTAAAAAAGTGCTACCTATCTCATAATCACTTTAATAAACTAGGTTAGCATTTAGGGTTTCATCAATTAACCAAAACCAAACTAGAGTTTTCAGTCGCTTTAGGAGCAGCTAGTGTTAGCCATCTGGATCTTCAGCACGGAAATGTCCGACCACTCACTATTGTTGCCGAGCACGCACTAGTGATGCCAACCACGAACTATCGTTGTCCTCCCTCTAGTCATAGTGTGTGGTCGAACAACGTTAGTAGTGGTCGGCAACGCTTGTGAGTAGTCGGCAACACCGGTGATCCAGTGGGCCAACAACCAGACAGGGAAAACACAGATGTAAGTAAAATCATCAGCTAGACAAAATATAACCAGTATGAAGCATTGAGCCGATGAGTCTGATGAGAAAGGATATAACATGCAAATAAATTGACTGTCTAATACGAACAGTTCTACAAACGCTTCGAATCTATTCCGCTATCATCAACAGTGAGGTTCAACCGGATCGATGCAACTATGATGATAACAGTAAACTAAATCCAAAGAATTCATAAAACCATCCATACCTTGATAGGTTTCTGAAAGACATGCTATATCTGTCAAGGCGCAGGCGAATCAGCTAAAAAAGCCGATTTCGGTAGAAAAATGGTCACAGCATGTGAACAATCGACTATTCAATACGAGCATACCTATCAACTCCTCGAACCTAACATATCATCTTTAACATTGGGGTTCGACCGGATCGATGACAACCATAATAAAGATAACAGATTAAATCTTTAAAGAAAACGGATCTACTCATATTTAACAGGATCATGAAGACATATTATGAGCATTAAAGTGCAGGCGATCGGCTATTTAGCCGATGCAGCCATAGCAAACCGCTAAGATCATGCCTGATCGGGAACAAATCTACAAACTAGCATCCTCCAATCTAAAGTGCCATCAGTGGGGATCGACCGGATCGTTGCAGCCATAATAGCGAACCATAGACCAGATTTAACTAGCCAGCAAACCTCTTCAAGATCATACGTGCCTTAACCGCGTACCATGCGCGATCAAGAGCGAGGTAGAACAGCCAATAAAACGTAACATGTCGCTTAAAGTAAGAAACATTGTATTGTCACAAAGTAAACGACGGACTAAAAGGATACGAGGCCGATCTAGTTCGATCTTGATCGGGCAGGTTGATGTTGCTGAAAAGCTATTGACAGTAAAAACATCAGCAAGATCGGTAACTTAATGAATCTACTCAAAGGACGCCACCCTTAGATAGAGCCGATAACTTCATCTTAATTTAATTCGAGCAATGGAGGTCGAACTTAACCGATGCAGGCATACTTGAACTAGATAAAGATCAATAACTAGCTTATACTAGAGCTCGCAGTGAAGGTCGAACTTAGCCGATGCAGCCTTACGAACCAAAGTATAAGCTATGACGGTACTTACAGATAAGCCAGAGGTCGGCTGGACCGATGTAGCCCTGCTTGTTGAAAAACTCATCGAGATCTACACTACTTCTGCTCCTAAAGGTTGGCACGGAGAAAAAAAAGTAATTTATATTGATTGATTGAATGTCTTTTTACAGTAGCCGGAGTCCAATATTTATATCCAGAGACTAAGCATGAATCCTACTTAAGTATGACTCATTATAATCTTTAGTATAAAAGAAATCATTTCTGACTTAAGATAATTTGGACCCTAATCTTTCTTTTTTTAGAGTCCGACATGTATTTTCCGACACCAACCATAACTCATTGTCGTTATCTGCTGACGTCATTTAAAAAAAGCCGATTCCAGTACTATATTTAAATCAATTGATATTGATCGTTGTACCATCGATTCTTTAATATCACGATCTTATAAGCTTCAAGTTCTCACGTTGTTGTTATCAAATTTCGGTGTAAACAGCCATCGGGTTTACCTACCCTACCGTCCTCCGATTTGCTGCAGGGCCTGGCGACATTTTCCCCGTGTCCTCGCAACAGAACAGTGGCCACCACACCACCCCCGTAGGCGCCACTTTTTTGTACTAGTATACCCGAATACCCGACGAGGCAGCGCCACTGTTCGTACATGTTGCTCCTGCACAACTGGATTTTGGATGGATGAGAATTGAGGCTGTGTTTAGTTTTCAAAAAGTTTTTCAAAAAGTGTTACCGTCGTCATCGTATCGAATCTTACGATATGTGTATGGAGCATTAAATATAGATAAAAAAAACTAATTATACAGTTTAGTTGGAAATCACGAGACGAACGTTTTAAGCCTAATTAGTTCATGATTGAACACTAATTGCCAAATAAAAACGAAAATACTACGGTAGCTAAATTTTCAAATTTCAGGAAAACACAGCTTGAGATGAGAGGCCAGCCATCTCGTTCCATGGAGAGAGAGGGGCCTCGCCTTTGTTGACCCCGTTAAAATGATTTAACGACGATTCTTATTTGCGTTATTCTCGAGGTAGATGTTGCTGCCGGGGTGAAGGAAGGAATCTCGTGCCACTAGCAATTGTCTCAAGAATCCGAAATGAGTAGGGCAGCATGCTGTGGTAAATGGAACGTGGTAGCACTCCCTCCGATCCGTCCATGGTTATAACGTGTATTAAATAATTACTCTGTTTTGCGTTACTGACAACGAACAATATTTTTATCTCACAATAAATCAGCATAAGCAGCAGCTAAATTTCAGTGAAACCAACAGGACAAATGTATGTTATGCCACTAGTACTTTATAGGAGTTTGAAGCTGGTGGCTTGCTAAAAATTGCATGTAATTTGATTAATTGTTGATCAAAACTTTATTACAAAGTTTGATCTTTTCAACCAAAGCGCGCATTGCAAAAATGAACATACGAGGGTGCTCTTGTGGATTTATCAAGGTCTAGTGCTATTTCTCTTTTGTTCAAACATGGCTCGATAAATAGTTTTGCAAACCATATATTGAGTTTGGGATTATATGTTGTGTAAAACATACTCCCTCTGGTCCAAATTGTAAGGGGCTGTTTGGCATAGCTTCTTGCAGCTCCGGTTCCTCCATTGTATAACATTGTAGTATGGAGCCGTTGAAGCTGTAAATCGTGGCTTCTCTGACTCCTCTTTGTAGTTCATTTTTCTTCTCGGGAAGCGAAATGGCTCCTAGCTACAGTGGCAAACAGTGATGCTACAGGAAATGAGAGGAGGAGCTGGAGCCGCCCGGAGCTGCACCAAAGGGGGCCTAAGTCCTTCCGGCTTTTTGGCATACATGGTTCTTGTTGTGCTCCGAGATATATATTATCTTTAAATACATAAAAATTATGCACCTAGAAAAGCCAGAACTTATAATTTGAAATTGAGAGAGTATAATTTGACGTCTTTTTCTCTTTTTTCTATAGCCATGTTTATTGGTTTCTTACAAGCCATGTCGGGTGGGTTCTTACAATGGATGAGACTTTAGTTTCTAATAAAGTTTTCTTCATCTAAAAAAGAATTAAATTTACAGGGCGTTAGCATGTACATTAACAAAAAATACAAATGTGACATAATGTGAAGCATAAAGTATATTTTTAACATTCGAGTTATGAGTCAATTTGATTTTCAACCCTAAACTACGAAACCATATAACATACACCTTTCAACTATAAAATCGGATAGATTTAGTTCTCTGGTTTAAAATGTTGTTTTTTATTTTCTAATAACAATAAAAATTTGGTTTCATCTGTATAAATTCATCATTAATAAATTTTAAATCATAAAAATAGGATACTAATTCTAGTTTTCTTCTAGAAAATTTATATATTTGTTATGCTTTGTTTGGAGTTATTTGGATATCATTTGGTTTAAATAAGTATTATGCATGACTACAAGCAATAAAGAAATAGGAAACCAGTTCCAAAAAAAACTATACATAAACCCCAAGCTGGTAGATACTGATTTCTTATTTTTGATTTTGAAGTAAATTAATTAAGAATTTTAGGAGATCAAACCACATTTTTTATTATTTTTATAAAATATAAAAGCACATATGGAACCAACTAGAGGATCAAATTTGTCCGTTTTTACAGTTAAAAAAGTGTCATTACTCTATTTCATAGTTTATGGTTAAAAATTGGACTGGCATATGCCACTTAAAGTTTGAAAAATGTACTTTATCGTGAGAGAATTTTTTTTATGGTTGAACAAAGTTGCTCTCAGACCCTAACGCGAGTGACAAGTTCCGTAGTCTAAATTGCGTTTTTACGATAGCAAGTGCCTTAGTATCCGCTGGACACTACTGCCGGTAGTCTAATAATGCTCTGGATAGTATAGATACCGTACAGTACGTGTTCATGTTTGGTGGGCAGAGGGGGTTGGACAAATGTGCCGGCCCAATCCTAAAGACCTTACCGTTTCTGTTCGTATGTGTATTCAGTATTCGTGCCATTTATTTGCATGCTTATGTCTATCAATCTACGTAAGTACGTCCTAGCGCTATGCAGATGAAGTACTCCCCAGTCCCAGGATTGGGTTTATAGAACATTAAAACCTGTCTATTTTGCACGACCCTTGTTTACAAACTACCACGTTCGCTGGTCTAAAACTTGGCCGAAACTGGCTAAAAAACACTATTCCGGCTGAATTGTCGTGAGAGAAAAATACTGTTCCGGCTGAAAAAAGAAGCCAAACAAGCCGAATATGGAGTAAGCCGAACAGGGCCTCTAGTACTGCTTAAACACTTATCCAAAAATAAAAATAAATAAATAAACATGTACTAGCACATATTTTGCACCGTTTCCTACTGTTTATATACAATCTAATTTCCATTCACAAGTATCTTTACAAAAAAGAAACATTCATCTGTATTTCCCAATCACTTAATACGAAAGTCGTCTATGTGACAATCCAGTATTTGAGATTACTTGGACACTACAAGCAGTCACAATATAACCACTGCGCTAATCAACAAAGAGTGTGTATAATCCTTGGTTAACTTTTATGATATTTGTCTTATATAACAAAATGAAAATTCTTGACTTGCTTGAGGAAGAATGTGTAAAACTCAATAGCTCACTGTTATCATCACAAATAAAAGTAAAATAATGTTCTAGAATGAGCTATCGACCATCCAAAAGCTCTTAACAAAAACAGACCATTGAAAAATGTATTTTCCCTTTGTAAATTATAATACGAATGCAGACATTCGATACTTTGACACATTTACTTACGCCTACAACTCTATGAATGTAGAGCATGTATAGGTCAGACTCAGACCTACTACATCTTGATGTTGACGAAGTCTTCGTAAGCTCCTTGCTATCGAGCAAATTTGTTACCTTGCACAAAAAAGGTAATTAGGTGTAAATGCAAGTCCCCATATGGCCATACTGAGTTGAAGGTCGAGGCTCGACTTTAATTAAAAAAACACTACTCCCTTAGTTTAAATTACAAGGCATATTTTATTTCATTGCGAAAAATGGACAATTGCTCTATTAATATATTTTTTGACAAAAATGTCATTATATTCGACCACAGAAAAGTCATACAAATAGATTTTAACCTGCAAAAGGTTCCGTAACGAGTGATCCATCCGTCCCATAAAAAGTGCCATTCTCATTTTCTGAAAAGTCAAATATTTTTTAACTTTGACCAAATATGTATAAGAAAATATTAATATTTATGACGCATAGATTGTATCCTTGAATAGACCATTGAATATATTTTCACAATAAACCTTTCTAAAGATACACATGTTGCTAATATTTTCTACAAACCTAGTTAAACTTAAAAAAGTTTAAGCACGGGTCATATAGCGACTTTTTTATGGGACGGAGTAGTAAACTTCCACGTCATTGAACTTTTACTAACATGTCGTTAATTAATGTTCAAATAAATCAAACCACATTTACTTTGGGTGTACCAAAAACAAGCATGCATTTCCAAATTTTCGACCCACGCTAAGGCACCAACATCATCGAACAGAAGCGGCTGAAAACCTCAATCAGCCATAAATAAAAAAAACTATCACAGCACACAAACAGATCGCAGCGGTTCCCATCCAATGGGCTCCTTGTTCTATCCTGGAATTAAAAACTGGAAACCATTAAAAAATGTTTAGTTTTTGGCTAGTATACGATCTAACCCAGACTACCATGCATCCTTTGTCCCCTTGTGGGCTGCCTCCCTCCCCAATTTAGTGATTGGTTGATCTCTCATTTTCATGAGCCAAACAACCATCCCCTGCTTGCGCTTGCTTGGGGACCATCACCTTCATCTCCTTCCTCTTTAAACAATTTCCAGGATCAGAAAACAATTCGGCCCTTGTTTAGTTCTAGGTATTTGGATTTTGGAGCTACCGTAGCACGTTCGTTTTTATTTGGCCAATAGTATTCAAACATGGACTAATTAGGCTCAAAACATTCGTCTCGCAATTTTCCACCAAACTGTGCAATTAATTTTTCTTTTCGTCTACATTTAATGCTCCATGCACGGGCCGCAAACATTCGATGTGACAGGTCAAGAGCAAACATTTTTTGGAAGTTTTTCTCCGCCGCAAATTGTATTGGTCTTCTGGGTTTATACAGCACAGGTAAAGGAGGCAGCAGCAGCAGCAGCAGCAGACCAGCAGTGCATCTCCCTTTTCCCTTCTCCACCTCCCGCAAGCAAACTCACGGCACCGCCCCCGCACCTACTTCTCTCCAGTGCCGCTCCCTCTAGCTTCTTCCTCCCCACTTTCATGGCAGGAAAGGCTGAGGTGATGATGCCCTAAGCCATCCAATTTGACCCATGCTATCCTGGACCTCTATACATACTGCCCCAGCGCAGGCACTCGCAATCTCTACTTCTCTACCACCGCGGTGCCTGTGCTAGCTCCTGCTTTTGCCTCAGCCTGCTGCAAGCTTTTGCTTTGGTTTAGGTGCTTCTTTTCCACTCCTTTACTGTTCCCCCACTTTTGCTTGCTTTGTCACGCACACGAAAAGCTCCTGCCTTTACCTTCTCGGACCTTATCTCCGCCCCGTAGTGGGATTTGGTGGGAGCTGCGCTGCTTGCCCCTCGCGTTTCTTTGCTCAATTGGGGTCACAGCGCGTGCTCGTGGACGGAATTCGGGTTCTTGCGCGGTCCCCGTCCCCTTGGCGATTGCGGACGCTTGCTGCAGATCTTTGCGTGATTCCGGGAGCGCCGGAGATGAACTGCGGGCCGGCCGACCAGCTGCCGCCGGCGTCGGCGCCGTCGTGCTTCCTCAACCTCAACTGGGACCAGTCCATGGCCGCCACCACGGCCGGCGACCACCTCGACCCGGCGCTCAGCTCGATGGTCTCCTCCCCGGCGTCCAACTCGACGGCTGCCACGGCGACTGACGGCCTCGCTCTCCACGGGATCTCGCCGCAGCCGCAGTACGGAGGCACTCCGCTCAGCTCGCCCCCCAAGCTCAACCTCTCCATGATGGGCCAGTTCCACCACTACCCGCCGCCGCAGGTCGGCGGCGCTGCGCCCGGCGGCTTGCCAATCCTCGAGAACTTGATGCCGATGGGCCATCTAGACCAGTTCCTCGCCGACCCAGGCTTCGCCGAGCGCGCGGCGAGGCTCTCCGGCTTTGACGGCCGCCCCGGTGGAAGTGGCTATGGCGGCGCCGTCCCGGGACAGTTTGGCCTCCCGGACGCCGGCCCCATCGGCGCATTGAAGGAGCTGGAGCTCGGAAACGGCCGGGACGAGTCATCGGTGTCCGATCCGGCGTCCGCCAGCGCGGAGATGGCGCTCAAGGGGCCTTCCGATGGTAATGCAAAGAAACGGAAGGCTAGCGGAAAGGGGAAAGGCAAGGACGGCCCCGGGTCCACCGCCGCCAAGGATCTCGCGAAGGTACGTACGTGCACAATTGCGTTGCTTTGGTTCCCCGATTCCCCACGCAGTTCAGGTTTGGGGCAAAATATTTCATTCTGGGGACGTTTTACAGGAGGAATCCAGTGGGAAGCGGTGCAAATCGGCGGACGAGAGCAATGGCGCGGAGGACAACTCCACCAAGGGCAAGGCCGCGCAGAGCAATAGCGAGAATGGTGGAAAGAAGCAGGGGAAGGACAGCACATCGAAGCCTCCCGAGCCGCCCAAGGACTACATCCATGTCCGGGCGCGGCGCGGTGAGGCGACAGACAGCCACAGCCTCGCGGAGAGGGTACAGTTCCCTGAGGCTCAATTTCATTGTTCTTTCTGCTATCATCCTTGCTGGCTATAGATTTGTGTGTTGAGTTTTCTCGCTTCTTGTGAACAATTCAGGTGAGAAGGGAAAAGATCAGCCAGCGGATGAAGCTGCTGCAGGATCTTGTCCCGGGTTGCAATAAGGTACTCACTCAGTTGATATCAGACACTTGCTGTCACTCGAGTAGTTTGGTGCGCTCAGATTTGAATTTGGGAGATATTTCTCGTTTCAGGTGGTTGGCAAGGCAGTCATGCTCGATGAAATCATAAACTACGTGCAGTCCTTGCAACGGCAAGTCGAGGTATATTTCCACTGTCAATTCACAGCTGGAATGACTGTGAAACTGCAGTTTTTTTGCCGTTTTAGAATGGAACACGGGTCGATGTGCTCTATCTGAACCCTTTCCTTTCACATCGATTTTGCAGTTTCTGTCCATGAAATTGGCCACTGTGAATCCCCAGCTGGACTTCAACAACCTTCCTAACCTCCTTCCTAAAGATGTGAGGACACGTATATATGATCGTTCACATTACTATGTTTGGTTCCTGGTATTGAGGGAATGGAGCATTTCACCCTGACACCCTGTCTCATATTCCAATTTCTGTTTGTAATCAGATACACCAGTCCTGTGGCCCGCTGCAGAACTCGCATTTTCCGCTGGAGACCTCAGGTGCACCGCTGCCATACCTTAACCAGCCTCACCAGGGGAACCCTCTAGGTTGCAGCCTAACCAATGGCATGGACAACCAGAGTTCTATGCATCCACTTGACCTGGCATTTTGCCGGCCAATGAATTCGCAACATCCTTTCCTCAACGGTGTTAGTGATGCGGCGTCTCAGGTAAAAATGCAACCACTGTCCTGACTCTTAAGCTTAGATCATATTCATATGCTGTGACACTGAGGAGGAAACGTTGATACGTCACAGGTCGGGACCTTCTGGCAAGACGACCTTCAAAGCCTAGTTCACATGGATATCGGGCAAAGTCAGGAGATCGCTCCTACCTCTTCGAATAGCTACAACGGTATGAAAAAAAAAATCAGCATCCTATAGGCCGATATCTTAGTTGACAAACATCGCTATATATGAGCTCTGACATCGAATTACCATTCACCAGGTTCATTGCAAACAGTCCACATGAAAATGGAGCTTTGACATAGACGAAATTCAGTCCAAAGCTCGACGCCCCTGTATATACAGAAGAGAGGACAGCTTGCAGCGGAAGCACTCTGAGATTCAACCTAACAACGTTGGGCCCTAGCAGTGTTTTAGCTTCTAATTTTCCCCCCTGGTGTAATGATTCTTTGAACAAGATGTGAAGATCACCACGCTGGCGGTTGGTCGCACCATCCCATCGCCTGTTTTAGCTGCAAGATCGCCCGCAACAAAACGCGGTCCATTGCGTCCCAGTATATTCTCAATCAGACCCTTATCCTCCTCTCTCTCTCAAGCGAGAGGGAATGAGGCCTGTAATATCATTTGTATTGCCATTATATTTGTAGCTGATATATATATATATATATATATATATATATATATATATATATATATATTTATTTAAGATCCCTATTCCTGTCATTCCTGATCTCCTTGAGCTGAACTCCCCGTTCCTGAATGAAATCATCGTAGACTCTTAATTCTGATACCTGCATCATTCCAATGGGCCCGTTCGGCTTACCTAGAAATCGGCTTGTCCGGCTTATTTTTTCAGCCAGAACAATATTTTTCTCTCATAATAGTTCATAGTGTTTTTTAGCTAGTTTCAATCAAAATTCAGGAAGCCGAACGGAGCCAATGTCATAGAATTGTTGTACCTGTTGCTTTGTTGAGCTCAGGAACCAGGATTTTTTTCTTGGTTCTAGAATAAATTCAGCCAAGAAGCGGGATCGTGTAAAAAGGACATGAACAGAAGGAACAAGCAACTTGTGCTGGGAGTGGATTTGTGGGTGCTTTTTAGCTGTATGATAAGTACCCGGAGAAAGGGACAGCACTAGGCCAGGGGCTAGTAGCTGAGGACCCTTTTGATTTTGATTTTTTTTGGGGGGCAGAGATGCTACTATGCCAGGCGTCCATCAGGCATCAGCATTCAGTGCGATGATGCTATGCTGCTTCTGCTCGTCCATAGCTACGTCGATTTAAAAAAAAGAGAGAGAAAAAGGTCCCTCTCTTTAGTCGTTAAGTAGTTAAGAATTGGTGCTACCAATCCACTTCAGTGAAGTCCAAATCATCCAGGCTGTGATCACGCGCCACAACGGAATCAGCGGAGCGAGTTGTTCTGATCTCTCGCTTTCTCGAGCCTGGGTCATAGCTGAGCCTGAGCCTGAGCCATCTCCAAATCATGAATAAATTACACGCTACACCTCATCTCCAAATCATGAATAAATTACACGCTACACCATCAGATCAGAGCAGTGCTTGCTTACTGGACTGCTACTCTCCGCTCCGAAACCAGATGCAATGGAACGGCAGCAGCATGAGCTGTAAATTTGCAGCAAAATAAGTGCGACAAGATCGTAAGTCACTGGGGATTATTGTTCTGCGACCGGGAGGAGAGACAGAGGAAAGGCAAGACAGGGATGATGTACATTTATAAACGGCACAGGAGAGAGTACGACTGTGCAACGTGATGGCCCCATTCGCTGACTTTGAAACTTGGCTGAAACGTGATGGGGTAAGCCGAACAGGGCCGATGTGTCCCGTACAGGTGTTCTTCGTGGCCATTGCTCAGTGCGTCTGGGTCTTGCTACCGAGACCGTGGTCGCCATGAACAACAGTCATTGCTTGCTTCCTGCTTGCATCCGAGATCGATCATGGCCCTGCACTGGCCGCGAGCAAGAACAAGGAACTTCTGTTAACTACAGAGAAATATCCAGTGGTAAGTAAGATGATTTTTTATCGTATGGTTTCTGAGAGGACCACGGGTGAGTACACAAACTGATACGAGCAGATTTTCTGGTGCATGGATTGGATTGGTCAGAAGTGGGCGTTGTGGCCCCTCGTCGTTTTTTCCATGTCGAGAGGCTGCAACTGCAGCTGGAGCGAGCGAGGCGTGATTTTCTGTTAGCTTTGAAGCCAAGACTAGTGCGTCACCTGCCGCGAAAATGCTGCATTACAAAGGGGATGTGATGCGATCGCAACCACAACCACAACCGCAAGTCAAACGCCTCGCGCCCTCGCCTTTTGTTTTTTTTTTTTGGTTGTGTGAGATATGTGTATCACCAGCTGCCCCAGATCTGCACACCATATTCCTGGAAAATTTAAGGTTCGTTGCCAGCCACAGCATGAAATGAAACTTCGATCGAGCACTTGTATTCTATAGTAGTACGGTACGTGGTGTCACTGTCAGCATTTCATGACACTAGCTCCGTCCCAAAAATCATGCAATTGTAGGTTTGATCAAAACTAAATTATTCTAAATCTAACTAAATTTAATATAAGAGTACGAGAGTATATTTCATGACTTCGAATAGGAGTAGCATGTGTTAAACTATTCTAATCACAAGGTCATAGATTTAACCGGGTACTTCTTGTAAATGAATTGCATGTCCTAGTACATGAACTAGACAGAGATTAGAGGGAGGAGTAGTGCTAGGTTACCGACCATCGTAGGCCTTCGATCTAGAGGCGTCTGCCATGGAAGTTGCGTCGGTGTCTGCGCTAGTGCAGCAATGGTCAGTGAAGACGTTGTCGATGATGAGCAGTGGCGACCGGCGGTGAAGATCGATGGCGGCGCAGTACAGTGGTGGAGGTGCTTCCCGTCATTAGCTGCGCCCTTCACTAGATCGGGTTTAGGGTTTGTCGGTAGGGAGCTCGGCTCAAGCGACCCTCATGACTTGAGCCGCCGGCCCCCACCTCTATTTATTGCGCAGTGTGACAGGGGTCCTCCAGCCATAGTGGGCTAGGCGTCCTCGATCAGGGCGCGGATCAAAGGCCCAACTGGGCCGTTGGGTCCAGTTTGGGATTAGAGATCAATCTAACAACCCCCCCTTAATCTCTTATCATCTTTCAATTTCATATCATTTATTTATGTTCATAGCATTACAGATTAGCGCATAGATCATGTTTCATCGTCACAGTCAATTGCCGATAGATTTAACAGCTATAACACACCAATCTGTTCTGAAATAGATACTTAACTTTGGGCCTTCTTTTATCCAGGAATTATAACCTTTCCCTTAAACCCATGTCAGCTACATGTTCTTTGAACACGTTGGGTGGTAAACCTTTTGTAAGTGGATCCGCGAGCATCTTTTCGGTACTTATATGCTCAAGACTTATGACATGATCCCGGACTTTATCTTTCACAACATAATACTTTTATGTTAATGTGTTTGGCAGCACCACTTGACTTAATGTTGTGAGCATACTGTACTGCCGGATTATTATCGCAGTATAACTTAAGTGGTCTATAGATGTCGTCAACCACCTTCAAACCGGGTATGAACTTTTTTAGGCAGTTCACCTGCCCCGTTGCCTCATAACACGCTACAAACTCGACATACATTGTGGACGATGTAGGGACGATTTGCTTTGAGCTTTTTCATGAAATAGCTCCTCCTGCGAGAGTGAATACATATCCAGACGTGCATTTTCTATCATCACCCGCATAATCAGAATCTGAATATCCCACTATATGAAGTGAATTAGATCTTCTATACGTCATCATGAGGCCTTTCGTTCCTTGCAAATAACGCAAGACTTTCTTTACTAATTTTCAGTATTCTGTTCTAGGATTGCTCTAGAATCTGCCAAGTAACCCGGTAATAAATGCCAAGTCAGGACGCGTACATACTTCAGCATATTGCAAGCTTCCGACAGTTGAAGCATATGGAACCGCTTTTATTTGATCGATCTCATATTGGTTCCTGTGGCATTAAAAATCTCTATATTTTGTGCCCTTGACTATAGGAGCAGGTGAGGGACTGCATTTGTGCATACTGAATTTCTTTAATATCCTTTCTATGTATGTCTTTTGTGACAGTCCTAATACCCTTTTACTTTTATCTCGATGAATCTCGATTCCTAGAACGAACAAGGCTTCACTAAGATCATTCATATCAAATCTCGAGGATAAAAACTTCTTTGTCTCTAGTAGTAGACTGACATCACTACTAGCAAGTAAGATATCATCCACATACAGGATAAGGAAGATAAACTTTTCATTCTTAAACTTTGCATAGACACAATTGTCCTCAACATTCTATTTAAACCCAAAATTCCTTATTATCTGATCAAACTTCAAGTACTACTGTCTTGAAGCTCGTTTTAATCCATAAATAGATTTTTTAGGTGACATCACATTCGTTCTTTTCCTTTCATGATAAAACCTTTCGGTTGTGCTATATAAACATTTCCCTCCAAGTCTCCGTTGAGAAATATCGTCTTTACATTCATTTGATGTAATTCTAAATCGTAATGTGCCACTAGTGCCATTATGATTCTGAAGGAATCCTTATATAAGATTGGAGAAAATGTCTCATTATAATCAAAGCCTTCTCTTTGTATAAAGCCTTTTGCCACAAGTTGCGCTTTATATCTCTCTATATTCCCTTGAGAGTTAAGTTTTATTTTGTAGATCCATTTACAGCCTACTATTTTGGCTTCTTTATAAATTATTTTCAAATCTCAAACTTTATTGACATTCATAGATTTCATTTCATCTTCCATGGCCTCAAGCCACTTTGATGAATGATCATTTCTCATGGCTTCTTCAAATGAGGTAGGATCATCCTCCATTTAAAATTTCTTAGTGTTGTATACTTCATAGTCAGCAGGAATAACTGATTTTCTAACTCTTTGAGACATTCTAGGGGCCTCCACATTTGGCATATCATCTGTTTGAGGCTGTTGTTGCTCACCCTCATGTGTGGCAATAGATTCTATAGGATCCTGAAGAATAGGTTCCTCATCGTCATTCATTGTTGCCACAGGCAGAATAACAACAGGTGCTGGCACCACAGTGTCTTGCACTGTCGATGCAGCAACAACAGGTAGTGAGAAAAATTGCTCATGAATCATCAGAGTAGGCGCATACACCCGCTTCTCTTCAAGGTCAATTTCTCGAGCTACCATGCTCCCCTTCATCATTTCATCCTCTAGGAAGATAACATGTCTTATTTCCACAAACTTTGTATGTCTATCTGGACAGTAGAAACGAAAACCTTTTGACTTTTCTGGGTAGCCAATAAAATGGCAACTTATTATTTTAGGATCTAGTTTCCCAATATTTAGGTTAAATACTTTAGCCTCAGCAGGACTCCCCCACACACGTAAGTGGTTTAGTGAGTGTACTCTTCCTGTCCATAACTCATACGGTGTTTTAGGCACCGACTTACTTGGTACTCTATTGAGAATATAAATGGCGATTTTTAACGTCTCCATCCATAGGCTCAACGATAAGGTGGAGTAACTTATTATACTGCACACCATATCCATCAGGGTACGATTACGTCTTTCAGCTACTCCATTCTGCTGAGGTTCGCCCGGTGTAGAATATTGAGCTATTATGCCATTCTCCTGTAAGAACCTTGCAAAAGGTTTAGGAACTTGGTCATACGGGGTATGCCGACCGTAGTCAATGTTTTCCTAAACGGTAAATGGTCTTTACACGGTCGCCCTTCGTTTAGCGTTTAGGCTGTTTACACGGTATTTAAATGAAGTTAAACGGTCTAAACGGTTTTGTACTTAAAAATATATATAATTATATATGTGCATGTAAAAAATCAAGTATTCTAGCATTTATACATATTTATTTGAGTAAAAATCAATTATTTTGGTATGTATATATTTATGCATGTGAAAAGAACCAAATATAGATATTTATGCATGTAACATATCAAGTGTACATATTTTTAAATATAATAAACTTAAATATAAAAATTTATCCATATAAAACTGAACTAGATTTACCTCGTATTCGCCTAAACAGCTGTTTAAACAACTGTTTGGCCCGTTTAATACTGTTTATCTCTGTTCCGTTTAGGCCGTTTAGACCGATTTTTTCTGTTTTTTGAATGTTTAAACGGTCAATTGTTTAATTTTCGTTTACCTCTAAACAAAATAGTTTACCATCATTTACCATTTAGTGACCGTTTAAACGGTCGTTTAACCCGTTCAGGTGAACACTGACCGTAGTACTCCCCCCACGGTCGGACCTGACCATCTTAATCTTTAAATTATATTGATTTTCAACTTCTGCCTTAAATATCTTAAATTTATCCAATGCTTGTGTTCTTTCTTTGATTAGATAAATATAGCCATAACAGGAGTAATCATTTGTGAATATTATAAACGAATCATAACCATCCACACTCTTTATAGGAAATGGACCACAGATGTCTGTGTGAATAATCTGTAAAATTCATGCGCTTTGTTTGACATCTTTCTTAATTTTGTTTACATACTTTTCTTTTAAGCATTCTCTGCATTGTTCTAAATCTGAGAACTCTAATGGAGTAAGAATATCATTCTTAACTAGTCTTTCTATCCCCCCTCAAAATATGGCCTAAACAACAGTACCATAATTTCGACAACGTATCGTGAGCTCTCTTTCATTTTCTGTTTACATCCGCAGATGAGGATACATTCTCATTGTCGCACGTAACATTCCCATCATCGCATACAACATTCACATCATCACATAGTGATAACAAATAAAGCTCATTTTATAAGATAGCAAGACCAACACATATATTATTAAATGTTATCTTACATTTGCTATTTCCAAAATGGCAATAATATCCATCATTGTCCAAGCTGTAAAGAGAGAACATAAAGTACATCTCTAAGTAAAAGTGTGAAGCCATCAACAAGCTCTAGAGAAAAATCACCAACAGCTTCGACATCTGCTCGGACTCCATTTGCAACTTTAACGTGTCTTTCTCTTCTTTGCGTAGTCCTCGTCGAACGAAATCTCTGTAAGGAATTAGCAACATGAACAGTTGCACCTGAGTCAATCCACCAATTAGATTTTGAATACTGTATATACAGGGATTCATTTATAAATATAATAATGTTCTCACCTTTCTTTGCCATGATCATCTTTAAATAATCGAGACAATCTTTCTTATAATGTCCCGTCTTCTTGTAATAGAGACACTGATCTTTCTCTACTGTGAACTTATTCTGCTGAGGCTGATGCAGCATGGGACCCTTTCCCTTTGACTTTGAGGAGGAGTTAGCATTATTATTCTTTTTCTTGTTGTCTTTCACATAATTGATAGTGTCATCACTGGCAGCTTTCATTCTCTCCTTCTCTTGCACACACATAGCCATGAGCCTCTCTAAGTCCCACTTCTCGGGCTGTATGTTATAGTTGACAACAAAAGTGTTAAACTCCTTAGACAAGGAAGCAAAAATCAGATGGATAAGCAATTCTTTCTTAAGAGCCAGATCCATTGTTTTAGCTTGGATGCTAAATTGCTCATCCTTAGTATGTGCTCTCTTATGCCACTATTTTCAGAGTACATCTCTGTCCCCCAGCTGCTTTATCAGCTGGGTAGCATGTCTTTCAAAGAGCCAGTGAATTGACTCTTTATTCTATCGAGGTACTCGGTGATGGTGTCATACTCTGGGATTAAGTCCACAATTACAGGCTCAATCGTGTTCTTTATCACAGCCATATATTTTTTATTGGCAGTGACCCACTTTCTATGCTCAAGGTGATAGAACATTTTTTTGGGGTTCAAAATCCCTCTCTCTAGTTGCCCAAGCGGCATCAGCCTCGTTTGTCTCTCTCACCGGTGCCACAGGCTCAGTGGGACATGGTGAGGTGACTACACAGTCCACCTCAGCCAAGATGAAGGCTAGGTCAATCTTCTTCTTCCACTCCGTGCAGTTGTCACCTTTGAGAGTGAGGATCTCTTTGATACAACCCATCAAGTTGTATCCGCCTAAAAACACAATTCATATGGAGTGAGAACATAAACATAATAATAACAAATTGCATATCTTAGTTTCAACGTTGATCAAAATTAAAACATACAATTATCCTCTACACTAATTCTACATCGCCGTTGGGCAGAAATAGAATTAATGCATGATATAACATCATAATATTATCATTAATCAATGTTGGTCAGAATAATAACAATATTATAATAAATTAAAAACATATCCATTTTTCAAAATTAAATACTACCGTTGGTTCGAATTTAATAATGAAAATAACAACTTTAAATACGTAGCGAAAAATTAATTTAATTTAATGGATTTTACCCATAGGCAAAAAACTCTTTTTTATTTTCTTTGAGCCATTTATCTATTTTCCAGAAAAAACTTTTACTGGAAAAAAGAGAGTAAAAAATGACTCAATTTTAGCACTGTTCGTTGGCCCAGCAAGGAAAATCAGCTCGGTCCACTGCTCTGCGCGGGCGCTGCCCGCACCCAGGCCACCACCTGGGCCAAGGCCGGCAAAGCTGCGCGGCGCGCTCGCCCGCCTAGGCCACAAGTCGGCCCGATCAACCGACACCATCCGTTTCGATCCGACGGGCGAGCGTCGATGTCGTAGGATCAAAACCCCCCGGCCGCGGCTGACCTTGAAACCCTAGACCATTCGGTTCTCTTCTCTCTCTCTTCGCCGCGCTCCGTTCTCTCCTCAGCACAGCAGCAGCGGACAACTGAGCGAAACACAAGCGATGAGCGGTAGCCATGGCACCGTCGCCGGCCCCCTCATCGGCGTGCGCGCTCCTCAACAGGTGAGCACGCCGCCGTCGAGCGATCTGGGCGGCGGTGCCCTGATCTCCTCCAAAACCCTAGATCTGACCCTGATCTCTTCTCCTCCACCTCTGTCTCGGTCCCACGACTGTACAGAGACGATGATGGCGCCATCGACGGCGCGCGCTCCCAGCGGGTGAGCGCGCCGCCATCGAGCGGCCTGGCCGCGACGCCCTTTGCTCGAGCACCCGCCCGTGCGCCGACGAGGCGGCAGCACGGTGCGGCGGCGAGGTAGGTCTCTTTCCCTTTCCCTTTTCTTTTCCTTTGATTTTCCTTTCTTCTTTTCTCGGATCTATCCGATTTAGGGTTGGGGATAGGGTTAGGATCGAGATTACAGTTTGGTTAGGGTTAGGGTTTCACTGTTCTTCTTCTTCCCGAATTGATTGCAGGTTTAGGATTTTCGCGTAGACTTGAAGCCGAGCCCTCTTTCTCTTCTTTCTTTGACCCAGTTAGGGTTAGGGTTAGGAAAACCTTTTTTCTTCTAAGATCCGAACTAGATTTGATCTGTGTTTTATCGTTCACCCGTTCTAGATCTAAAACCCTAGAAAAACTTGGTTCTGGTACCATTGTTAAACTATTCTAATCATAAGGTCATATATCTAGTCAGGTACTTCTTGTAAATGAATTACATGTCGTAGTACATGAACTAGACAGAGATTAGAGGGAGGGGTAGTGCTAGGTTACCGACCATCGTAGGCCTTCGATCTAGAGGCGTCTGCTATGGGCGTTGCGTCGGTGTCTGTGCTAGGACAGCGACGGTCGGTGAAGACGTCGGAGATGAGCAGTGACGGCCGGCGGTGAAGATCGATGGTGGCGCAGTGCAGTGGTGGAGGTGTTTCCCGTCACTAGCTGCGCCCCTCACTAGATCGGGTTTAGGGTTTATCGGTGGGGAGCTCGGCTAAGGCGAACCTCGTGACTTGAGCCGTCGGCCCCCACCTCTATTTATTGCGCAGTGTGACAGGAACCCTCCAGCCATAATGGGCTGGGCGCACCCAATCATAGCGCGAATCAAAAGCCCAACTAAATCGTTGGGTCCGGTCTGGCTTAGAGATGAATCTAACACAGCCAAGCCACAGACATTACGAAAATCCGTTCAACACACCATACAGATATGGTAGCCAAGCTCACTTAGGCCATGTTTAGTTCCATCAAATTCCCAACTTTGACACTATACAAAAAGAAGATTTCCCGTAACATTAAACTTGCGGTGGAGTACTAAATGTTGACGAAATCAAAAACTAATTACACAGTTTGGTTGTACTTTGCGAGACGAATGTTTTGAGCCCCAATTATTACCAAATAAAAACAAAACGTTACTGTAGCCCCTGACGGGTCCTTTCAAGGCCGACCGATAGATAGCACCAGCCGACTGGACTGCATAGGCGTGACAGGAAAATATTGGGCGCCTTTTCTCAAGCCATCGAGTCTGAATCTTGTTGCTACTGCTACTAGCCTGCATACATGCAAAAAAAGAAAGGGCTTGAACTGTCCAAATCCGTTCCAGCTTTTGCATCGGCCATGCGATGCAATCATCAAAGCCAAGATCAAGTGAAGCCATTGTTGACCTCTGCAGCCCTACAAAGTTAGCCTCACTTTATTTTTCTTTTTTGTTTCACCAGAAAGAAAACCAGTGTCTAAACTGATGAGCCCCAACTCCATCCGATCCGCAACGCAAGATTTCCGACACTGCATTGCACACACTGAAAGACTGTAACGATGATTAGTGGCCCACGAGACAAAGAGGGAGGCATGTCAGGTTCAGGTTTAGGCCATTGATCGGCTCTGTTCGGTTGATACATAAACCAGCTGAAACTGTTTCGTTGTGAGAGAAAGATATTGTAGACTCTGTATGCGAACATGGCACCCGCAACTGCAACCAAGGCGTAGGCTTTCATGCATACCAGCAGCAGCAGCAGCACTGGCTGGCTCGCAGTTGGCATGATGGAGATCCCCCTCCTAATCCGACATAAGAAAAGCAAGCGCGCGAGGCGGGGGGCGCACAGGCGCCTCTGCTGCATGCCATCTGCCATGGCTGGTGACCCGTCGGCGTTGCCGCAAATCCCCATCGGCAGGTATAGATAGACTCTCGTGTCTCGCCCTTCGTTCATCGGACAGGTACAAAGACCGATTATTGCGTCCAACCCAAAAACCCAGTCCACACCGTCGTACGAATGCAGATGCAGTCTCCAGACTGACCTTGCGTAGGACTAGTATTTCTTCCTCTCTCTTTTTTTCTTTTGAAAAAAAAACATGGTATGTTGATCTAGTAGGAAATCAAAGCAAACCAAGCAAATCGCACTTGACACACGTACTACCATGGTCATCATTTGTGAATTTGTGTTTTCTTGTGCAGTTTCTATGGTGCAGGAGGCCTGCAGGGCGAGTGGTAGGTCGACAAGTGTCCTATAGTCCTATCTATCTTGGGTGGGGTGAGTGAAGATGAGGAGCAGGAGTGGCCCTCCTGCAGGCTCCTGTTCCAGTGGCCTGCGTGCGTTGGTATGTGCCTATCAGCCAGGCTGCGCGCGCCCGCCCGCCCGTGGCCCCGACCCTTCCCACTGCAGTATAAAACGTAAACGTACGCGGCAGCCTGCCCTGCCGCCACCTGGGCTCGACCCTGACGATGCTCGTGCTCTGCTACCGTCGGTACCGAGCAGCGAGCAGCCGAGCACTGGTTGGTGTGGCAATGGAAAAAGGTGCGGATGCCGGACGGCGACCGGGCGCGGTACGAGTACGACACGCCCCCGTGTCCCGTCCCGTGCGCGATCCTCGCAGCCACGCCGTGCATCTTGGGATCATCGATCCGCCAGCACGCCCCGTGCGAAGGGGCCTCCCGTTCGCCGTTCGTGCGGTTGCGCGCGTCCTACGCGCAGCGCTTGGGTTGCGCGCGCCGCGCCCTGCTGCCTGCGGTCCCGGGGCCCCCGCATTCTCCTCCCTGCACGGCTGCACGGCCGCGGCCGCGCCTCCGCGGGCCGCGCCGCTCGGAGCGCGCGGGCGCACCGCACTAATTTTTTTTTTGGAAATTCGTAAATCATAAAATTAAGTAATAAAACATAGAGAAATAATTAAAGAATACAATCTTTATCCATCTTTTCTTTCTTTTTGCTTCATATACTAAAAAAGAATTCAAAAAAGAAAAAAATTCGTCATGTCACGAAGAATTCTATCTCTTGCATAGGAATTACTGGAAACGAAACGGGCGCGGTGCGGAACTGCGGATGGCGATGGACTCCGCGGTCCGTGGGATGGGTTTGTGCCGCACGGACGCGGCCACGGGGGCCTCATCCTCATGGGTGAGGATTCGCTGTCGGGGCGGAGCGGACGCGGCGGTGGTGGCTCGGGTCTCGGCTCGGGGCGGGGAGCGAGGACGTGGCAGTGTTCCGGAACACACACGACGCATCAGATCGGTCGGATTGGCGACGGGACGGATGGATGGGAGGGGTCCGTCCCTGCGCTGCGCCCGACTTGTGCGGTGTGGCTTCGTGGCCTGGCCTGATTGAGGCTCGACGACTCGGGCCGGCGTGCAGGGCTAGGATTGCCTCCATGCAGTGGCCGCATGCAAACGCCTAGCTAAGGGTGCTCATGCTCTGCTCTGGACGTCTGGTCTGGTCTACGAGACCGGTAGAGGGAGCTGGTCTCTATCGACTATCTATCGCTCGCTGCCGGTCACGGTGTACTTCGCCTCAGGGCCGTGAGGGGCGGGGCGGGCTGACGTGCACGTACAATACAGGACCGCGGCTAGGCTTGTTGTACCTGTACTTGTAGAAGTAGAGCATCTGGGTTAGCCTACAAAGGCTACACAGCTGTCAGTTCGGTTCACGTGGCCTAGACTGTAATTTTGCATCTAGCCAGGTCCAGATGAAAAATTCGTGCGATTTGTTGTTTCGTTTTCGTTCGATATCATATATACCTTCTTATGCTTTTCGTGCACAGCTGAGATACAACAATAAATAAACAACATTTTGGGTCCATTTGGACCGTAGAAATTTTATATAAATAATACAAAAATCATATGAATCAGTTATTTTAGGGAAAAAAAAACACACATAAATAAACAAAGAAAAATTTTCCGCACTATCCAACGAGACCTTTGCTGTTGACAAAAGAAGCATGCAGGTACAGCAATCAATAACCAGCTTTGGCATTATTAACCTGAAATAAACCCAACACAAGTACGCAGGTACTTGCGCTACGCCGTAGCGCGTTGATGGATGGAACTAGGCACGCACTTCAACTATAAAGACGGGTGATAGATGCAGCCAAGCACACTATACGACGGTGCACGATCACCCACATCAAAAGGAGAAGAAAAAAGGTGCGTGCAGACTGCAGACCCAAGTCAACATGGCCTCCGTTTCATTCATCACAACTCAAAAGTCATCATCAGTCGTCAGGACTCGGGAGGAAAAATAATTTAATAGGCAATAGCTTTTTTTTAGGGGAATGGAATAGGCAATAGCTGAAACTGGCAACAGGAAGGAATCTTATCTCTTTATCTTCATTTCTTTCCTTTCTTTTTATTCTTATTCTATTTATTTATTATTTTGTTTGTCTTTCTCTTTTCTTTTCTACTTTCTATCATTTCTTTATCTCTTTATCTTCATTTCTTTCCTTTCTTTTTATTCTTATTCTATTTATTTATTATTTTGTTTGTCTTTCTCTTTTCTTTTCTACTTTCTATAGATTTTCTTATTTTCATTTCTTTTTACATTTTTCTTTATATCCATTTTTATAATTTTTAAATGTTTATTTCTTGTATTTCTAGTATTTCACGAGATGTTGATTTCTTTTTATTTTTTTTCTTTTATGGCCTTTTATTCATCTTTTCACTCTATATATTTTTATCTTTATTTTATTCATTTTTCTTTTGCCTTAATTGATTATTTTTAATTTCATGTTTTGTTTTCATGTGTTTTATTTTTCTTTCTTTTATTCTATTTACTTCTCTTTTCTTTTTTTATGTTTCATGTTGCTTTTTTCATTTTCTATTTTTCTTTTACTCTAATTGTTTTTTATTTTTAATCATTTTCTTGCTTTATTTTTTTATTTTTTCCATTGCATATGTTACGTGAGATACATGTCATATTTTGCGTAGTATACATGTGATCTTTTTTATTTTTTCCTTTTCTTATTAAGTTATTTATTTATTTTTTCGTATGTTTAGCATTTGTTATTTAAGTTTTCAATTTTTTTGTTATTTTACTCTAATTATTTACTTTAATAATTTTATCTTTTACTCTTTTTATTTCAAGATACACGTGATGTTCTATGATATATTTTGAGATGTTCTATGATTTATTTTGTCATGCTTACGTAGTATACATGTGATGTTCTATGATGTACTTTGTGATATTCGCGCAGTATACATGTGATGTTCACGTAGTATACATGTGATGTTCTATGATGTACTTTATGATATTCATGCAGTATATATGTGATGTTCACGTAGTATTATGCGATGTTCTATGATGTATTTTTTGATGTTCACGTAGTATACATGGGATGTTCTATGATATATGTATCATGTGATGTTCTATGATACCTTTTTCTTTTGTTTGTTTTTTTTTTTGCTTTTTTGCTTTTTCCCTTTCAATATTATTTTGAATTTTTGCTCTTTCCATTTCCTTTATCATTTTATTTCCCTTGTTCTTCTAATTTATTTAACTGCAATTGAATTTTTGTTCTTTTCCTGTTACATAGTTTTCACTCTTTTATTCACTTATGTTCGTGTATTATACACATGTTGTTCGTGTAATATATAACTGATGTTCTACGATATGTTTTACCAATGTTCAAGTAGTATAAGAGAGATGTTTCATTATTATCTTTGAATATTGACATGATACTTGTGAGATGTTCTGTGAAATATTTTAGGTTTTTCAAGTAATATTTAGGTGATATTTTTTCTGAACTTAAATGGTTTGGTATGCTTTAATAAAGAAAATATTTCATATTTATCACAAAACACTTATATGGTGCAATGGTAGGGAATTTACATCTTAGACAGTTAGACCATAAGTCTTGTGTTCAATTCAATTCCGTGCGATTACTATTTTTGTGAATCAGTATTTTCTAGTTTTTTTTTTCTGAAGAAAGTGAATCATTATTTTCTAGTTTTTTTTTCTGGACTTTTGGAGTAGTGGTACAGTAGTAGTGGCCTAGCGGGGTTGGACTCCTACAGACGTGTGTACAGTACGTAGTATTACTGCACTGGGTATGAGTACCCTACGTTCATTCACTGCATCGTGAGCGTCTCTTGCGCCGGTCAAAACCAAAGATGCACGCGTCGTACGAACCGGCGAGCGCGGACGCAGGCGGGGAAAGCGCGAGGTAGCAGGCGGGAGCGGACGCGGGCCTGAACCGAAAAAGAAAAAGAAAAGGCCCAACACGCGACGGAAAATAATTTTCAGGGGTCGGCGCGGTGCTCGCTGCCACCCCGGGTCTGTAGGTAGGCGCTCCCGGCGACTATGATCCATCAGTTTCTCGTGTTAATTCGAGCCATAGTGTTTAGGCCCACTTTCTTATAGTCCGAAACTCCAAATGCGGCCAGCCCAAACAAGCAATGGCAAAACAGGCCCAACAAGTAGCCCAACTCGTGACATGCTATTACATCCCCTCCGTTGAAAAACACCCAAGACCCCCGAAGTCCAATCCGACGGCCTGAAACTTCGGCCCCTCCGGGCACCGAGCCAACTGCAGCTCCGCGCTATCAGCTGAGAGCTCCCACGGCCCGCCCACCTAATTTCCGGTACATGTGGGCAGCGGCGATACGCCGATTACAAATAATACCCCACGCGTTCCCCAAATTCGCCCCACGAGCGCGACGCGTCTGAGAGAGCCACCGCCACCGCCATCATCCATCATCTCCCCGGAACAGAAACACGTGACTGGACTCATCCTCTCCAGACTCGTTCGTCCCGTACGGCGGGTGCGTATGCGGAGGCTCGACGACGGGAGTTAGGGTTCGGCGGCCCTTCCAGAAGCTCCGGTCCCCTATCGGAGCGCGGCGATGCTCTCTATTTGCGGCCGCGGCGGTGGCGCCGTGGCAGCCGGGGAGGAACAGCGCGCGCCCTACCCGCCCCTTCCTCCCTACCCGCGGCCGCAGCAGCAGCTCGGCGCGGCGATCGATGCCCTGATACTGAACCAGCTCCAAGGTTCGGACCGCTCCTAGACCCTTCCGTTCCGTCGGAATTAATTTCGTGGTGTGAAATGATCATTCGTTGGTTTTTTTTTTGGTTGGGTTCAGTTGATGAACGCACGCGGCTCGACATTCGCTCAACAGAGTTACAACGCAGGGGATTTCAGAGCGGCACTTGAACAGAGCAATGCCATTTACAGGGAGAACCCCCGGCGCCTGGAGAACCTCCTGCTGCTTGGCGCCGTTTATTTCCAGGTTTTTTCAGCGAAATTCAGGCTCATACCTTCTTCTCTGTGTGTTCGGTGCGTTGTATACTTTTATTGATGCCTTTTCTCTTATATAAAAAAATGTTTAGCTGCGGGAGTTTGACATGTGCATCGCGAAGAACGAGGAGGCTGTTGCAATCCAGCCCAATTTTCCGGAGTGCTTCAACAACATGGCGAATGCATGGAGGGTGAGGCCATCTCCTTAGGAAAGTTATTGTAGTAATGTGCCGGGTTATGTTATTTGTATGGCTCTGCACATTTTTTGTTATTGTCTGTTGCAGGAGAAAGGCGATATAGATCGTGCCATCCAGTGCTATGAACATGCAATTCAGGTGAGTGTACTATCTGAAGACAAACCGGGGGGTGGGGGGGGCTGTTATGGCAAGTGGAGCCGGCTCAGGGGCCCACGCGTAACAGAAGCACACTTCTACGGGTTTTTTCACTTCATTTTTTTTAATGATTTCAGACTTACTTTACATTATCCTTTGTAGCTTCGACCCACCTTTGCTGACGCATTCTCAAACTTAGCGAATGCTTATACTCGAAAAGGAAATCTCATCAAGGCAAGCAGGTGTTGTCATCAGGCGCTTGCACTGAATCCTCGTTTGGTAATTGACAGTTACTTCTGTTAATTGGATGCTAATGAATCAAATCTCCAAAATTAACCACACCTTCTGGTTTTGATTGATCACATACAAATTTAGGTTGATGCCTATTGCAACCTCGGTGACGTGTTGAAAGCACAAGGATCATACAGAGATGTAAGTAAGGAAACAAAAAACCCATCTATCCATGACATTGTTAACCAATTTATATCAAAATTTTTTCCTTGTTACCATGCAGTTGTGCTTCATTTCAATTTTTTTTACGTTCACGCAGAGAGCTGCATATCTTTGTAATAAGAAGGATAAAAAGGGGTAAGAGAACCTTTACAAAAAGTACACAGAAAAACAGACCCAACTCACCACTCTAGGAAAAAACCAGAAACTCTCCTATGATACAAAAAGCAAAAAACGATTACAACCAAAGATATGGTCTAGACCACAGCCTTCGACGGGGCAGTTAGATATGAAATACTCTTTGCTCCAGGCATGCCTCAAAATCTCATCTCCTCACTGACTTATGACAAGAGAGCTCTAACATCCGGTGCAGCCCCATCAAAGACATAAACGATTGCAGAGATTCCAAAGGGACCATGGCCCTAACATGATGATGGAACTGAGAGCTTTGAACCTGGTCATCAGTGGCATTGTGTGGTCTGGATCACCATTCTTCCAAGGAGGGCTCACCCAGCTGAGGGGAAAGCATCTGTAAACCCACCATTTCATACCAAGTATACTGCTGCTGTGTACTTGTGTATTGATAAATCAGTTATTTTATACACTGCTGACCTGACATCTTAATTTTCATTTCGTAGCATCTTGACAGTTTATGGTTGAAATAGACATAACAGCAGTACCATATTGGACTATGCATTGTTTCAGTCCAGTTCAACAAACTCAAATAGGGCTTATTTCAACAACAACAACAAAGCCTTTAAGTCCCAAACAAGTTACTTTTATGTTTACAGTTTAGTCCAAAATGAAAACTGCACATTTTGTTTGTTATTCTTCGCTGAATTAAGATCCATTGTAATACTACTGGTCTACTTCGCATCGATCAATGAGACTAGCACGCACAATAATTTGGAGGTTGATGCGATTTCCATCTGGTGTAGGCATACAATTGCTTTAGAGAGGCTGTAAGCATATTGCCTAGTTGTGCAAGTGCATGGTGCAATATTGCTGGACTTTTCATGCAATGGGGAGATTTCAATAAGGCAGCTTTGTACTATAAGGTGTGTACTCTGCACTGACTTGACATTGCTTCCTGTTGTAGATGTTTGACTGCATAGCTTCTCCTTAGAACTATATACACTGTTTTATCGTGAGTCGATCCATAAGTTCATGAAGGAAACTTTTGTAAAGAATTTAAAATTCGAGTTTCTAAGCCATGTGGACTCCTGTGTAAGATATGGAATTTTTTTCCCTAATTCTCTTGTAGTGTAACTGCTACCTTGTTTTTTTCTCTGAGGAATCACCGGTGCAACAACATTCTCACTTTTTAAGATTTGTTTTTACATCATAAGGAAGCAATTAAATTCAAGCCGTCATTTTATGATGCCCATTTGAGCTTGGGCAATCTTTACAAGGTATACCATTCTGTTTATCTTTGATGCTGGCTTCAGGTGGAAATATCTTTCTGATTCAGTGATTCTTTGTGGGCAACATTGCCTTTTAGGCTGTCGGAATGTGTCAGGATGCAATTATATGCTACCAGAATGCAGCACAGGCATGGCCACAAAATGCAGTAGCTTATGGTGAGTGTAGATTCGCTCTGTGGTTGATATTTATTAACCAAGAAAACAATAACTTAGATTTACCCTGTGGTTCATATTAGCTGATAAAAAATAACTTAACCATTAATTAGCAACTGAAACTTGACTTCTGGGATAATAGTTACTCTATATGATGCAATGAGTTAATTCTTTCCCTAACAACGGGATATCGTTATTTGGATCAATTCAAGATTGTTTCTTAGGATTTTGCCGTTATCAGTTAGTTCTAGACAGTGTGCTACATTGAACAATACACTTGTAAAATTCAATGCATAATTAATGATTACTCATGGATGACATGGGTTTGTGAGTTTGTCTTGATGATGCTTTGTTTGCAGGTAGTCTTGGCGGCGCCTACTATGAACAAGGCCAACTGGATCTTGCTATTTTAAGCTACAGGCATGCCACTAATTGCAACCCATCTTATGTTGAAGCATACAATAATCTGGTTCGTTTTTGGCATTCATCTTTGCTTTTAGACCCTCACTTCTTTTTCCATTCATGATTCATCTAAGCATGACATCTAATATGTTTTGTATTCCACTGGAAGGGAAATGCTTTAAAAGGATCTGGAAAATGCGACGAAGCGATCTGTTGCTACCAGGTTCCCATCAATCTCTTAATTTTATTTGTGTTTTCACGTTTTTTTAATCCTAAATGTAAATTCAGTATGTCATGTGCACTTTGGTGTTGGCAGACATGCCTTGCTCTTCAACCTAATCATCCTCAAGCTCTGACAAACCTTGGCAATGTTTATATGGAGAGGTGATTATTGTTAGGATGTGGTCATTTATTTGGATTGTTCAAAGAGTTATACTTTGGAATTATTTGCAGGAGCATGCTGGACATAGCTGCTTCACATTTCATGGCAGCAGTTGCAGTTACTACTGGATTATCTGCACCTTACAACAATTTAGCAGTGATTTATAAACAGCAGGTACTTGTGCTATTGAACTGCTTCGTTCTGCCAAATAACTAGCTAGAAACGTACTTTTGTTTAACATGCAATCTTAAACATTGTCCTGTGTGTACAGAATAATTTTCACCTAGAACATGACAATATTTTTTCTTATTGTTGAAACAGGGAAGCTATGATAATGCCATAGCATGTTATAATGAAGTGCTCCGTGTTGATCCTTTGGCTGCGGACGGTCTCGTTAATAGAGGGAATACATTGAAAGAAGCAGGCAGGGTCAGTGAAGCAATTCAAGACTATTTGCAGGCTGTTGCTATTAGACCAACTATGGCTGAAGCTCATGCAAACTTGGCATATGCATACAAAGACACGTAAAGCAGTTCCTATCTCAATTATTGCAAGTGGAATGTACGCTTAAACCATATGATGAGCCATACTGCGCTATGTTTATATGTTGTCATCTTGCATCATCATTTCCAGGGGCCTACTGGAGTCGGCAATTGTTAGTTACAAGCAGGCCTTGCAATTACGCCCAGATTTTCCAGAAGTTACCTGTAATCTCTTGCACACTCTACAGGTGCGCTAAAATGTTTGCCACACCATTACTCCCTTTATCCGGCATTCTCAGCCTTCCATTATTACTTAATGATAATGAGGAATAATTTTTACAATAGAAAAAGGTTGGAATTATTCCAGTGACCATGTGAACTTTGGTGGTGTACTAAGCTTACATATGAGTGGACACAATTTGTGGTGACAAAATGATTTTCATAGCACCTAGAATTCTTATTATCATGAAAACCTTGATTTACAATTTTTGTAGTGCGTATGTGATTGGGATGACAGAGAAGAGAAGTTCATCAAGGTAGAGGGGATTATTAGTCAGCAAATACAGGCATGAGCTTTTTATGCCTTGTTTATCTGTTCTCTTCATATATTCGCCTTAAGGAGTGTTTTCTTAATCTGTCATTGTATTTGACCGTTGTTCCAGATGTCCCTTCTCCCAAGTGTGCAACCATTCCATGCTATGGCATTACCGATTGATCCAACTCTTGTGCTGGAAATCAGGTGGGACTTCTTTTCTGTACTGACCTCTGTAATCTTTATAGAATGGATTAATGGTAGTTTGAAAATCACATTTTGCAAATCACAATGTTTGACTTTTTATTCTGTTTTAGTAAAAAATATGCAGATCATTACTCTTCGGTTGCATTGCGTTTTGGTCTTCCTGCGTTCACACACCCCTCTCGTACTCCTATAAAGGCTGATGACAGAACTTCTCGGCTTAGGATTGGGTAAATTATCTTCCTTTGCTACATAAGATTGCTCTAACATATGCATTGTTGCTCCCTTACTAAATCCTGTTTGTTCATTTGGTTTTTAGATATGTGAGTAGTGACTTCGGCAATCATCCTTTGTCTCATCTCATGGGATCTGTATTTGGAATGCACAACAAAGACATCGTAGAGGTTGCTCAGTCTTCTCTTCTGCCCTGCCATGTTGATATATTTATTGATATTCTGTGCAAGAGTTCTTTGAAGGAGAAATAGTTATTTATGAATAATTCTTCAGGTTTTCTGTTATGCACTGAGCCGAGATGATGGTACTGAATGGAGGCAACGTATTAAGGATGAAGCAGAGCATTTCACTGATGTGTCAGCAATGCCATCTGATATGATTGCTAAAGTTATCAATGAAGATAAGATACAAATTCTTATCAATCTTAACGGATATACAAAGGTAGTATATATGTATATTTACTGGGACAATTGATCAGCATTCTGTTTTAATTCAATGTGCATATTGCTTTTCTGTTCAAGTTTTATTTGTTTTTGGTTTATTGATTCCATTGTACCGCTCTGAGCTTTGCGCTTTCTGCTGCCCCCCAAATTGGTACAGTTTCCCATTTGCATAAGATACCTAATAAGAATCCTAGCGGTACTTTACTATTCCAATTTTTTTGATTAATCTTGGAAATGCATGGACAGTCGTACTCAATTCATAAACTATTCTGAAGGATGGCATTAGAACTGTGAACTATTCAGCAATTCAACTCTTAATTTGGGGCACTAGTTTGTAACTGAGTTTCTTATCCACGCAACGCCAACCTGTGTAATCGAAGTCATGATGTTTACTTTTTGTGCGAACGTGCTAAGCATGTTTTTCATTAAGAGGAAAGCAAGCGTTAACAACAGTCGTAGTAAGCCTAGGTGTCGGGTTCATAAACCCGGGGTCCCTCGGGGACCGGCTTCTGCGCCAAGGCTCGGCCCAAGAGTCTAAAAACAACAGGGCAAAGGGGCGGTCCAGCAACCGACCGGAAGGCCAGGCCCAAGAAGAGCAACGCCCGCTCGTCGACTACATCGGCCCACCTATCCGACCAGAGCGCTCGATTCGGGCTCCAGCCGTCTCCGGACGGCCTCCGATCGGAAGGCCTGCCCCGAGACCTACTTTCGACTCCGACCCCGCGTCCCTCCGACCGGGGCTCGTAGGAACTCTGCTCATCGCTCTTCTTCGACCGGCGCACTCAGAGCCGACTGAAGCCATCCGACCGGGGACGCCCCGTTCAGTAGGAACCAGAAGACGTGCGGAGAAAGGCAAGGCAAGGCTCACAAGTCAAAACCACTGTACCAGGGACTATACCCTGCACGGAACAGTACTCTGCAGCCACCCTGACACAAACAGTATTGTAGGCGCCGACATCTCCCTCTACAGTATTGTAGGGGCCGCTAAAACTCCCATACGGTAAGACCTCCCGTGTGTCTCTGGACATCGATAGCGGCATGGGCACCAGGATTTACCGTACCGGGTGAACATAATAAGACTCCTCACATGCCTCTAGGCATCAAACAATATTTACAGGTACCGACGTCCACCATCCTGGAAAAAGGCAGCACGACCTCCCGTGTGCATCTGACATTCTACAGCGACATCAACAGTGTTGTAGGCGCTCACCATTATTTGGTACCCACCGGTGTGGGCAACAAGGCTCGGTAAGCGTGGACAACAAGGCTCGGTAGCATACGTACTCTTTCCCTCTCACTTGTAAAGCCGTCCCCTTCATCTATAAAAGGGGGTGCGCTTCCTCCAACAAAGGGGAGACCGATTCCAATATATCAGAGTTCCTTAGATCAATAGCTCACAACCACAGAACCGCAAGGTTTAGACCTCAAGCATCCGCTTGAACACTTAGCTCATAGCGAAGTTCCTGTCTCTCTCGGCCCTTCCGATCGGAGCCGACCGGACGTCTGGTACACCCCATCTTTCTCCCTCTTGTTTGTAACCCCACTGCAGACTTCGAGCACCTGGGCTCGGGAATAAAGTCACCAACCGACCCCGACTGGACGTAGGGTACGTTGCCCGAATCAGTATAAATCCTGTGTCATTGAGTGCTAGGCCACCTCCGATCACAACGTACAGCAAACAAATATTCACTAGTTGGTCACATTCTGCACTGACACTAGGCTTACCCAATTACCGAGTACAAGATTAGCAATTTATATTACAGATATTGAAATTTGGGGCAGCACGCTAGAAAGCACACAACAAAGGGTGAACTTGAAGCTCTTTAACATAATAATATCGAAGTGAGGTGCTCATTAATTTTTCTCAGTGCTTTTACTCTTTGCAATAAAGTTTGTTTGTTGTTTCAGGGTGCAAGGAATGAAATTTTCGCCATGCAACCTGCTCCAATCCAGGTTTCTTACATGGGATTTCCTTCAACTACTGGTGCTAGTTATATTGATTATTTGATTACTGATGAGGTAAAATATTGAAATCTTGTGCCCTAGCTTATTCGAATGGCAAGGCCTTTCTTTTCCTTCATATTAAATTTAAATTCATTGTCATGGCAGTTTGTCTCTCCGTTGAAATATTCTCATATATACTCAGAAAAGCTTGTCCACCTTCCTTACTGTTACTTCGTGAATGATTATAAACAGGTATGTATTGTATCATATCTTATTTATCAGGGAAATTACTTTGAAAATGCCTCATAAGATAAAGTAATGCTGGAGTACCTAACTGTTATGCTTTATATTCAAAATGTCGATTGCTTTGATATAGAAAAATCAAGAAGCTCTTGATCCAGTTTGCCCACACAAACGAGCCGACTTTGGCCTGCCGGAGGACAGATTTATTTTTGCATGCTTCAATCAGCTGTACAAGATGGACCCAGATATATTCAACACCTGGTAAATCCGTATTATGCTTACAGCTAGTATGCATTTCATGTAGGTTAAATCAATCTTAACAGTAACCATTATCATACTCCCTCTGGTTACCAAAAGTTGACATGTTTCTCAAAGGCAACTTTAACCATAGTTCCAAAGGTAGCATATATGTAAAACCAACTAAATTATAATCCTAAATAATTATTTTTTAGATTAAATTATATATATTCTTCATGTATCCAATAAAAATATCCATAAATATATAGATAGTCAAGGATTAAAATGTTTTGGTGTAATGCTAGAAAATAGTAGTAAATAATATACAATCTTGTTTATCAGAGGTATTAGTATGGCTTCTTAGTCTCACCTATATGTATTTTGTCAAAAATCAGGTGCAATATTCTCAAACGTGTGCCAGACAGTGTCTTGTGGCTATTGAGATTTCCAGCTGCTGGAGAGATGAGATTGCGTGCATGTAACATCACCCCCCCCCCCCCCCCCCCCCCCCCCCCCCCCCCCCCCCCCCTAATTTTCTCGCTTGTGCAGATTATGCCTTCCAACCTGCATTTTCCTAATTTTGCACTTCTGACAGATGCCATTTCAAAAGGAGTAGAGGCTGATCAAATAATATTTACAGATGTTGCTGCAAAAACTGAACATATTAGACGCAGTGGCTTGGCGGATCTCTTTCTCGACACGTAAACTATCCACACTTTCTCATCATATTTTGCTTTTCTTTGAGAATCTCTAACTTTAGAATTGTTGGATGAACAGTCCATTGTGTAATGGCCACACTACTGGTACAGATGTACTATGGGCTGGCCTTCCAATGATTACTCTTCCTCTGCAGAAAATGGCAACAAGGGTTGCAGGTTCACTCTGTCTAGCTACTGGGGTTGGGGAAGAGATGATAGTCAATAGGTTAGACTTCACATATAAGAAAACCGTACATTTCTCTCATCGTTGTTTTTTTTTCATTGTTAACTGGATTTGCTGTTATTCAGCCTAAAAGAATATGAAGAAAGGGCTGTATTTTTAGCCACGAATCCATCAGAACTTCAAGCTCTTACAAACAGGCTCAAGGCTGTTCGGATGACTTGTCCTTTGTTTGATACATCTCGATGGGTAAAATTTCAACCTTGTTTCCGCTCAGCACCATTACATTCAGAGTTAGTAATTTAACTTTGGTTTAAAAAAAATGCAGGTAAGGAATCTGGACAGGGCATATTTGAGAATGTGGCATCTTTATTGCTCTGGTAGCCATCCTCAACATTTTAAAGTGGTAGAAGAAGACACCCAGTTTCCCTTTGATGGATAAACAATGTTAGCGGATCATGTAAATATCATACGAGGTAAGTATATTAGGGTTGGCCATATGGGAGGCAGTTTCATTTGAGGCCTCCACCACAGCTAAGAGGATCTAGACCCTGCTTAAGAGGTAATAGAAGCCTATATTCGGTCCTAATGCTTGAACTGACAAACAGGTCCATATTAAAATCTTGGGGAACAGAACTAACCTGATGATGGGTTTTTATGCAAAACTGATGTGTCAGACGGTTGGGCTCCTAGGGAACCTACTAATTTTCTGTTCTCGAGCCCCCAGCGAAGATTGGCCTACAGTTAGCCAAAGAGAGCTAGACTGTTCTGATCAATGTCTGGAGTGTATCCTATTGTTAGCCAAAGAGAGCGAGGCTGTTCCGATCATTGCTTGGAGTGTGCTTGGCCTGGAGCGTTGGATGTTCTGGACTCTGGAGTTAACAGTTGACAGTTCGTTAAAGGGCGCTGCAAACCTGTGTCTGCCTATCGGTCTAATGGAAATGACTGGCTGTTCGGTACCATTCTGGTGATGGTATTTTTTGGTGTGTTGATTTCACCGTTTGCTAGTACTAACTTCTGATGAACGAGATATGCAGATTGATTGATGCCCGAGCTGGAGGACGCGATGTTTCCTTTCAATCAGGCCGCTGATGCACCTTTTGGGACCTTGTGATGCTTGGCCTGCGTGATGCCTGCCCTACCAATAATGATCCCTCTTGTAGACTTCAGTTTTGCAGGTTATCACTCCTTTGAGGCTGGTGCAACCAGTTTCGTTGACCTTCGGTGTGCAACCGTGCGTCATTTCACTGATCCAACTAGAGCAAGCATAGCTATTCAGCGACGCATTAGGCAGTGGAGAACTTCCGCACTGCAGTTTCTGAGTCATCATATACTACGTTTGATGATGCACAGGGACAGCTACAATACGGAGGAGGTACATGTCGTGGCTGCGTGCCACGTCCTCGATCCACAGTAAGAATGTCTGTTCGCTTGCTCGGCTCGCGTCGATGCGGTGCCCGATGACGAGGACGAGGCAGGTATGCTGACAATTAGGGACAACAGAATTGAAGTCTCGGGAGCCTTTCACAATGAGTCTGACGACCGAGGGAAGTCCTCATCGCATATGAGGCAGTGGTCCTGAAACGGATGACAGAGCTTACCGCGGTTTTGTTGAGAGAAAAAAAAAGGGTTCATTTACTTAATCGCCCTGTTCGCTTGGCTTATAGGCCGTATTTTTTCAGCAAACGAACAGTATTTTTCTCTCACAACAAATCAGTCGACAGTACTTTCAGTCATGGCTTATCAGCCAAGCGAACAGAGCAAATGAACATGGGCCAATTTTGCAAAATATAACTAAACCCTTGAAGAAGGGTTCTTGCATTCTCTTACATAACCATTCTGTTTTGGGATGGCCGTTTTAGGTCTAGTTTAATCCCTCGATAGGTCATGAATTTTGCCAACAGTCCATGTAACACGAGCACAATTAAGACACGTTTAAATTGAACATGACAATGTCCAGATGTACCGAGGATATGAGATGCATGTATTCCAGTTCTACGCACTGCAGGAAGAAGCTGATGCAGAGGGTACGCGGAGGCTGACTACGAAGTTAGGCCACGATTTAGGACTCAGCGAGGAAGCTATAACAGCGGCGGGCGACTGGATCGGAGGAACACAAGGGCGACGGGCAGAGCCAACAAGGTGCACCGCTTGGAACCCATGCAGCTGTCGTTTGGCTTAGCAGCTTGCATGTATTCAGGGACGGAGCCAGGATTTGACCATAGGGGGTGCGTTTTGGTATACCAATGATAACCACGTATGATAAAATATGCGCACGTATATACACATATATGTATATTGAGTTAGCAAGAGTATAAATAATAACCAAATCAATATTTGTTTTGCGATACAAAAGAAAGTTAAACGTCTAAAATGATATTGAAAATTATAGCGAAAGAAAAAAAAGCCCTAAGCATCAAATCTCTACCCAACTAATCTAATTCATAGAAAAAATCATTGTAATAACGGGAATAAAAGAGAAGGGAAAGATAAAGCACTAACAATTAACGTCATAACTAGCTAATTGGTAGTGTATTATGTAGATCAACTAAGATGTTGTGTAGGAAAAACTACAACAATTAATAATAACAAGAAGAAAATAGAGGGAGAAATCATATAGATGTCAATAAAGACTAACATAAAGAAAAGATGATAAATAAATATAACACTAATTAGTATTTTTTATTAACTAATTAAGGGGTTATATAGTGGGCAACGTATCAGGCGCAAACCAACTGACCTGTGCAAATTTAAAAACTATCCATCAGGACCACTAGATGCTGATCCAATAAATGGAGTGAGGTGAGATTTTTGAGACCGTGTCAAGAGACCACCAGCTTCTCTCAAGGTGGGATTTGCTGAGACCAGGGTGAAGGGATTTGCTCAAAAAGGGAGAGATATCATTGGTGTGCAATCAGGGCTCGATAATCCCGAATCAAATAAACTTTGCAGAAGGCGAGATACACATTATCTCCTATAGTGTTCACTGCTTCGCTTTACACGTGTAACACTTCATCACTATCAGTGCTTCCTAGCTAGTTTCCCTTTGGCAAAGTCCAAGCAAGAGGATCATATCTGATCTGAACGGAACAGAAAAAAACCGACCAGTCTGCTCCTGGGGGACAGTATCATGAAAACATTTCGGTTTTTTATTTATAAATAAATATATAGTCTCTCCCCACCCCAATCCGCAACCTTACTTTAAGTTCTATTATTGGAGCTAGTATATTTTATCTTTTTTTGTGCAGACCTAATTGGAAAGCGACGCACATACTGATCATCGCAACCAGAAAAAATGAGGAGAAAACACATACTTTTAGCCTGTTCGCTTGTTGGTTTCAGCCAGCCCAAACCAGCCAGCCAACAGTGTTTTCCTCTCACAGTAAACTAGCACCAGCTAGCCCAAACCAGCCCAGAAACCAACCAGCGAATAGGCCGTTTGCGGTTAGGGGGCTATATGATCAGGATTAACATGAATGGCTACTACCACATGCATACGGTGCCAATAATACAGTTTTTTTTCATGTATAATAGTAAAAACGCATATATTATGTATACATAAAGGTATACTTTTCTCAATGAACACACACATACACCCGAACCTCTACGAGCAACGCCAAGAGATAAAACAACGTGTATATGTTGAGATAGAATATATATGAGCAACTTTGAGAGATAAAACCTGTATATGGCCAACATGGCATGGTCGGCTCCTGGTCATTTGTCACGTCCTCCATTAATAATATTTCGTATAGTAGGCTTGAACTAGCCGGTTAAATCTAACAAAATCCATTAAATATTGGTGTTTGGCCCTCTATTGATAAATTATCAAACTATTATAGAAGTCTAGTAGTTATCAACGGATGTCATCTAACACTAATATAAATAAGGGATCTGCTATCCTTCGTGTGCCTATTTTTTCATTTTTTTTCAGGCAATCGATCTCAGTCGTTGGATCTTGACCCCTCTTTCTCGGGTCGTCGTCTTACAGCCCCGTCTCCTGCCTCGCGCCCGCCTCTTGCAGCCCTTTCTCGGACGCCCCCGCTGTCGCGGAACCGACCAATTTATAAGAGTACAAGTACCATGGCAGTCCGCAAGCGGTCGCACTGTCATACTTGAATCCATATAAACCCGGTAGTTCGTCGAGTACCACGACGGGTCTCGATAAACGATTCACAACAACCAAGATCGTACATGATTCAACATACATGTCACATATTCCATAAAGTTCACATATACCTTTCCATCATCAGAGTATAAAACAAAGTTATTATAAACCAAGTTTGATAGATAATAGCGGAAGCAAATTAAGTTTGAAAGTAGCATTTGTCAACATAGTTTAATACAGTGCCAACATACGATCACAGTCCACAAAAAGCATGTAGAGGGATTAATAAAGAAGCATGCCTAAGGCTTACTCCTCATCCACAGTAGGATAGAAGCAACTCTTGCAATAACCATGATAAACTGTGCCATCTGCAACAATGGAAAATAAAACCCTGAGTACAAGAAGATACTCAGCTAAACTTACCCGTCATAAACCAGAAATAAAATGACTCCAAGGTTCATGCAAGGCTGTATAAGTGGAGATAGCTTGACAACATTTTGCATAAAAAGCGATTAACTCAGTTATACAATTATAATTCTGTTATCAAGTTAATTATGACTATTCATCTCGAAATTAGCAACTATCCTGTACCAAACATGTGGTATATCATTTGAAGAGCATACAATAGTAACCATAGCAGGTATTGTAATTCTATGTTCATTCGAACCATCATATTCCATAATACAATTACTACGATGTTGGGACTAGCCAAGTTTCTCACTATCCGGGAGAGACGGCGATTCGAATCGATTTCAACCAGCTGGGAATTTATTCCTAACACAAACCCAGACAGACCAGATCAACAGTCACCTTAGGTCACCTTTGGTACAACTCAAGTACACATTTCGCGGGTTCGCCCAGCGCCGCACAATCAGGGACAACCAAATGCCAGGACGTTCAGGCCCAGCCTGCCCTTTGGCTCAGTCTGGCTCCCCGCACATCCTTACTACCATCCAGAGTGCGCACTCTTACAGAGCGGGGCCCGACCTGAGTTGAGCTACTCAGCTTCGTGGTCGGAACGAGTTATCCGGCCAGCTAAGTGATAGGCATGCGTTCAATCTTGTCAGAAGCGCCAACAACGGTATGGTCCTTAACCGGCACAGACGGAATCACATGAGTCAACCTACACATAGATTTCGTCTGACCTCGATTTACATCACCCCATGGTTCTTTTCCACGATAGCAAATATAGCCAACCGTGCTTCGGTATCCACCTATATCTCGCAGGTGACAGGAAATCACCCGACTTCTACCGGTCAAAGCATGACTAAGTATATATTCGACCCTAGACCTACATAGGGTTAAAGATAGTATTTCTGGATAAGAAAATCATATGCATCAAGTGGTTCCAATCAACTCTTATAACCTAATGCATCAATCATAAAGGACTTGATAATATTTTGTAAAATATTGGGAGACTTAGAATGCTCCGGGGCTTGCCTTTCAGAAAGAAAGTGGGGTGGTTGAAAGCTCTAGTTTGGTTTTGGTGAATTGATGAAACCCTAAGTGCTAACCTAGTTTATCAAGTGATCATGACATAGGTAGCACACTTCAAGTAGAGAAGCTAATGAAGATCATAGCATGACAATGATGATGGCATGGCGATGATCAAGGGCTTAAACTTGAAATGAAGAAAGAGAAAAACAAAAAAGCTCAAGGCAAAGGTATAAACCATAGGAGCTATTTTGTTTTGGTAATCAAGACACTTAGAGAGTGTGATCACATTTAGGTTTGATAGCCGTACTATTAAGAGGGGTGAAACTCGTATCGGAATGCGGTTATCAAAGTGCCACTAGATGCTCTAACTTATTGCATATGCATTTAGGATCTAGTGGAGTGCTAACACCCTTGATAATATTTGTGAAAATATGCTAACACATGTGCACAAGGTGGTTGTAGGGTTGAGATGGGTTTGGGTCCGGGAAAATGAAATATCTATTTTCTATTGCGCCGGATGCAACATTCTTGGTGATTGGCACATTTGAGCAAGGGTGAAGAAGTTAGAGTTGAAATGGAGTTGGTCGAAATGATGCTGGCGTCCGGTCAGCTTCGTAGCCGTTGGAATCTGGCGAACAGCGTTTGAAGCTAGTGACGCGTGGCGTCCATCGGGCGACCGGACGCTGAGGGCTAGCGTCCGGTCAGTATGACCGGAGCGTTCGGTCAGAGCGCGTTTTGCCCAGTGAAGGGGTATAACGGCTCTATTTTATGGGGGCTCTATTTATAGCCCCATGGCCGGCTCAAGGGAAATATCTTTGGCCATTTTCATTGACATAGCAACCTTGTGAGCTAAGCCAAAGCCCTCCCACTCATCTACATCATTGATTCATCATCATAGTGAGATTGGGAGTGATCCAAGTGCATTGCTTGAGTGATTGCATCTAGAGGCACTTAGTGATCGTGTTTCGCTGCGGATTTTGCTTGTTACTCTTGGTGGTTGCCGCCACCTAGACGGCTTGGAGCAGCGAGGATCGTCGAGCGGAGGTGGTGATTGTCTCCGGCTCCGATCGTGGTGATTGTGAGGGGTTCTTGACCTTTCTCCGGCGGAGCGCCAAAAGGTACTCTAGTGGATTGCTCGTGGCTTGTGTGATCCTCATCTTGTGTTGGTTGTGCGGCATCCTATTGAGGGTTTGGCGTGTGAAGCCAATTAGCGCGTGAACCTCCAAGTGAGTGAATCGCCACAACGAGGACTAGCTTGCCGGCAAGCAAGTGAACCTCGGTAAAAATCATTGTGTTCATCATTGATTTCGAGGTGATTGGTCATCATTGTTATTCATCTTCGTGATTGATTGGTTCATTCATCTACACGGCGGTATAACCCTCTTGATCACTCTCTTTACTTTACCACAAACTAGTTGACAAGCTCTTTAGTGTAGCTAGTTGTGAGAGCTTGCATGCTTGGTTGGTGTGGCTCTTTAGTTAGCCTTTGAGAGCACACTAACATAGGGTAGTGTCATTGCTCTTGTGTGAATTGACACTATCTAAACTAGAATTGTGGTAGGTGGCTTGCATTTTGAGTAGGTGTTGACACCGTTTTTTGCACGTGTCAAAATAATCGGAGTGGACTAATCGGCAAGGGGAAAGTTATTGAATACTTTGATAACCGATGAAAGCCAGCTTGTAAAGATGGTTGCCGATAGCTGGTGACGGTCGATGGAAAGGTTGATTTGGACTCGGACGTTGCCGATGAGGTTGGAGGTGTTGTTGTCAATGCCGATGAAGGGAGGCTGGAAGACTACTGCCGATGAAACAGGGAATATGCCGATGAAGGAAGGTTGGAAGACTACTGCCGATGAAACAGGGAGTATGCCGATGAAGGAAGGCTTGAAGACTACTACCGATGAAATAGGGAGTATGCCGATGGGAAGGAGGACAGTGAGGTTTTCCATCGTAATTGAGGCGGACAGGGAAATAGATAGAAGTTGATTTCCTTTTCTATATTAGTTAGAGTATGATTCATGTAAGAGTCACGTGTTTCCTTAGATATGGGATTGGTGTCCTAGTTGTGTTTGGTTGTGTCTCTTTAGATCAGGGTATAAATATGGAGTAAGGGGCAATGTAAGAGATATCTCAATCAACATCAAAACCAACTTTTACTCCTATTTGCATCTACTTACTTTTCGGCGACTTCGTCAATTTGCATACTTTTTCTTTTTTACGAGTTCTCATTGAATCGGCGAGCTGCATCGTTTCAGTGCGACCTTCGGCGATTCTCGAGTTCCGCGTGAGCACCTCTTGGCCGTGACTTCCGGGCGTATCGCTGTTGTCAGGACTAAAGTGTTCGTATCTTCATCCTTGTCGATTAACAGGTCAAATCGACTGGCACGCTTTGGATATCGATTCGGGTATTAGCCCTTTGTGTTTGCAGATCCACTTTTGCATCAACACATCTTTTGGCACGCTCGGTGGGACAAATCAATCAATATGTTCAATTCCGAGATCGATTCAGGGAACATTATCGCAGTATCAGAAGAAGATCTCAAGGAAGAACAGAGGCAGGCTATGGAAAAGGCTGTAGAAGAATACAAGCAGCTTTGTCTGAGATCATTTAGCTTGAACAAGAGTGGACAAGTCATCCAGAAGCAAGATTTGCCGTTGCCTCGGCAGGTTACCTTTGACTCTAATCCTGGTAAACTTCAAGAGATGGTTAATTCTGCAGTAAATCATGCTTTGATTAATCACTCCAGTGTGCTGTCCAATACTGTTCATAATGCTGTGGTTCGAACTCTCAAAGAAGGACAAGCGGCACCACATTACGTTGGGCCTGCCTATCATCAACCAGAGCCAGCATCTGTCAAAACTCCATCGGCTCCTTCGGCCGTTGTGGGTACAGAAGTTACTTCCCCTCCAGTATTGGCGGGCTCACCTAATGTTCAATCTACACCAATACAATCAGAACAGGTATTACCAGGAGGGCGAGTTCAGCTTAATACAGATTTATCGGCATCAGCTATGTCAGGCCCTGTGTCTCAGAATAGCCAGATTCCTACTAATTGGTGGGGATATGGCATGCCTCCAGAGTCATCTGCTTTCAATCCTAGATTACCTCAGGTGTTTGATGCAGTAGGGAGAGCGCCTATACCATCGGCCGTTTCGCCGATGGCTCAAGTGCCTCAATATGCCGCAACTACTTCCGTGCAACCAACTTCAGGAGGTTTCCAGATACCTATGGTTCAAACATTCAATTCAAGTCCATCGGTGAGCTTACTGCCGATGCAGCAGAAAGTCCCTGCTATGAGTCAAACTGGGGTTCAGCTCATGCCTCAAACCGGTTTTAATTATCCAACAATATCAGCAAATTACCAGCCATCGGTAAGTTTTGTACCGATGAGTTCTAATAATGATTGGTCAGGACAGTTACCTGTTCAACATGCAGTTCAGCGAAATCAGCAGGTTGCAGGGATTCAACAAGGTCATATGCAAGCTGGTTTCCAGAATCAAGCATCGGCAGCCCAGCCGATGAATCCTTTCCAACAGGCTAATGGACCACAAGTAACGGCAAATATGCCGATTGCTGGAGATCGTGGGCCACAAAGATATGTGGAGGGATGTCAGCAGGCACCTGTAGAAATTCAACCGGTTCGTCAGTAGGAGGCTGATGCTTTTTGGGCCGATAAGATAGCAGAAATTATGAAGGATCAGTTTGGGATAAAGCCCAAGGTCAATACTTATTCTTATCGGACTCCATACCCTCCTGCATACGATTTAATTCCTCTCCCAAATCGGTACAAGGTACCGGATTTCACTAAATTCTCTGGGCAAGATGATACATCAACAATGGAACATGTCAATCGCTTCATTATTCAATGTGGAGAAGCAGCTAACAGAGATGAATTAAGAGTTCGATTATTTTCATCATCTTTGTCTGGATCAGCATTTACATGGTTCATTTCATTGCCACCAAATTCTATTATTACTTGGGTTGATCTAGAAAAACAATTCCATAAGTATTTCTTTGCTGGAATCCATGAAAAGAAGCTTACCGATTTAGTAAAATTGAGACAGCGTAATGATGAATCGGTAGAGTGCTTTGTGCAAAGGCTACGAGATGTAAAAAATAAGTGCTACAGCCTGGTGTTGGATGATCGGCAGCTTGCCGATCTGGCTTTCCAAGGGTTATTGCCACATCTTAAAGATAGATATGCTTCTCAGGAGTTTGAAAGCCTCAGTCATCTTGTGCAAAGGATCTCTGATCAAGATACTAGGGTTTTTGAACCTAAAAAGAATTGGAGTAAAAAGGTATCATTTGTTGAAGAAGTAGGAGATTCTGACTCAGATGAAGAACCAGTTATCGGCTTAGCTGAGTGGGTTAAGAATAAAAAGCCAATATCATGTCCCTTTGGTCAAAAAGAGCCAGAAAAGTTTACCTTTGATATCACCAAGGCCGATAAAATATTTGATCTTTTGCTTCAAGAGGGCCAAATTAAGCTGTCACCTAATCATGTGATCCCATCGGCAGAAGAGTTGAAGAAGATCTTGTACTGCAAATGGCACAATGCAACTTCACACAGTACAAATGAGTGCAAGGTATTCAGGCAACAGTTACAATCGGCTATTGAATCTGGGAGGATTAAGTTTGGTACTTCCAAAGCCCAGAAGCCGATGAAAATTGATCAACACCCTTTTCCAGCAAATATGTTGGATGCCAAAGGAAAGACCAAGGTTTTGACGTCAGAGGCTGCTGAGAAAAACGCGTCAGTGGACCCCCAACATCGGATAACTACCGATGATGCAAAAAGTAAGGGTTTGCTAGGAGAAAGCAGTAGTTCCAAAAATCCTCCTCGATCTGGCATTGTGATTACTCATCGGAGGCAGCAGGAGGGTTGGCGTCAACGTAATGACCGATATCGACAACAGCAAGAAGTGAGACGTCGGGAGGAATGGAATCGACATAAAGATCATTGGAGATGTCCGTTTTTCATCCATTGCTGGGAAGAAGGTATTAAATTGCCAACTGTTGAAAATTGCCCTGAGTGTAATGGTTATTACGGAGTCAATAGCTCAGAAAGGAGGTTTCAACTTGGTAATCAGGGTTCGTCTGTCAATGAGCCGATCAGAAGCAGAGCATCAGTGCATGATCGGCTGGGGGGCAGACTTAGTGTACATGAGAGGCTTGGTAAACGCACTGGATATTTTCCAAGGAATCAAGAGGAGCTTGAGGAGATGGCAAACGCAAGAGTTCCCGATGAGGAAATATTCTACAGGGACCCTAATATACGCCGTGTAGAATCAACTAGGACTTGTTATCAGCCGGTTTGGAAAACCAAGTTTCCTCGATGGTGCCCAGAGGGTCTGACAAAGACGCAGAGGAGGAGGATGCAACGTGAGCGTCAGGAGGATTTATACCAAGAGGAGAATTCCTCCAATGAAAAGCCTGGTCGTCAGCAGTGGCAGGTAAAACACAAAAATAAAGGTCCATCGGCAGATGTTAATATGGTATTCATGTTGCCGATAGAGTTTTTGGCACTATCTGATAATGAGGAAGAAGTTGTTCTCTCTGATCAAGTAGCTCAGTTAACACTAGATCCAATGATGGCTGTTTTCGAGAAACCTACCGATGACGAGAGACAGCATCTTAAGGCTTTGTTTGTGAAGGGCAGAGTTGATGGGCAGCCTGTGTCTAAGGTACTTATTGATGGAGGGGCTGCGATTAATATTATGCCTTATGTGATGTATCGGAAACTTGGTAAGGGGGATCAAGACTTGACCAAAACCGATATGATGTTGAAAGATTTTGAAGGCAATGTGTCGCCGGCTAAAGGGGCAGTGTGCGTGGAATTAACCATCGGCAGCAAAACCTTGCCAACGACGTTCTTTGTTATCAACGGCAAGGGTGCATATAATCTGCTTCTAGGGAGGGATTGGATTCATGCTAATTGTTGTGTTCCTTCTACAATGCATCAATGCCTCGTACAGTGGATTGGGGATAAGATTGAGGTCGTCCCTGGTGATTCTTCTTATATCATCGCATCGGCAGAATCAGATTCTTATGAGCGAACTAAATGCATATCAGGAGAAGCTTGGGAAAAAGAGTTCCTTAGAGTTGCTGATTATGAAATTCCACCGATCCAAGCAGTCGGTTCTGAAGAGGAGTTTTAATGGATAGGTTTGCCGATGATGGAAAATTAGGTCAAGGGTTCACATCGGCAGATGATTTAGTAGAAGTAGATATTGGTGATGGTGATAGGTCAAGACCTACTTTTATTAGTGCTAAGTTAGGTTCCAAGTGTAAGCAGCGAGTAACAGATTTGTTGAAAGAATATAAAGATTGTTTTGCTTGGGATTATACTGAGATGCCTGGATTAGACCGATCGATAGTTGAACATCGGTTACCTATCAAATCTGGATTTCGGCCGCATCAGCAGCCAGCGCGCCGATGCAACCCTAATGTACTTCCTGACATTAAGGCCGAAATAACTAAATTAATCGAAGCAAAGTTTATTCGGCAATGTCGATACGCAGAGTGGATCTCTAATGTGGTTCCTGTTTATAAGAAAAATGGAAAACTTCGTGTTTGTATTGATTTCAGGAATCTCAACAAAGCCACACCAATGGATGGCTATCCAATGCCGATTGCTGATTTGTTGATTGATGCTGCGGCTGGACATCAAATTATCAGTTTCATGGATGGTAATGCAGGTTACAATCAAATATTCATGGCTGAGGAAGATATTCCCAAGACTGCTTTCAGATGTCCAGGTCATGTGGGGTTGTTCGAGTGGATAGTCATGACGTTTGGTTTGAAAAATGCCGGTGCTACTTATCAAAGAGCTATGAACTTTATTTTTCATGAATACATCGGCACATTGGTGGAGATCTACATTGATGATGTAGTGATTAAGTCTGGAGATATCACAGCGCATTTAGCCGATCTGCGAAAGATACTGGAGTGCACAAGGAAGCATGGATTGAAGATGAATCCTAATAAATGTGCATTTGGTGTATCGGCAGGACAATTCTTGGGTTTTATGGTGCATCAGCGAGGCATTGAAATCAGTAGGAAGTCTATTGATGCAATTAACAAGGTGATTGCTCCTGCTAATAAGACTGAATTGCAATCTTTGATCGGTAAGATTAATTTCATTAGAAGATTCATATCTAATCTGTCGGGTAAGATCAAGGCTTTCAGTCCACTACTTAAATTAAAAGCTGATCAGGAATTCGTATGGGGAGTTGAACAGCAATTAGCCCTTGATGAAATTAAGAAATATTTATCAAATCCTCCAGTGTTAGTTCCACCTCAACATGGGAAGCCTTTCAGGTTATATTTGTCAACTGATGATACAGTTATTGGTTCAGCTCTTATTCAAGAATTTGAAGGGAAAGAACGTGTTATTTATTATTTGAGCAGAAGGTTAGTGGATGCTGAGACGAGGTATTCGGCCATCGAAAAATTGTGTCTGTGTTTATACTTTTCTTGTGTCAAATTAAGGCATTATTTATTAACTGCCGAATGTACGGTCATATGCAAAGACGATGTGGTCAAGTATATGCTGTCGATGCCGATGTTAAGTGGTAGAATCGGCAAATGGATTTTGGCATTATCAGAGTTTGAACTACGTTACGAATCAACTAAGGCAGTTAAAGGGCAAGTGATGGCTGATTTTGTCACTCAGCATTGTAATACAGTGGACTTTCTGGGGATTGCTCCCTGGACACTTTTCTTCGATGGGTCCACATGTGGTGAAGGAGCAGGTATCGGCATTGTGTTAATTTCACCTCTAGGGAGGAAGTATGAGTTTTCATTGCCGATTGTTGCTACAGCAACAAACAATCAAGCTGAATATCGAGCCTTGATAAAAGGGTTAGAATTGCTGAAGGAGATACGTGCCGATGTTGTTGAAATCTTTGGTGATTCTATGCTAGTTATAAATCAATTGACTGGAAGTTATGAGTGCCGAAGTGAAGCTTTGATTTCGTATTATGAGAGATGTTTGCAATTGTTGAAAGGATTTAGAGGTTTTCGTCTTGAACATATCTCTCGATTGCATAATGAGGAAGCTAATCGACTAGCTCAGCATGCTTCAGGGTATCAGCCTATTCAGGAAGTGCTAACATCGGCAGTTGATACCGATGACTGGAGGAAAGAGATTGTCGATTATTTAAAGGATCCATATAGAAAGGTTGAGAGACGTATAAGGTTCCAAGCTACCAAATATGTGCTCCTCGATGATGAATTATATTATCGAACTATAGATGGAGTTTTACTTAGATGTGTTAGCAATGATGAATCGAAAAGCTTGATGGGTGAAATTCATGAAGGAGTATGTGGGGCACATCAATCGGCTTTCAAGATGAAATGGATGATCAGAAGGAATGGATACTATTGGCCGACTATTCTTGAAGATTGTTTTAAGTATTTTAAAGGATGCCAGGAGTGTCAAAAGTTTGGTAATATTCAAAGAGCGCCTGCATCGGCTATGAATCCTATAATCAAGCCGTGGCCGTTCCGGGGATGGGCTATTGATCTCATTGGTCAGATTTATCCGCCATCGAGTAAAGGACATAAATTTATCCTGGTTGCTACCGATTATTTTACAAAGTGGGTTGAGGCAATTCCTTTAAAAAAGGTGACATCGGTCAATATGATTGATTTTGTGAAAGAGCATATTGTTTACCGATTTGGTATTCCTCAGACTATCACTACCGATCAGGGCACTATGTTTACATCAGGAGAATTTGATGAGTTTGCTGTAGGTATGGGAATTAAAATTTTAAATTCTTCTCCATATTATGCTCAAGCTAATGGTCAAGCTGAGGCTTCTAACAAAGGGATCATCAAACTCATTAAGCGCAAAATTGAAGAAAATCCTAGGAGGTGGCATACAGTATTAAATGAAGCCTTGTGGTCATATCGGATGTCATGTCATGGTGCAACCAAAGTAACGCCTTATCAGTTAGTATATGGACACGATGCAGTATTGCCTTGGGAAATTAAGGTTGGCTCTAGACGAATACGTTCTCAAGATCAGCTGACAGCCGATGATTATAATACTCTTATGAAGGATGAGTTGGAAGATGTGGCGGGTCATCGGTTAAGGGCTTTAGTTAGTATCGAAGAAAATAAGAAAAGAGTAGCTAGATGGTATAACAAGAAGGTGAAAGTAAAAGAGTTTGCCGATGGAGATCTGGTCTGGAAATTGATTTTACCGATTGGGACTAAGAGTTCAAAGTTTGGAAAGTGGTCTCCTAATTGGGAAGGTCCATATCGGATAAATCAGTCTGTTCCTGGTAATGCATACATTTTAGAAACCCTCGAAGGGGTTGTGTTTCCCAGAGCGATAAATGGAAAATATTTAAAGAGATATTACCCTAGTATCTGGATAGATGCATAAAAGTATAAAGTGCCGATACAATAAATAAGATTACACGTTCAACAAGGATTGGATAGCTAATATCGCACGCAGGCGAATCTGGTCGGCTTCCTCCATTTCCTTGATATCGTCATCGGCGGCACCCTCCACAGGCTTGAGTTTTTTCTTCATGGCTAAAGCTTTGCGAGCTTGGATATCTCTTTCTTGCTGAAGGGTCTTGATGGCATCGGGTAGCTGGCTTTCTTCTTGTTGGGCATGAGTTAAGGCTGCCTCAACTTCTTTCAGTTCAGCCAATAGAGCCATCTTCCTTGCTGATAAATCTAAGATTTTCTGCTTAAGTTCAGCGCCCGAAGTCTGCAAGTTGCCGATGCCCTTGTGCTTCTCATCGGCAATCTGTTTCAGTTGTAGCATCTCTTCTTTGAGTTGAGCCTGAGCTGCTCTATCGGCAATGCGCTGAGCGGCCCGTTGATATTGCAGTTGGCGGCTTTCTAGGTGAGCTGCTGGGAAGAGTACTTCTTCAACATCGGCAGGGACCTGGTCCCGAATTGTTTTGAAGATTGCCTTTGCGGGGTCCGAGTCATCTACCAGTTGGGCGGTACCTTGTTGTAGCAAGTTCAGGAGGGTTTCCAACTTGGATTTAGTCTCTGCCGATATTGTTCCCAGTGCAAGGGAAGAACTTGTCTCCTCTCCATCGTCGTCAGAAATATCAATGGCAAAGGAAAATAGGCTGTTCGGGGAGTCTTGTTCCTGAGAGAGAGAGAGGGAGATCAGTTAGGGGTAAGTATGAGTATTGTAAATCAACTAGGCTGATCGGTTTACCTGTTTCAAGGCAATTTCTTGTGCTTGACTGGAGGAAGCAACCTGGAGTATGTCGTGTGGGGGACCGGCTGAGCTTGCCGATGGGATATCCTCTGTGACTTCATCGATGGTGGGCTCTTGAGGTATGACGGCCGATGACATTGGGGCAGATGTAGGGATCGGCATAGACCTTTGTCGTTTTGGCTGTGCTTCAGTATCTGTTGAAGCTTTGCGTTTTGCTTGGGCATCGGCAACGATGGGCTGGGGGGCATCGACACTTGTTGGTTGTGAAGCTTGGACATCTGGTACGTTTGCCGATGTACCCAATTGTTGCTGCAAAACAAGTATAAGAGATGATATTTAACAAGTAAAATGTAAAGTCAGGAAGCTACCTCTGAAGGTTCATCGAAGGAAGTGGTGCTTGATATCGGCGGAATTGCCGATGACGATCCAGTAGTAGCTCTTACCCCCTGATGATTAAGGTTAATACAGTTTGTGATCGGCATAAGTAAAATAAACGAGGTTGTTACCTTAAATGCTTTGACCAAGGTTGTAGCAGCAGCCGATGGAGTAGCCCTGGATGTAGCCAATTTGGACTTGGAAGTGATGGTCTTGGTACGAATCTTCTGGTGGGTCAAAGCGGCTAAGGTGGGAGCGTTGTAGCCGATCAGCGATGTTGGGAAAATAGGCCGGAGATTGAAGGGTTTCCCACTTTTGCTCACCGATGGTGCTGGGTTGTTAACCTGTTACAAGAGAATCGGTTACTGATATATGAAGGGAAAAGCAGAAGGGAGTTAAAGGAAACTTACCGCGTCGTCAGGGATGGCGTATTCAGGGTCGATCATGTGCCGATATGTGTGAGCAGAAGTTGCGAACAGTTGTTCTTTCCACTCTTGCCACCATTGCTTATATGACTCGGTGATGAAAGATATTGGTGTCCAGGTGGATATATCGACATCTATAGTATCGGCATCGGGGGAGAGTTGTACTACCTTGTTCCAATCTGTTCCGCAGGTGATTGTTTCCCTGGGTTTGATCACATCGGCAAAGCAGAGTTTGATTGGCAATTGCCCAAAAGCTAATTGGCGGGATACTGCCGATGGGTTGTAAAATTCATAAGTAATGTTGGTGTTTTTCCCGCTGCCGAATGTGTTTACTGGAATTGCCTTGGGAGTAATGATAGCCATCATGAGCTCATTATCTTGATTCAGAGTGTTATCGGCAAAGTTGAAAAGAAGGGGGAATCTGTTGTCTTCGTCAATATAAGGCACCCAGGCCCTATGATCACGAGAAAGACCATTGTAGAAGCTTTGAAAGAATCTGCCGATTTGGTCTTCGTTGGCTTCTGTTCCAGGAAGGACAATTATGGCTTCACCAAAATTGAGGGGTGAGCGTGTTGCCGATTCATCATCCCCAAGCACATAGTCTTCAGCAATTTCTCGTGGGAATTGTTGAGCAAAAAAGTCCCATTGCAAACGTTTGTGCATATGGGCATTCAGCCACATGTTGATAAACCACCACGGGCCTCCCAGATTGCCGATGGGTTCGCCGAGCAAAAGTTTCTGAGACACTTGATGAAGAAGATGATAAGTGGAGCTCAGAAGGTATCGGCCAAGAGGAAACCTTACGCCATTAGCCAAAAGTTCAGCTGCAGGGAGGAAGGCGTTGGTTGGTCCTACTGATCGACCACAGAAGATGAATTTTTCCAACCACATATTCAGGAATGTGGCATGTTCCCTTTGGTTAACTGTCCCGGTCTTCTGGTATTCTTGAATGTATCCTGTCCAACCGCCGATGTTGCGGGTATTTACCCTGTATTCAGGCTTCCTACCATAGATGGAGCCTTCATCGGCAGTTGAGATGTCCAAGCCAGTAAGCATATGGATATCGGCAAGGGTAGGAGTGGCTGGGCCATGTCCAAACATAAAAGTATTGGTCGTGTCTGACCAGAAATAAGCAGCTGCAATCATCATTGATTCATTTTTCTGCATATCGGCAATAGATAGCCTAATGCATTGGTCTAATCTTCGTTCTGCCCAGTGTACTTGCATCGATCTATTAACTCTCAAGTACCAATCTTTCCACCCCTTGGTGGTTTTGGGCCAAGATCGGAATGTGTCTTTCCACAAATTCAGAGGAAAATTTTGGGCTCTAAAGGGGATTCTGTTAACCTCTGCATTGATCAGATCGGTTGGATCTGGGTTGCCCATTGGACCGAGGCATTGGACATGCGGTTGATCGGTTGGGATAATTAATTTGTTGCGCAGTTCCTAAGGTTATAGAATCCAGAGAACAGAAGAAAGGAAAAATCACCGACTGAATGAATTTGCGAAAAGATTAAAGTAAAGGGTAATGGAAGTGGAGCGAACCGCGGGGACGTCGAAGTTGATGGCCATGGTCCTGAGGAAACTTGAAGTTAGCGCCGGAGAAGGGTTCTCCTTGGTTGAGGTCGCGCGGTTGTTCGTCGGAGTCGCCGCCGGAGAGAGAAAATGCCAAGGATTGGAGGCTGAAAGTAGAAAATGAGGGTTCCGGAGAAATCTATTTATAAGCCGCCCGGAGTAAGGGTATTTTGGACTTATCTCTATATCGCGCGCATATAGGTTGAGACGGTTCAGAAGGATATGGCAACTGTTCGCACGATAATCAGGGGATCGTACAGATAAGTTGATGACAAGTAATCATGACTTGGAAGGGATATCGATACAGGATATTTTAATTCTGAAAATGGCAGCATTATCATGTTAAGATCTTGCCGATGGGTTATTGCTTCGGTATCTTAACCATAATCAGGGCAAGAGTGGTTGGCGATTGTGCGATATTTACTGAAGTGCGTGAATCAAGATTAGATTTGATTGGATTTGATAACAAATCAAGTTTTGGCTTGGAGAATGAGTTACGGTAATCGGGCGAAGGCAAGCGTTATCTGGAGTAAATTTCGGAGCATTAATGGTTTTATACTCCGAAATTGGGGGGCATGTGTTGACACCGTTTTTTGCACGTGTCAAAATAATCGGAGTGGACTAATCGGCAAGGGGAAAGTTATTGAATACTTTGATAACCGATGAAAGCCAGCTTGTAAAGATGGTTGCCGATAGCTGGTGACGGTCGATGGAAAGGTTGATTTGGACTCGGACGTTGCCGATGAGGTTGGAGGTGTTGTTGTCAATGCCGATGAAGGGAGGCTGGAAGACTACTGCCGATGAAACAGGGAATATGCCGATGAAGGAAGGTTGGAAGACTACTGCCGATGAAACAGGGAGTATGCCGATGAAGGAAGGCTTGAAGACTACTACCGATGAAATAGGGAGTATGCCGATGGGAAGGAGGACAGTGAGGTTTTCCATCGTAATTGAGGCGGACAGGGAAATAGATAGAAGTTGATTTCCTTTTCTATATTAGTTAGAGTATGATTCATGTAAGAGTCACGTGTTTCCTTAGATATGGGATTGGTGTCCTAGTTGTGTTTGGTTGTGTCTCTTTAGATCAGGGTATAAATATGGAGTAAGGGGCAATGTAAGAGATATCTCAATCAACATCAAAACCAACTTTTACTCCTATTTGCATCTACTTACTTTTCGGCGACTTCGTCAATTTGCATACTTTTTCTTTTTTACGAGTTCTCATTGAATCGGCGAGCTGCATCGTTTCAGTGCGACCTTCGGCGATTCTCGAGTTCCGCGTGAGCACCTCTTGGCCGTGACTTCCGGGCGTATCGCTGTTGTCAGGACTAAAGTGTTCGTATCTTCATCCTTGTCGATTAACAGGTCAAATCGACTGGCACGCTTTGGATATCGATTCGGGTATTAGCCCTTTGTGTTTGCAGATCCACTTTTGCATCAACAGTAGGCTAGCGCAACACTCGCTTCGCCTCATAATTGTCTAACTATTTGGTTAAGTGTTGTTGTAGAAATTTTTATTAGGCTATTCACCCCCCTCTAGCTATTAGGACCTTTCAGCGGTGGTCAGGGCACTCCAAAAGCTCTTCTAAGGTCTGCTCCTCGCCTTCGGGAGCTGCGGCTTGAGGAATCTCCTGCTGGTCCCCTTTCTCTCCTTCATTGAACTCCAGCAACGTTATCTTCTCTATCGATCCTATATGCATGAGTATGGCATAAGATATTGCGAATGCATACATGTTGACAAGTATAGTATGATGATACATGATGAATGAATTCTTGTAAGTATTCTTAACAGCAGGGCGTTAAAGTAATAACAAGTGCATCACGTTTTACTGAGTATGTGCATATCTCTTCTTGATTACTTAATCAAACACTTCAACAATTTATTTACTATACCATAAAACAACAGCTACTTGTTTTACTCATAACTAAAGCTCTACTTATCCAAATTCTATGATCTTAGACTTTATGGAAAGCTTATAAAATTATCTACAACTCTTATTCAATCACCAAAAGCTAATTCGCAATCTATCTTAACTAAAACAGACAATCAATCCAGTGCTATCCAAAAATTCCAGAGAACGAGCATTTCGGAATACTAACTTTAAACAGCTATAACTCCTAAACCCTTTGGCCTATAGTCCTGAAATTTTGACACAAGATATATGAAGAAGTTACCTACAACTTTGTTATTAACCACCTTTACAGCAAACTTCATTCTTACTATGCAACATACCAAATCACAGAATCTGTCCGAAAACTCTTCTCACCCTAATTATAAAGCAACGATATTTCTATTGCATATAGCCATTCCAAGTTTGACCTCACCAATTATACCAATAGTACAAGGACATCAAATACACTCAAGAAAATATAATGGCCATGCCCAAACTATTTATCTGAATGCCTTTATCAATTTACTAAGATACTTAGGTTAAATAATAAACATATACCAAAGGTGCATCATAAATTCTCAGAAATTTACAGTGGCTTACTAGTGCTACCAATAGACTACTGTAAAAGTTTCATGTCATTTTACTAAGTAAAACATCCTATGCAAAAATGACAAGGCATAAAGGCTTAGAATAACATAAATAGGAAACCATAGTGAAAAGTGTCAAGAAACAGATTTTATATTTTTCTTAGCATCCATATGGTATTAGGACATCCCCCAATAAATTTCATGAGCATTGGATTCATAAATAATTTATAACAATTTACACAAGGATCACCTAATTATAAAAGGAAAATCTATTCATGCACTAACCCTTAAATTTTTATCAAAGCTTATACTTATTAAGAAAAGCTCACCATATAAATTTCATAATTTTTGGAGCACAGGAACTCTAGATATAAATTAAACAAGTTTACATATATTTAAAAACACATTTCAAGTTTCATTTAAATTCTTCCAGAAACTCCACTACAAGTGCTAGTATTATATTTTTCCTAAATACTACACTTCACCAAGGTCCTAAAAAAAATTGGAATCACATTTTTATCATTTTTCTAGCTCAAGATATCTAATTTACAAAATGGTAACCATATAAAAGCACTCATTTAACTATATTTAAATCACCATGAAAATATCAGAAAATGCACATTTCATATTTTTATAAAAAACTACACTTTCTAAGGAACACTACAAAATTTGATTCACAAGATTTGGAGTTCTAGAACTCCACTTATCATTTTTCAAAGTTTGCATCAAAACTAAAATTGAATGAACTAGCTTTCAGGATTGAGCCGCTGACACTCGGGACCCACGCATCCGACGGGCTCGCGTGTCAGCGATGGTAAAACAGAGGAGGCGGCGCTGCTCAACGCTGCGCGGCCAAAGTTCTTCGACGACGAGCTTCACCGGCGACGACACCTCTACTACTGTGACCTCCTCGACCTTGCACACACACCAAGGTACCTAGGTGGATGGATTACCTACGCAAAGGACTATAGCGGCGGCTATGGCGGCGCGGCGGTGCGGGTCGACGGCACTATGCCGGCGGTGACCACGGCGACCCAAGCTAAGGCTCCGATGAGCATCTACTGGCCATGGAGAACCTAGCGCACAAGATAACGCAGAGAATGGTTGACTGAGCTTGTGTGGCCACGACGACGGGCTCGGCGGCGGAACTCCGGCGAGGTCGTGCGCGGTGCTGAGGCCTTACCGGCGCGGCTAGCGAGCACAGGCGGGTGCGGTGAGACGATAGGAGTGCGGTGAAGCTTCTATGGTGGCGAAGGAGCAACGCAGCGAGCTTGGCGCTAGCAATGGCGATAGTGGCGCTCACAGAGCTACTGCGGCTGCTGCGGACGGCGAAGGAGGAGATAGTGAAATGCAAAATGTGAGTGTGGGCGCCACGAGCGAGTGCTGGGGGGTGTTAAAGACGTGCTCTGGCCCGGCGTGGCCTGGCTGGATAGACCAACGGTGACGCGTGGCTTCCTCGCGTCCACGCGGCGGCCAGCATCTGAAGCCGGTCGGCCACCAAAGGTTGAGTCGATTCAGTCATCAACGCCCAAAACCGAGCCTGACGACGCAATTACAAGGCAATCAAACTGCTAATCCGTAGCTCCCTAGTGCAAACAATTTAAATGGAACTTGTAGACCTATGTACCAGCTTCAATTACTCTTAAAGAATCATGTGCTAATTCTAAACCAATACCGAGTAATAACATCTCAAAGTCGAGCTTGTCAAACTGTCAGTGCACATGACTTGGAAATTTTTTGCCAAGTGTTGGAAACAGTGAATTATTGAATCTTGTGAGCCTATTTCAAGTATGTTTGAAGCTAAACTAGTCTATGACCCAAAAATAAAAGTTGTTCCTCTACTCAAATACTACAACTTTGCTTTAGTGACCACATTCATGCAAGGTTTCTATCATATAGTTCAAACTTGGTCAAACCTATTACATTCAAATAATGACTTGTACTTGAACTATGACTTAGTGACCAATTTAGCCCTAGCCATGAATACCAAAGTTGTTCATAATGACACTCTAAACATGTTTAAGCTAATTATAATGTCACACAAATATTTCATACCTTGGTTACACATAAAACTTCTTAGGTCAACATGCATAGCATCACTTAAGTACTTGACCATGCAAAGTGATCTTCATGAACTATGTTCCATTAGTTATCCTAAGTATAGCTATGATGTTTTAGTGACTCACATCAACCATTTACATGTATTCACTCATGACCATATGCATATATATAAGGAAACATAAAATAACAAGCATGTTTCCTATGTTTCAATCACATATTTCAAATGTAAAAGCTTAATTATGAATGCTTGATGCCCATGCTCATGCAATGCAGGTCAATTTATGCAATGCTAACACCTAGGGTGTTACACCCGCCTCCTACCCGCTTTCCAACGGGGTTGCCGTATGTTGCCCCGGCCACTCTAAATATAACATAACGCCAAAGTTCATTGCCGTCGCCCCTACCCTCTTGCCATCCGGTTGTCCGGCCCCGCCCGCTCAGTGGCGCCCTTGCCGCCAAGCTCGCCGCTAGCCAAACCCGCCACCACCGGGGTGCCATCGAGCTCGTCGCCGGCCAACCCGCCACCGCCTCCGTGCCTACTTGCCTCCCCAAGCCCTCCCTTCTAAACCTGACTGAAGAAGGAGCCGTCGTCTGAACACTCTTCTCAATCTCAGTCGATTGAGACGTAGGAAGTGTGTATAAATAAATAAACATAAATGCGAACTAAAATAAATAAATAAATAAATAAATAAATAAACATAAATGGGAGCTAAAATAAATAAATAAATATAAATGGGAGCACTTGTGTCAAGTTAGAGATTTGAACCCAAGTGACCAGATTCCACTATACAAGGAATTTTAGCAACTGAGTTATGTTCAATTCTTATCCGTGTACACACTACCAACTGAGTAATGTTCAATTCTTTTCCGTGTACACACCACACGTACTGAAATAAAGTTTACAACTTAAAATTTTAATTTTTACTAACATTATGTACATGCTATTATGTGCATTTACAAAAACAAGCTAGCTAGTAGACTGCTATACGGATCGAAGGTAGACCTTCTTGCACGCGCGGAAGGGAGGTGAACCTTGGAAACTACTCCACCCGTCTTAAATTATAAGTTATTTCATGAATCTTGGAGACTCAAAGCATATTATGTTTGACCAAATTTATATGATAAGATAATAATATTTATAATGCCAACTAAGTATAACTAGATTTTTCATCAATTATATTTTCATCGTATACCTATTTGATGTCAAAATTCTTTATAATTTTCTCTAAAATTTTGGTTAAACTTGAGATGCTTTGTGTCGGTGTTTTCGGACCACCGACGAGTAAATTTGTATTTGCGCGTCTGGCTCAGATGGTGTGCTCGGAGGATACAACGGTTTATACTGGTTCGGGCGGAACGTCCCTACGTCCATTTTGCTGCTGCTCGTGTTACCAACACTTGGTTTGCAGTAGGGGTTACAAACGGGCGAGAGAGGGAGAGGATCCTAAGTCTCTGGTGGAAGGAGTGAACAAGTGCTGAGAGCTCACTTGCCGCTCAGCCGTGTGTTCGTGTCGTGCTCATGTGTCCAGATCCCCGAGATCTTCTCTTTTCATGGGGCGCCCTACTTCACCTTTTATAGGCGAAGGAAAAGCGCGGATTACAGAGGAGAAAAAGGAGAAGAACGAGAGAGAAGAAGGCTTCCAGGGTTGTCGGGTCCTTCTTCTCCTTCATGCGGGTCCTGCCGATCCTGTAGATGTCAATAGGGACGGCTCCATGTCGCGGCCCTGTTCGTCACTGGCGCCATGCGCAGGCGTCATCTGCCGGTCATGGCGTTCCACTCCGTCCCGGCGGACGTCATGGTGAACTGACGCGCCTGTCAGCGACCGTACGAGGATTAGGCAGAACAGCACCGGCACGCCCGACATTGTTTTTATGTGAATCCCCAGGTATGGTCTGTCATGGCTATGGGTTACATCGAGGCGTGCCAGCCTCTTCCCTGGCTCATAGTTTTGACCCAGGCCCATACGCTTGGACCTGGAGTGGTTGGCGGCGGTATGGGTTCCCGTTGGACGAGACGGAACCCGCGTCCTCGAGGTCGGGCGAGACGGAGCCTGCGACCTTGGGCGAGACGGAAACCGCGTTCTTGGGGTCGGGCGAGACGGAGCCCGCATCCAAGGGGTCGGGCGAGATGGAGCCCGCGGCCTCGAGGTCGGGCGAGATGGAGCCCGCGGCCTTAGGGTCGGACGAGACCTTTTAATACGTCTCGAGCCATTCAGAGAAGTCTCAGCGTGGACGTTAACTTTCTTGCTTTGGGTATCCTTAATATCTATACCCGACACTTTGACTTTTTAAAATTATTGAAATAACTTATAACTGAAACGGAGGAAGTCCTAGCTACTCCGTGGTAAGCAGAACATGTAACTGCCGAGAGGTAGCTACCGCCTACCGTAGCTAGCCAGGAGCAACAGAGCAGAGATAGATGCCCGTTTGACGAGTTTGACTAAGATTGCGCCTGGCGGTTTTAGTTACGAAGCAGATGGGAGGAGGAAAAATACTGGTCGTGATCGCAGACGCGGCGTGATTCATTACGTGAATCGTGGACGTCTTCCTGCCTGTAGATAAGATCGCAACGTCAACGTGTCAGCTGTGAGCGTGACTCTCACGTCAAATGCATGCTCGATCGCTGGGGACTTGGAGGTGACGGATACCGAGGGCTGAGGCTACCTCTTCGCGGCCGCGCGGGGCACCGACTGTTGCGATCGCTCTGCGCTCGATCACCTTCGTTCTCTGCGCGCGAACGGCACGGCGGGTCCATGTGACAGAGTCTGAATTAACGTATGTCCATGCATGCTTCGTCTCGGGTATATGGATTCACGTACAATGCATGTACTAGCATATACGTGAACTCAATTAGATAATAAAAGCGAGAGATTATTCGGAACTTGTTGGACCGGGCAATTGGCTTGTGCGCTTAGTACGGTGTTGTTTGGATAGATGCAGACGACGACATGAAAATCCTGCCTTGGCTAGACATCAATCCGAGACATTTGTTTTTTAATTAAGGGTAAAGTACACTTTACAACCCTCAACTTGCACCAAAGTTCGATTTTCAACCTTCAACTATAAAACCGGTCAAGAAACACCCTCCAACTATCAAAACCGGACGAATTTGGTCCTCGGCCGGTTTCAAAAGTGGTTTTCTATTTTCGGGAGGTGCCGAAATTTTAAATTATTTTTTTGAGCATCTTAACGTCCTCAAATGAAAAAACTCAAAACTACAAAGTTGTAGATCTCATTGAGCTCTACAATTTACATATAAAAATTATCTTCATCTGACACCGTATCGAAGGGTTTTCTATTTTTTGAAATTTGAGTCTTATCACGCGATAAAATATGGTGCTGAAATTTTATATTATTTTTTAGAGCATCTTACTGTCCTCAAATGAAAAAAATTAAAACTATAAAGTTGTAGATCTCATCGAGGTCTATAATTTACATATAAAAATTATCTTCATTCGACATCGTATTGAAGGGTTTTCTATTTTTTGAAATTTGAGTCTCATCACGCGACAAAACAGTTTTGTCGCGTGATGAGACTCAAATTTCAAAAAATATAAAACCCTTCGATACGATGTTGAATGAAGATAATTTTTATATGTAAATTGTAGACCTCGATGAGATCTACAACTTTATAGTTTTAATTTTTTTTCATTTGAGGACAATAAGATGCTCGAAAAAATAATATAAAATTTCAGCACCATATTTTGTCGCGTGATGAGACTCAAATTTTAAAAAATAGAAAACCCTTCGATACGATGTCAGATGAAGATAATTTTTATATGTAAATTGTAGAGCTCAATGAGATCTACAACTTTGTAGTTTTGAGTTTTTTCATTTGAGGACGTTAAGATGCTCAAAAAAAATAATTTAAAATTTCGGCGCCTCCCGAAAATAGAAAACCGCTTTTGAAACCAGCCGATGACCAAATTCGTCCAATTTTGATAGTTGGAGGGTGTTTCTTGACCGGTTTCATAGTTGAAGGTTGAAAATCGAACTTTGGTGCAAGTTGAGGGTTGTAAAGTGTACTTTACCCTTTAATTAATACCTAAGTTGTAGCAGTTGGATACATTTGTCTAGCTCGATGAGTCCTCTCGAGCTAGGGCTCCGTCCAACCAAGAGACTTCACCGACAAGACACTCGGCCTGTTTGCTTGCTCGTAAACGATCGTAAATTTCCAGCCGGGAACAGTGTTTTTCTTCCACACCAAACCAGTCAGCAGTAAATAATCCACGATCGTTTACGGCCTCCCGAACAAGCCGACTAGCCACGGTACGTAGTGCTGCTGCTATCTGCTATGCATCATGCATCATTGCTGCTTCCTTTAATTTCAGTCCACACTCAAACAGATACTAAGATATTGCCCAACTATTCCGTGCCATTAGTTGGCGATGAATATCCACTCCATCGTATAGTAGCAATCGGCCTGTTTTCTATATACAATATGCCCATGCATGTACGCAACAGAGCTATCTACAGCTCTTTGTTTATACTAACGGTCATATATAAATTTTTCCTATCTCACTTGGTGATCGATTCTCTCTTTTTTTATAGGAATATACAGGTGATCGATGAATAAATCTAGCTGATGATGAGTGATGACCCCCTTGATCATCAACCGCGCAGTTGTTGCAGCAAGCTGCATTCCTGCATCCGACCGAATTCCCGTCCGGATGCGTAACGCACATACCCCTCGTTTAGCTAGCCAAGCCGTACGTCGAGATGAACGGTGCACACATGACACATGCATCACATCAGAAGCGGCCGATCGAGAGGGCGTAACGAGCGCCACTACAACGTCCACGTACAAAGGCCACCCGGGTGAGCGAGCAGGTTCATTGTACCCCGGACGCAGTCCCGGAGTCGACAACACCCCAGCACGTGGACTGTTCGATTCTAGAACTGGCAACGCGCCTTCCGGCTTGGTCTCCGGCCATGACGCAGCAGACACGACACACGAGCCTCGGCGCGGCCGGTCCGGGCCGCGCGCGCGCGCGCGCCTGCGGGGAACAGGCGGGGGATGCCTCCTGCCTGTGTCTGGGGCTGGTCGCTGTCGCTGGTGGTTCGGCGGAAACCGCGAAGGGCAGGGCAACGGCAAACCGGCGGAGCTGGCGTCGAAACCGTGGGTCTCGCTCGTTGGCTCGTGTGGTCCGGGAGCCCGGCTGGACGCACGCACGTAACGTACGCGGCCGCGGCCTGCGGACCCCGCGGGATGCAACGCGTCACGCATTGTTGGGTTAACTTGGCGGCATGGATCGGACCTGGGTTGTGTGGGCCGGGTGAGGGAGTCGTCGCAACCGGCGGCGTACCTTCAAGGCCCACCAGCGCGGCTCGCCGCTCTCCATCGTGAGTCGGGACCCCCGATACGTGTTCGGTGCTCGTGCACCGGCTTGGCTTACGGCAGTTGGGGAGGATACATACATGATACATGGTCACGTTGCCTGTCACGCACACGCACCTCGTCCTGGCTCGACTCGACGGAGGGGACGGCAAAGCATCAAATAGACGGACCTACAGTGACATGGATCTTCCTCGTACTCACACCTGTGCTTTGTAGTAGTTCGTACGCATCTGACGCTAGCTAGCACGAGTGCTGCGAGCTTCGTCGATTTCTCACAGACAAGTTCTCTCTGGTAAAACCGTGTGTTGCGCTAGAAACCTACTCCAGCACAAGGTACAATTGACAAGCAAGGCAACAAGTCCCTGTCTAGATTTCGGAACACGGGGAAAAGTCTGTGCAAAGCCCTACCACTTAGTACAAAATTCCTGCTGAATTCTTCGTAAAGTCAATGCATCTCGAACGGTGCTTAAGCTAGCCCACCCCAATACGAACTTCTTCATCAGTATATACAGTTATTATACACGACCTCAAGTAGCCCCGTCCTCACAACGTCAGCCGCCAACCCTCCCAGAAAACGTGCATGAGAATTCTCAAACCGATTGCGACTGTTGCCACCTCGTAAGTCGCAAATGCCGAGTCGATACACTATGTATACGCAGCAGGCAGGTGGGCACCGGGGCACACCAGGAGCCCAGGGCAGCGCCTTGGCCAAGGCAAAAGGAGGATGGACGCAGGCAGGAGGACGCCCATTGCCCCGAGAACGAAAGGGCAGGTCCCTATCGGCGGCACCGGCAGGGCTAGTAGCGACGCCGCGCGGCCGCGGGCGCCCGCCCCCACGGCAGCGCCAAGAGCCAGACGCATGCGGGGGCGGGCGTCCGCGTCCCACCGGCACGGCACCTGGCACGCGTTGACCTGGACCAATCGCCCCCGCCCCGCCCGGTCCCCACCCCACAGGCCCGCGTGACAGAGGATAAAGACCGCCGCGATGCCGCCGCATATCCGCAGCCCCCGCCACGCAACTCAGACAGCAGTACTACCAAACCCGAAACGGCCTCCCCGAGTGGGCGAGTGGCATATCCTGCCGCGCTGACGCGCTGTGAGTGTGGCCACGGTGTGCTCACCTTGTCCCCCCCGGGCCATCTAGCTAATCCATCCGTGACCGTGACCATGGACTTTTTCAGTCGCCTCCGTCGAGTCTCGGCACACGGACGTGATGCCTAGTCACTCACTGGTTTTTGATTGAGAACTTGCCCCATCTACACGATCTCGCGAGGAGAAAATAATTCGGGGGCCTTCGTGGCTTCGTTTATTCCCCAGAAGGACTGCGAATATGCTGCGTCTTCATCCTTTTGGAGGCCAAAGGGTCGCTTCTAAACACTGTACAAAATGCTAAGGGTAGGGCACGTACTTAAATAGTACAAACCTCGCTATTTTATCGTCACCTTGACGCTAAAATATGTAGACGGCGTTATGGGATACAATCACGTGCCTAGAACTTCACAAAGCGGCTACTGAAAATCTCTGTACCAGAAACATGTACACAAAAGGAAAAAGAAAGAAAAGAAAAATGCAGTGCACACGGTAAAAGTAAAACAAGAATTTCGACGTTGTAACGTGCCAGCCATTGGGTCTCCGGAATGGCTACCAATCCCAGCGCGGCATGACAGAATTAGCCAGAAGGTTCTCTATCTTTAGCGCCATCAGGAGAGCATATTCCAGGGCTCACCGCTCGGTGCTCGCTAATCCGTTTTCTCAAAAGCCTAATGCCGCGGTTAATCCTGGGAATAAACCCTCCTCCCGTTGGGCGCCCGTCTCCGAAGCCAACCACAACCACCCTATAAAACCCGGGCGCCCGACTCGCCCCCTCCTCCCCACCGTCGCAGCAGTAGCTCACACCACCACCACCACGGCACCACCGCCTCGCCGCCGGCGACATGGCCGTGTACATCCGCCTCGATGACGCCGTCCGCCGCGCGCCTCCGCGGGGACGCCACGGGGTGCACCAGCAGCGGCAGCGACCACGACGCGTCCGCCTGCCTCTCGGAGGCTCGTCCAGGCGTTCCTCGAGACGGGCGCCGGCGCGGCCGAGGAAGGCGGGCCCCGCCCGGCGCCCAAGGAGTTCGACTCTGACGAGGACGACGGGCCCGGGCGGGCGGCCGCTGCCGCGGCGTCCATGAGGGCGCTGCTCGACCCTCCGGCGGAGGAGGACGTGTTCCGGATCAGGCTGGCCGCCGCGGTGGCGGCCGCCATGGAGGCGGAGACGGCTCTCCAGGCGCACGGGGCTGCGTTCCGGCGCGCGGTGGTGCGGCGGCTGCGCGGCGCCGGGTACGACGCCGGTGTGTGCAGGTCGCGGTGGGAGGCGTCCGGCGGCATCACGGCCGGGACGTACGAGTACGTCGACGTGGTCGCGCCTCCGTCGGCCTCGGCCGACGCGCGGAAGCGGGCCAGGTACATTGTGGACGCCGACTTCCGTGCGGGGCTGGAGGTGGCCCGCGCCACGCCCGAATACTGCGGCCGTCGTCGCCGAGGTGCCAGGCGTCGGCGGTGGTCGCGCGGGAGGAGTCCGTCGGCCGCGCCGTGCGCGTCGCGTCCGACGCCGCGCGCCGGTCGCTCCGTGCCCACGGCCTCCACGTCCCGCCCTGGCGCAAGACACGGTACATGCTCGCCAAGTGGCTCGGCCCCTACAAGCGCTCCACCGCCACCTCGCCGCCGGCGGCGGCTGCCGGAGCAATGCCGATGCCCGGCGGTGCCGGGATGGACGTCAAGTGCCGCTCTGTCGGGTTCTTTGCGCCTCCGGCCACCGCGCCGGCGGCCAGGATCAAGTAGCCTTGCTTTGCTCCCGGTGGTCTCCAAGGAGATCGATCACTCGGGAAAAAAAAAATGTTTCTGGTAGTGTAGAAAGGTTTCTAGTGCGAGAGTTTGATTTTGACTTTGAGTTGCTCTCGAACTTGTTTTGTACAGTGATTTTTGTTCGAGATTATCAAGAGCAAATTGTTCTTGCACTTGTACATCATTTTGCTTCTTTTTTTTTTAGTAAAATCCACGACAGGTCCCTAAATTTATACCGCTGTGTCGTCCCAGTTCCTAGGCTCTAATGATGTTCATCTAGGTCCTTAAACATGGTTTGAGTCTCATTACTCGTCCAATCGGGTTTGAACCCGCTACCCACCTCTCCCTCGCTCCGTTGCCCACCCACGCCACGCCGCTCTGCTCTTGCAGCCCGACGTACACGTACTCTGGCTGCGCCTTGCCAATCACCGTCACCCCTACCCGGCCACCAGCCAGTACGGCAGCAACGCCGTTGTCTCCCCGGCGCCGAACGCGACGGCCAGGGCGACAGCGGCCGCCGTGGCTGCGAAGCTCACGGGCGCTGCAGCGGCGCCATTCTTCTTCGAGTCGGTCTTGTCCAGTGGTCGCTCAAGAAATCCGATAAATCCTGCTGTCCTGTGGAATCCGATAAATCATATAGAACTTCTATTTTTTTCCCAATAAATCATAGATTAGATTAGATCTTCTAATTTTTCCCCAAATCCTCGAGACTATTTCGCCGGACGACGAATCCATATACGCCACCACATGGGCAACACATCAGGCATCTGGTGGTTCAAGTTCAAGGCGTACAGGGCTACAGGCTGCTGGGCAGCGGAGCACCTAGATACTTGGCGCACTGCTGCTCTGCTAGCACCATGCTCGGATCGGCGTCATCTGGTAGACTGGAAGTCTGCGCCGGTGGGCTGAGCTGCATGAGCTCGTCCGAGACGAGCTCAAGCTCACCAGCCAGCAGCCAGCGCGGGTGCTGCTGCATGGTGGCCAGAGTGCATTGATTCTGTTCGTCCATGGCATTTGGGACCCAAATGACACGCCTAAACAAGCTAAGGACGGTACAGAGACCCAGTAGAACTACGGTGAGACCCAAACCATGTTTAGGTACATAGATGAACATTTTCAGAGTTTAGGGGCCAGGATGACACAGAGGTACAAGTTTGGGGACTGGTAGTGGACTTTACTCTTTTTTTTAAAAAAAATGGCGTGAGGAATCATTTAGGACTCAGAACCTGATCTTCCCTTCCTCAGAAAACACCACAGAGATGAAAAGATCGGAAAAAGAAATGGCAGAAACGATGTACGCGGCGGGCAGGCGTTGTGCTATTGGATTAGCATGGATAACACATAACAAACATGATCACTTTGTTTATAGGAGACCCTAGTTGGCATCGTGCTTGTCGGCGAGAGATTTTAATATTTCAGCAAAGCAGAGCTCTGCTCGCTGTGTGATCTGCATTTGATACTGTATTTTCTCCTTTGAAAACCATTCTGAAAACCAGCAGAGCATCCTGATAAGCAAGCACATGGCAGCCGTTCTACTGCGACTCCGTTGTCGCCTGGAGAGAGAGGTCACCGGATTTTGTTCTGTCAGCGACCAACACCTCCTAGTACTAGCAGTCACTAGTCTAGTACCAGTAGCTCTTAACAAAAAAGAAGATGCTTATGCTTCAACCTGTAACCGTGTAATAAGCACTGCACTTCGGCGTTAGTAGGAATTAGGAAACATGGACGTGTACGTGCCTTGCCGGAGGAACCATGCCATGCGTGATCGGTTCACTGGATCGATCACGGATCCGTGTTTATCTGAAGAACGATGCAGAGACAACAGAGTAGAGCACTGTTGCGTGGCATGGTCCATGGCAGCTTAGGGTGGGGTTCGCTCGCTGTGGAACCTTTCATGCCGAAAAACCAAAATTTTTCAAGATTTTCCGTCACATCAAATCTTGCGACACATGCATGGAGCATTAAATGTAGGTAAAAAGAATAACTAATTGCACAGTTTGCCCGTAATTGGCGAGACGAATCTTTTAAGCCTAAATAGTCCATAATTGGACAATTTTTGCCAAATACAAACGAAAGTGCTACAGTAGCCAAAAGCCAAAAATTTTTGCATCTAAACGGGGCCTTATTGCCATGAAGTGGAGTGGATTGGATTGGGGTCGAGAAAGGCGACGGAAATTATTGTCAGTGGTCCTGAGTTAGATGGATAAAACGAATAATGCAGCGGCGACGAGACGGGACGGGTCGTCCCGTGGACACATGCGGGGGGGCCATGCGGTGCTCAGTAGTCGCCCGCTCCACTGCAAGGCGTCCGGCTCCGGGCTCCGGCAGCTTGGCGAGGCTTCGGCACGCGCCTGCGCGGCTGCGTCTCCGTGGGGATGAAGTGGAGCCGCCAGCCGCGGCCGCGCGCGCCCCTGGAAACGCCACGGCGGCTGCAGCGGGTAGCGGCCGGGGAAAGGGACGTGGGACACTTGTGCCTGCCGGGCCGGGTGGATTGATCGGGTGGGGGTGGGACAGCAGGGAGGGGCGACGGAGGGCTTATCAGTTATCACCATGTCTCCCCTCTGTCTGTCGCTCTCGGATGGTTCCGGCCTCGCCCGGATATGATGGTGTCATCATGGTGAAGTGGCCGGTGCCCACGCAATTATCTGTAACAGCTAGTGCTACTGACTACTCATCCCATGGTGATTTAATTGGCTCCCACTTATATTGACTGGACAGATGTAGAGTTTTGAATCATTTACCCCAGATGCGTCCAGAGACCTTGTCGACCATGGTTGGATAATGCACTGAGTTCAGCTAGTGTTATGTTATCGGTCCAATTTCATTACTTGTACTGAAAACATAGTGAAAAAACTAGTGTCAAGAAGAAGAAAAATAGAGGCGCAACACTCGCTTAACCAGTAGAGGTGAGCCCAAATCAGATCACGGAAGAATGCACAAAACCAACCACACCAATATCTGAAACGACCGGCTACAACGACCATACGCTCGAAGTAGATAGGCTCTCGTGCTTTGCAGCTACGCATATACTCGTAGATACTTTCTAATTTTAAGGAACAAATTAAAGAGAGAATAGTTTAAACTGTGGCAGTGTACGTGTTTGAACGCTAAGATCAGAGAGTGTTTGATAATTAGGCATTTTATGGTCAATTTAATCCAGAAATAAAACATCAGCAGGTTCGTGACGACATGTATGTGTATGTGTATATCATTAACAAACGCTACAGCATGCAAGTATGGTATACCGATCGATACAGTAAGTACGCAAAGTACGGTAATCAGAGAATTAAGAATGTATCCAGCGGTGGGTCCCGTGCCGAGGGCATCGGAGGCTCCATTCGCACCAGACATAGTGCGTTGCTCGAAGTCGTGGACCACAGTCGATGCAGGAAGGTGTTCGCAGTGCAGTCCCACGAACGGTCACCAGGAAGAAGACACCTTACTGTTCCGCGAGCGATCACCAGGAAGAAGACGTCTGCGACGTGGACGAGCAGTCGTGGAATCGTTCCCAAAAACCTAATCGTCGTACACCCCGTGCAAGGTTCGCAGGCGGACGAGGGTTCCGAAGGCATCTGCTCTCTCGTTGCTCCGTGCGCGCAGAAGTACGGGACGGGGAAAACCAAAGGGCGACTGAGATGTGGTCTCTCGGAAGCGAAGAGAGAATTGGACTGACGGAGGACTTCTACTTTTATGCCTGCGGCGGGGAAGGAGAAAGCCAGCCGAGGAACTCAGGAGATGGAGACACGAAGAGACGGTAACTGGTGCAATCAACTCGCCTCCACCATAAAAGAGAGAAACTCCCGTAATTATGTGGATTAAGTGGCAAAACCTGGCCACGCCCGCCCGTCTGCTCGCTCGCCGCCTACGCCGCTCTGCTCTTGCAGTCCTTAGCTGATACTAGGCTGCAAAAGACATTCCCTCTATTTAAAGCATATAAGTCATACTCCAGTGCCTTTCATGAGTTTTTAGAGATCACACAAATCTCATAGACTGTGACTAGCAGTCTGACTCATATAGGTGTGTTACTCAAAAGATATTCTGTAGGACAACATCTTTGCTTTAGTAAGCCACTTGGGAACATGTTAAGGTAAAATCAACCTGCCTTACAGAAAGAAAAGATATGCATCATAAATGAGTCTTACTAGGGATCTTTCCTCATAATTTACTACTAGCTTGTTTCACCATCCTAATTTATGGGATCTCCGATCACATAGAACAGGTTACCACTATAGTAAATTTTATGTGGGTCTCAAACACATCTCTCTCGATGCACTTTCTATCATATTACGTGATAAACCCTTAGTGAATTGATCTGCCAGATTGTTAGACGTGTGAACATAGTCCAACGCTATTACTCCTGGAGTTTCTCAATTTTCTAACAGATTTTAGTCGTCTCTTAACATGCCTTGTGGACTTCATGTTATCCTTAGAACTGTTAACCTTCGTAATTACAGTTTGGTTATCGCAGTTCATAGAAATAGCCGGTATGTGTTTTTCAACAACCAGTAAATCTATAAGGAGATCACGAAGCCACTCGGCCTTAGAGCCAGCGGTGTCTAATGTTGTGAGTTCTGCTTTCCATTATAGACTTTCGTTAAGATAGTCTGCTTGCAAGACTTCTAGAAAACAACACCACCTCCAAGCGAAAACACATATTCACTTGTGGCATAAAGCTCATCAGCATCAGATGATCCAGTTAGGCATCACAATAGCCTTCAAACACCTTCAGGTGTCCGGTATAACGAATACCATAGCTCATAGTGTCATTTTAGATAGCGCATCCACTCTCTCAAGAGCACGCCAGTGATCATCTCTCGGATTTGATACAAACCGGCTTAGCTTGTACACAACAAATGAGATGTCAGGCCTTGTTGTACTAGCAAGATACATGAGCGAACCAATGATCTAGGAATATCTCAATTGATCCATTTCTATTTCTCAATATTTCCTCAATAGCACACTAGGGTCATAAGGTGTAGGAGCAGGTTCACAGTCACTAAACCCAAAGCGACTCAGCACATTTTCCTACATAGTAGGGATTGTAACAGAGTTACCCTACCATCACCTTCTCTCAGAAGCTTGATATTAAGAATAACATCAGCCTCTCCCAAATCTTTCATTTCAAAATTATTAGAGAAAAATTCCTTCACCTCCTCAATCACTTTGAGGCTAGATCCAAAGATCAGTATATCATCAACATATAAGCACAAAATAACTCCTTCACCCCCACCATACCGATAGTACACACATTTGTCAGCTTCATTCACAACTAAAGCCAGCAGATGTTAGAGTTCTGTCGAACTTCTCATGCCACTGCTTAGGAGCTTGTTTTAGGCCATATAATGACTTTAATAATTTACACACCTTGCCTTCTTGACTCATTTGCTACAAACCCATCCGGCTGATCCATATAGATCTCCTCCTCTAACTCTCCATTTAGGAAAGCTGTCTTAACGTCCATTTGATGAACGATAAGACCATAAGAGGCTGCCAGGGAAAGCAAAACTCGAATTGTAGTCAATCGGGCAACCGTTGAATAAGTATCAAAGAAATCCTCACCCTCCTTTTGAGTATAACCCTTAGCCACAAGTCTTGCCTTGTACCTCTCGATAGTACCATTCAGGCCTAAGCTTTTTCTTGAACACCCTATTTGCACCCTATAGGCTTGCACCCATAAGGACGATCAACTATTTCTCCAAGTTCCTATTAGACATAATAGAATCCATCTCACTCCATACTACTTCCCTTCCATAAGTCAAGCATCAGGAGAGGAATATGCCTCTTCAATGGTCGTTGGTGTGTCATCCATAAGGTACACAATATAGTCATCACCCAAAGACTTTGCTAGTCCTCTGTCTCTTACTTTTTCTAGTGACTATAGTGTCATCCTCCTCAGGATTTTGCATATAGGGTTCCTCAATTTGTTCTATCGGAGTAAAATTTTATGCTCATGGAAGAATTATAAATTCATGACCTAGTCGTGCTAGGTGTATTTTTCATGGGAAATTCATTCTCAAAAAATATAGCGTCTCTAGATTCCATGATTGTATCAACAGCCATCTCAGGAACACTAGAATTTATAATTAAAAATCTATAACCCACGCTGTGAATAGCATAACCAAGAAAAAAACAATCACAGTCTTTGGTCCAAGCTTTTCGCTTTTTGTTTATAGGCACATTCATCTTTGCCAAACAACTCCAAGTTCGCAGGTAAGAGAGATTTAATCTCTTCTTCTTCCATTTCTCGAATGGTGTAATTTCTTTGTATCTTTGTGGGCACCCTATTCAGGACATGACACGCTGTCAATATAGCCTCACCCCACCATTCCTTAGATAGTTCCTGCAGTCTCTAACATGGCATTAACCAAATCAGTTAGAGTGCGGTTCTTTCTCTCTGCAATCCCATTGGACTGTGGTGAGTATGGTGGCGTCCTCTCATGAATAATTCCATGCACCGCGCAAAACTCAGAAAATCATTTGAGAAATATTCTCCCCCGCGATCGGACCGCAAACGTTTGATTTTCTTCTCAAGTTGATTTTCTACCTCAGCTTTATAGACTTTAAAATAATGCAACGCTTCATCTTTAGTTTTCAATAAATACATGTAGCAAAATCTAGTACAATCATTTATAAATGTCATGAAGTATCGTTTACCGTCCTTTAGTCAATTCGCCATTCATTTCGCATAAATAAGAATGAACGAGTTCTAATGGTGCCAAGTTCCTCGCCTCAGCAGCCTTGTGAGGCTTGCGTGGTTGCTTCGATTGCACACACACCTAGGCACTTAGAATCTTTGACTAAGTTAAATTTCGGAATTAAATTCAGATTTGCAAGCCGCGTGAGACAACCAAAATTAATGTGACAAAGTCGTGAATGCCATATATTCGACTCATCCGAAACATTAACATTGTTCACTACTTTATTACACTACATCATCAAGCAGAGATAAGCGGAACAAGCCTCCGCAATCATAATCTTTTCAACAAATGTTCCATGTCTTGACACAACACACTTATTGGACTCAAGCACAATTTTAAAGCCATCGCGACACTATTTGAGAACCGCTAACAAGATTCTTCTTGATGGAGGGGACATGCTTGCACGTTCTTTAATAGCACAATTTTTCTCGAAGTAAACTTCAGAACGAATGTACCAACACCAAGAATACGCGCATGTGAACCGTTTCCCATCAACAAGGCTCCAGTCCCGTCGGCCTGATAGGAAGTAAACAAAGAAACATCAGCACACACATTAGTATTAGCACCGCTATCCATCCACCACTCAGGCGAAAGACAAACTAAAAGAATAAAAGGTAAATAATTACCATACCTAGATGTTCCTCCTCGAGTCTCGCTAATCACCACGTTTGCTGATTTCTTTTCTTGCTTATATTTGTGGTTTGGCCACGCACTTGCCCAATGCTCATCACTCCCGCAAACAAAGCAACCTCCACCTTTCTTGTTGTTTTTCTTCTTAAACTCAGCAGTTTGCTTAGGCTTTGTATTGTTGTTCTCTTGCATGTTCTTCTTCTTTTATTACGGGATATAAATGAGTTTTTCTTCTCCACCATATTGGCAGCGGAAGACTCAACTCCTTTTCCATGGTTGTCTTTTGCTTTTGCCCTCTCCTCAACATCAACAGATCCAATAAGCTCAGCCACGCTAAACTCTTGTCTCTTGTGTTTTAGAGAAGTAGCAAATTCCCTCCAAGAAGGTGGCAGCTTAGCGATTATACCGCCGGCCATAAACTTGTCGGGCAACAAACATAGAAAATATTCTAGTTCCTTTGCTAGAGCTTGTATCTCATGAGCCTATTCCACTACAGAACGATTTTCAACCATTTTGTAGTCATACAGCTGCTCCATAAGGTACAGCTCACTACCAGCATCAGAAACTCCAAACTTTGCCTCAAGAGCATCCCATAATTCTTTGCCTGATGTGCATGATATGTAGTTTTTCTCATACTTACTATGAAGTGCACTAATCATGGCGCCTCAAAACAGGTTATCGGCAGCCAAAAACTTTTGCTCCTCCTCAGGAGTAAATTGTTCAGGCTTCCCCTGTGCGACGTGATAGCAGTTCATAGCAGTCAACCACAACACCATCTTGGCACGTCATATCATGAAATTCTTACCATCAAAGATATTCGGCTTCAAAGCAGCAGCAAAACCATTGCCATAAAATTGCCTAACATTAGGTTTTTGAATTGTTAGATAATTAGGCATTTTCATGGTCAATTTAATCCAGAAATAAAACATCAGCAGGTTCGTGACGACATATATGTGTATGTGTATGTGTATGTGTATGTGTATATCACTAACAAACGCTACAGCATGCAAGTATGACATACCGATTGATACAGTAAGTACGCAAAGTACGATAATCAGAGAATTAAGAGTGTACCCAGCGGAGGGTCCCGTGCCGAGGGCATTGGATGCTCCATTCGCACCAGACATAGTGTGTTGCTCGAAGTCGTGGACCACAGTCGATGTAGGAATGTGTTCGCAGTGCAGTCCCACGAACGGTCACCAGAAAGAAGACACCTTGCTGTTCCGCGAGCGATCACCAGGAAGAAGACGTCTGCGACGTGGACGAGCAGTCGCGGAATCGCTCCCCAAAAACCTAATCGCCGCACACCTCGTACAAGGTTCGCAGGCGGACGAGGGTTCCGGAGGCACCTGCTCTCCTGTTGCTCCGTGCGCGTAGAGGTACGGGACGGGGAAAACCAAAGGGCGGCTGAGATGTGGTCTCTCGGAAGCGAAGAGAGAATTGGACTGACGGAGGACTTCTACTTTTATGCCTGCGGCGGGGAGGGAGAAAGCTAGCCGAGGAACTCAGGAGACGGAGACACGAAGAGACGGTAACTGACGCAATCAACTCGCATCCACCATAAAAGAGAGAAACTCCCGTAATTATGTGGATTAAGTGGCAAAACCTGCCCACGCCCACCTGTTCGCTCGCTCGCCGCCGGCCTGCCTGCCTGCCACGCCCATGGCTCGGCCCGACCGACGGCGGCGGCGCGCGCGCATGTGGCACTCATGTGTCATTTTCTCAGCTTCTCAATTAAGGTGGATAATTTCCAACCAAATAAGCTAAGTCAACGTTCAGTCAAAATCTCGTACGGTATTAAATCATACAAAACTTAATGTTATGGACCATATAGTTTTATTTGATTTATTAAATATTATATAGATCAGACTCATAGTATATCCAACAAAAGCACAACAACGTCTGGCATTGCTGCAACTGCCGTTTGGTGCTATGCAGCGGCGGATCCACAGGAGGGGCTGGGGGGGCTCCAGCCCCCCCTAATTTCTTGATTTCAAGCATAATTACTGTAGCAAAAGCTTGATTTCACCATTAAATCTTCATGCAAATCAACATCTCCATTGTTTTAGCCCCCCTTATCCCGCATCGTGCATCCGCCACTGGTGCTATGCAACAGGATATCAAAATTGCATGGCCATAGCACATAGTTGGGGCCTTGGGGGCATGGCATGTCAGTATGTCACTGTGACGACGACTCGCCAAGCTAGTGGCTTGTGGATCACTCACCATTGCATGAGAAGTGCGCGCCATGCTTGTCTGTTGTTCGGTATGCACCACCAGCTGAAACCGATCGGATATACTAGGAGTATACTCTCACTGTGTCACACATGTGTCAACCAGCCACTACTAGTAGACACTAGTATATGCGAGAGCACGGATCACGAGCACTGGATTATTGTAAGAGGCCGAGTAGGGTGATACGGCACGTGTGCGATCAATCATGGACCGGTGATGGGGTCACCGGGACGTGACGAATTTTGCCAAAGCTTTTGATGAGGTTGAGTGGTGAAAAACTTAAACGCATGGTCAAAATGTCTTACGGGCCATGCTCTGCCCTCGAAAGATTAGGCATGGCGAAACCTCTGGACTGTTGCTGGAAATTGAACCTGTGGACGTGTTGGATTAGGACCAGAGTTTTTTTTTTTGCGAGGTTGGCTTCAATCCATGTTGAACTCTTCTTCTTTTTTCTTTCTTTATTATTGGCTACAGTTTCCTTAACCTGTTTAGAGTAGCTAACGTACACATAACTCCACGGGAAATGCTTGAATTGTTCTACTGAATTTTCTTTTTCTTCTATATAAAAAAGAAGTAGATATACACACACAACTTGTGATGTTCTGAAAGATTCTTCGTTCATCACGGGATGGCAATTGCTGGTTTGAATTATGATTTGGGAGGCACGTGTTTTCAGTGGCTATTCCTACATATAGGAGTATACATCAACTTGTTGATAGTCTAGCCTACGCACGCTGACACAATTTTGTTCTCATTGTGTGGATACCAGTGATTTTCAAAGAAATAAAACGACACAAACCCTGTATCTAAATCTATGGTGTTTCATGTATATTTTAAAACGGATGGGTAATTCTAAATACTAGTCATGTGTCGTTGCTCAACACGCCTCACAGCTCACACAATGTGCTAATCCCTTTGCTAATTGGCTCATCACTGGGGGTAGTGGACAGCAAAGGTCCTAGATTATTAGCACGCTGTTCGCATGGTCACCAAAAAGACGAGCAAACAGCATCCGAATCCGCCGGTTGACGACGATATCATATCATGGGTATAAAACTAATTCACCCTTGATGAATACAAAAAATTTGCTGGAGCAAATGGCTTGAGGAAGGGATAACAACATGGGGCCAAAAGGCCAAGTGGCATATTCTCCCGGCCGGGCCATATATAAACCTAACCGATGAGATCAAAAGCCTAGGATGACAGCTGACAAAACACAATGTTATCTTGAGCTCTGCGGCGATTGACGTTACTGACTGGAGAAGTGTCACATCACATGGCCGTTGTTTAGGCTCATCATGCGAGTAGAATTTTGTCGGAGCCGTGCTGCTTTTCCAGGAGTAGTAAAATCTCATGTTTCTTCCCCTGATAAACCAAAACCTCATCTGACGTGGACCTTTCGGGCGTTCAGAAGCTTCCAGTGACAGAGATGATCATGCACACCTGAAATTTACACCTCCAAGACTGACTTCATCGTCAAGACACCCAGGTGCTACTCTCACTCTCAGTGCAGCCCACTGGCTATTGCACGTCCCACTTCCTTTTTCCACAGCGGGCAAAACGATGTTTGATCAGTTCGGCTGTGTTCGGTTGGGATAGTTCGACTGGTTGGTTTTCTTTTTTTTTTTAGCCGAAGCAGTGTTTTTACTCTCATAAAAGGCCAGTACGAACAATATTTTCATACCAGCATGAACAGTATTTTCATGCTAGCCGAACACTCTCTAAAGCTCCATCGGGCTGAGGGCTGACCTTTTGCAGAGCATAATGTGATTTATTATTATCTCATGGACATATATTGATAGCGTGAAGCTCTACGAAGGGACTGGACGCAACAAGCTGTCACTAATCTAATGGCAGCCACATTACTGAGTTTATGCGGACATTCTCCACCAAACTGATAAGTGTTACTATGTCTGTCCAAACAAATTAATATTTTAGTTTTGTTCTATAAATTAGACTATCTTAAGTTTTGATCATGTTTTCATAAATGTTCACAAACAAACTTGATCAAACTTGAAATAGTTTAACCGAGAACAAATTAGAGTATCAAGTTTCTTTAGAAGAGAGGTAGGGAGAAAATAGACCTTCCTTCTTAGAAGTTTTTGTGCACTTGCTTCTGAAAAAAAAAACTCCGTTTTAAATTATGAGTCATTTCAATTCTTCAAGTCAAACTTATCTAATTTTGAGAAGTTTGTCATAAATTATATTAGCATATATAATATCAAATAAATGCACTATCAAAATATATATCTAACGGTGTATCTAATGAATCTTGTTTCAAGTATTAGATGTTTGTGCATTTTTTGCAAACTTAGTCAAAACTACATAAGTTTGACTTAGAACCAAGCTAAAACGACTTATAATTTGGAATGTGAGAGTAAATAAATAACATATAAAGATCATGTGTCAACAAAGACCAAACACCATCTATGCAACTTCATTGAATATAATTTTTTTAGAAGCTTCTAAAGATATTTTTATAAGCTCTATACTACAGGTTCTTGTGTCTCCTTCAATCTCCGAGACTTTTCTCAGAATTTTTAGAAGTTCGAAGATATTTTTGTGACCGCCTCACCGTTACATATAGACAATGACTTAGCGTCCTTCATGTGACCTCTTTTAGATTTCTTAATTGATAAATGACGAGTTATTATGTACTCCATGGGTTGATCAAATTTGCAAAATCATAACTTTTCATAGCGAAGATAAATATATAGTTTAAAAAAAAGTAAAACCCTACTGAGACCCACAGCTCTGTAGTTCAGCGTTTTTTTTTATTTGAGGTCATTTGAATACCAAAATAATTTGTAGAATGTGTAGATCTACCGTAGACTTGCTCCAAAACATACATTTGTGTGCCAGATACTACCATGTATCTCACAGTAACTCAGTAATGTCCAACTCCTTTGTATTACCCGCCAGGCATGCTAGACAAAGGAAAAAGGGCCTCCGTACTCATGTCAAGCACTACCGCCCTCTCTCCCTTCAAGATGCAGTCTTGTTGTCAAGATAGGGCGAGTTCAGATTGCCGATGCTGTTTTGTAAGTTTTCTCTATGTATAAATAAACGCCCAAGAGCTTTCATGGAAAAAAGAACTTTCATCTAGAGGAACAATATTCAATGCCCGTAGTTTAGGTGGTGTTTGGTTGCCCCTCCTAAATTTTAGTCGTTATCTCATCGAATGTTTAGACACATGCATGAAGTATTAAATATAGACTAATTATAAAACTAATTGCATAGTTTGCGACTAATTTGCGAGATGAATCTTTTAAGCCTAATTAGTCCATGATTTGACAATATGGTGCTACAGTAAACATGTGCTGATGACGGATTAATTAGGCTTAAAAAATTCGTCTCGTGGAGTACTGACGAATTATGTAATTTGTTTTTTTATTAGTATATGAGCACCCCATGCAACATCCTCCCGACACACCTCCTAAATTTTAGTCACTGGATCCAAACACCACCTTACTTTGGCTCAAACCTCCCGGCTCCCGCGTCGATCCCGTCTGGGCGACACGGGCGGCAACGCCACCGCCGCCAACCTCTCCTCCCTCCCTCCCCTTGCCTCCTCGCCGTCGCCGGAGCGTGCTGCCGGAGGCCACGCAACCGCAAGGATGGTGGCGGCGGGGCCCTTCTTCCTTCCTTCCTTCCCTCCTTCTCCCAACCTGGTGGTGGCTCAGTCCGACGATGGGGTGGTTGTTCTGGCGGCCGGTGCCTGGATCCACGGCACCGGTGGCCAGATCCTGGATCCACGGCACCCGTGGCCGGATTCGGTGACTCCGGCCCTCCCAAAGCCAGATCCGGCGCTCGCTCGCTTGGATTCGGCCAGGGGAGCAGCTGGTGCGGGCGGCAGCGCGCGGAGGGGACAGGATCGATGGACGGCACGGCGTGGTGCGGCGGGTGGCCGTGGACGTAGCGGGAGCTGGCATCTGCGCGAGGATGACACCGGGCTCTTTCCTCGCTGGCTCATTCCTCCTCGTCCATGATGCGTCGACTACGGCGGCGGCGACGACCCAGTCCTTTGCGGAAGTGGCGGATCCGGCACTGCTGAAGGTGGATCCGGCTGCCCCCTTGCAGGATCTGCGCTAGTGGGCCTTAGGCCAGCTGCGCGGTGGCCTGTGGGGTTGCGGCATGTCAGGGAGCTGCCATTGGTGACTGGGCACAGGACGCCGCACGCGGGCGCAGCTGATGGGCCGTGGTCATTGTTGTGCACGGAGGTGAGGCGCCGTGGCGAAAGCTTTGTCCGTCTTGGGTTGATGATGATGACGCCTCTTGGTGCCGTTTTCTTCCTTGGAAGCGTCAATCGAACGGCCCTCTTCCCTTTGCGCACCGTGTCTTCTTGGGTGAAAACCTCGACCTTTTGGTTAGGTGACGGCGGCGTCGGTGGCGTCACGTTCCTCCTTGGAGGCGTCGTTTCGGAAGCTCGTGCTTGGTCAGTCTGCGGTGGCGGGCAACGTCGTGGCGAGAATGGTGGAGGCCTAGCTAAGAATTCAAGTTTGCAGTGTCCATGACGAAGGAAGGCTGTCAGGAGGAGGGCGGTGGCACAACGATTGGAGGGCCTCGCATCTGCTTGGCAGTGGAGGGCGGTAGTTTGGTGAGACTGTACGCCAGTGCAACCACGAAGTTCGCGAGGAGGCCGATGTGGGAGGCGCCCACGGAGTTGGCGAGGAGGCCGACGTGGGAGGTGGTGCCCAGCAGATTTGCGTTGCCGAGGTGATCTGCGTGGTGTGGCGGCAGGCGGTCCCGCGCAGTGGCGGCTGTTTCCGGTGCAAGAAGGCGTTCTGACTGACAGCTGGAGGATGTGTGTGGCACTTTCTACCTTCGATGAGGCAGCTAGGTCCTGGAAGCTATGATGTGCATGCTTGGATCTCAGTGGACGGGGTCGGTTTGGCGAGCGCTAGAGGCAGCTATGGCTTGCAACGGACTACGGCGATTAGCCTTGCTTGACAGCGGGCTACCTCGGTGTGGGACAGCGTCGGCAATGACGGCGCAAGCGATGACGATGGTGTTTTCGTCCTGACGGCTCTATCGTCTGGTTGTTGCGAGTGCAGTGTGGTGACCTGTTTGTGGGTGTTTAGGGGGGGCGGTCGAGTGTGTGTTCTGTGCTGAGCTTAGGCCTGTGTGGCTCGTGTCGATGTCCCAGTCCGACCGGCGAGAGTTTTTTTTCTTCTCATGAGTTGGTGCGTGTTGATAGCCCAATCCAACCGTCCGTAGTTGTATCTTTTTATTTTGCCCAGTTTGGACTTTATCTGCTTTTTAATATAATCGGTAGCTCTCCTGCCTGACTCGTTTAAAAAAAATCTAGAGGAGCAATTCTTCACTCTTTTTTCTTAACACAAGCGGATCCACAAGTATGGCTGTAAAATGTTTGTGTTTCTTGCTCAATCCAGCAACTATCTTCTGGCCAAGCCTGTTGGGAGCACTAATATTTCTATTTTCGATAATGATTCCACACAACGCGTCTCTCCCACTGGCTATCCTTCACTCCCTCTCATCTGCATCCCGCCGAAAAAAATAAAAGTCTCCACTACGCCCTCTCTCGCTCCTATCCGCCTCCACCGTAATGCTTGCTCGCCGCGGCCGACCCGCTCGCTGTGGCCGCCTCCACGGATCTGGCGAGCCTCGGCCGCCTCCACTGAGCCGACGAGCCTCCACGATGGATGCTCCAGCAAGCACGCGAGGGGGTGAGCTTCGTGTGAAGCCGTCCGGTCGGCGAGTTGCCCACGCTGCTGCCGCACGACGCGCTCCATGCGTCGGCATCAAGTTCCACCACAACAAGCCTCCATTCGTCCAAGCAACAAAATGACATTGCGTTGAAAGCCTATGTTGCAAGCGTATGTTTCAAGTGTTTCAGATGTTTCATCTTGATGTTGCAAGTGTTTCATCTTCATGTTGCAAATGTAGATCAGGATATTAAACATGTTGCAATGGCTATACGCATATGTTTCAAGTGTATGTTCCGAATGTTTTATCCAGATGTATGTTTATAAGTGTTTCATCTGGATATTGCATATGTTTTTCAAGTGTTTCAGACGTATGTTTCAAGTGTTTCAGTTGTTTCCATACGTATGTCGCAAGTGTTATCATCTATATGTTTCAAAAGTAGATCTAGTGTTGCAGCAAGTGTTTCATATGCATGTTTCAAGTGTTTCATCTGCCTTCAGACGTATGTTAAGTGTTGTATCTGGATGTTTCAAAAGTAGATTGAGTGTTGCATCTCCCTCCTCACTTTTCTGCCGCCTTGCATCAGTGTCTCTTCCTCCTCCGACGCCGGCTAGGCATCCGCCGCCGCCCCCCTCTCTCTCTTTCTCGATACTAGTGATGTTCGGGCCGACGTGGACCCACGTGGACGCGTGAAACGGCGCGGGAAACGAGTGCAGGTCCGTTCTATTTTTTATAGTAGCACTCTATGTTCACTTTCTTAAGAGGTCCATGTTCTTGGGAACCGTAAACTGGATGGCAGTTGCGAATATTATACGCCATGCACAAAATTTTAACTGAAGTGGCCACGGGATTCTGTTGAACTTGTGCGCGATGATAGTACGACAGTCACTGCAATTTCAGAGGATTTGAAATTGCCGTAGCTTTTGTTATGCTGACACTTGTTAATCATGTGTCTAGCGTCTAGCCCTGATACTTGTCCTATCCAAGCTGGTCAAGCTAGTTGAACCCAAAAGCAAGGCCAAAGTCCCAGTAATAGAGGCTTAGGTGTGGGTCTTACTGTATCACTAACATCAATTCTTTCACTTCCTTTTTCCACAGCGAGTAAAAAGATAGTTGATCTGTTAGCTAGCTCCATCCGGCTGATTTCTTTCCAGACAATAATGCTACTTTATTACCCACCAAGCTGTGTCTCTAGTAAACTGGTAGTCACACACAATACAGAATTTCTGCAGCCAAAAGCACCAATCTAAAAACAAAAACAAAAACAAAAAACACATATCTGCAATTTCAAGAATAACTGCATGTAGCTGCGCGATGGCAAGCAGTACATTTTTTGTGCAAAATCATAGAAAAAAAAGCAGTTAAAGGCGATTTTTCAGCAAATGGATCTCTCCTCTCCGCATGTTACATTTTCATTCTATTACACCAAACCAGGTTGACTAGTACAAAGACAGCACATAATATCAGTTGACACTATTGGCCTTCAGGTCCACAAAATTTGGCAAGAAAATGATGTCCAAGAATGTGTCAGAAAAAATACAGTGAATTTTACGTATCCAAAACTATGTTCCTTCCTACCTATGGTAAACACAACATGCTAATGTATCACGTGATGGCGAAGTAGCCAGCAATCTATCCTCAGGTTCTATCTCTCTCAAACTCTCTCCGTATGGTCTCTAGCAACATCTCATTCCATGTGTCTACTGGTCCTGGCATGCACCAATGCAAACAATCCTGAGGTGGAGGTTTTCCATCTGGCCCTCTCTGTGTCTTCTTGTTTGGGTCAGGACTTCTATACGGGCCAGGATGACCATCAGCCCTGAAGGCAAAGGGTTCAGTGATATCCATCAATTTCAACCTGGAACCATGTTCCCCCGCATTCTTCACTGCCTTCTTGAAGCCTGCAACCTGCTTTTCATGCATGGCATCGGTAAAGCCATTCCTCACCACTTCATCCAAGGGCTCGACCTTCCCAGTGCATGATCCACCAGTGTTCCATGCTCCACCTTCATAATGATCAGGTGACCATGTTCGCACAATAGCTAGGCCTGTGAAATTTGGGTTAGTCGCCACAGCAGTTAGGCAAGTCTCGACAGAGATACCAAAAGCATCCACATTGTTGACCTGCATTTTTCCTGCTTTACGAGGCCACCAAAGCTGCCCTCCAACAACATTCCCATTCAGGATATAGGCTGATCGTTTGGCAAACCAGTGGCCAGAGGAAAGGACAAGTACATCAAACCTTGGGAGGAACTCCATGAAGGTCTCATCAGGAATATCCAGAAAAACCTTATCAATACCCTTAGGAGCAATCCCCACAGCTTCAGTTGACCTGTGCACTAACCAAGAAGACCAGACACGGGCGATAGTTGTTTTAGTTGACTTGAAGAGCCACTTATGCATCCTTTTGTTGCCTCGGTTTTGTGGGACATCTACCTATAAAAAGGAGAACACCAAATGCTTTAAGACAATGAAGCAGATATATGTTGCCTGAGAACAAATGCTACAAATACATTGAATGTAGAGACACAAAACTGTTTAAAGTTGCTGTTCATATTACATTTACTATATTCTAGGGATAAAAGCTTGTTAAGAAGTGTTCAGGAGAGATTAATGTCAAACATGATGAGAAAAGGAAAGCTACTAATCTTAGTATTAGTTTTCGGAACTCCTACAAGAGCTTCTGAAATAGGTATCCTGATGAAATACACACTTTTAAGCAAATCTAACTCACAGAGCCTCCTACTTGTAACTCTCGAGATGCAGGCGGGGCGGGTTGTGGCCAACCGCAAACCCGCAAAGCTCGTCACAAGCAAATGCTTGAGGGTTCGTGGCTGTCCGCCAACTAAATTATGTAGCTACCAAAAGTTTTGTGGGCTTTGCGGCAGCAAACGTTAGTCCCGCATATACCCGCACGCTGCATAACCACGCACGTGATAGCTAGCTTGGTCACCCCGTACTGGGCAGTCACTGACTATAGTTACCGACTTGCCGTAGCCTTCCTCCATTGTTCATGCCAGTCAATACCGAACAGGGATTGTTGCCGCAATTTTTTTAAAAAAAATGTTGCCACAAATTTAAAAAGAACTAGAACGAAACATTAGTATTGTTGCCGCTAATTGTTGCTCTGATTGCTAGAAGCTAGTTTGCGCATTATACAGCTATAGGAAATGGCAGCCGTATGAATTATCAAATAGCTGTCCCATACAAGCATTTTCACAAACATCTGGAGAGTATGTATATCGACTGACTCAAGGTTGTAGTACTTACTGAACTACAAAAAGGTGGAACTAATTGCCGGACCACAAAGCTGCAAGACCAGCTGTATACATCCTCCAGAAGCTAGCGCCTGAATCTGTATGGCGGCCATGTCGCCCCCCATCCTCCCTTGCCTCCTCTTCCTCAACCGCGGCCATGTCACCGGCGCCTGGCATGGCTGCAAACACACTTTCCATCTGTGAGGACTTGGAGATAGAGCGTGTAGAGGAGACGGTGGGGGGAGGAGTGCAACACCAACGAGGCGACGATGGAGGTGGCTGCTGTAGGGGATGGGGTCGCGAGAAACAACGGAGTTCTTGCGGCCTTGCGGGTTCTTAGCGGGTTTATTGTGTTGTCCAGTGGGTTTGGTGGACATAAAGATGTTAGGCCACAGGAAATTTGCTGCTTAACCACATTGTCCACGGACGTTGATTTTGCGGGGCGGGTTGATGGACGGCGTTAACAACCCGCCCCGCCTGCATTCCTATGTAACTCTGTAAGGGTATGGATGGAAGGATCTAGTTTTGTCCATTCTTTTTCTTATCAGTAATAGTTATTTTTTAGAGAAAAGGTCTCCAATGAAATAAAATGATGATGTTTGGCCTAGGGTACATCATCATCTGTAAAAATGCCTAGGAATTTGTCTGTACTTACATACCATTTGTTTTACAGGGTATAAGTTAGTAAACTAGTCACAAAAAGTATTTGGCAGGTCATGGTTTTATCTTAATTACACTATACTGCAAATGTAAGATTCTGAACAGTAGCAGGAGGTATCTCACCTGCCACAGAATGCAAAGGAGGGACTCCATCTGGTTTCGAGCAACTGAATCCCCGACAAACGCAAGTGTCTTTCCTCTCATCAACTCCAAGAACTTCCTTGCATCAAAGCGTGGGAGGTTACACTGTTCTGGTTTCCATCTCCAATTCTCATAGTCCTTATCCGGTCGTCCATTTCCTTGGCAATTTTGCATCTGTGTGATGATAGGGCAAGAGTTGTTTGTGTATAGTGGCCCAGAAGAATCAGTAACCCACTCCCCACGGTAGAGATCACAAGTATCTGCACAATCAGAAAACAAAGATACAATGATAAATGACATTCCAATCCATTCATGTTGGTAAATATGCTGTGCAGAAATCTCAGGGAAACGAACTAACAGTTCACCTTGCTCAGCCTTTTGAGATTCATGAGATGTATCCTCGTTGGGAGTCGCTGTGGCATCACTGGAAGCAACTGGATCCGGCTCGTTGTCATCCATCTTTCCTGTAACTGCAGAAGTTTGGCTTGAAATCACGTCACCACCCTGACCATTCTGCTCCACTAAGGGTTCCCGCCCACCCTGCGACAATTCCTCCCCAATTGCAGGGCCACTGCTGTTTCCATCAGCACGCTCCGACGACGAACGCTTCCCGATGCCAGTAACTCCGGCAGGGAGGTAGTCGTGCAGCGACGTCCGAGGCAGGGACGAGCCCTGGGACAGCGATATCACCACGAGGGTCAGCACCAGCCCCAGCACCGACACGACGACGGTGACGAGCCACCGCCGGACTCCGGTGACCCCCGCCGGGGCCTTCCTCCCCGGCAAGCTCATGGGCCCCGAGATCAACCCTCCCGCCCGAGCGGCATCTGCGCTACGCGGGGCGAAATTCAGATCCAGGAAAGGGAAACGGTAGCGACGGTGGACAAGTAGACGAGGAGGCGTACCAGCGTGGAATTTTGTGCGGGCGGCGCGGGGATCGGACCCGAGCGCGGAAGCGGCGTTGCTATGCTCACCGAGTCACCGTGGTCGGAGCTGGAGGAGGAAGCGATGGGGGGAAGGGGAAGAGAAGACCATCCAGTGGGAAGGGCGAGGTGATTAATTGCTGATCAAGTGATCATGCGGCTTGAAGTTAAAAGGTAAGTTTGCAGGGAAGAGCATTTTTTTTTTTGTCGAGAAAACCTCCGAATCTCTATCCCACCCATACACAGCGGCACCGTAACTTTCATGAAACTGGACTGACCTTAGACCTATGCTTTGGCGTAGGACACACGAGTAGATTTTTTCAATGCGCAGATAAACTACGCCTTCTCCAGTCAACAAATCCGCATCCGAGAGGGTTCGAACTCTGGCCGACAGCGTTCAAAGCGCACAACTAGATCAACTGGTCTAGCGTTCGCTTGCATTCTCCGATAAATAGAGTCACCGCAAAACTAAATCTTGGACTACTATGAATTATTTTAAGATTCTTAGATTTCCCTGTTTGGCTTACCTCATATTCGGCTTATTCGGCTTTTTTTTTTTCAGCCGGAACGATGTTTTTCTCTCACATCAATTCAGTCGGAACAATGTTTTTCAGCCAAATTTTAGATCAGCCGAACGGGGCTTAAATTTAAACGTGAATTACCTTGTGCCATTGACCCAGTCGTCGCATTGCATTTAGACGAAGTGTATCCAGGATGATTGGTTGATGAACGAAATTTAGTTGCCAGAACTCGGGAATGTCAAACATTTTGTTGTTATTGGGTTTGCTGCCGAAACTAGTCAATAGTATCTCATATTTTTATTGTCAAATCTGTTGTAATTCCATCTTTTACTTATCATCAAAATATTTGGTATGGTAATGGACCGGCACATCTTAGGTCGTGTTTGGTAGGGCTCCTCCAGGCTCCGGCTCTGGTTCTTGCGGAGAAGCCTTCCCAGACATTCTACCGTTTTAAAAGCAGAGGAGCCGGAGCCGTTTTTCCTCTGGCTCCTCTAGAGTAGCCCCTCAAGAGGAGCCGTGCCAAACACCCCCTTAATACTGCCTAGTAGGTCACAACAAACATCTTTCCTTCAATTTTTTTTATGTTTTCAAAAAAAAAGGCCACGTCGAATGCTACTAGGAAAAAATATGTCTTAGTGAGGAAACATAACAAATCGAGCCATGGATTCAAATTTCTTATTTTTTTTCTGTGAACACAAAATCATTACGCAATAGAGTAAAGTATATTTTTCAATCTTCAATTTGCATAGTATTCTGATATTTTATTCTTGAACTATGAAAAGGACAATTTATTCAACTATCAAAACATGATAAATGTGGCTCTTGGATAAAACTGAATTGGATATTACGGATACCATATAGGTAGTTGTTTCTTTTTGGGATTCACAATCGAATATGGATAGTGTCAAATACGTTGAATATTGATATCTATATTATATTTGTATTATAAATCCAACTTCAAGTATTTAGATTCAGATATACTACGGATATTAAATATCCGGATTCGTCTATAGATGATCTAAGTTGGGTTTAGACCCTTTCGAGATGGACGATATCAGGAAATATCTATCATATTTTCACTCTACTCTTAATGGTTGTAGATGTTTTTTCTATTTTATAAAAATAATAAAAAGTTTACTATCTAAAAATTCATAAATAATTTATTTTTAAAATAAAAATTTACCAAAATAGTATTTTTTGTAAAAAATGTTTTTACCTATTTATAATTATATATATTTATTTAGAACTAGTTTATTTCGATTATTATTGCTGCATTGTTTGTAGTCATGTTCATTATTTGGAACTAGTTCAAAGTTAAAAACGAGATTGGCGTGCAATTTAGAGGTTGAAAATATACTTTGCCCTCTATATAATATATGTAGTGTTGTCCCTATGTGGTGACCATGTTCTTACGGTGAACTACACTAAAAGTTGTTTAAAACACAATCACTATGAAATATTACAAACTCACCGTGCTTGCCCAAATCAAAGTTAAATAGCTCATCAAGTTTCACAAGGTAAGAAAAAGTTATTGTCGACGAAATATGGTCGGCAGTCTACCTAGGGGTATGCCCAAGGTAGTAGATTATCGGTAGACAGGTGCGTAAGCTACGAACGAGATGGTGACGCAAGACATACACGGGGTTTTATCCAGGTTCGGCCGCCGTGAAGGCGTGATACCTACGTCCTATGTCTGATTGTATTGTTGTATGTCAATGAGATGTTTTTTGAGAGGGATCCCCTGCCCGGCTTATATAGTCTGGGGGGCAGGGTTACAGATCTGGAAACTAATCCTAACCAGTTACAATTGCCATAGGTGGCCGGATAAGGATTCCTATTCTAACCGACCAGGATCTTGCTTGATCTCCAAGTCTGCCTTGATTCCTTGCGCGGGACTCCGAGCAGATTGGTCGGGCCGCGCGTCGCCTTCTAGTGGGCTAGACCCCTTGGTCCGGGCTGGCCCAAGCCTAGCCGTAAGGGTATAGGGGTTAATACCCCCACAGCTAGTCCCCGAGCACCATGCATTATGTTGCGACACGCCGTTTGATCTTCTTCGGCTAATGCGATCTGTCTTCATGTCATTTCCAACTGGTTGAAACATTGACCAAGCAAATGTGCCAGTATTCTGGTCAGCACAGAGAGCAGTAGACCACGATTATAGCTAAAGATTTTGGTTGTCCGAAGAATGCATGGTGCTCTAAAGAAAAAAGAAAAAGATTCATTTCCTGATAAGTGTGCCCACTTATATTTCTGAAAAGAAATGTAAGTAACCCTTGTACAGTAGTAGTTATGGCCAACAGTCAGAGCGTAGGGGTCGATAAAATAAGCACATTCACCGCAAGGTGAAGTGTGCCCACTTAGTCTCCGAGCCTGGTAGTAGGTGACGCAGGCACGTGGTGCCAGGGTCTAAAAAAGAATTCCCAATTAAGTTGAGAATCCAATCGTCGTACAAGCGATACGAGATGCACCGACAGGTGCATCGTATCGATGTAGTCCACGAGCTTGCTGGAAGGCGAGGTATCAGCCTTGTAGCAAGGTCTAAGTGGAAAAAAATATCCCAACTGTATGCGAGTCGCCAGTCGCATGTAGTCGAGACACGAAGGCCCCGAGCTGTGGTCGGAGAGTGGTCGAGGCAGTCCCCAAGCACATGTCGAGGAGCGAGCAACGAAGTCCCCGAGCTGTGGTCAGAGAGTGGTTGAGGCAGTCCCCGAGCACAGGTCGAGGAGCGAGCAACAAAATCCCCGTGCGTAGCTCAAAATTCCTGCAATATAAATACGTAGAATGGTAGTACATGATGTATAAAGTAATAAATTATGGAGAAAAAAATCAGCGGTGAAGAAATAGCGTATGACGCTCAGCAGTCATTTGCAAATGAGCATGATGTGATAAATCAGTTGGTGCTTTGTAAATATCAGTGTTAAAGTGAAGTTTGTGTTTATACTTAATATAAACTGCCCGACCATTTAGTGTGTAGCTGAGTCTCCAGCCCTAGCTATCCCGTTAACCATAATGCGGGGCACGGAGCCCGTGCACGTGTAGGAAGAACAAAGCGTCGCTAAGGAGCCGCTGCCGACCACCCATAACGCAGAGGGCAGACGCTCGTGCACGTGTAGGGAGGAGCCGGAGACAGGGCCATTTCTTGACACATCGAGCGTCAACATGACTGGTCGAGGATTTGCATTAAGTATAGCTGTATGTTATATTTAAGATGGTATACATGGACAAACGTTATTTGAAGAATAATCATGACGAGAATGTTGTGGAGAAACGTCGTAATAAAAATTATACTAAATATAAATATTAGAAGTGTACTTATCTTTGGATAGAAATCTGGTCGATGGCGATAAAGTTGTCCGGTCCTCGTGCTTTTTGGCCTGTTGTGATGGTGGTCGTGGTTGTCATAGCGCCGTTCTTCGTGGCGATCATCATTGCGACGTGGTCTGGTGGTCGAGGTGGTCGGAGCTCGGCGGAGCCGCTCGGGACGTGGTCGACGTGGTCTGTGGTCGATGTGGTCGGAGCTCGGCGGAGCCGCTCGAGACGTGGTCGACGTGGTCCGTGGTCGACGTGATCGGAGCTCGGCGGAGCCGCTCGGGACGTGGTCGACGTGGTCCGTGGTCGACGTGGCTGCTCGATCAGTTCGGTGGTCGGAGGGCATGTACCTAGTTCCATCGCATGGGGAGGCAAAAGCCCTCGGGCATGTCCAACCGAGGTCGGGCGCAGTTGGAGATCTTCCTTGCTTGCGTGAATGTTACAGAGTAGCCTAATGGCGGTTTAGTAGATTGTATGTGGTCTTCATATTTGGAGTCGGAGAAGCACACGAAGCCCTTCTAGGTTGTTGCTGTACATTGTGTATGAATACATACATAACACAAACACCCATAGTTGGCCCACTTGCTTGTATTCCGTCTTCTTGCATGGCTGCTTGACGTCATCTTCATCGTGCATGTAATGGCAAGCCATCATACAAATCTGGTGTCGAGGTTGCGTGGCTTTGGCCGAGGTCGATGTATAAAACACATATCCGAGCATCGTTGTATATTGTACGCATAGTTGGAAGCAGTGTTTCGCAGGCCGTAGGGCTGAGCCTGATAATTCTCCATCAAGGCTTCGCACTCGGAGAGCCGGAGACCCGTTGCGGGGGCTGATCGGCGACGGACGGAGCGCCCTTCAAGAGTAGACGTGACCATGAGATCCATACCGAATCGTGCAGGACGACCGGCCCGAGCTGGTCGGGTAGATCTGTTGTGGGTAGTGGTTACCTGCTTGGTAGGTTGATTTTGAATCGAATCTACCAGAGCTAGGGTTTCAGCAAGCTTGGTGCCGACCCGATCGATGGAGTCGAGCAGGTCGGTGTTGTCGATCTGCCTCCCTTTGTAGCAAGGAAGCGAACGACGGGTGGTCGGCATGGCTGAAGACGATGCTGGTGTGGTCGGAGCCAGGTCCAACGTGGTCGGAGCCGTAGCCGATGCCGGTGAAGCCGTGGTCGACGCAGATTGTATCCGCGCCTCCTCCGTGGTCATAACGATGAAGTTGTCGGTGCCAGTGGTCCAGGTGATCTGGCCGATGGTGAACGTAAGGCCGTTCGGCGTAGCCATAGATCCGGAGATGATGATCATCTTGTTCTTCTGGGGAGCAGTACGCACACCCCCTACCTGGTGCGCCACTGTCGACGAAATATGGTCGGCAGTCTACCTAGGGGTATGCCCAAGGTAGTAGATTATCGGCAGACAGGTGCGCAAGCTATGAACGAGATGGTGACGCAAGACAGACACGAGGTTTTATCCAGGTTCGACCACCGTGAAGGCGTAATACCTACGTCCTGCATCTGATTGTATTGCTGTATGTCAATGAGATGTTTTTTGAGAAGGGTCCCCTGCCCGCCTTATATAGTCTGGGGGGCAGGGTTACAGATCTGGAAACTAATCCTAACCAGTTACAATTGCCATAGGTGGCCGGATAAGGATTCCTATTCTAACCGACCAGGATCTTGCTTGATCTCCAAGTCTGCCTTGATTCATTGCGCGGGACTCCGAGCAGATTGGCCGGGCCGCGCGTCGCCTTCTAGTGGGCCAGACCCCCTGGTCCGGGCCGGCCCAAGCCTAGCCGTAAGGGTATAGGGATTAATACCCCCACAGTTATCCATATTCCCAGAAGATAAATATCCCGAATGCAAACTTCTCTTCACACAAAGGTTAGTCTTTTTGAAGGTCTATAGCATTTGCTCCTAGCAAAATATAAATCATTTTAGCTTTATTTTAAGTTAAACTTATCTACCTTTGACCAATCATATAAGAGTTTTATTAGTATCATCTATATCAAATAAATACACTACCAAACACATATTTTATGACGAGCTTAATAAAACTAATTTGATATAGTAGATGTTGGTACATTTTTCTATAAACTTTATTCACATTTGAGAAGTTTAACTTAGGATTAAAAAAAAGCTATATACATTTTAGAACGGAGGGAGCATGTCGACAATTGTCCAGGAAATGGAGCAGCTTCTGAATGACTATTGGTACTTTACATTGCCTGTAATCTAACATGTTATGAACAAATATCGTCTGATTTTGCTCAAATTTACATCACGCTACCAACTTTGACTCGCAGTGTGCACTGCAGCAGGCTAGTACAATTTAACCACCCTTCGTGTGTGTTGCGTGCTGAAACAAAGAAATTTCATAACCATGAATCATGTTGATGCTTGGCATAATTTCACCCAAACCCATCAGATACATGAGCACAAGTGACAAGTCTAGTTAAACCAAAGCCCGTTTTAAGCCTGCAACCAATGCCATCATATCAACTTATGAGCCTCCCAGGCAGGCTATGCCTTGGCGTTCCAGAGCTGACTAAGCTCCCCCCTCTTCGCTCCAAGCAAGACGATAACTCCTGCACAAAATCGACGCAACAATAGCTATAAGAACTCTGATATATTGCCCACCAGAATATGTAAAAAGGAATCAAAATCTCTGTTGCTCTGGTACCTAGTGTTGAAGGAACAAGGTAGAGCAGAGCTGGCTGGCCACTGTTCATTAGGTACAAGCCAACATATGTGCATGACAAGCCTGCATTGGCATGACATTGGTTTTTTAGAAAAAGAATCAGGCAGGGAGCCGCCGATTATATAAAAAACCAGAAAGGCATGACATGTAAGCAGTATTGTTCTTCTCTGAAACTTAAATTCAGAGGTGGACTGACTGCTACATACCGAAGGCATAACCGATCATTAGGCAGAGGAAATAGCCGTCTGTCAAGTCTTTGCCGTGTGTTCTGTCAAATCTACAGTTCAGTTGCAGCTGGTAAGTTTCAGGCGAAGAAACAATTTTGTTCTTATAACTGAAACTGTGGATGGAATCAGAGTCCAGTTGAGGTATTCACCTGAAACTGAAAGCAACAAGCAGTCCTGGGAAGAGAATGTCCCCGAATCCAATCATGTCATACCCATTCCACGAATCGAACTCCTTTGGCATCTTCAACACCATGGGAAGGCTCGGCCCATCATCACTGCCACGAGCAACCTGAATTTTTGCGAGATTTCATTTCGGATATGCTCAGCTCACGACATGATGTGTTCAGTAGCCATCTGTGATTTGATTTCAAACTCACTGTGATCATGACGCTTTTCTTGAATATAAGGGGTGATATGAAGACCCAGAATATGTCGTAGAAAAAAGCCGCCACAAGGAGTGCCGATGCAACCTGAAAAAATGATCTAAACCTCGTCAGAGTCAGAGATGTGCTCCACTCCAGTTGACAAAGGCAGATGAAGAAAAGATATCATCTTGAAGACTTGTTGAACCATGGCGTGTCAGTCCATAACCGCTCGTACTTTTATGTTTGGCATATGCACCACTTGCAATACTAGAATCATCATGCAGATGCCCTGGATGAAGAGCCGTGTCAGTGAGCACAGACACTGATGAAGGATGGGAGCAAGCAGGAAAGTAGCTGTGAATAATGAGATGAGGAGAGCACATTGGGCTCCTCGGACACAGGCCCATGGATCTTACGTACCATGAGGTTCTGACCAACCCAAGCAAGCGGTGAGTTCTGGTGTGTGGCCCAGGCCAAGGCGAAGATGAAGGCTAGCGGCAAGATGACTAGCGTGACCACCTTCACGTTCCCTAGAGCAGGAAGCTTCGCTTTCGCCTCGCGACACCGCTGGCAGAGTCTGCACGCAGCAGTTTTTCAAGAACTAGCTAGGCATATGCAAACAAGCACTGAATAGGCAGCACACGAGTATATGCACACCTTACAATCAGAGATGATGCCACGTATTCCATTCCCTGCAAGTAGATGATGACAAGTTACAGATGAGGTGACTGCACTTCGTGCATTAGCTGCGTCGATCATGTGAACCAGCAAAGTTCATTGGAATTATTGGGTATGTACCTGGACTCCCCCGAGGCAGAAGAGGAAAACCAGGAGCCAGGCGGACCAGCTGGAGTTGAAGAAGAAGAGGAAGAGCAGGACAAGCGAGGACGTGATGATGAACACGAGTGCCGTCTGGGTTTGCAGCTCCACGACCTCGGCGTCCGGGTTCTCCTCCCCACCCAGGGAAACATCGCCCTGCTTGGTAGGCTGGATCAAGAAAGTCGGTCGTTGCCACATGGACATTTCAGTAATCTAGCAAGCTTCTGCAGAAACCCAGCCCGATCGACATTCAGTTTCTTTTGTGCCTGTGTACGCACGTACCTCTTCTCCGACGACGGCGACGGTCCACACGGAGGCGCAGGCCACCGTGCCGACGGCCATCATCCAGAGGAAAGGTATGGCGCCATCGAAGGACGGCTTCAGCGGCGCGTACATGAGAATGTCGACTGCACGCAAGGGAACCGAATCATGGATGGATGAAAATGGGTAAGTACGTGGCACATGAGAGCGTGGAGGTACTGGGAACGCGTAGCTATCTGTTCTCACCCTTGGACCCGTCCCCGATGGCCGACTGGACCTTGTCACCGGCGGACTTGGCCACCATGACGACGGGGATGCCGATGTTGGGAGGCGGGTCCTTGTCGGAGCAGACCATCCTCTGCAGGTCGTCCTCGTCGTTGACGAGGAGCAGCGCCACGGCGCCGCCGGCCTCGGCCGCCTTAGCCTTCTCGATGAACGTGCACTCCCCGCGCACCGCCACGGCGACGGAGCCGGTGAGCTGCGCGGACGACTTGGCGCAGCCGGTCTTGGGGCTGGGCACGGCGGCCCGCTGCTTTTGGTCGTCGGACGCCGCGTCCGGCAGGACCGCGCCGAACCTCGCGCTGATCCCCGTCAGGCTGCTTCGCTCGTCGCCGTCCACCCAGTACGTCACTTTCACCTTCTGGAGCGTGTTGTCGCAGCCGGGGAACTTGGGCGAGGTGCCGTCGTCGAACTCCGAGCCAGTGCCGGCGCCGGCGGCGGGGCGCCGAGGAGGACGACGGAGAGGAGGAGGAGGAGGGCGCGGGGAGGGATGGTTGGGAGCGCCATTGCCGTGCCGGCTTGCCGCGAGCGGGGAGGCGGGAGCCAAGCCGTCGTGCGCGCGCGCGTCGTCCGCCCCTGCCGCTGCGAGTCTGCCTCAGCAGCATGCACGCATCGCCGAAGGCGCCGTGTGTGTAGCTAGGTATTGCTATTGTATAATATTATTCCATATTTAGATGTAGCCTTTGCTGCTATTTTCAGTTCCGGAGTGTCGCCTTCTCTGATCAACCGATCCCTTCATCGTTTCTGTGTAACTGAGGTGGGTGACATTCTTTCTTTTCTTTTTTTTTGAAACTGAGGTGGGTGACACTCACCCGAACCGTTCTCGGGTATCTCCACCTACGAATTTTTTCTTCTTGTATGTATGCATAAATCAGAATATTATTTATTGGACTAAAATTTTCTAAGAAGCAAAGCAAGCATCTCTAGCTGTACACTCACAAACTTCCCGTGTTTAGGGTGTCCGCAGTGTGGAGCATCGGGGGCGTTCCGATCGTGGGATCGGACCTGGACTGCTGGACATGATCACATGACTCGTCCTGCTATTGGATCCAACCAATCACTAAAATTTAGCAGGTGTGTCTGAAAAATATTGTATGAATGTATGGATATTAATAAAAAAGATAAATTATATAATCCGTCAGTACTTCACGAGACGAATTTTTTAAAACTAATTAATCCACCATTAACACATATTTACTGTAGCACCATATTGTCAAATCATGAACTAATTAGGCTTAAAAGATTCGTCTCATAAATTAGTCGTAAACTATGCAATTAGTTTTGTAATTAGTCTATATTTAATACTCCATGCATGTGTTTAAACATTCGATGTAACAACGACTAAAATTTAGGAGAGGCAACCAAACACCATCTAAGCTCGATTGCCGGACCCACACACATATAAAAAGAGAGGGGGCGTTTCTCCATCGATAGCTTGGAGCTGCTCCTCCATCGAACCCATGCCAATGTTACGTACCTAGTCCTATAGCCGCATTTAATGCATCGAAACGCATACTGCGGACGCTCTTAGGCCCTGTTTGCTGGGAGGAATTTGGTAGAATCTAAAGGAATTTGTGATAGAGCGAACAGTGTTTTTCATTCACGCACAGTAAAATCTGGCTGGTTTTTCAACCAGCCGAACGAGCCTAGTGAAAGCGCTGCAATACAACTCTGTGTCACTTATAACAGCTCTGTTGAAATGAAGATGTGTTTCTTGTAAAAAAAATACTTGTCCTATCATTTATGATTAAGACACATTACAAGTATTCAAAACAAGAAGTAGAGCTTATACCTATGGATAAGGTTGAAATTAATAATAGACAAAACACTGTAAAGAGCAATATATAACTAAGAAATGCTTTAAAACACCATGAAATAGAATAAATTTAGGAATCCATTTATGTAAAAAAGCAGCTCCACCAAAAGGGACTAAACAACGATGTAGACGTCTCACTGGATATTGGTCCTTTTGTAGGATTCCGTAGAAATTTCATGTTTCTGTAGGTGAGAGAACATATCAAAACTAACCATTGATCAAAAGAAGTTTTGTTAGACGTGTTTAAAGTTTTTCATGGGCGATATTAAGCGGGTTAGGAGCGCCGCCACCCATCCATCGCCGCCCCTCCGTCGAGCGCCGCCACCCATCCATCTTCCGTCGAGCGCCGCCACCCATCCATCGCCGCTCCGCTCGTGAGACCGTCCGGTCGTTCTCTGGGGACCACCACCGGTCGCCCGGTGGCCCGTCTCTCGAGGTTCTACATCTGCGCGCGTTGGTCCAAGGTTGGAGCGACTGCAACCATTCGAGGAGGTGGAGGGGGCAGATCCAGCGTGTACTCCGGTGAGCAACGGTGACGAACTAGCGGGGTGTCGGTGTGGTTTCGCAGGCGCCTGTGGTAATTTCTCGTCCCCTTGCTTTTGTGACGAGAGTTGTGGTTCAGGTGGTGAGAACAGTCCAGAAGGTTGAGTGCAGATTTGGTGCATCATTCATGAGGAATCGCAGGCTTACTCTAGCATTTCCGCCATACTCAATTTCTCCACAGAGTTCTCAGAGGGTAGGCGCAAATAGTCAGAAGGAGTTAGAGGTGGATTTGGAGGATTGGTTGAGTTCTGATTGATTTCCGCCATTGAGGTCTAAGTAGAAATCTCCAACAGTGGCGTTCGGGTTACCTAAGCATTCACAATTGACTGATTTGGATAGAGTTGAGCGCATTCGTCATGGTAATTTACCTCTAGTTGCTGCGGTGGATTCGAATTCGATTGCAATTGGGAATTTGCCAATCCAGTTCTCATGGAGCAGTAAATCAGATACTGCTCTGGGTGGTGGGGAGGTACAGAAGTCAATAGAGCGAATTGTTCAGGAGTTGCAGCCGCCAGTGCTACGCACAAAAGTGAGTCCACCGCCATTGTTGAGGTCTGAAGCTCGAAGAAATATTGAGAATGCTGTCTGGGTGAAGAATGTGGGGGAAGAAGATGAAACGGGCCAAGGCTAACGAAAAGGAAGATTTAGTTGGGTCGGCCCAGTTAGGCCTGTCTATTGAGGACCTATTCGCTCATTCTTATTCCCCTCCACCCAGTCGTAGCCGCAGCTGGAGCCACATTGTTAAGTCCGCCTCGGCTTGGGTCTGGGTTGCCTCCGCTAGGGTTTGGGATCCAACCGCAGAGAGATTTCCGACAAGTGTGAGGGACATCAGGAATTTTGGGGCTCAGGTAAATTTTCTCCGTCATGTCCGCCCTAACACGACAGACGGGAGGTCGTTCGTTGAGGTCACCATGGACAAGAGGCAGCAAAGTCATGAAGTTAGAGACGGTCATAGATTTAGAGATCCTAAAGATGGGGAGAGATTTAGAGATGGGCGTAGTAGCCGTGATGAATTTCAGGGATCCAGGCGTGAAGGTTGGGATTCCCAGGCTCGAGATGGGTGGGATCCGCAATTTGCTCGAGATCAAGGGTACTGGGATCCAAAGCAGGGTCATTAGCAGTTCCGAGGTCAGGAGCAGTGGGAGGCCCAAAATCGCAAGAGGATGGGAGATCAGTCTAAAGAGCGAGATGTGCGTCAGATGACTGAAGAAGATCTTCGCCACAAGATTGAAGATCGGAGAAAGGGGTATAATGTTCAGCATAATTAGGGTTCGAGTGTAGGTCAGTCTTCAGGTCTTGCTATGAAATGTTTTAATTGCAATGATTATGGTCACCATCATTCTACCTGCAAGAAACCACAGTTTTGTTATAGTTGTCGAGAGTCAGGTCATAAGTCCAATCAATGCCCTTTGATGAAATCTAACAAGGGTTTGCGTCTTTGTGCGTATGGTATGCCTGGTCAGATTTTTTATGCTCTAGATTTACCTGAGCCTAAGGTTGAAGCTAAACCTGAAATAGAGGGACCAATTAGAGCTATTGTATCGATTTTGGAAGGAAGGGGTACTAAGTTTAGAGTTAAGACTAAATTGCAATATCTAATGGATTCAAATTGGGATTGGGATGTCAAGCACATTTCGGGGAGTGAATTTCTGGTGAATCTACCATCCAAAGTGGCTTTGAATATGCTAATCAAGATAAAAAAATCAAGTTTATCACGTCTGACATTGTGGTTGTGGTTGAGGAGTCAGATATGGATCCGGAGGTGTTTCAGGTTCTTCAGTCTGTGTGGGTTAGAGCTATTGGTATTCTAAAATTTGCTAGAACTGAGTTTGCTATTATAGAGCTTGCCAGGTTGGTGGGTGATCCTGAGGAGGTGCATGTACCATCTTTGCAATGGAAAACGGTGTGGGTAAAGGTGTCATGTCGAAATCCTAACAAGATAGGTGAGACATCTGAAGTGTTTATTAACATGAAGGGTAGGAAGATAACTTGGTATTTTTCAAACAAGCTCCAGAATTATCCACCATCCAAGCCAGATGATGATCTTGATGATGAAGAGGACGATGTTACTGATGAAGAAGACCCAGAATCACAGGAGAGCCATGGATGGCTGGAATCGAGCAAACCTACACCTGGTGATACTAGTCAGAAATATGGGTCTAGTTCTTCTAGTCATCAAAGGCAGGTTGCTATGGGTAGTTCTGAAAGTACTGGTCCACTTGCTGAAGAATTAGATATGAATTCTTAGGGACCTAATGATGATACAGATGATTACCAGAGGTTGATGGCAAAATCTGACATTTTTCAAGATATGCATGATTTAGCTGCTAGTCTAAATCCGCAGGGTGATCTGGAGCTTGAAAATGTTGTGTCATCTGATGGGGTTTAGACATCTCTTTTGGAAGGTGTAGTACCTGATGGGGTGCTAGTATGCAATGATGAGGACAAAGTAGCAGTTCCTGTAACGACGAAGACTTTAGAGTCGATCTTGACTTATCCAGAGGAATCTTGTGGGGTTTCAAAACTTTAGCTAGTCAAGAGTGCCCTGGTTAATTTCAATACCAGACACAGTTCAAGAATTCAAGAGAAAGAGGGAGCAATGCAAGATAAACTGAAATCTAGGATAGCTGATGCAAAAGGTATTAAATTCATTCCCTCATCTTCTTGTTCTACTAATACTTGCTCCTTAGATTCTATGGCTAGAGTATGTGGTTTCTCATTGGGGCAAGATGAGGTTTCTAGAATTGCTAACGTTTCTTTGATACAAGCTAAGGAAGATGCTTTCATTGCTTTGCAAAAAACCAAGCAAAAGATTGAGTCGAGTTCTGTTATCCCAAATGATACAATTATTAGAGTTCCTTTGGAGATTGAGAGTTCTATGGATTTGAGCCCCCAGGTGTTAGAGTTGATGGGGGGGTGGTGCTGATACAGAGAATAATTTATCTCATAGAGATCAAGGATGAAGATTCTGTATTGGAATATTAGAGGACTAGGAAATGCAGGGAGGAGGAAGTTGCTTTTAGAATTAGTTAATAAACATTCTTTTGATTGCATCTGTTTACAGGAAACCATTAAGACTTCTTTTAGATATAGAGAGTTAGAGAGGTTCGCTGGTCAGAAGGATATGTCTTGGTCCTGGTTGCCTTGTTCTGGGCATTCAGGTGGTTTGCTCATGGGTGTGGATAAAGAGTTGGCTATAGTTACAGCTGAAGATGTGGGTAATTTTTACCAATATTTCAATCTTACCATGAAGGCAGATGGTTTTTAGTGGGTGATTTTCAATGTATATGGCCCTGCTCATGATGATAGAAAGTTAGAGTTCTTGGAAGAGATTCAATCTAAAGTTCAGTCGGTGGAATGCCCTATGATTCTAGGTGGAGATTTTAATTTGGTAAGAAGAATTGAGGAAAAATCTAATGAAAATGTGAATGTTCAGATGATGGAGGCATTTAATGAAATGATTAATAATACAGCTCTCAGGGAACTTCATAGGACTGAAGTCGTTTTACTTGGACGAACAAACAAAATCCTCTGATTATGTGTGTTCTGGATAGAGTTTTGGTGTCAAATTCCTGGGAAGATAAGTTTAGTTTGACGTCGGTGGTCATTGGGCTATGGCTAGGATCAGATCATAATCCTCTTATAGTGGACACGGGAGGTAATGTGCTAGGTCAGCAGTATTATTTCAGATTTAGTGCTCATTGGCTTCAACAGGAGGGTTTCAGAGAATGGGTGAGAGATAAATGGCCTTCAAGGTTTAAATATGATCCTTTAGATCATTGGCATGTGGTTTCAAGTAAGTTGAGGAGAGCTATAAAGGGATGGGGTTAGAATCTGGATAGCTAGAGAAGAAAACAGAAGGAAGAAATTATTAAAAGAATTGCCATATTAGATGATTGGAGTGAGGAAAGAGAACTGTCTTATTTGGAGTGGGAGGAAAGATATGCTTTAGATCATACCTTTAACCAGATGTTGTTAGAAGAGGAGTTACAATGGCAAAGAAGAGGTGGTGAGAAATGGCTGTTGGCTGGTGACTCAAATTCTAGTTATTTTCACAAATGTGCTGATGGTAGGAGAAGGAAAATGCATATTTCAATGCTGGAGGTGAATGGTCAAGAAGTGGTTGAGCCTGGCAGCCTTAGAGATCACATTACAGATTACTATAAGAGATTGTTTGGGAGCGAAGATGTGGCTGTTATGCATTTGGACAGGGATCTTTGGCCAAGTTATCAGCAAATTCAGCAAGAAGAGAATGAGTTTTTGACTAGACCCTTCTCTTTAGAAGAACTTGATGTGGTGATTAAGGAGATGAAAAATAATACGGCTCCAGGTCCGGATGGTTTTTCAATAGAATTTTTCAAAGCTTTCTGGAATATGATAAGTGGGGATATCAAAGAAATGCTTGATAGATTATATGATGGGCAGTTGGAGCTATGTAGACTAAACTATGGAGTTATCATTCTGTTACCCAAGGTTAAACCAACGACTAGTGTCAAACAATTTAGACCAATTTGCCTTTTAAATGTAATATACAAGATTATCACCAAAACACTCACTATAAGGCTCTCAACAGTGGTTGGTAGGGTGGTGAGTAATTTTCAAACAGCTTTTATACCTGGAATAAATAATTTAGAGGGAGTGGTGATCCTGCAGGAGGTGATGCATGAACTTAAGGATACAAAAACAAGTGGGGTTATCATCAAGTTGGATTTTGAAAAAGCGTATGATAGAGTTAATTGGAATTTTTTAGAGGAAGTACTTCATAGAAAAGGGTTTGATATGAAATAGATTCAATGGATGAATAAAGTTGTTAGAGGGGGAAAGGTGTGCATTGATCTGAATGGTGAAAGAGGGGACTATTTTAGAAGCTTCAAAGGACTCAGACAGGGTGATCCATTGTCTCCACTGTTGTTTAATCTTGTAGCAGATGCCCTTTCTGCTATGTTTTCAAGAGCCTGTGCTGCTGGGATGATTAAGGGGCTTGTACCACACTTAGTTGAAGGAGGGTTAACACATTTACAGTATGCTGATGATACTATTCTACTCCTGCAATTTGATTTGCAAACCTTGCGAAATGTTAGAGTGATTCTTTCTTGCTATGAGGCTATATCAGGAATGAAGATAAACTTTGAGAAAGGTGAGATTTTCTCAGTAGGACTGTCTGCTGTGGAGATGAATGTTGTAGCAGAGATGTTGGGATGTAAAAGTGGAGTTCTTCCAATGAAATATCTAGAAATGTAGGTTAGTTGTCATAAGATATCCAAAGCGCAAATGAGCTATGTTTGTGAGAAGACAGAGAAAAGACTGGGAACTTGGCAATGTGAGTATCTGTCATCAGGGGAAAATCCATTTTGATTGATTCTTGTTTGTCTAGCTTACCCATGTACACGATGGGCGTGTATCAGTTATATGAAGGTAATTTTCAGAGGTTGGACTCTATTAGAGCTAGATTTTTTTGGGAAGGTACAAGTAAGAAAAGGAAGTATCATATGGTTAAGTGGGAAGCTCTAGACAGGCCGAAACAGTTTGGAAGTCTTGGTTTTATGGATGTTAGAGTTATGAATACTTGTTTACTTGGCAAATGGATTGACAAGCTTGAAAGAGGAGATAATAGTTTATGTTGTAACATATTGAGAAACAAATATTTGGGCCACAAAAGCATTTTTCAAGTCAGAAATAGGAAGGGTTCGCAATTCTGGAAATCTTTGTTAGATGTAAGAAAGTGGTTTCAAATGGGAAGGTGTATTAGGATAAAATCAGGGATGCAAACAAGGTTTTGGCATGATTGTTGGTTAGGAGAATGTGTTCTGAAAGTAACCTTCTCTAATCTGTTTCACATTGCTGTTCGCCAAGATTTAGATGTGGTAGAGGCATGGGTGGAAGGTCAGTGGTTTTTAGAGTTTAAAAGGCAGTTGAATGGAATCTTGTGGGAAGAATAGAGCAATCTGATGTTGTTGTTAGATGAAGTTTCTTTATCAGATGGTACATATGAGGTGTTTTGGGCTTTAGAGAGATCTCAATAATATTCAGCAAAGTCACTTTATAACTTGATGACCTTTGGAGGGGTTCAAGATGTGCAGATGATGCTTATTTGGAAATGTAATATTCCTTTGAAGGTTAAAATTTTCTTATGGATGGCCATACATGATAGAATCCAGTGTGGGGTCCAATTGAAGAAGAAGAAATGGTCTGGACCGGAGGAATGTTTCAGCTGTGATAGAGTTGAAACGTCGGACCACATTTTGTTCCAATGCCCCATTGCTGCATTCTTATGGTCCTTTTTCATGAATGTTTCAGTTGGCCGTTGTCGCCAACAAGTTGTTCATCGCTATTTTTAGAGATCTTGACCAAACTTAGAGGAAAAAAACAGCAGGTAACGTTGTTCCTATGTGCAGGTGCGTTATGGACTATCTGAAAGACGCACAATGATGTGGTGTTTAACAAGAAGACGATGACTTCCCCAGTGGCAATCATTTACAAGACGTTGATGGTGGTGAAATCCTGGTGTCCGCTTTTGAAGCTCAATCTGAAGCCTGTGGCGAACGATTTGATAAATCTAGTTGCTTCTGATGCCACTGTGGCAATGTAGCTTTGGCGAGTGTTTGTCTTTTGTCGGCTTATGTTGGTCCGAATGTTGGAGGATTCAAACTTGTTGTTTTGGTTTAGAGGTCTGGTGGTAGATCCTTTGCTGTGTAGTTTGTAGAGTTCTTTGAAGGGTTTAGTGCTTAATCTATAAGCTAGTCTTCCCAGCATGATCTTGGGCTTTCGTTAAGCTTTCAATAAAAGCCGGGTGAATGCCTTTGATCTAAAAAACCATTGATCAAAATTAGGGTATAAACTATATATTGATCAAATTAATGGTTTGAAACTTAACCCAAGAAGCACTTCAAGAGCAAAGCTTCTACGCTTCCAGTGATGAGAAACAGTTCCTTTCCATATACTGATTTTTAAAGGATTTTTCTCTTAGCCAGCCATTCCTTAATCTATTTTGCACAACTGATTTTTAGCATTTTCCTTTTTCATTTGCATACCTCTTAGCCAGCCATTCCTAACCTATTTAGCTCATGCTCCTAATGAACCTCTAATCCTTCCTCAACCTTTACTTCTCCTAATGAACCTCTAATCCTAATCCTTCCTCAACCTTTACTTCTCCTAATGAACCTTAATCCTTCTTTAGGCTGCTCATGCTCCTATTGACCCTCGGTTACAGAGGCGTTAACTGGTACAGAGGCGTTAACTGGAGGGCCAAAAAGACCAAATGTACCCACAGTTACAGACGAACGGACCTAAATTTAAAATTTTACTTCGACTTGGTTGGGGTGCGCCAGGCTCGGTCAGTAGTGAAGTAAACAGAACGGACCTCTGATTAAATAGCCTTTGGCTTAGAGGCCCGTGAAAATTTTTACTTTGAATTAGTTGCGGTGGGCTCAGAGTCCCGCGGAATTTTTTAAAATTTTACTTCGAATTGGTTGGGATGCGCCAGGATCGGGTAGTAGTGCAACGCCCGAGCAACACTCAAGGACCCCAGCAGCAAGCTACTGTGATGTATTAAATTTAATATCAAAGTGGGCACAAGACCCACGTATTAGATATATTAAACTGATAAGAATAGATATACACTTGATCTTAGCCAAAAGGTCGAGAAAGGTATGAGTAGATCTGGCGGCCAGGCACGGAAGGATGGATGAGGCGAGATCACTGTTTGAGGAAATGCCGGAGCGGAATGTGACATCGTGGAGTATTGTCATTGATGGGCATGTCAGGTGTGGGGAGGCGAAGGAGTCTTTGGAGTATTTTCAGAGTATGCTACGGTGTGGCGTAAGGCCTGATACGGTCGCTGCCGTGGGGGCTATCAGTGCTTGTGCTCAGCTGGGCGCTTTGGAGCAAGGAAGATGGCTTCACTCTTACTTGGAGAAGAAGAAGGTGCTGTCTGATGTTGTGGTGCAGACAGCTTTGATGGACATGTACATGAAATGTGGGCGCTTGGATATTGCCATGTTGATCTTTGAAAGCATGGCTGAGAGGAGTGTGGTCACTTGGAATGTGATGATTGTTGGACTTGGAACTCATAGTTATGGTCTGGATGCTGTCATGATGTTCCGTCGAATGGAGGCAGAAAGGGTTGCAGTGGATGATCTTAGTGTACTTGCCATTCTGACTGCTTGGACACATGCTGGGTTGGTCTCAGAGGGTTTAGAAATATTTCACAGAATGAAAAAGGATTTTGGGATAGATCCCAAGGTAGAACATTATGGTGCATTGGTTGATCTACTTGGCCGTGCCGGACGTTTGGATCAGGCCAGGCATGCTATAGAAACAATGCCCATGGAACAGACTCCGGAATTGTGGGGATCTCTTCTTGCTGCCTGCCGAAGCCATAGTTGTGTTGAGCTGGCTGAGTTATCAGTGGAACGTCTTGCAAATCTTGGAGCTGATGATTCTAGAGTCTATGTTCTTCTGTCAAATATCTATGCTGATGAAGGATATTGGGCGGAGTGTGATTGAAGTGGATGGAGAAATACATGGGTTTGTGAATGGAGGTGGCTCACATCTTTGTACGGATCAAATATACTTGATGCTGTGGAATTTGTCTAAAATGGTAGCATCTATTTGATTGCTCCTTTCTGTACCAAATTTGCTAAGTCCTTCATCATGATGTCTGTTGATATAACATTCTAGACATGCACCAAATTACATCTGATGGTTCATAGCCCTGATGGTAACTGGCTATTTTTCAAGTCTGAGTTTTCCAGCTCAAGCACAAGCAGTGGCAACTTAAACAACACTAGATCGATGAGGATCTTGAGTATCCATGTGCGGTCCATTTTATTAACTTTTTCTTGACGTGCTTGCACAGTGGTGACTCAGCATGTGATTGAACGAAGAAGCTTTATATTTGAGGCTGCAGTTGTTTACTCCTTTTAGTCTGTTCTAAAGGGCATAATGCTAACTGTCTGGACTAGCCACTTGTGGATTATGGGACTTAAAAGTGGTTTTAGCCTTTGAAGGAAAAGTTTGGTCTCTAATTGAGAAGTGTCTGCACCTCCGTAGCATTGTTCTTTATATCATCACTTCATCAGAATCAAGATACATGAAGTTCAGATATCAAGATTGTATGTTGCCTCTTACTTCTGTCTACTTTCTGTATTTCATTTTGTAGCTGTGTTGTTGATTGCTGATTACAAAATGAAAAATGGCTGATATTGGGAACAATAGTTCTACAATTTTGTAAGCAAAAGTCTTACTTTATGTTTTGAAATTATTAATATGAAATATAACAGACCTTTTAATGTGCGTCTCAGCTTTTGCATGACCTATGACTTCTCAGCGAGTGTGTACTTAGTGCTGAAAGATATGGTAAGCGACTTTTTAAATCAATACATTCTCCAAGTCCAAACATAGTCCTCTCTGGATGCCTTTGATGAATAACTGATCATTTGTTGGGCCTCTCTATCTCAAGGCTTCAATGAGCTTCTTGTATGTACATTAACATATTCTGAAACATGTCTTGGTATTGGGTGAACCGCAAAAGGTTTAAGTGACTTTAATTGCATACTTTGCATTAGCCAAGAACAAACTTTGGTTACCAACATCAGTGGCCTTTAAGCAATACATTCTTCTTGAAGGAACTCTGATATCCTGCTCACAATCTACATAGTTGCAGTTGTGGCCCTGCAGTGGCAACTCATGCACAGAGCTCTTGTTAGTACTGTTTCCAGTTGACTCGAATCCTCACACAAGTTATAAATTTATACTTGCAAACTGTGTGCTCTTTTGGCATCAGAAGTTTGTTGCTGATAATAATGTACATCATGAATGAAACTATGCATATTCACTTTAGTCAGGTGACGGTCTGACAACTTTTCTCTGACAACTTCTTAGTTAATTAAACTTTAAAATGAAGTCTAGTTTGATGAATTGCTGGCTGCACAATGCCACAATAGCATTCCCTCTTCATAAGCTTCATTGGCGTCGCCTTTTCTTCTGTGGGTTTGTCTAGTTTAACATACTTCCCATTTGTACAGGTGATTGTTAACTTTTTTACCATGAAAAAGAGGAATGACATGAATGACCAATTGATCGACCATAAGAACTGATGGTGCTCGGAAGATGCAGCCTAGATCTCCAAGGCTGTTCAAGCAGATGATATATTTTGAGGTCTGTTCATACTTCATAGACTCGATGATGCATCGTAGCCATAGGTCAACCATACTATTTATGCACACTTACTTCAGATGTCAAAATTGATAACCATTTACTAACAAAATTACTAGTCCATAACCTGAACTAAGCATTTTAAAGTACAAAATGCCCCTCCATACTCCAGTCCTCTACTAGCTAGCCTCTTGTAAAATAGAAACGAAAAAAAGAAGCCTTTTCAACAGAGAAAACAAAGAATAGAAGGAAAAGAAGAGGGAGAGCCAAAAATGGGGAAAAAATACTACTATTCTCTAGGACATACCATAACATAGAAGCTCCTCCTACTCATTGAAGATCACCTGTGGCAAACACACTTGTAGTGGTAGGCACTGCTCATGGGGTCATTTGCATCCACTGGGACTTGCTCAGCAGTACACTTGAATCGACACCCCCTGCACTCGTTGTATGTGCATATTGGAGCAATTGAGCCGATCAACATTCTCCTTGCATACTTCGACAGTATGTCCTTGTTTAGACCCTAATATCAAGGCATGTGAAAATATCACGCTAACTATACTTGCTTTAAGGTCATTAAGCACTTTGTGTGTTAACCTAGTACAAGGTTTTAATCCACTTTTTTTTATAAAAAAAAACATTAGTTTCATTTCTTGTTTCTATTCTAAAGTTTTTTCTAGTAATACTACAGGAGTAATGTTGGAGGCAAGTGGTTGGCATTTTCTCCTTCCAAACTTTTCCTTGCATAATTTTTTTTCTTGAATACGCAAGAGCATTGCGTATCATTGTATTAAGAAGGTAGAAGTTTGAAATACAATAGAGACGTAAAAGAATAAAAAAGTACTGCAAGCCTGCAAGCCTTTGAAACTTAGAAACCTGAAGAACGCTACTTAACTAAGATAGGTACCTTGACAGCGTCCTGCAAAACTATATGTTTAGCAGGCAATTCCTGGTGGGGATATTGCACCACATAATCAGCACCTTCACCGCAAATTAGATTCATATGAGCGAATAAGCAGTGAAAGTGAACAAAAAGCAAATACTAAAAGAAAGAAGGGACTCGTCTCATGCAAGGAAAGAGGAAATAAACAACTCAGGTGTTTGTGTGAGGGGAAGAACCTGATGTTCTGCCATTGTGACCTTGGCTGCAGAGAGCATGGCCGATGAGCAGGCAAGAGAGAAGGAAGAAGAGGAGCAGGGAGCTTGTGGTAGTTGTGGGGCAACCATTAGCCATCCCTCTTCTTCAAATGAGCAATGGATAGAAAATGGGAGGATGGTGCTTTATTTGGATTCAGAGAAACAGCTTAAGGAAGCAAGTGTTAGGGGTTATATAAACTGGAGACAGGTGCAATGGCTTGTGTGTGGCCGCTCTGTGACTCTGCTCATGCCTTGCATATGCATATCCCTGTGCCATACCATGCAGAGACACTGGTATGGAGAGGGAGCAGTGGGGCCTTGCTTTAATTATTACCATAGCATCACTTTGTCAGCTATACATGTTCCTTTCTGCATTTTTTCTGTATCCCATTTTGAACGTAGCAATACTTTTTTTACAGAACAATCGAAGTTAGTGGGCACAAGGTCCGAGTACAAAGTTTGGGTGTTTCAGTATCGCACAGCAGGGAAGGTAAGGTTGACATGGCACTTCCCGGACAAAAAATGAATGGAAATTAACTCCATATCTTCAATCTAAGACGGTGAAAGAGAAATCAACCAAGCTTAAGCTAACAAGTTCGGACGGACGGATCTTGTGACCAATAGAAGCAAATAGAAAAATGGAGAGCTGAGCAGCGGAATAGATGTTTGAGCCCCGCAGCTAGAGCACCGCAGTGTAGGGCAGAATCGATGCTTCAACTTTCTCTCTTGTTTGAAGAAAGCACTGTGGCTACGGATGCTCAGCTGAAAAAACATGGCATCGAGGATGCAGAGGCATCGGTGCCCGTTTCACGTGAACAAAGTGAACAAAATTGAAGCAGACAAACATCTTTTCTTATTTAGTTTTTTGAAAGAAATCTTTTCTTATTTAGTTAGAGAAGATGCTTGAAGAAAGGCAACAAATGGAGAAACTATTCTGAGCCTGTGATGGTGACCCCGCAATGCCAGAGGAGGGGTTCGCAAGCTCTGGATTCTGCATCTCTGCAAGGCAAGGGTTGCTCAGTCCTCCTGCATCTCTGCAAGGGCAAGGTGTTGTTCAGTCCACCGCCATCCATCTCATGTGATCTCGAGGCATGGGCTGCACGTATAGATGGGCAACGGGCCAGCCCGGCACGGCACGGCACGGGCCCGTGCCAGGCACGGCATGATGCCATCGGGCCGGCATAGCACGCCGTGCCCTGTGGGCCATGCCTCTCAGGCACGCGGGCCTGGCCTTTGGCCCAGGCACGGCACTATGAGCCACTTTTCGTGTGGGGCCGGCCCGATGAGCACGGCCTTTTAAGCAGGATGGGCCGGCCCGAGGCCCACCAAATGCCAACAGAGAGAGAGAGAGGGGGCGGGGAGGGGGCGCAACCACCGCGGGAGGTGGCGGCGGCCGCCCCGCCGGCGTGCTCGCAACTCACCCCAAGGCGCTCAGTGCCAGATCCGCGGTGACGGATAGCGAGCTCGAGGATGCCGTACTTGCCAGAGATCTGGCCGCAGGGGGCGGAATGGAGCGTTGAGGTGAAGGTCAACGCCGCCGTGGAGGAGGCGGGGCGCGCGGGGGGCGTGGAGCCGAGAGGGGCGCCGCCACCTTCCACGACAAGGCAGGACCATAGGAGGGGAGCCGCTGCCGTCGCGCTCGAGGGAGGAGGTGAGCCTCCGTCGTGATGCTCAGCCCGAGAGAGAGGGGGGAATCGAGGGAGGAGGAGGCGGTGCGGTGCTCGCGACTGGGGAGGCGCGGGAACGGGACGCGAGCGAGGCGCGCGTTGCGAGTGCGGCGCGGCCACACGGTGGGGAGGGAGGGGGTGGGCTGGGGAAGTTATGGTTAGGAATAGTATTGGCCTGGGAAGTGGGGATTCTTAATAGGCTAGGCACCGGGGCTCCCCTAAATTGCGGGTCGTGCCGTGACAGCCCACGTGCCTGGGGTAAGGCCCAGGCACAGCCTGCTCCCTCGGGCCGTGCCAGCCCGGGCCCGCTGACGACCGGGCCAGGCCGTGGATGGGCCGGGTCAAAAAAGCGGGCCTCGTGATGGGCTAACGGGCTCGGGCTGCATGCCCATATATAGCTGCACGGGCATCTGGATTTCATATTCAGAGCCGTACCATCCACAGCCTGGTGATATCTCGTCGACAGTAATGGTTGGAAGCTCTGGATCTGCGACGTATTTTTGTTGTAACTTTTGCTTGGTTCTTCGACACCCCTTTTGGTGGAGGATGTTGCCCTGTTGGGGGCGGATGTGAGCAGGCTTCAGCTGCTGTTGCTTTCAGTCTCAGAGCTGCTATGGTACCACTGGTCACGACTCGCGAGGCCGTAGCTGAGTCAAAATGTGGTCAAACTAATTTGAGTGGTAACAGAGCTACAAGACACCGGTACGACGACGCATGCGCTGCTGGGTATCCAGCAGGGGTATTTGGCTGCAATGGAAGCATTCGGCTGGCGAGTAAAAAGAAAGCCATGCATGTGAGAACTTTACTAGCTGGGCACGTAAATATTGTAGAGCAATCTGTTTCCTACTATTTGTTTGATTCTGCATGCTGCAAACGGCTGGTATTCTGGTAACAAAAGGCAGACTATTCAAAGCAAACATGCAGCTTTCTTGGCGTGATCTGTGTTTACAGTTTTGGACCACGAACTTTCTGTGAAAATCTTGTGGGTCAAGGTCTGCTGGCAATCTGGCATGGGTTTGACACTCGTGACAGTAAGGATCTATCTCGCCTCGATCGTCGAACTGTTAGTGCACAGAACAAAGGGAGACTTCATCGGTCGGACGACCTGAGGAATCTGAAAAGTTTATTGTTTGCGACGACGTGTGGACGCACAGCAAGGAGGACTCAACAAAGAAAGAAACGCGTACGAGAGGGTACACAACGTGGCATGCGGCTGACGGATAGCCTGACGATCACAACTGCACAAGCATGCAGCCTGCAGTGCAGCCCGTCAGAGTTTGTTACCCGTAGCACTGAAATGTTAAAGCAGCAACAAGACACGATGGATGGCCTAACATAAAAGACGAAACACGGCGTGGCGTATAGACCCAGCAGCTAGTTCTAGTTGGCGTCGCAGGACGCCGGCGGGTAGTCGCACTTGCACTTGCTGGCGAGGTCCATGACGCGCGCGGCGTCGATGTCGCTGGGAAGAACGCTCCGGTAGTTGCAGAGGCAGCTCCACCGGGCGGTCTTCACCTTGTCGCAGCAGAGCGGGTCCGGCGCGGCCTTCGTGCTGCCCACCTTGCAGTAGGGCTTGCACACGTCCACCGCGGACTCGTCCACGCCGCAGAGCTTGATGGCGCCTGCCACGGCCGCCACGGCCACGATCAGCACCGCCACCAGCGCCGCCGCGTTGCTCGCCTTCCTCCTCCCGGCCATCGATCGATCCACTCGAGCACTTAGTTAGCTTGTCTGTGTAGTGGACTGGTACGGTGGTGGTCAGTGGTCACGTCGTCGATCGGAGTCGGACGGCGGCGGCGGCGGCCGGCCTTATATAAGAGCGGGGTAGCGCGGCCCGTGACGACGTGCATGTGCTCGCGCGCTTTGGCTCCATCCGGCGCAAACGTGCCGAGTCACGGGCAAGCCAGCCATCCGCCGATCGCCATGCGTGCACGCGCAGAGATGCTGTGCTGCATGCGGAAGCTAGCCAGTAGCCAGCCTGCCTCTCCATCGGTAGTAGCAACGACGCTGGTATCGCTGGAGCCGGATGCATTCTGCCCCCTTTGCAGTGTCGCTTCGTGCCAAGTGGGCTCTTTCTTTTCACGGTAGTATATGGTCCGTTCATATAGTAGACAGCTTCATCTTGGCGATTACGGGAAATGGTGCGTGGTCGGCGAATCGGACATGGCGCCGGCCGGGTACATATAACTATGCACCGATCCGCGATCAGTGTCGTCCCCGTGACTGTTACCTCCTGATGATTTGCGTGTCTACACTTTGTATGCCTTTTTTTTGTTTTGAAGAATGCATGTCAACACTTGTATGCTTTTCTAGTATTTTTTTTCCGGCATTCTCATTTGTCTGTGTAACTCCTCCATATCTAAACTTCGTGAGCTAGCTTAGCTTACCATGGTGGTGGCATCATGTGCTGCACCTCGGGTTAGATTAGACCTTATTTGGAAAAGAAAATAATCTCCTACTCCATAGGTACCGAAACAGATTGAGGCAGAGCTCAGTTCATTTTTCGTTCCAATTCGTACTTTATTGGGATGAGTTTATATAAACAAGCACTTTGATCAGGACTTGTGACGAGAAGAGATTGATTGGGGGCATTGGAATGGGCACCCATCAAAATTGGTAAACGGGTCACACGAAGTACCGAAACTTGTAGTGCGGTGCCATCTACACGAAGTCTAAATTACTACTGTTTGCGATAAACTACATTTGTGATTGATGACTGTGCACCTGGCATGTGAGCCCACTTGTCATTCTTCTAGCATTTCCTTACACACTCCCTCGTGTGGGCGTACTCCCTTCATCTTAATTTTTATTATTGTGATTGGTGTTTCTCAGAGTGCTTCTGAGAAGGAAAGGCTATATTTTGATTGGTGTTATTTAGACTAACAGTGTGTACATTAAGCTAATGTAGTTGAATCTGTTTATTATGGAACCTTAGTACATATAAATACTTAGGAATATTTGAATATGGATACCAAGACTTCTCTTTTGAAATGTGTACATGGTTTTTGTAGCGTGATTCATTTACGATGGCAAAAATTTTAAGGTGCTTTACAATTTGATTGGCAAAGCACCGTGAAGCATGCATAAGAATATAAACTAGATAATTATCCGTGCGCGTTACAATCAGAGCAACAAAAATTACACGAGACGTTTATAGCCAAGCCAAAATCAAGACCATAATAATTTAATTTTTGCACGCATGTTGTATATGACAATGACCAGATATGATCGTTGTGGGAGGTATGACCCCGAATACCTATGGCAGACCACATGGGCTACGCCCTCAGGAGCGACACAGCTCACAGGACGAAGCCTTGCGGGGCATGACTCTGGTCAGCGCCTTCCGCAAGACATCTGGAAAATATTCCAAAGATACTACGAAGTCTGTTAGGATATGTATGATCCCAAGATTCCTGTAATCAGTTATTACTTTCCGGTTATCTCTCAGATCTAACCGACTTGTAACCCTGCTCCCCGGACTATATAAGGCGGGTAGGGCCCCCCTCCAAACACACGCAATATCAGACGATAGCTAATACAAACCAACAGACCACAAGAGTAGGGTATTACGTCATACTGACGGCCTGAACCTGTCTAACTCGTATGTCTCTATTACCTTCTTGTTCTTGATCTCACGCTCCTCTGCCGATCAATCTACCTTCGTGGGATACCCCTCAGAGGACTGCCAACGATATTCTGTCAACAGTTGGCGCGCCAGGTAGGGGTTGTGCGTGCTGTTTCCTTGTTGAACAAGATGGCTTTTTCCGCAGGCTCTTCGTCCCTTCCGCAGCCCGGCCAGATCTTCACGGTCGGATTCATCTCGTGGGTCATCAACGCTGACAGAGTCGGAGAGCTCCTCGAGCCGGTGCAGATCGTTTCTGCGCCGACCACCCCCGCGCCTGCAACTGCAGATCCAATCTTGGGACCACTTCCGAGGTCGCCTTCATCAACGACCCGCCGCCCGCTTCCTCGCTACCAGAGGAGGCAGATCAATAATGACGATCTGATCGAATCCATCGATCGAGTCGGTCTGAAGCTCGCCAATTGCCTCTCCATCGCCGAATCGGCCCTGAACACTTTGGTTCAGCACCGACCACCCTCGGATCCAGATCTATCGGAGGCTGCTCGGAAAACTCCAGGAGTTGCGGCTCTGCCCTTCAGGCTCACCAACGTCGCCGCTACTTACCAAGACGCCATGAGGGGAAAATTCGCCGACCAGGTGGGAGATGCCCATCCACTCGCTGACCAGCTCGCCGTCCAGCCTTCGCCAGCCGTCAACATGCTACACATAGGCCGGTGTCCTGGAGCGTCCCTCCAGGCCATCCCGGAGGAAAATCCGGGCTCCGAGTCTTAAGGCTCTATGAAGACCCTCGCCGAAACCTTCACCGAGCAGCTCCTTTTCCCACCCTTCCGGGGTGGTGCGATCTTCAACGTCAGCGTCGATAGCCCTCCTCGGAACAACGAAACCGAGGAGGAACGTGTTGCTCGTGATAACCGGAACGTTAACCACGCGCAGCGCCGAGAAAACGAGGCAGCTATTGCGCGGGCCGAGGCTGCTCGAAATAACCAGCTCGACTCACAAGGAAGGCCACTTCCACTCCACCATGACCTCGACGAAGAGTTTCTCCGCGTTGATGGTCACGACGTCTTTAAGACTCCAAGCGCCAATCTGGCAGTGGCCGCCAACGAGCTTGCCCACCTCCCGCAGACGCCCGAGCTCGCCAAGGTCGCCGCCATGCTTAAAGCGGCACACTGTCAGGTTAATGAGATTGGTGAGGATCATAGACCTTCGTGCTCCATGAGCATGATTCGTCGATCAGCTGTGCCGAGATCCAATCGCCGCCCCAGTCAAAGCCATTTCGCCGACCAGTCACTACCTCTCTAGGGGAGAGCCGGGGGCCACCGCGACGAACACTATAGCCAACACGACCAGGACGCTCGAGTGCACCTCAGCAACCTCCGGGATGCACGACGGCGTATCGAGCAACGTCGCTTCGGTCGCCATGAAGATGAAGTACGCTGCCGCTAGGAGTACGAGTAGGAGTACGGAAACCCAGACTCAGCTCTCGAGTAGATCAACGCCAGCAATGCTGCAGCCGACGCCGACCACAACCCCGACGGGCCTCCAACGTTTATGAGGGTGCTCCGAACACTTCAATGGCCCCATGGTTTCAAAATCACTAGGGTCGAGCCCTACGAGGGAAGGATGAATCCAACACAGTGGCTACAGGCTTATGCCACCGCTATCCGCGCCGCCGGAGGAGACACCAGTGTCATGGCGAACTATCTCCCCATCATGCTCACGCCACCCGCCATGAGCTGATTTACTAGCCTTGCCCCAGACTCCATTGGATCCTAGGAAGAGCTAAAAGAAGTCTTCACCGACAATTATATGGCCACGTGTACTCAGTCGGGCACCAAGCATGATCTCAACCGCATCAACCAGAAGCCGTCCGAGCTCCTCTGTAGCTACATTCGACGCTTTTTCGAGATGAGGAATTCTATTCCCAACATCATGGAAGCTGAGGTCATCACCGCCTTCACCCGAGGACTCCACCGCCGCGAGCTTCGCTCCAAGTTCAACCGCAAGCCGCCCATAGGCATTGGCGAGATGATCACTACTGCCAACCAGTACGCCGACACCGAGGAAGCCGAGGTGCGCTTCAACGAGGATGTGGGCACCCATCGCCCACCTCGTCGCTACGACGACCACCCCGACGACCGACACCACAACGACCGCCACTTCGATGACCGCAGTTACCATCGTGACAGCGGCCATGATCGAACAGAAGGACCCAAGCCTAGCCAAAATCATCGTCGTCGGCCAGACCACATGGTTGCCGCTGTCAATCAACCTCGCGCTAAGCGCAACTACAACGAGCAGTTCCAAAAGATCCTCGACGGCCCATGCCCTCTTCACAAGAACGCCAAACACAAGATGAAGAACTGCCTCGGCTTGGCTAAGGAATTTTAGGACAAAAAGCTGGAAGACGATGCCAACGACAGAGCCAGAGGCCGCCGACCACCTGAGGGCAACAACAATGCCTTCTAGGACCACGACAAGGTGGTCGCCACCATCTTCGGGGGCCTCGGCTCCACCGAAAGCAGAAGAGAACGGAAGCTCACCGCACGCCGGGTGCTCTTCGTCACTACGGAAGACGCCACCGCCAACCCTAGTTATCGCCCATGGTCCGAGGTACCCATCACCTTCAGCAGGGCCGACCAGTGGGCGGACATCCCCTACACAGGGCGTTTCCCTGTCGTCCTCGACGCAACCGTCCAGAAGGTGCTTTTTAGAAAGGTGCTCGTGGACGGTGGGAGCGCCCTAAATCTCCTCTTCACCGGAGCACTAAAGGAGTTGGGCCTCGGGTTATCAGATCTCACACCCTTCGACTCCTCCTTTTGGGGTGTGGTACCTAGCAGGGCCTCCAAACCGCTTGGAGAGATCACCCTACCAGTACAGTTCGGCATGGCAAGCAACTACCGCGTCGAACACATCAACTTCTACGTCACCAACTTCAACACCGCCTACCACACCATACTTGGTCGGCCGACTCTAGCCAAGTTCATGGTTGTACCGCACTACACATATCTGGTGCTGAAGATGCCTTCGCCTGCAGGTGTTCTGGCCCTGCGGGTCAACCTCTTCATCGCCTACGCCTGTGAGACAGAGAGTCTCGCTCTCGCCGAAGCCACCGACATCTCTATCCAGATGGCCAGCGTGGTCACCAAAACCAAGACGTTGCCCGCCGACGACATGGAGATCCCAGAGCTGGAGCCTCCCCGTGCCTCTGCAAAGTCCAAGGAAATAAAGGAGGTCGACATCGACCTCGATGACCCTTCCAAGACCATGAAGATTGGGGCTCACCCTGACCCCAAATAGGAAGGCGCGCTCGTCTTCTTCCTACATGCCAACGCCGATGTGTTTGCTTGGAAACCTGCAGACATGTTGGAGGTACCATGGGAGAAGATTGAGCACTCCTTGAATGTCTTGCCGACCGCCAAACCGATCAAGCCAAAACTCTGCTGATTCATGCCAGATAAGAAGGAGGCTATTAGGGTAGAAATAAAATGGCTCTTAGCTGCCGAATTTATAAAAGAAGTGTATCATCTTGAGTGGTTAGCAAACCCTATTCTCGTTCAAAAAAAGAATAAGGAATGGAGAATGTGCGTTGATTACACTGATCTTAACAAACACTGCCCTAAAGACCCCTTCGGTTTGCCTCGGATAGATGAGGTTGTAGACTCCACCACCGGCTACGAACTGCTCTCCTTCCTTGACTGTTACTCCGGCTATCACTAGATCTCCCTCAAGGAAGAAGACTAGATCAAGACATCGTTCATCACACCCTTCGGTGCATACTGCTACACCACCATGTTCTTCGGACTCAAGAACGCCGGGGCATCCTATCAAAGGGCCATTCAGATGTGCCTCGATCAACAGATCAGCCGCAACATCGAGGCTTACATCGATGATGTGGTCGTCAAGTCCAGGACCGACGATAATCTTATTGCCGACCTCGAAGAAACGTTCGCCAACTTGAGAAAGTACCGATGGAAGTTGAAGCATTCAAAGTGCATCTTTGGAGTTCTATCCGGTATACTACTGGGCTACATCGTCAGCGCTCATGGCATCGAACCCTACCCTGACAAGGTCTCCGTCATCACCAACATGAAATGGCCAGCATGCGTCAAGGATATACAGAAACTTATAGGCTGCATGGCTGCTTTAAGCCGCTTCATATCGTGCCTCGGCAAAAAAGGGCTACCGTTCTTCAAACTCTTCAAGGCCTCCAGCGCTTTTACTGGTCAGAAGAGGCAGATACAACTTTCGAGCAGCTCAAGGTGTTCCTGACAAAGCCTCCGATCATGACGACGCCATGGCCCGACGAAACTCTTCTAATCTACATCGCCGCTACTTCCCGCGTTCTCAGCACAGCCATCGTGGTCGAACGCGAGGAGGCCAGGCACGCCTATAAGGTGCAACGTCCAGTATACTTCATCAGCGAGGTCCTTAATGAGCCCAAAACTCATATCCTTAGGTCCAAAAGCTCCTATATGCCATCTTGATTACATCGTGTAAGCTCCGCCACTACTTCAAGTATTACAAGGTCACCGTGGTCTCTGAGTTCCCTCTGGGGGACATCCTCCGTAACAAAGAGGCCAATGGCCGTATCATCAAGTGGGCTGTCGAGCTCGGCACTTACTCCATTGAATTCAGAAGCAGGCCTACGATCAAGTCTTAGGCGCTTGCTGATTTCGTCGCTGAGTGGACCGAGATCCAAGAGCCCATCACCGCCACTTGCCCCGACCACTGGGTGATGTACTTCGATGGCGCCCTTAACATCAACAGTGCTGGTGCGGGCATTCTGTTCATTACGCCAACAAAGGATAAGCTCCAATACGTTCTCCGGATACACTTTCCAGCCTCTAACAACATCGTCGAATATGAAGCATATCTCCATAGACTCCGTATAGCCGTTGAGCTCAGCGTCAAATGCCTCATGGTATACGGGGACTCCATGCTGGTCATCAACTAGCTTAACAAAGACTGGTCTTGCTCCAGCGAGAAGATGGATGCATATTGCGCCGAAGTCAAGAAACTTGAAGGAAAATTCTACGACATCGAGTACCACCACGTGGTACGCGACCAAAATCAGCTCGCCAACCATTTATCCAAGTTGGGCTCTTCTCATGCCACGAGTCCACTGGGGGTCTTCATTCAAGATCTTCTGGCGCCGTCCATTAAGAAAGATAAGGAAGTACAGGAAGTCCCCCCACCAAGCAACCGATACTATCGGTACCTTCGCCGACCGCTGATTGGAAGGAACAATTCATCATGTACCTCACCAGCGTCGAAGTACCCGCCAACAAGACTAAAACCGAACGCCTAATTCATCGAAGCAAGCATTATGTGCTGGTAGACGACAATTTGATGGGAAAAAGTGCTAGGGAAGGGATTCTGCAGAAATGCATCACCTAAGAAGAGAGAGTGAAGCTACTTCTCGAATTTCACTCTGGTTCCTGTGGCAATCACGCGACCTCAAGAACACTAGTCGGCAAGGCTTTCCGAGCGGGTTTCTACTGGCCCACAGCCATCTCCGATGGAGAAGACCTTGTACGACGTTGTGAAGGATGTCAATTTTTGCCAAGCAAATACACGTGCCGGCACAAGAGCTGCAAACCATCCCAGCTTCCTAGCCCTTCGCATGCTGGGGACTAGATATGATTGGGCCTTTCAAGCCTACGCCAGGTGGCTTCCGGTACGTATACGTCGCCATTGATAAGTTCTTCAAGTGGATTGAGTATAAATGGCTCGTCTCGGCTACTGCAAAGAAAGCAGTCGAGCTCTTCGAAGATATCATCCACAGATTCGGTCTCCCGAACAGCATCATCACCGACCTCAAAACTACATTTATTGGCCATCACTTTTGGGACTTCTACGAAGACCGTTGCATCTCCATCAAATACATCTCTGTTGCTCATCCTAGAGCCAACGGACAGGTCGAACGGGCGAATGGCATGATCCTTGATGCCCTCAAAAAGAGACTATATAAGAAAGAAGAAAAGCACCCAGGCAGATGGCTCAAGGAGCTACCAGCTGTAGTCTGGGGACTGCGTACTCAAGCTAGTCGCAGCACTGGTGTGTCTCCATACTTCTTGGTCTATGGCTCAGAAGCCATCCTACCAGCAGACATTGCCTTCCGAGCACCTAGGGTGGAAAACTTTGATGAAGAGCAGGCCGCAGCTGTTCGGATAGAGGATGTCGATAGGGCCGAGAAGGAACACCTAATCACCTATGTCCGCACAGCCAAATATCTGGAAGGCTTGTGGTGGTACTACAACCGCAACGTCAAAGGTCGTTCATTTGCTGTCGGCGACCTCATTCTCCGCAGAAAACAAAAAACCAAAGGGATGCACATGCTCTCTTCCCCTTGGGAAGGGCCTTACGTCGTCAAAGAGGTCACCCGACTAGGGTCTTATCGCCTATGTGACTTAGATGGAATTGATGTTCCCAACTCGTGGCACATTATACGTTTCTATCCTTGAAACGCTCCAGATATGTACTCTCCACTTTATGCTGAATAAAGTTTTGATCTCCATAACTTGTCTCCACTTTTTTTGCATTGTGGTTTAACCCCCACTTACGGTCGCCGAGCTCTATGCTACTCCATAATGAACTCTAATACGAAATAGACATAACCGCGCTGACCACGTTTCTCCAAATCTCCAACGTTATCGCCAAACGGTTCTCTCCAATATCGCCGAACGATTTCTCCAAATCGCTGACACATTTTTGCCAAAAATCGCCAAATAAGTCTTCTCCAAATCGCCGAACACTTTGCTCTAAATCTCCATGATTATTTTGCCGATTAGCGAGCAGCATACTTCCTTTTCTGTTCTTTTCGAAGAAGACCCAGTTTCTGATCTCTCCCTACACGTGCTATGGGCTCCGCGCTCCTTGTTATGGGTGGTCGGTTGTGGTTCCTTGGTCACGCCTGTTCATCCTACATGTCCATGGGCTCCGCGCTCAACATTGTAGACTATGGGCTAGCCAAGGCTAAGAGCTCAGCACAGAACTAATTGCTCGAACGCCGCTTATACTACCTATATCTCCAAGTTATTTCAACAATCACCGAGCAGCACATGTTTCGCTATGTTCTCTATGGAGAAGACCCAGTCTTCGATCTCTCCCTATACATGCTATGGGCTCCACGCTTTGTGTTATGGGTGGTCGGCTACGGTTCCTTGGTCATGCCTATTCCTCCTACACGTGCACAGGCTCCGCGCTCGACGTTATGGACTATGGGCTAGCTGAGGCCATAGGGATCAGTATCAAACTAACTGCTCGAACTCTACTTATACTCCATATAAATACGTCATGGTCAACACTACGAGGATTCTTTTTTGCTGAAAATACAAGCAAATTGCATACACATGCACCTTGTAACATTCCTCACATACATAATTGTTTTTCGTGGTTTTGCGCGTTCTAACTACACTGTCAAGATATTACAGATGACAATCTCTGAACAGATCACTAAGCTCCACCATCACCGTCCGTCTCATCGAACAGGTCTATATCGTTGTCCAGCTTCTTCGCTGCGTCCTCCACCTGACCCTCCAACTGCTGGGTCTCCGCATCGCTCAGTCCTTCGGCGAACCCACCCCCTATCGCCTGAAGGTCGATGGTTGGGTAATGGGACCAACCACCGCAAGGGCGTGAGTAGCGACGGACACAACGGCGTCGTGGTTGAAGCTCTTGAAGTTCTCCTACGCTGCTTTGCACCTCTGGACGATGGTGTCCGAACGTTGCCGCCTCCCGTCGAGCTGAATACCTGGTTCCAGGTCGATGCAGTCAAGCACCAGTTTAATTGCGGTGACTACAGCATCAAAGTTATCCCTTTGGGTCCTGGCCTCCTGCACCAGCACATCAAATTGTGCCTTGGCTTTATGACGGTAGCCTGTAATCGTTACAGTGTTCCATCATACAAGGAAACTACTTCGACAGTAATTCTGACCAGGAGGTATTCACCTTTCAGTTCCTCGGCTAGTTTGTCTGCTCACTCATACTCCTTCGCCTTCTCCTATCGAAGTTGTTCGACGGCCTGGCTTAGTTGGCCGAGCCTCGCATCTTGCTCTACAAGCGCAACGGTTACCACCAAACATGTGGTTGTTCAGCAATACCAAGTGCATTTGCCGATATACCGTACCTGCTTTCTGCTCGGATACACTTCTGAGCTCTTTGAATTTCTGTTCCAACTGCTCGAAGGCACTCCTCAGTTATCTAGAGACAGCAGCCAGCTGCTCGGACTGGCTCCGTAGCTGCTTAGACACAGCCGCCAGCTGCTCAGATAGGACCCCCCTCTAGTATTCCAGGTCCTGCGCGTTGGACTCTACAAGGTCTCGTTCACGTCGAGCCGTCTAGATGTTTCTCTCCGAGGCATTCACCGCCTCTTTGAGTTTTTTGTTCTCCTCGGCGAGGGGCTCCATCCTCTTTATTGGCTAGCGGCGCTGCTCGATAGTTCGAGTTATCTCCTACAAATGCACAATGATAATGTCAAAATCCAATTCCTAATGTCAAAGAGGAGCATTCCAGATGCAGCACTAACTCTGATCTACTTCGTCACCCCGGCAAGGGCGGTTTCTAGTCTCCTGAACTCCCTGGTGGTGTCCTCCTCTTCGATAATTACTATGTCATCGCCATGCTTTCGGAGGATTCGAACAGCTTGGGGTCAAAGTTCCTCACACTCGATCTCCTCCACCTCGTCCTCCTCTACTGTAGCCGGAGGAGCCACCTGGGGGCTCAGTGGCCGGATAGCAGGTCCGACCATGCCCTCTGATGCCTCGGGGAGCGCCGTCTGCTCCTTCGGCACTGTAAGATTCTCTGCTCCAGAATCCGGTGCAACGCTGGTAACTATAGCTTCTAGTCCAGAGGACCCAGCGGCGCCTCCCGTTGCCGAGGGTGCTGTCGCCGATCCATTCGCCGTCGACAGCAACTGTTCACCGCCGCCAAGTCTGCCAATGGCGGCAATTGGCTCCCCCGTGTGTTGACGAGCACCCTAGGACTCCAGGATGGGGTCCACCGGCATCCTCTCCGTCCCGGAGCCAGCCTTCGGCTGCTCGTTAGTCTAGATGGGCGGGACTGGATCTGTCGTACGCCTTGCTCTACATCAAATCAGCTCGTTAGTCACCGCAAAAGTTAAGAAACTACAGCAAATTAACTCCAAGACAAGGATACTTACGGTTTGGTCTGTCGGTTCAATTTCTTAAACCGGCGATGCCTGCCTGAGCCCCTAGGCGCAGCCGTGGGGTCGACTCCCATACTCCACGGGGGAGGTCTCGGCTCCTCCATAGTCGACCTCTATTCTGCCTGCCGCTCTAGGGCCCTCTCCGCCTGCTGCTCCGGGGTGGCCTCCGCCTGTTGCTTGGGGACTCCCGTTGTTTGCCTCGTAGGGACTCCCATCGTCTGCTGTGCGGGAAGTTCCCTCGTCCACTGCTCGGTGACTTCCCTCGTCTACGGCTCAAGGGCTTCTTCGCCTCCCCTTGATTGATTCCCCGTGGGAGTGCTGCGCGGAGGCTCCTTTGTGCTCGGAGGAGGATCCGTCGGAACTTCATCATCATCAGACTAGTCGAACACAGTGGTCCTTCGTGTTCGACTGGTCTGATCATCGCCAAGCGAGATGCTGCCCGGTTTGATAGGAGCAGCAACCGCCATCTTCCTCCTCTTCTGGGCCAGCTCATCTGCCGCTGCACTCTTCCCCCGGGTTTTCTCCGACACTGGGGGAGAACTCTCCATCCGACCAACATCCGTGCCTCCGAAATCCGACGAGACGCCGATGGAACTTCCTTCAGGTTGAGTTGGTGGTCATGCATCCATAGCTGGTGGCCAATTGCCCTTCGGCACACTTGAAAAGTACACCACCCTATCCTGTGAGTGGATCTTCGCATAGGTAAATCAGTCCACTGCTCGGTAATGAAGAAGGATAAAAAGCATCAGGAATACACAACTGAGATATTTACCTGAGGAGACAGATTTTTGTAGTTGAAGGGCTTCGTATACCCTGACATGTTGAAAGAGGAAAATGAAGCAAATAGCTCTGCAGCCCGCTCTTCACAAACGTTCCTCGACGGCATCTCCGGCCTCTCCCAGATACCATCGGTCTCCCCCTTGAACTCAAAGGCTGGATGCGCCCTCTCTTTACAGGGCTACACGCGGCGTACTATAAAGCTTGCTGCTACCAATCCGTCGTTGGTTCTCACTCCCCTGATTAAGGCAAGAAGCTCCCTCACTTGCTCCATGTCAGCGCTATTCGGTGTCTCCGACCAGCTCCTCCGACTCTCTGGGATGTGGTCGGCGTCGCAGCGGACGGCTAGGTGGCTCTATTTCATGTAGAACCACCTAGCGTTCCACCCCTTTAATGATGTGTTCAGCGGCACAGTAAGGTACTCGCCCGCCATCCCATCACGCAGCTGAAGGTACACCCTGCCGACCATTTTGGAACCACCGCCGCCTCTCTCTTTTCAGCCAGAACAGGTAACGGAAGAAGTTGAAATGGGGAGAATTCTGAGATATGCCTCATAGAAATGGATGAAGATTGAGATGTGCATAATGGTATTGGGATGGAGATTGCACAGACTAACCACCCAAAGCTCTAATAGATTCCTCAGGAACGGATGAACAGGAAATCCCAACCCACACCAGAAATAATCCTCGAATACCACCACTTCATCGGTATGAGAGGTTGGGAAGGACTCACCAAGGGTCGGCCACCATCCGGCGGTAGCACGGTTAGGAAGAACGCCAGCCTCCACCAATCTGTTAAGCTTCGCCTCTCTCGTTCGCGATGGCACCCACTCTTCGTCCCATCGGGCGCCGGCACTCGCCTTCTTGGGGCTTGTTTTCTTCGATTTGGCAGCTCCTTTCTTCGGTGCCATCTCTCCGATGTGATTGGGGTTTGGCGGCGGAAGCAAATGTGGAAGCGAATCTAGAAATGCGAGGATTGAGGATGAAGACGGAATGGCAGAGTGGCAAAGGTATGAATGCGGGATGCGGCGGCGTAGTTATAAAGCACTTTCCCCACCCTCTCATATTTGAGGGTTTTTGGAAAATCGTGCCCACAATTTGCGCCCCTCTGAATTCTCCAACGCGGATTAATGGGCCGTAGCCTAGGCTTTCGCGTAACTGCAGCCCATGTCGCTCATTTATCGACGCCATTGGTTATTACTCGCTGAATAATCGCCAACTTCTCCACCATTTACTGAGGCTCAATAACGGTTACTGTACAACCATTACTCTGGTTTTTTCTCCATGGTGGAGTTTTTTAGATATCTCAGTAAACGACTCAGGGACTGGCTGCCTGCTCAGCCGGTCTTTTTAATATTTTTCTATTTCTGACACTGGCACCACGTGACTGCGTCACCTACTGTCAGGCTCGGGGACTAAGTGGGCACACTTCATCTTGCGGTGAATGTTCTCTCTCTCTCTCTCTCATTTCAGGGCTACACTCACTGGCTGCCTGCTCGGTTGGTCTTTTACTATTCTTCTACTTTGGACCCTGGCACCATATGACTACGTCATCTTCTGTCAGGCTCGGGGACTAAGTGGGCACACTTCATCTCGTGGTGAATGTGCTTGCTTTATTCTGAAAGACTCCGTGCCTCTCGAAGCTAAGAAAGATTATCTCCTTTTCTCGTGGTCGGACTCTAAGTGGGCACACCTCATCCACTACGAAGAAATTTTCGATTATGAACTTGAGCTCCTTACACCCTTATGACAAGCCATGCTTGGGTTATGCTGCTCAGCCACGGTTCGTGCTGCTCGATAACAGTACACGCTGCTCGGCAACTCATCACGGTGGTCGGACCATGAGTTCGACTGCTCGGCTTTGTTCGCACCTGCTCGGACAAGCTCAAGACGGCGTTGCACAACGGATACAAGGTGCTCGGGGACTAGATGTGGGGGGTATAACCCTGGATACCCACGGTAGACCACATGGGCTACGCCCTCAGGGGCAGCCCAGCTCACAGGACGAAGCCTTGCGGGGCACGACTCTAGTCGGCGCCTTCCGCAAGACATCTGGAAGATATCTCAAAGATACTACGAGATCTGTTAGGATATGTATGATCCCAAGATTCCTGTAATCAGTTATTACTTTTCCGGTTATCTCTCAGATCTAACCGACTTTTTAACCCGGCTCCCTAGACTATATAAGGCGGTCAGGGACCTCCTCCAAACACACGCAATATCAGACGATAGCTAATACAAACCAATAGACCACAGGAGTAGGGTATTATGTCATACTGATGGTCTGAACATGTCTAACTCGTGTGTCTCTGTTGCCTTCCTGTTCTTAATCTCACGCTCCTCTGCCAATCAATCTACCTTCGTGGGATACCCTTCGGAGGACTGCCGACTATATTCTGTCGACAATCGCGTTAGCCAACGTCTCATTATCTTTGTCATTCGTCCTGAACCATATAATGGTGTTAATTTCGTGCACGATAGGCTGTTGGAATGGGCCAAATCACTAAAGATGTCCACGCTTCCGGCCCATACATGTTGTATTCATAACTTGATAATGCTTGGCCACATGCGTCCGTCCCATCTGGACCCCACGTGACTCACTCCGCTCGCTGTTACGGCCTTCTCCCACCGCGCGCCCCATCCTGCGCCGCTCGCTCGCTCGCTTCTCGCTCCCGCCCATCGCACCCCCACCTGCACCGCTCGCTCCTCGCTCCTCTTTCTCTCCCGCCCGTCGTGCACCCCACCCTCCCTCGCTCCTCACTTCGCTGTGCGTCGCACCGCCCGCTCCCTCCCGTAGCGTGCACCGCCCGCCCGACTAAGCATGCTAGTGTTGGTGGTGCTCACGCGCTGCTGCTGGCCGCTGGATCCCACCTCGACGACCGGAATCAACCAGCCCCGGCTTTTCCTCCCTTATGTTGCAAATATATGTTTTAAGTGTTTTCAGATTTTTAGAGGTATATTACAATTGTTATATATGGATGTTGTAAAAGTAGATCGGGATGTTGCACATATTGCATATATTTCAAGTGTTTTCAGAGGTATGTTGCAAGTGTTTGTTCAAAATATTTCATCGGATTTAGACTTATGTTGCAGCAAGTGTGTTATCTGGATGTTGCATACGTTTCACACACATGTTCTAAGTGTTTTATCTGGATGTTGCATATGTTTCACACACATGTTGCAAGTGTTTTATCTAGATATTCATATGTTTCGCATATATGTTGCAACAATATGTTTCATTTGTGTCACATGTATACATTGCATCAAAGTGTTTCATATTGCAAGTGTTTCACCGGAGGGGGGCACGGTGAGTGATGGGCGCACGGCCCGGGCACCGGGGATGGGACGCAACGAGCTAGGGGCCGGCGAACAAGCGCAGTGTTGAGGGCGGCGTACACGTGCAAGTCGGAGCGAGGCAGGCGGAGGCCAGCTGTGCGGGTGTCCGGACGTCCAGGTGCTAGCCGCGCCATTCATAGTTTGCTCCATGGCGTTTGTCCTAGCCCGTGACCACACACAGCTAGCCGCGCCATTCATAGTTTGCTCCCTGGCGTTTGTCCTAGCCCGTGACCACACCTGTGTGTATACGTCCCCCATATTTAATTTTCAGTAAGCATGCAAGCGTGGCAAGCTAGCGTAATTGTTGTTAATTTGCACTCTTGATTGATGTCCTTCCTGCGCTCAGTCCTTGGATATATGCTAAGGTGGTTTCCTTGTAATTCACTTACCATCCTTGTGCCATTGCCAGACGGGCAACATATCTGTGTTTTGGAAACAAAAATCAGATGAAGAGAGGTGCCGCGTAGACCGTTGACATTTGACACAAGTTCCTTTAGTTGTAGAAGATTGGCCCTGTTCTTCAGCCTTACTTCAGCAGTATTTTTCAGCGAACGAACAAGAGTTTTTCTCTCATAACAAATCAACATAAGCCAAATTTCATCGAAACAAACAAGGTCGGAGATATACAGAGATATAAATACAATGCATGCATGGGCTGAAATTAAATCATGAGTTGCAAAGACATACTACCTCCGTTTCAAATTATAAGTCGCTTTTACTTTTTTTTCATCAATTTTGCTACGTATCTAGATATATTATTATTATATCTAGATGCACAGCAAAATTGATGTACTACAAAAAAAATTAAAGCAACTTATAATTTGGAATGGAGGGAGTATATACTAGAGCATCCACCCGCTAGAGCAGCCGATCATATCGACGATTATAACGACCAAAGCAAAGAACTAACAGAGAGGAAGAAGAAACACAGTATGTAATGAACCGGCAAAAGACAATGGCAATCAGTTGACCACGGACGACTGAACCAGATAATTTATTCTATTTTGGTCGAAGCTGCATGCCCGTTCGCTGGCCGGGTCAGGTAGCTCAGTAGTGCGCGCGTGCCTCTCCATTTAGTGGCACTTGGCGTTTGGGAGGTTGCACTTGGAAGGGATGGCCTTGGCGCAGCTGGCGTAGGCGGGCATGGCCTTGAGCTTGTCCCAGTAGTTGCGGCAGAGGCAGCCGAAATCGGCGTCTCTCAGCGCGTCGCAGCACCCCTGGCTCGGCGTGCCGCTCGAGCAGGACGCGCCGCACTGCTTCAACACCGTGTCCCGGTCGACCTTGCAGATCTGTTCGGCCTCGCCCGCTGCCAGGAGCAGAGCCAGCAGCGCCACGACCGCCATGGCCACGGCCACGGCCTTGTTGCACACCCTTCTCCCGGCCATCGGATCGACAGATGTCTTGGGCTCTTGCTTGGCTTGGCTAGCTACTGTCGGTAGTAGGCAGCGCTCAGTCTGTGTGTGTAGCCTGTGATCTGCACTTGCGATTGGGATTGCTCGAGGGATGGAGGCTTAGATATATAGCGTGGTCGGGGATCGACGGATACTAGGATCAGTTCAGAGGTGCCCCGTGAGTCCGTGACGACGTGCTTGCATGTGCAATTGTGCTCGCGAGCTGGTCTCCGGCCGTCGGCACCCCAAAAAGTGTCCGGCCGGCCGGTCACGGGCAAGACAGACGGAATCATCGCCGCACCGGCCAGCTGCAAGGCTGCACCAAGCTATGGTTGGTTGGCCGTTCATTCGCATGTGCGCACGTTTGCTGTACGTGGCGAGATACCGTCTCCCTAAAACTACGCGACCCTATACGTACGTACGTAATGCAGTTGCAGTCTTGCAGAGGCAGGCGCCGTACCAATGGGCAAGACGACGGTAGCGGCGGGCGGCAGTGGTTTCTTGCTGGAATTTGGACGCATCTCGCGTGCCGTCTTATGCGTAGTCATCAGCGGGGAGCACGGGTTGGCGTACCGTAGCGCCGCACCGGTGGTAAAATAACCTATCGCCACGCTTGTGACTCTTTCGTCAGTTAGGTTTACTAGCTAGTAGCTCATCCTCGCTCTAGCGAGGATTTCTTTTGCACTGGCAGATCCATTGGCATTGGCTGATGAAGAACATGTCTGTACCAGCTAGCCTGTACGCGCGCTGGAGATGCCTGCCTTTCAATTTCTGCATTATTATTCCTTAGTTCTATGTTTGATCTCCCTCCGTCTGCCAATATTGTTTGCTTGAGTTTGCTGCAAGAGTTGGAACGCGTGGTCTGCACAGAGAGATGCAGTAGTGCTTTCTTCAACCAAGCCGGAAGTAATATGCAGTGCTACTACAACAGGACAGTGATACAGTAACACCAACTTATGTTAGTGTAGGTTGGAAAAAGTGTTACTAACTCTCTTAGTAACATATTTTTTGTGTGTTCTAATTGGCCATGTTACTATAGATTGGTTTATTGTAACACATCTACTTATCTATAGGAACATTTGTCTAGTGTTATAATGATTTTTGATGTAACATTTTTTTCTCTAGTAACACTTCACATTATGGTGGAATACATAGTTTGTAACACATTTATTTATTTATGGGAATATTTGCCTAGTGTTATAGTAATTGTCTGTTGTAACACTTTTTTTTAGTTCTAGTAACACTTCTACATTAGGTAGAGCACAGTATGGAACAAAGGAACACATGGTTTGTAACACTTGTTTATATTTATTGTAACATATTCAGATTAGGAAACAAATATTTGTTTCGCTTATATATGTGGCACACGGATTATTATAGAATCACACAAACATGACACGTTACAAAATCACATAAACCACAAATTTCAATAATCATAACAAGATCCACATATAGTAGGATGATTTCAAACATAGTGCTTGTTCATATTAAATCATAGTATTTGTACATAACGATATGGCTCTAGAGAGCAAACACACATAGTCCATACTAGAAAGAAAAATTCAAGAACTAGCTAGGATTCATAAAGTCCATTGCTTCTTCTTCCATTATTCTTTGTACACATCGATATAGGAATTCAACCATTAATCATTTGAACCTGCAAAGAAAATGTAAGTTGCAAGATTACAAATTATGCCACATATGTACAATGATGTAAGTTAAAAAAGCTAGTTTGAACATACAAACATCGAATGCCAAGTAATTGAGACTCCTTTGGCTTGAGCATCACCAATATTGTTGCACCCAGGCCTAGGCCTCACTAATGACTCATCTTTTGCTATAGCGTTATCGATACGCACTTTGTAGAATTGACTTCCTGTCTTAACTCCACCAACAATGGCTTCTGGATCAGTGCTCAAGAGAGTTGCATAGGCCACATTAGCCTTATTAGGATATTTTGAAGTCATTAGTAGCACCATGGACCCAACCTACATTAATTTGACATAATCTCTTAGTGACCAACAACCCTTAGTTGTACATCAAGATCATGCAATTAGAACAAGTGTATTATGTTCATCTACCTTCATTACAGGAAGTTGTTTAGGTGCTTGACGCTTGTTGCATGTAACCTTGTTATGAGCCACCTCCTGGTGTGCAATGGTCGTTGTCTCTTCAGGCCCTCCATGATGACCCTTACACATATAAAATGAAGTATGAAATATTAAGACAAAAATTCCTCTATAAATACAGCAAAGTGTGGTTCATAGATACCTTTTGTTTCTTTGTTGTTTTACTTGTGGTGGATAAAAGTAGACTGTCATCATCACTATATTCAGACTCACATGTTTCTTTATTCTAGTAAAGAGAAAAAAGACAGTAGCATGAGTTAATATAAAAAAAATCTTTGTGAATAAAATAGTATTAAATTCACAAGAAAGTGACTTTACCAATTCATCCCTGTGTTTAAGGAATCCATCATTCTGGTTGGGTGCAACACAGTAAACTCTCTAAAAATTTGGAACAATATTAAAGCCAAAAGACTAAATTAGGTGAAAACATGAAAACTAGAGGAAATACCTTTCTTTTAGAAAGCACCGCTTGATTATGAGAATTGTTATGATCACTCCTGGCACAATTTCCCTGGAAAAGAAATAAAGTTTGAGTAACACATTTTAATACGAAGTTACAAATTAAAATGTACATTGTTACCATTGTTGCTTCTTGGTTCTTATGATGCCTTTGATTGTTTTTTAGTTCTTCAATAACTTTGTCTTGCATTCTATAATACTCTTTGAGTTGCCTTATTTCCTCCAACATGTGAGTCTCTACATCAGATGATGAGCCATCTAGTGAAACTATATTAATGTTCTTAAAATGGTGTGTTCTTCGACCATAAACTTATTTAGTAACTGGAAGCAATCCCATGCCGTGCACTTGTCCAGCTTTATCTTCTCCCAACACCCAATGTAATGCATCACCTTCCCATGCAACTCCTCCCTCACTATTTTGTGCTAACTCTGATTGTGTGTCTAGGAGATTTTCCAGTTCAACCTACAAGCAAGAAATCCGCACATTAGAAAACAGAAATAATTTTATATTTGCAAAAATTATCATGTGCATGTTGCATACCACTGGTTCATTTATCCCTTTTTCCCTTTTCCTGTGAGTTGTGAGGTAAACCTTTGCTCTATGTGGCTATTTTTTAGGATAAGTTTGCCTCTGAAAAAAATAGCAGTAAAGGAAAAGTAAGAAGAATTATATATAATTTTTTTAAACAGAAGATGACTCACCATGTTCTCAGACCAACGAGCATAACTCTTTGTACCGGCTGTATGTGTTGTCTTCTTCATTTCACAACTTATTTTGTTCTTCTCACTTAGGGTCTACAAGAAAAGTAAATTAATAGATAATGAACCATTATACATATAAAAATCAATAATGGTATAGATAGTGATAGTAAAAAAACCAAATAGCATCAATAATGGTGCCTTACTTGTCCTTCGCTGGACTTCCAATATTTTACTAGGGCCTTCCATTGATCTTCATCGATATCATCTAGACAACGCTTGTTCAAAACATACTTTTTCTTCTTTAGATTAAATAGAGACTTTTTTAATGTTGCCTTGTATTTTCTCCAATCTCTTCCAATTGATTTCAATATCCATTTCTCACATGAATGAGGATATAAGAACTTTGTCTAAAATAAGAAAGTCACTAATGAATGAATTTGACTTCATGACATGATAACAAGCATATATATACTTAATCTTATAAAAACATTATGTCTTGTAAAATTTAGCTAACCTGGATGAATTGAATTATGGTTTCTGCATTGTTTTAACTTCTCTCCAATCTTTAGCACCAACAGGACAGTAACCACCATTTCTTGCTATGGTGCCCAAAAATTGTCCTAAAAGGCCACCTTCTTTTTTAATGGGTTGTCCAAGCATATTACATCTTACTACTATCCGATCTCCTCCAAGTAGATCCCAAACATATGTTAAAACGGTCCCCTTTCGTTTACCAGGTACTTCATCGCCATCACCTATTAAAAACAGAATGATAGTGATAGTAATTGGTTAAGATGCAGTCCATATGAATGAGATTGATCTAACTACATTTGTACCTAATGTGTTCTGGTTCTCATCATCATGCTGCTCAACCTCGTTAGCATATAGTGCTTCAGTATGCATTACATTTAATCCTTTCTTTTTCTTTGTACCTCCTCTTCCTGCTAAACAAATGTTGGGGACATGAACACGTGTTTATAGTAAATATAATAAACAATATGTAATCTTTTTATTAAACAACTGGATATTTGTATTAGACTATCAAGATTGTATTTATTAAGTCACATAACACGGTGGGGTTGGATATGCTAATCTTGGATGAAAATAAATCATTTATAACTAACATGACTTGAAATAATTGTCCTTGAATAATCAAATATACATAAAAAAGTAAATTATATGTTCATTCTAATACCTTTTTTTTTGTTTAGATTTGGATGGTTCTTTGTTGGACTTGGTAGGCGATAAAAGTGGCCAGTCTCTGCCTCGTCATAAACAAATTAACCGTCTTTTCGCTCTCACACTCGTTGAGCATTTCCATCATATCAAAATCTTGTTGTATTACAACCAAGCTATCTTTTCTCTTGTAATATAGATAGATGACTGATGTGTACCCAGAACCCTTGATCAGATCAATCAAGTCGAAAAAGCATATCTCATCTCTATCAATTTCCCTTTGCACATGTTTATGTCCTTCAGCTTTCCCATCGCATTCCATATTTATGGTCCAATTATCCACCGTCATGGTATCACAATCTAAATAAAATATAGCACCAATAGGAAAATAAGAATAAAGCATAGGATAATTCACAAATAAGAATCAAGTATAACCAAATAGTAACAATTTGACTAAAGTGCATATTTGTAATGTTATTTGAACTTGGAGCTTGAGAACAAGTAAAGTGCTATGGTTCAGATAGGATGATCTAGAGCATGACACATATATACGAACAAAAATAGTCCAAAAGGTTCTTTACATTAAATAAGATAAATAAGAATAAAGAATAGGATAATTCACACTAAGTATTTCAACTAATCAGCCACCCTAGTGAAGCAATCGAGCCGTAAGGATTTCTTGTGTAAAGTATCCTCGTCCAAGTATTACACTAAGGCTCCGTTCGCTTTGCTGAAAAAATAAACCGAAATACTATTTCGGCTAATTTGTTGTGAGAGAAAAACACCGTTTTGGCTGAAAAAATAAGCTGAAAAAGACAGATTATAAGAGAAGCAAACAGGGCCTTAGGCCATAATGCCATATGCACGCAGACCAAGTTAGAGTCTCACATACTGAACTACTGCTCGGCGCGTCTGTAACCTGAGTAACCAAATGTTATCTACTTTGCGTTTGCCTGTCCGAGCGAATGAAAGTTGCAACTGCATAAGTTGCCGACGCACCGCTACCTGCTTGCTTACCTAATTGTGGAATTGCAGCGGCTGAGCTCCTCCTGCTATCAATGTTTCGTAGAAGTGCTCTGTTTTCAATGCTAGAACACGATTTGCACTAAGCCATCTCTAATCTGCAAAACAAATTGCTAATCAAATATTTGCTTATACGACATGTCAATCGAGTTTCTCCCACATGGTGGCAACTACTAATCGCAAGAAAACAAAAAAACTTTAGTGAATCACTGTGATGATTAGTCGACAATACCCAATTCAATCACAAGTGGGGAAGGATGCTAAATAGAAACTTACGGATGGAGGGAGGAAGCTAGCATTTGTGTATGATTGTACGGTGTCCCTGGTTTTTTATTTGTTCTGCTACACATTCTTCAACAATTCTTGCACATGTGCCAGAAGATATGTCTGATCGTCAATGTGAAGTACGCGATGGGCAACCCCTGACGGGCGTCACCATCCCCCAACTCATCCACCATAACTGCAGTACGCGATGGGCAGCCCCTGACGGGCGGCAGTGGACCGGCCGACGGGGGATGACGTGCCCTCAACAGGCGCTGTTCAGGGGCGGAGGCCGGCTGATGGCTACGGAAGCAGAAGGTTGGGGTCTCGGGGAGATCACAATGGAGAGGGCTGCAGGAACAAGGACGTGAGCGCTACGATCTGACCCCGCACGGCGCGGGGCGCCGGGAGCATGACCAGCGCAGCCACCGCCGCCTCGGTCTCTCCGATCGGCGACAGCAAGTTCGTAGGCTGGGGAGCGAAATGAATTTGGGGGGTTGGTTCGGCTTCTAGTTCTAGGTGGACGGATCACGGACAGGTGGATTGAAAACGCGTCGCATCGGTTTCTTTCCTTCGTCTTGGCGATTTGCTTCGTCGACAAACGGCCTGCGGCACGGTGCCCTGATTGCAAGCAATAGAACGAGACAGAGAGAGAGAGGGCCAGGGCAGGCAGGGCATCGGTGGGCACTTGGACGGGTGACAGATCCATCACACTTTAGGGAGCACGTACCTGCATCTTGGCCTGAACAAGCAGGAGAACAATGGTGACGGGGACGAGGCCGCGGATGCCGCCGCCGTCGATGCTCACAACATGATGAGCCTGGCCTCCTATGGTGAAGATAATGCTACGACCAGAGACGAACCGGCCAAGGAGATTGGATATGACCGAGAGTGGCAACTGTTAGGGCGGTAGATGGATTCGTGAGAGGGAAAATTTAGTGGGAAATATTTTCAGTCAATATTTTAGGAGGAAAGCTAAGCTTCCACGCCTCTTGATTCTGGATTTCTGGTGCTTATCCGTGCGCACGAAGTTGAAACACGTACATATAAAAAATAAAAAAACATACAGATCAAATTAGTTTGGCCTAAGAAAATATGCAAGTTAAATCCAAGAGTGTCTACACATTCTAGCACAATTTTAAGAAAAATTAATTCATTTAATAGATTCATCTGAATCAATTTTCCATTATTTTACATATCCGATCAGTATCAGCAGTAAAAAATTGATGGACATCCCATACAAATCCTTATATATCTAAAAAACATATAGTTTTCAAATAAAATATCTAAAAAATATATACTACTAGATTTCGCTATCTAAAAGTTACTTTATGAGTAATGACTACGTATATCGGTTTTTGTGATAATATTAATAATATGTACCAATTTAGTCTATTTTAAAGCAATGACTCATATTAATTTTAATATTAACATTAATTCATAAATGAAATTTATTTTTATATAACTAATCACATCAATTTAATGTGGCCAATTATATTACTTTTTATTTTTATTAATAAGACAAATATTAATAAAAATTAGTTTCTTGATACTTGGCATTCAACTTAAAAGTAAACAATAAGGGAGTTCCTATTTAAGGTGCTTGAATTTTTGGGCAACAGCAAGGACCCTCGACTAAGTCTTGAAGGGTTGGTTCTTTCGCTGATGTGCCCTGTCGCGTAATGTGGACCCTCGGCTGTGGATACCGGTGCGGCCACCTCAAGAATGCCCCTAGCGAAGGTAACATTGATTCCCTATCCTTGTAGGACCAAGCGCTACCTGCGAGGGCTTGACAGCCAAAGGGGACCCACGTGACGCCAACTCCACTGCACGGAGGAAGACGGAAAACCATGGTACCCACAAGCAGAGCTCCAAACGACACTAGAGTAGTTGGGATGATGGGGTGGAATGTTCGTAAGACGCTGCAAAGTGACGTCTGATTAACCTAGTTTTTGTTTTAAAATGAAAATGACATGATTTTGAATGACTTCAACTTCGGCTCGACTCGTTTAGCTCGGTTTGAACTACCTGTAATAATTGAACGAATAATTAGTACCTATATGTCAGTCAAGCTTCAGACCATATACAAAAAAACCAATCATACCCTAAGATATCCATACAACTACTTTGCTCAGGTATCCTACATAGAGCAAACTCGGTCGAAACATAACGCAACTAAAAAGTAGACTAAACAACTCTTACCAAAGTTTTAAGGAGTGTGCACATGTGTTGTGAGCATTGACGTCTATTAGGGCTAGATAAAAAGCTTGTTGAGCTAGTTCAATGATTCATTTTAAAACTGATCCGATTGAACTTTTTCTTTTCAAGTTCCAAATTAGTTCTTTTGAATGAAATTTAATTTTAGCTTGTCTCGTTAAGCTTGTTTGGAATTGGATATCCAAGAAGAGCTTTGTTATGGTACCTGCAAACGACTGTGACTCTGTGAGTTATTCATCTAGGCCCTCTTTGGCGTAGCTCCTGGAGGCTCCGCCTCCTCCGCCGTGACACTGTAGCATGAGCCGTTTCGGAAATCGAGGCAGAAAATGAACTGGGAAGAGCCAGAGCCGGTGAAGCCACGATTTCGGGCTCCTCCGGCTCTGTGCTACAGTAGCTTAGAAAATGAACAGGCAGTATGGACACATCACAAATTCATCAATGCGGTAAACAAATTGATATACATTGTTTTGACTAGTTTAGATACACATACACCTGCCAACATTACTTTGGCAGGTGGTGCTCGACTGGTTGTCAACATTGATGCACCGAGACTGTCTGTTGGCTTAATATTAGAAGCGAATTAAACCCATGGTTTGGCAAATGGACTTTAATGGGCTCAACCCACATGTGAGACATTGGTTTAATTTGGTGTAGGGGGCATGTGTTACAGCTAGGGATGAGTTGGTTTTACATCGAGTGGATGAATGGATTGGTATGGATTAAATAGCATAGCATGGTGGACATGGTTCGGTGTGGTTTTGGTTTGGACCTCAGCCAATTCTTAGAGCTAGGGTGTTGTGAATATTTGTTTAGGCATAATAATAGTTTTGAAAGTTGTCTTTGGGAAAAGATGAAGGCAACATATCAGGTGCAAACCAATCAACTTGTGCAAACTTGGAAACTACCGATCAGGACCACTAGATGCTGATCCAATGGATGAGGTGAGGGGGCTTAAGCGCAAAAAAGGCCGGCTGGTGGGGGGCTTAAGCGCAAAAAAAATCTCACCTCACCCTATCCATTGAATCAGCATCTAGTGGTCATGATTTGTAGTTTTTAAGTTTGCACAGATTGGTTGGTTTGCACCTGATATGTTGCCAAAGATGAAAGATACATCTAGCTCTGGTATGTACGCTAATTTAAGAAGTGAGATTTTTAATTCTTCTCTAAATATTGTAAGCTAATATTAATAATATTTTTGCAGTGCTTCTTCTCTTAATCATTGACTTATCATTGTTGTGGTTATATTGCTAGGTCATACGGAAGTACTTAGAACAAGATAATGGACATATGGCTGTTTACTTGAACATTATTTGACATTTTAAGCTACCCAATATATTTTTCCCATGTTAAGAGATGAAAAGAATCCGCTTGAATCCACTTCATGTCCACTCTTGTTCACTTTTACTCCGTACTTGCAGCTACATTGACATAGTTATTTATAGTAATTATGGCACAACATAAATTGAAATTGTCTTAGTTTTAGATGCTTTATTATTATTTTTCCAATTATAGTATAGCAACATTCTTACAATAGTCCTTTGTTTCTATCATTGCAGATTAATATTTTGTCACCTTGTTCCAGAGATCAAGTATGATGGATGCATGGTCGTGTAGTTGAACAACATACATGGATACTTATTTAGTCTCGAACTCTATGAATTCATATGCTATATGTAAATGGTCTACGTGATGGTTCATAGTATTCTTGATATCACCTAAAAAACACACTGAAGGGGGTCTCCAAATCACCTCATTCTTTTGTGAAGGCATTTTTTTTTGAAATTGCCTCAACTATTGTTCTTAGACTAACAAGTTGGTTCTTAGACACTGAAATTCCTTTTTTTTAATTTAGACATTTCAGAACATTAGTTCCGCTCAATTACGACCTTCTTAATTGCCTACCCGTTCTTACTCTAGTGTCATGTGAGGACCACGATGTGATGGCCTATTAGCTATGAAGACACTGCACACACAATGTGACGTCCTTGCAGCTTAGGAATTGGATGTTCATATGTATATATTTCTTTGTAACACTTCAATGGTAACATTATTTTATGTTACTATAGGGTGCATATTTGTCACATATTTCATGTGTTCCATTAATGTGTTACACTATAGTACCACTATTGTAACACTTTACTTGTAACATTAATTTTGTGTTACTATAATTGTTATTAGTAACACATTTTTATAAAACAAGTCATTTATGTTACAATCCATATTTGTAACACATACTTTTATGTTACTATGAAATATCTTTGAAACATATCAATGAATATGTTACAAGAATATGTTATAATATCCTTGTTTTGTAGTACTGCTCCCTCAGCACGGTATTACTCCCTCTCTATCCACAAGTATGTGATTGTGAACGCTTCACCTTGAGTTCGTTCAGAATAGAGAAACCTGCAGGTAGTTATAAGTTGTAAAATGAAAACAAAACGGGGACTTTTTCAGCATATTCGCTGGTTGGTTTCTGGACTGATAAATCTGACTAATGCTAGTTTGTTGTGAGAGAAAAACACTATTAGCTGGCTGATAAACTCTGACTAAAACCAGGCTGTTTTTATGCAACGACTAACAGTACGCTAAACAGCAGTCGAGCACATTATGATGGCCCCGTCTCACAGTGCGGAAGAACGACCCAATCATCGACGACATTATTAATTATATTATATATGCAACGATACAAGCATATGCATTATATTAGAGTGAGTGCTAGTTTTATTACTCAATAATACCAGCTTTTGTTCCTTCATCCTTTTCTAAAAAAATTAAAGTTTAAGCTATCTTATGCATTATATTAGGCCATTTGCCCTATATATAATATTGTTGGATTCATCACAATTCTACTACTCATGTCTGTATGTAGAAGACACTACTGCGTCAACCAACCTCTAGGCGGCCATGTCAACACGTCAACATTCATCATGTTTCGGACCTCCTCAAATAAGCTATGAAACCATCATTTTGCTGATTTGTTGATCTCAGACATGCTGTCTATGCTACTCTACCGCACTGCTGTCAACAATGGCATGACCATATTTATTTCCACTTGTACGGTGCGTTCGGCTGGCTGGCTGGGCTGGGGCTGGCTGGCCGGCGCACTCACATAAACACTGTTCATATAAACAGTGTTTTCAGGCAGAACAGTGTTTTTCTCTCACAACAATCAGCCGGGACAGTATTTTGGCTTATTTTTCAGTCCTGCCGAACAGCCTCGTAATCAGCTTCTCGCAAAGAAAAAAAGAAGAATGCCCATTGCGTTGCTTGTGAGCTTCTTAAATCACATAAGCAATCTAGGGAATAGGTCCCGTTCGGCTTACCATATATTCGGCTTGTTCGGTTTCTTTTTTCAGCCGGAACAGTATTTTTCTCTCACAATAATTCAGTCAGAACAGTGTTTTTTAGCCAGTTTCAGCCAAAATTCTGTCAGCCGAACGGGGCCATTGTAGCGCAGGATCCTTGTAATACTGTTTTTTGGTACTCATGCTTAATGAATTCCATGCCTTAGCACGTTCGAGAGAAAAAAAATATCAACCAAATTCCTCTAGTAAATTCAATCCACGACCATTAAAATCAGAACACTCTTTCTTTCAAAAAAAATCAGAACACTCTAGTTGGATTTCCCCCTCCGATGTTAATTGTGATACAAAACTTTCTAGTCACAATCATGGAGAACACATCAACTTGGAAAAGCTTAGAGCTACGACGATCCGGAGTTGAAAATAGCAACTTGCGGCGCGGTGGAAAGGGGTTAAAAGACGAGACGAGACACCGTGGCCGAGCCCCGAGCTAGCGAGCCAGTGGAACGGTTATGGGAAGGGTTCGTAAACTAACCACGCAGGCGTAAAGAACAACCGCGAAGGCGGAAGCCTCCTTCGGGCGGTGGAGGAGCCTTGGAGTTGGAGCGTACTCCATGCCCGGGACGCACGTGACGTGAGACGGGACACTCTGCCGTGCCAGACTGCCAGGTGCGTGCGAGGTGTCAATCCAGCGCCGCTCATGTCTCTTGCGAGTTGCGACGAACGGACCTGTGAGCGTCCGACGTGTCCGGGCATGAGCCGCTGGACAGGACTGCCACGGGACCGACGTGTCAGTAGTGAGCGTTCGCCACGTTACTCTCAGGCACGCCGGTGTAGAGAGACAAAGCCGCATGTTCTCGTCAGTGCCGGCAGTAGGGTAGGGCAGGAGGTGCAACTGCCGAAGTCCCAAGTGAAGGAGGGGTCCGCCCAGTATATAAGTTTCTAGGTTTTATAGTCTATTAGACATTAGTAATAAACTAATAAGAAGAGAGACATAGAACTGGATAGACGGTTCAAAAAGACAACATCGATATTTTTTCCTAGTTTCTTTTCCCCACGACCCTTGGGTAGAGAGGAGGCGAGGAGTCACGCTACACACAGCACACTCTAATCGTGAGTTCGCGACATGCGCCTTACACACGCGGAGCTGGCGAGCCGCGCCGCCGCGAAGAGCTAGACTACTGGAGACACGGACACGGCGCATGAGGACGGCGACCAGGCAGGGCTCCACGACGACAACATCTTAATTCTTGGCTTCTTACGAATTGCGATTACCGATCAGTTGTTTATGTCCAAGATATTTTTTTCTTTTTTATTTTTAATCCAAATTAATTATTTATATAGTATTCTAGACTTCTAGTACTTTGTGCCCATATAGTCATATTTTTTTTAATTTAGGTGTTAGAATTTTAGAATGTCGCCTTTGAAACATTTGTCATGGGTGAGAAAAAAAACGAATATATTGTTTTTTAATCTACATTGTTTCTCTATAATTATCATACATCTATAAATATATTGCTTAATCTATATTATTTCTCGATAATTATCAGACATGTTAAATTAAAAATATATTATTAAATTTGTTTTCGCTTTATAAATAAAATTAGTGTCTATATATATCATAAAATTTTATACATGGAAAAGGGCGCGTTGCGACGAGATCGCGAGAGCCCTTAAAATCCTATCACCGGCACCGGTTCTCGTCCCCTCGTCTCATCTCCACTCGTCGTCGATCCCTCGAGCTCTTCGATCACCTTCAGCTCCGGATCTGGAAGGCCGAGGCCGAGCAGTCGCATCTTGCATGGTAGTAAAAGAGAAACAGGGCTTTCGAGTCTCCGCCGGAGCTTCTTGGTGAGTGCGAGAGTTCGGGACCTGTAAGCCTCGAGGAGACATCATATCAGACATGGATGGGTTGCCTAGAGAGCTGTGCCTCAACATCTTCCGCCTCCTGGATCACCAGTCCCTCGCCTCTGCTCCCCAAGGTTTGACGCCTCGTCGCAACCCCACATGGAATTGGACGCAATTTCAGTTTCTCTGTAATTCTGAACTTCCCGTAGTGGTCTGAATTCTGAATGTCCAATTTAAGACGGACCCATAACTAACAAATCATAGTATTTGGTTTCCGATGACAATTCAGATTTTGATTGTGTATCTCTGTAGACTTGTTCCAAGTCTTATCTTAGATTGTCAGATCGGATCGGTCGTATATCCTGTGTTGTGTTGCGTACATGCTGCTGTAGCCTGAAAAAAAAACGTTCCAGGCGTACATGCTGCTCATACAGTAGTTTGTTCGGCCCGTTCTGGTCTGAAATTTGGCTGAAACTGGCTGAAAAATACTATTCCGGTTAAATTGTTGTGAGAAAAAAAACTATAACTGAAACGGGGTTCGTTCTAGTGAGTCACGCATACCAATAATAACTAACTGCGACGATGCTGCTCCTGGCTTCAGTTTGCAGGAAATGGAGGGCATTGACCGTGGACAATGAACTGTGACGCAAGCTGTTCAACGACAGGTGGGGAGCGGACGCCGCAGCGTTCTACGCGCCGGACGGCTCCAAGTCTTCATCGTGCAGGACCGATCTCACCGATGTGTTCCCAAGTTCCGATGTTGCCAATTGGCAATGGCCTCATGCTACTGCTGTCGAGCAACAGTTCAGCCGCTCAGGCACAAGCAGGTCCTGCATCTCCTTTCTCATCAGGGGTATCTAAAGATATGATTCCTTAAAGAGTCGCCGGCCAGCCAGTGTGGCCACGTCGGCCGCTTTTCGTGGCCGTCCGATCGGCCGCGCGGACGGCCCAGATAGGACGAGCCGCGGTCATTTTTCGAAAAAACCCTTCTGCTTTTCGGAAATCAACCCGCGCTCCAGATTCTCTCTCAGGATATTTTGCAAAAAACTCCTCGGATTATTCGAAAATCAACCCGCAGTCCAGAACGGATGGCTTCCGGATTTTTTGCAAAAAAACCCTTACCTTTTTCGAAAATCAGCCCGTGCTCCACGAAACCTCTCAGCTTTTTTTGCGAAAACCTCCTCGGATTTTTCTCAAATCAGCATACAGGCCAACTTTGATTATATCTTTTTTTCCCCCAAAAAAATACGTATGGCCAATGCACCGCGCGCATGGGCGCGCCCGAAGGATAGTCAGGATCATCAGGGAAGGCAAGGACTACTACTGCCTGATCTACCAGGGCGAGATACAGAGGTACCTGGGCTCCCGCCAGGACAAGGACACGGATGGTGACTGCGGCAAGAACGTCCTGCCGCGGACGAGCATCGGCAGATATCGGACGCCAAACATGTAAGGCCTGAACATGTGCTACCCTTGTGCCCCTGATCATCAGCACATTGTTCCACGCTTGTATGACTCTTGTTAATTTGCATAGCTCGTGCATAGTGTCGCTATACTACATGTATGTATAGTGTCTCACCATCAATTCATGTAAGTTGAAACTTGAAAATCATGTTTACATCCACCTGAAAGTATAATTCAAGTAGGGTCTTTTAGAGGGCAAACCTGCACTTTTCTGGCAGAGCCGGTTCGGACATGACAAAGGAGATGTTACCTTGTTTATGAGATTGAATATGAACCTATTAGATCAGAGAATACAAAATGTTGGGGAACTCAGCAACAAGTAAAAAAAAAAATGTGTACACTAATAGAAGTGGTTAGCTACCCAAATTTGTTGGTGACTTTGTCAATAGTTCAATATCGAGATTTTTTTGCTCGGTCTTTTGGAGGTGTTCATTAGAAGTAGAGTGTGTGTGAACATGTTTATAGAGGTGAGCATGTGTAGAATGTACGAATGTCAGTACATGTTTATAGAGGTGAGCATGTGTGGAATGTACGAATGTCAGTACGTTGGGGGGTGTCTAAATCACACACCAAGGCTAGCATGTCCAAGGGGGTTGCAAAACAATCTGCACGTAGCAAGAACGTGAGCGTGATCAACGAAACCGATCGAGAGACCAGTTACGCTGATGTTGAGCCCGTTCTCCTATTCTTGGCTGAAAAGACTCTCGAACTTCTCTCGGGAAGACCCGTTGGGGAGGAGCACGTGAAGGATGCTATAGGACCAGCAAGCCCGCCTAGGAATGCCGACAAATCTCGCCGGGAGACGTGCCGAACAGTAGGATGGGTTAGAAAAGGGGTAAAAGGGTTGGTAGATTGATTTTGTGTCGATTGAATAGTTGAGAACTCGGCCATGTACCCCTTATTTTATAAGGAGTACGGTGGCCTCGTTCTGTTGAAAAATCAACGTGGTACTATTATTATGTCGCTTTATAGTATTTTTCTTAAATTTGATCAAAACTAATCATAGGCCTCTTAAAATTGACACGGACTCAATTTAAGTGTCATCATATGAACCGAGTTGGGCGGATGTTCCGATCGGCTAAAAGGAGAGAGTCAGCCGATATACCTAATTGGCAAACAACGCCCGGCTCACCATCTTCTTGGCCACCAACACATATATGACATGCATAATTTGTTTTTTTTTGGAGATGCCTACAATTCACCCTGGGACATTTTGGGTGTCAACAGATTCATAAAGAAAAACAATTGTGTTAAATAAATCACTTGTCATGTCATGTCAGCTCGTACTACGTTCTACCGTGGCACAGCGAGAAAAGTCAAGTCCACTTGTCGTACGCACACGGCTGGAAGCCGAGGAGAAGACGAGAGGCTGCAGCTGCTTGTCCTTCACCTGTGCAGCACGGCCTGGGGCGGAGTTTCAGACAAACCACCTTCCTCCTGGAGTCCACACGGCGAATGCCCAAAATTCAGGTCCTCCTTCGCTTCCACCAAGCATTTGTCCATGATTTTGGCTGTGTTATTTAGTTTGCTACAGAACTTATCAACCTCTCACATTTACTTGCCAAAGCTATTGTAATTTTTTTGTCTAACTTTTGCTTGCAAAATCTTTAGCATGATAAATTTTAGTTGCAAACCAAGTAGATCCTCGCTATTCTACCTCCGCCTTAGAAGAATAATGTAATTATAGTCTACTCGGTATCAATCATCTCATCTATTGTTTGTTTGATCAAAACATCAATATTTATGTATAAAAATATACTTTATGATGAATATAATAATAGCTATTTAGCATTATAAATATTGATACTTTTTTTTATAAAATTGGTTTGATTTAAGATGAATAGACTTGATAACATGTTAGAATTGCATTCTTTTTTTTTATGGAGAAAGTACTTGTAACACTCTTGGTGTTACGAGCTTGTTTAGCACTACGATTTAGGCCTAAGAAAAATCTTCGAAGCGAGTTTTCTTGGATTTTGGATTTAAAATATACTTGAGGCGATAAACGAATCTTGTGTGACTCAGTTTAGTGGACTCACATAAACGCCGAGGTGAAATTATTCAGCGCGTAGAGATATTTAGGAATGTCTGACAATAATTCTAACAAATAAATAGCGAACGGTTTGTTCTATTAGATTACGCAGGAAAAGCAACTTTTATAAATAAAATAAAATCTATTAATAAATAGAACGATATATATATATATAGCCTTGGTCTAGTCACATGTTTACATATAGACTCGTTTTAGTCCCTACAATAATTTGGTAACATACCCGCGACAGCTGTCCGTCTGGTCGCTTCATAAATTCAAGTGATGGTGTGAAAGCACGAACTGACGAGAGAGAGAGAGCGCAACAATTTCAATTATTTTTCTGGCGTACAACGTACTCGTTGCATGGCAATTATTCACCGTCTCGTCCATGCCACTGTTGTTCCACGCCCGGCGCCTTGTGCGAGCATCCCTGCTGCTGCTACGCTGCCGCTGTCTTTTGCCTTTATGAAAGATGGCCGACCAGCTGCTCGCATCGTCCCATCGATGTGCAAAGCTGCCGAAGCACGTCGCGTTGTCCTGGCGTTAATGAAGTTGGCCGGGTCACTCACGTTGTTTTCTTCCTTCTTTTCTATTTCTGCCGCCTCGGTCTTGTCTTGCCTGGCTCTGCGGTCTGTCCTTGCTTGTCCTTGTCGCCTCTGCTTCGCCAAGCCGTCCAGCTCCGCTGCTCACTTGCTCTCAACTCTCTGACCTTGCTTGCCTTGCCTGCCTTGCGTGTCTCTGTATGTCTTGTTTGTTTCTGTCAGACTAGGCCAAGCTTTCCACTGTTTTCTCCTTTCTTTTTCTTCCTCTGCTGGTCGTGCCGAGACTCACGCCGCACCATCGCTCTGCTTCCCCTCCCTCTATCGTATCTGCTGCCGGGGTGGATGAGCCCCAGCTCTGCTCGTCCCCCATTCTCAGTCCCCGGGCTGGACATGCGGCTCCTCGACGTGCCCGAGCCGCAGCGCCCCCGCCATGGTTGCGCCCGCTGTTGCCCATGCCTGCGCCGTCGAGAAGACGCGCCTCGCCAGCCATAGTCCGCGCCGCTGCGCCGCGCCTTCCATTCGCAGTCATTGCGCTGTGCCAACCGCCGCCGTCGTCGGCCACCGCGCACGAGCGCTGCCCCTCCTCTTACTTCCCCGCTCTGGGCCAGCACCATGTCGCCTTCCGTCCACAGCGCTCCCGTCCGCCCGCGGCCCGCTGCTCCATGGCGTTGCCCCTCTGGAGCCGTCGTTGCCCCACGCGCCGTTCCGCCGTGCGCCCCGGGAGCGCCATCGCTGGACCACCATCGCCGCGCCTTCCGCTCCCGTCGCAGCTCCACCTTCATTGCCCAGCGCCATAGCTGTGCACAGCTCCGCCTTGCCTCGGGCGAAGCACCAAGCATCGCGCGCAAGCGTGCCGCACCACTATGTGGCCATCCCCGCCGACGAGCCGCCCCCTTCGGTCGGCGCAGTGCTTTCCGTGCGCCCGAGCCGCAGCGCCCCTGCCGCTGCACCAGGCCACCCTACTGTCATCTACGCGCGGCTCCGTTTCACCTCTGCCGCCATGCCATGGGCCGCCGAGGGCTGTGTCGTCGTTGACCACGTGCCAACTGGGTTCGCTGCGCCGCCCTCGGTGTGCCATGGCCACTCGCCACTGACCCGCGTGTCCTCCGGTAGGCCTTGCCACGTTGCGCCGCCATAGCCCGGTGGTCGCTCACGTGGGTGCGTGGCCAGGCTGCCTCGGGCCACCCATGGCCATGCCGCCAGCGCCCATGGGAGCGGATGGTGCCCTCGCTGCCCCTGCACCGTCTCCATCGCCGCCGTGGCTTCCTGGCCGGGATTGGTCGCCAGCCGGAGCTCCTCTGCCTGCGCTCTATTTTTGGAGTGGAAGAGAAGGGTAAGAATCCAAGTAAATTTTTGTACAGGGTTCTTAGTGTGAAATACGTGACTCATATTAATAGTGTTGACTAGTGTCTAGAGTACTGCGGGGTAAATTTAAGATAGTACAGGGGCCTTTCGCAAAGTGGTGTCGTCTTCGATGGATTCTTCCCCAGGGGCCGGCTTGCTGGGCCGGCCTGTCGCTGACTGTCGCACTTGGGCCACCCGCGCCGTTGTCGCGCCTTGCTGGGCCGCCCGCGCTCGTCCCCGCTTGGTCCATCCGCTGTCGCGCGCTGTGCGCCTGCGGGCTGAGCCAGCTCGCCGCGCCGCGGGCCATGGCCTGGGTCGTCGACCGCACGCCCTCCTAGACAGTCTTGTGTCTGTGCACCTGGGCCACCGTTCGCGGCGCGCTAGGTCACGCGCGCCGCACTGGATCCGCCTGCGCTGGGCCGATTTGGTTGCCGCCGGTCTTTCCATTTTTCTAAATGATTTTCTAATATAAGTTTCTAGTTAATTTGTAAAATCAATATAAAATAGTAGAGGAATCCAAAAATTATGAGACTAATTTTGTTAGTCTCCTAAAATCATGATCTACTTGCTAGTATACTTTGTTCACATAGTTTGATAATATTTTTGAAAGCTATATAATTAAATTGAGATACTTAATATTGTAAAAATATGAACTTGTAGGAATTGTTGTAATAAATTGGTAATAATGTTGGGTCTAAAATTTTTACAGTAGGTTCCTAGCAATATTAGGTGCTCCATGTAATTTTTGTAGCACCAGAATAATTAGTTTGCTAGATAGATAATGATGCCATATTTCGAATAAAGATTAAATCGATAGAATGAAATAAAGAAACACCTTGGAATTGTATAACTAAAATAATTATTGGGAAATAACGTCTTATTCGACAATATGGATATGTAGTCTAAGTACGATCGTCGTTAGAACTAGCTCGTTAACTTGAGAGACGTAAATCGTATTTTACGAGTCACGGTTGTAGTCGATTAATTATGTCTTTACATTGCATCGTATTGCATACCATAATAGGAACATCGATGGATCACGGAGTCATCGGGAGTTGCTGGTGTAAGGTCCTAATGGCTAGAGAGGGGTGAATAGCCTAATAAAAATTTCTACAACAACACTTAGCGAACCGGTTAGACAATTATGAGGCAAAGCAAGTGTTGCGCTAGCCTACTAAAAATGCAAGCCACCTACCACAATTCTAGTTGATATAGTTTCTATCCACACAATAGCTATGTCATTACACTAAGTTAATGTGCTCTCAAAGGCTAACTAAAGAGACACACTAACCAAAGTAACAAGCTCTCACAACTAGCTATACTAAAAAGCTTGACAACTAGTTTGCGGTAATATAAAGAGAGTGAGCAAGAAGGTTATACCACCATGTCGAGAAAGGAGCCAATCAATCACAAGAATGAATAACAATGAAGACCAATCACCTCAGAATCAAATGATGAACACAATGATTTTTACCGAGGTTCACTTGCTTGCCGGTAAGCTACTCCTCGTTGTGGTGATTCACTCACTTGGAGGTTCACGCACTAATTGGTATCACACGCCAAACTCTCGATAGGGTGCCGCACAACCAACACAAGATGAGGATCACACAAGCCACAAGCAATCCACTAGAGTACCTTTTGGCTCTCTGCCGGAGAAAGGTCAAGAACCCCTCACAATCACCACGATTGGAGCCGGAGATAATCACCACCCTCCGCTCGACAATCCTTGCTGCTCTAAGCCGTCTAGGTGGTGGCAACCACCAAGAGTAACAAGCGAATCCCGCAGCGAAACACGAACACCAAGTGCCTCTAGATGCAAACACTCAAGCAATGCACTTGGATTCTCTCCCAATCTCACAAAGATGTTGAATATATGATGGAGATGAGTGGGAGGACTTTGGTTAAGCTCACAAGGTTGCTATGTCAATGCAAATGGCCAAGAGAGTGAGCTTGAGCCGGTCACGGGGCTTAAATAGAAGCCTCCACGAAATAGAGCCGTTTTGCTCCTTTACTGGGCACAACATGGGGGTGATCGGACGCTGGACCTCAGCGTCCGGTCACGCGATGCGTGCCACATGTCCCCTCTCTTTAAATATTGATTGCTCGATCTCAATGGTCAAATGACGACCGGACGCAGCAACTCAAAGTGACCGGACGCTAGACCTCAGCGTCCGGTCGTTTCCAGTAAGCATCCAGAGACGACTTTTCTCGACCGGACGCGTCCGGTCATGCTTGACCGGACTCACACAGCGTCCGGTCACACGGCAACTCCCCTGTGCATGACCATGTCAGTGTGACCGGACGCAGCCAGCCAGCGTCCGGTCGTTTCAGCACCAGCGTCCGGTCAACGACCGACGCTGCACTTCTTCTGCTACTACTGACTGGACGCGCCGGTCCTTCAGAGACCAGCGTCCGATCACTTACAGTGACCACATTCACCTGAGTTTAGGGCGTCGGTGGCACTGTCAGACTGTCCGCACTCTACGGGCGGACACTCCGCCGGTGAAGTTCCTAACCCTTGCTCAAATGTGCCAACTACCAAGTGTATCACCTCGTGCACATGTATTAGCATATTTTCATAAACATTTTCAAGGATGTTAGCACTCCACTAGATCCTAAATGCATATGCAACGAGTTAGAGCATCTAGTGGCACTTTGATAACCGCATTTCGATACGAGTTTCACCCCTCTTAATAGTACGGCTATCGAACCTAAATGTGATCACACTCGCTAAGTGTTTCGATCATCAAAACAAAATAGCTCCTACCATTTATACCTTTACCTTGAGCATTTTGTTTTTCTCTTTCTTCTTTTCAAGTCTAAGCACTTGATCATCACCATGGCATCACCATCATCATGTAATGATCTTCATTTGCTTCACCACTTAGAATGGGCTACCTATCTCATGATCACTTGATAAACTAGGTTAGCACTTAGGGTTTCATCAATTCATCAAAACCAAACTAGAGCTTTCAGCTGGAGAAATGGTGCTTTTGGAGATCATGTCGCCACGATGGAAAGCTAACTTCTGATTAAATCTTACCCAGGCAAGCCCCGATGCATAACCCCTATTTTACTGCACTTTAAATTATATTTGTGCATGAAGTTTTCAGGAGTTGAATAAAATCCACTTGCATATATATATCTTTATCCTATGAGTCTTACTAGTATTACAGGATCGTGTAGAATGTTATGCTATAGGACTCCGATAGAAGTCGAGTGATTGTCTGTCACTCGCGAGAGATAGGAAATATATTACTGTATTAGTATCACTTAAAAAATATAAATGGTGGACACGGGGCAGAGATATGGTTTGGGTATTGGTGGGTGTAAAAGGTTGTGTCGCCGCGGACACAGGGCATAGCTTGGTTACACTGCTTTTCCTGTCCGTGTCGGTTAAGGACCGGCCGTTGCATAAGACACTAGGCAAGTCACAGACTTATTATCCCGAGCACATACTTGGGTATGGGCACTTGGAAGACTTATTGCTCTCTTGTCATGGGTTCTGGCTCTTTCCGGACCAACTGTCTTGGTGGTTTTTGGGTTAGAAGGTCCTTGCACCGCACTGAGTCCGGGACTCAGGGGCGGGGGCTTGGAGTCCCAGTTTGGACGGGGACCTGGACCCCGTGACAGGAGGGTAGTGGGTTGGTCCTGCTTGTGTCTTGGGTACAAGCGGGGCGTGTATTTTTGGGGTACCCAGCTGGAGGCATTGATTCGCGAATCGTAGGCGTTCCGGTATGACTTGTCTTAACTCTAGCACCGTAGTAAGAACTGGAGGATGAAAGATGGAAAAAGAAAATCTGATTGTTTACCACCTGCTTGAAAGTAGTATAGGTGCTTACATAGAATGGTTAGATAATGAACTAATGCGGCTGTTAATAAAAATCGAATATAAGGACGCGCGCTTAGTAATGCTTCCTGCAGATGCAATAAACCCACAAGCCAGATAGCCTTGCATATCCTTGGAGTCTTTTCTTTCCTCCTGTCAGGTAAGTCTTGCTGAGTATAATTGAGTACTCAGGGTTTTATTTCCCCCTGTTGCAGGTGACAGGTGGATGCTAAAGCTAACCCTTGTGTGTGGATTCCTCCTGATGGACTCAGAGAGGATTTTCTTTACGCTGCGATCATAGTTTTTATTTATAACTCTCACTAAATGTTTTTATAAATGAAAGTTTATAATCTGTTGTCTTAGTTTATTTATCAATACTTCATCATGCCATGAATAGATGTTTATTTTCGCTGTAACTCTGTTCACATGTTTATATTCCGCTGTTCAATTAAATTGTTTGTAACTCTGATAATACGATTACATTCCGCTGTTATAATAATAAATATGGTACTCTGATGTTGTATTAAAATTGATGTAAGAAATTGTTAAGAATGATGTAAGCTTTATTCTCTCATTTGTGATCCTGATGGCAAAATGTGGATTTTTGGATTCTCCTCTGGGGTGTGCCCGATGGAACTGCGTGATTTGGTGTCCTCCTTCGAGTGCTTAGTGTCTAATGAAATACAAGCGCTCCTGGAAGGTATTAGATTAGACGGTTCTGCTACAGTACTACACATGATTGGAACTGTGTTGCATTTCATGGCACAGACATGCGATTAAGTAGATTGTATTGTATGGTTCAGTTTGACAACGTGTCAACGTAGACCCACAGATCGAGTTTATGTTATTTCTTTCATGCATAGACTGAAATTATGAACAGCACACGTACAGACACAAACACAATGGACCGTCCGCCGGCCGGCAGGGCCGGCAGCAGAGATGAGACCAACGAGAACTCAAAACGATAACTCACACACAATTTAACGAGGGAATGAAAAAAAAATAACGGATGTCCAAATTATTAACACAATCATCAGTTTGGGTACGGATTGAGTTGAGCCAAATTTTGTCGATCGTGACCGGAGTCGAATTGAAGCTGCTGGTTTGCATTCATGCATGCTTGGTGAGCTGGCTCGCTCGGTGCATGCCTCCGTAGCTAGCCGCAGCAGCCTAGCACGAGCTGGGCGCGCCCCGGATGTTGCACCTGGAAGGGATGTCCATGGTGCAGTCGGCGTAGGGCGTGCTCCTGAGCGTGCCCCAGTAGCTGCGGCAGACGCAACCGAAGTCGGCGTATCTCAGGGCGTTGCAGCAGCCTTGGCTTGGCGTTGCCCCGCCGCCCCACCACCAGCTCGAGCAGGCGGACTTGCAATGGTGCATCACCGCGCCAGCGTCGACGTTGCACGTCCCGGCCTCGGCCGCCACGGCCAGCAGCGCGACCGCCATTATGGCCACGGCCACGGCGGCGCTGCTCAGCTTCTCCTTCCTCATGGCCATCGTCGGAACGTGGGTAGTATTGGCAGGCCGCACTCTCAGTACTCAGTACTCAGTAGTGTGTTTACTGCGTACGTAGCCTGCAGTTTGTGATGATCTGTGTTGTGCGTCACGACTCACGATCGACGAAGCAGGGCGTATATATAGCGCGGGGAAACGAGATGACAGCGTGGCCGGCGCCGTGCATGCATGTGCAAATGTGCTCGCGCGCAGCAACTCGCCAACTCGCCGTCAGGGGCTCATCGGTTCGAGGTCAACGGCCAGACCGCCGCAGCAAGTAGCCGCCGCTGCTCGTCCGCGTGCCGGCATGCGCGCGCGCATATATGTACCTGTGGGCTGTGGAGACGATACTACTACACGGCGAAGAATGTGCGCAGTACGCGTACGTGGACGTGGTCAGCAGCGGCAAGCGCGCGCGGTGCGTTCGTACACGGGCTGACGGGCTGGCGGGCGCCGTTGTAACAGCCTTAAATTTATACGTATCTGTACTTTGTAGGCGTACATAGAACGAGTTTAATACGGTTGACTAAGGACGTGATCGGTTGGGAATTGGGAATATTGGATGCTTCCCCTCTAGGCTCTACTCTCCTAATAAGTTTTTGGTTGACTATGATGAGCTGCGGCCTCCGGCAGAGCAAGACTTCGTGACTTTGCTCTGCGAAGTCCTTTGCCCCCTATATCTCCCGTACGATCCAACGAATCCAACCGTGCTGAGTGATTCTAGCCCCAAAAAACACAGCCAAGACCTAGCAATTTTCAGCCCATACGTGACTATCTCCTGTTTTTACACTACATTCTTATTATTCCACATCTTACACGATCCTTGCATTAGATTGTCCCGCTCTCTTTTGTTTTTGAGGGAAAATTCAAACTTTCATTAACTCTCTACTCCATCTGTCCACAAACATAAGTATTTCTAAGATTTTTAGGATAAATTAACCGAGATGACCAATGCCAGTAATCGCGTTCAGAAAAAATGGCAACAATGATATAATCAATGATTAATTATGGGGGAGGTGTGGATTATTAGGCTACAAATGCTTACGTTCGTGAGGTGAACGTGGGAGTAGCTTCCAGCAATCCGGCCACGGGCCACCCATAGTTTTTTTTTTCAAACTTGGAAAGCAACAAACCAAGCATTGCATGTCTGCAGAATTACAGAGACAATGCATGCAGAGCCGACTGAACCGTGGTCCCAAATGTCCGCTCGTACGTTCTGCCCGGCTGCCGCCCCCTTCGGCGGTTTTGGGCCCTTCCCCTTGCAGCTTGCACCAGCACCGCTCCGGAGTTTCACGCAAAACCACCTCCCTGCACTGCACTTCTCTGTAGTCCGTATGACACCCAAGATTTTGTACAGCACCGTCCGTAAATACTACTACTGGTTGTTGTTGTTTCCGACCAGATTTTGTACTGCGCGCAGGGCAAAAGTCAAAGAAACCGGCGTAAATTTCCGACCAGAGAGTACAGAGTTTATACAGTAAGTAAAATCTACAAGAACTGGAAGAGCGAGAGAGGATATAAGAGTAATACACTGCCACAACATGAAAAAGGTTTCAGAATCAACTGGATTCCCTTCAGATTCTCTTCTAGCTCTATGGTTGGCGGGCGTGAACTTGTGCTGCGTTCCGTGACCCAGACGACTTGCGATTAGTTACAGCGTCGACTTCAATTGTCCCGTCTGATGAGCAGAGGAAGAAGCTGGGAACGCCAGAAGGATGAAGCTTTGCCGCACGCAGGCATGGATAAAAAGCAGATCTTGACGCGTCAATTCAGCTGGGACGGCGGACATCTGCACTGTCCCTAAGCTAGCTTACATCAAAAGCCTAACTTAACCCAAAGGAGAGGCAGCAGCGAGCAAACACGCTTTTAATCAAAAGGAGCAGAGGGCCTGGTAAAAACCTGGAAAAAGATAAAGGGGCAAAAAGAGAAGAGGAGGAGGAGAAGCTCGCTATGCGGGCCGGGATTCAGAAAATTCGCCAGCTTCCTGGTGCTCCCGTCTTTTGTTTGTTTTTTTTCCTTCGTCGTCGTCAATCAAAGCAGTAGATTCCGAAAGGTTCTTAGCTGGCCCAACAAAAAGGCCCATCCGCATATGCGTGCATATACGCTTGTACCAGAAGCCCTGGTCCATCCTGTTTTTTTTCTTCTTTCTTTCGGCTGCACTCAACATAGCTTTAGCACACTGTGCCTTTGCATTATCAACAGGAACAGGGGCACCCGTGACCACTTTGAGTGAACTTATTATTATTATCACTGTCGCTGGTATAGCCTGGTACCTGTGATAATTTCACAGCAACTACTGGCCAGTCATCAGTGCGAAGAAAATTGTACTAGAGCAAAGTAATCCGTTCCAGTAAGCATGTGTGTTCTTGCAAAAGATTTGAAATCATACCAGTGATAACTCATAATAACGTGTACGTGTTCAGCAGTGACACACGGAATGACTTGTAGTAAAAGGGAGGTGACATGCACACACAGTAACAGAGAAGAGAAGAAAGGGCCCATCGGCCAGCGACTTTTTATTTTACATGCACGGTAACATGACCGACGACCGACCGGTCCAAGTCACGCATTCTTTCTCCCGTTTCTATTACGGTCAGTTTTCCAACGAAAAGCGAGCAGCAAATACACGATTAGACCGACGGGAGGGGTGGTTCGCAGTCGCACACGGTGCCGCGCCAGCCAGCCACTGCCCCTTTTCCTTGCTCGTCACCGGCCGATGGCGACGGCGGTGGAAAGCTCTCGGCGGCGGGGAAGTTAAAAGCGAGTCGCGCGGGCGCGGCGTGCAGCGGGGCGGAACCGCTGGAATCATTGTGGTTTTGCCATGGTTCCGTGCAAAAGCGGATGGCTTTTGGCGCTTTTCTCGCTCCCCACCATGCGCGGCCGGCCAGGCCTTCCTTGAGAGCCACGGCTGATCGAGGAGCTGCTCGGCTGCCGGGTGCCGGCCGGGGAGGGGAGGCTACTGGCGAGCGCGACGACCGGCGCCATCCGCGGGTGTGTGTGTGTGTGTTCGACAAGGGCACGCGCGCGACAGGCACGCACACACACACAACAGACACTCATTGTTTATCATGCGGTGGCAAGGACTTGGTGCCAAAAGCCGGCAACTTTACAGTCGTTACTGGAGATGGAGAGAGACGCAGACGGAGACACTACACAGGCGCGCAGGCAGAGAGACGAGACGGAGAGACAGACAGAGAGATATTGGTAACTAATCTGGTCCAGTGAGTGAGAGTGAGGCAGCGAGCACAGAAAAGAGCATCATCACTGCGCTAGCGCTACGGACACTAGTGCGTTGTTCGTTCGGCTGACAAGCCATGGCTGAAAGCGCTGTTGGCTGATTTGTTACGAGAGAAAAATACCGTTCGTTAACTTAAAAAAAACTCGTAAAGCAAGGGGTGGTGCTGGTGGCCTGTGCCGCTGTGCGCCTCTGCCCCTGCACAGCATGCACGGCGCATGAGTGACTCAGTGACTGTGGGGTGCTAGTGCTAGTACTCATTGCCTGCCTGCCTGCCCGGGCTCGGCTCATCAGTAACAGCTGAACGCTAGCTGCTGCTTTGGGCGCTCGCTTTGCCTCGACGGCTTTCTGAAAAGTTTGGGTACGTGTGCCCCCACATTCTCTTCGGCCAAGCCTTTTGGGCTTTGGGCGCTCGGGCGCTCAGCTATGTATAGAGGAGCAACCCTCTGCTGCCCAATTCCAACTCAGCTTTGACTCCCCTTGCATTGCTTGCTGCTCAGTTCTTTTCCCCCTGTTCTTCCTCCTCCTCTTCTTCCAGCACCTCGGCGCCTTCGTCGGCAACTGCGACCGAGATGGAGGTAAGCCAAGAATATTAGCCACTGCTTCAGCACCTTGGTTTTCTTCTCTTGTTTTCTTTTGTCAGATGAATACTAGCCTCGTCATGATATATGGGGATCTGCATCCTTTTGCAACAAACTATACACCATGTCCTTGCTAACAGCGAAACATGCCATGGCAATTGGAATATCCTCGTCTTATATAGGAGTAGTTATCTACTGTGAATCTGAAATATACTATGCTCGTAACAGTGTTTATTTTCTTTTTAAACAAGCACGTACGTGTCCTACATTCACATACTGTTTTTCTTACATATTGCATTGTTCAGTCGTCTGGGCTTTGTCCTGCCGATAATATCTCTGCTTCCTACACTCAAACTATGCACGTACTGTCCAGTCGCACACCAGAGGAGTAAAATGTTTCGTTTCGTTTCGTTTTCTGACAGGCGCAAGACGACTGCAAGTGGCGCCAGATCCCGGCGTTTGGCGACTGGAACCTGTGGGACGACATGCCCGTCACCCAGTACTTCCAGGCAGGGACCTTCTTCTTCGCCGCGCCGGCGGAGAAGGACGACGAGGATCTCTTCAAGGTGCCCCAGTTCCCTGCCAAGACCTACAGCTACAAGAAGGTGAAAGAACACTGCATTTCTTTCATCGACTCCGTTAGCAGTTTAGCACTGTTTCATACTATTTTCATTTCAAATTTCACTTCCATACCCAGTCTGCACTAGCTATAACAAAGATACTGACGATTCTGTGGTTGATGTGCAGTGCGTTGTTCGAGTGAAGGGGGAGAAAGAAAACGCTGTGCCGGTGAGGAAGGGAGGCAGGAGGCGCTACGTGAACGAGAAGCAGAAGTGGAAGCCCAAGGGAGCTGTGGACGAGGACCTGTACAAGATTTCCCCGCAGCTTCTGTGCAAGGTGAAGAAGGCAAGTACCCTGTAATGCCCGTTTGCTCTCAGATCAGTGCGTCTCTTGTTGCACCCACGTGTAGCTAAGTGGGTTTACTTTTTATCTAGTTCTCATCATGTGATTGACATAAACCTTTATCTAGCCTAAGCTGACCCTTTGCAAGTAGCTTTTGTTAGGATAACACTAGATAGAACAGCTATATTTGCCAAAGATGTGACCTTTTTTCAAAAGCTTAAGCACTTGATTTTCACACCAATTGGAGCTTTGTCAAAGATCATGAGCCAGATAAAGCTGGACTGTAAATGCCAGCAAGATTTTAGGTGAGGATTTTGTTCTCATGGTCTTTTGTTTTGTGTTGCAGAAGAAGCTGCTGAGGAATTTGCTGGGAGGGTGCCTGGGCCTGAGCTGCATCGCCTGAGAGATGCAGAGCTTAATAAGTTTCTGGGGAGTTTGCTTGGTTGGTGCTCTGGAGAGTTGTATAGTGTCTACGCTAATATGGAATTAATGGAAACTTACTACTGCTTTTGAACTCGTTTGAATGTAACACTTGCATTGCATTCCATCTTTACTGGTGTTGCTTTACTACCTCACTTTTTTACTAGTACATCTTAAAGCAGTTAGGACAAAGAGCGGTAAAAAAATCAAACAAGAATTTACAATATTATCTTATCTGATCTGATAACGTTAATTTTCTGATTCTAGAACCTACTAGGTACAAAATCAACCTTGATTAACTAATGCCTTCAGCAAGACTTGTTACGGCAAGTTCAATGATTTAGCCAAGCTTGTCTCTAAACCTATTCAAATCATCAATGTAATAGAGAAGCCATATAACGATACAACAATAGTAGTAGCTAATCTTAAAAAGTAATGTTACACTATTTCCTGGTCCTGCATCCGTCCCATTTATCTTTTCTTCTCTCTCCTTATCTATCACACTTTACTAGGCTAGTGGCACTGGCCAATATGACAAACCTGCCACAACCTCTCGTCTCTCTCATATCCCCTCCTTCCTTCAAGACCTTATCTTGAGCCGCTCGACCTAACCTGAGACTAAAAAGTCTCACTCTATCAGCACATAAGCTGGGTTCATGCCATAATTTTCAGACAATAGTGACCATGATGCTAGGCACGAGCTATAGTTCCCCCGCCCCCAAAAAAAAACCTGACCCAAACACGTACGTCGGTGGCGTGGGCAAATTTTTGGTGTGAGGCCCAGGTCAGAACGTGAGATTTGAGCCGGAGTAAAAAAAATCTGAGCTCCTCGGCTCGTTGCAACAATGCCATTGTCCTAGTGAAAATAGAATAAACCTGTAAGTAATTCCGAGCATAAGTGTGGACCCGACAGGTCCAATAGTACTGCTACTGAGAAGGCCATGACATCAAAGTGTGGAGAGAACCAGCAGCAGAATGAGCAAAATCTGGCGACAACGTCTGGTGCACTCAAGAGGTCCAATAGTACTGCTACTGAGAAGCAGGTGGCTTCAAATGAGGGTGAGTTGCATAAGCAGATGGATACACAGAAGAAGGTTCGTCGTGCGTAACTGTTAGATAAGCAGAATGAGGTTGCACAAGCCCATAGGCAGACAGAGAGGAGGTAACGAAATGTGGTGTCTAAATATGCAAAGGGTGCACAGGTGAACACATCCGAGTTTGTTGTCAACAGAACAGCAGGGAAGGGCAACAAAAGGAGGGAGACACCTTCAGCATGGACCAAAGCCAACCCTAAATTCAAGTATGGAGAGGCAATGATACGAGAAAAAGAGAATGACAGCTGTGGTGCTTCGTCTGTTGCCCTCCATACCTACTATCTTGCACCTAGTGCTGAACAGAAGGTTGGAATAACGGTTAATTTCAACCCTTCCCAGTTAGGGCATACCGAGTCGGCTGATGACTTTGTGGTTGGATTTAATGACTTGTATGGCCTATTCAATCTTGATGGGCTGGACATGTCCCTTTTACGCTGCTTCTCCCTGTAAGTTGAAAGCTCCCATTTGAAATTGTTGTATATGTTCCAACCTAATTCCTTTATATATGTGCTTCTCAGTGGCACAGGGCAGCAAGGTGCTACCTGAAAGATAGATTAGCTCATCTATGTGCATCATACGACACCCTAGCTTCCTGGTAGATGCTATTAGGACTTGGATTATATTTTGATGTCCACGCCATTAATTCATTTTTTATCCATTAAATTAAAAATTAGAAAACAAATCTGGTGTTATTAGGATAGGGAAACAACATACATGAATTAATTAATAAAGCCCCCTTTTGTTTTGTGTTCATTCAGGTACATGGTACAAAAGGTTATGGAAGATAGCTTGTCTGTGGGTATTATGGAACCCCAGGTGTTCTTGAAATCCAACATTCGTTGCAATGAATCCGTTGTTGTGGATTATGTGAAAAGTGTGTTCAATCGTTATGCAAAGGAGCCGGATAGCCTTATAATGTTTGCCCACAATACAGGAGATCGTTGGTTATTGGTGGTAGTCATCCCTAAGTGGAACAAGGTCGTGTACCTTGATTCCGATAGATCAAAACAACGAGACCATTCGTTGTTGAAAGCAGTGATTAACTAGTTAGTTTGTCTTGAGTTGCATTTGGCTACTGTACACATATATAAGTGGGGAACCAGTATACATACTGACACATGTCCACGTTGCATGATTGCAGGGCTTTTGTGCTTTAAAATTACGAAAAAAAAGGCAGCTAACAAGGCTCCACTTTCACATGCCACTAAATTCCCGGTAATTAATTTTGTTGTGTTGTTGAATTCCTTTTGAATCGGTACTAGTATCCACGTACTGATGTTTTCATGCATAACTTTTGCAAGTGCCACCGACAACTCAATGACCGCACTTGTGGCTTCTACACTGCACATCACATGAAGTTAGCAATGGCGGCCGCAACTTGTAAAGATCCTAGGGTATGTTTGTGCGAACCACGTTGATTTACTGTCGTCATACTAAAAGGCTGTCTTTATTCTTTCTTTATATGCAAGGATTTTGAGGTGGCCAGCACGATACTGGACAGAAGTGTGTTGTTGGGAATCTGAGAAGATATTGCCTCATTCCTGATGTCGCAATTCCCGAAGGCATGAAATGAGACGGGGCAATTTTATTTTGGACTCATCTAGGTTTCTTGAGCATTGATTTGTGAGACATGTGCTGCAGTTGGTTACTTAAGTTGCTCCGTATGTTTATTTGTCACACTTATATGCCTCTATGTAACTGTGCACACTTTTAACTGTTGTTGACCTAAAGATGGATTTGCATAAACATATGTGTTGTATTAGTTTTATTGAGTTGGTAATATTAGCAGTTGTTTTGTATGTGTAACATACAAACTGTGTCAGACATGCTGTACAAGAACCGGCCCGTCACCGAACCGTCTGTTTCTTAAATGAGACGAGTATATTTTAGCCGTCACTTTTAATACTGAGAGGGGTGTTGTAGCCGCCACAATTTTTTTTTGTTACAGCCGACTTGTTTTTAAGATTTCAGAGAAGGGGTTATACAACCGTCGCAATTTTTTATGGGTCACGAATGGTTTGAAACAAAAACCGTCTGTTTTATGTAATTATCTTAGACGGGTAGATTCTCTATAGCCGTCACTATTATTACTTATCAGAGACGGTTCGTGTAATAACCGTCTCTTTTGTCTACTTATCTGAGACGGGTGCACACCCGTCACTACTACTGTCCACGTCACAGATGTAAAATTTCAGACGCTTGTCTTCAGCGTCACTAACTGACATCACGAACCGTCACTAATTTGCTTATCTGGCGTAGTGAGTACTCTAGTGTTTCGATTCAACTTTTATAAGTGTATAGAAAACACCAGTAAATAAACTCAAACAAGAACACGAGAAGTAGCAGTAAGGAGGCTTATATTACAAAACATGACCTGCGACCTTGAAAGCCCGCCCGAGTGTCACGGAACAGCACAGGTAAACCACCCAGAACCCACCGCGACCGCGTTACTTCTCCGAGATGAAAGTAATTAGTTGATATAGTGCCCTTTTAAGATGGTTTTCACCGGTGTGAAGATTTTCAAGCTACAATGTACCACGTACCCCGCCCCCCTCTTCTCTTAAAACCGGATGTAAATCTCACTTGTAATCATGTGAATTGAGCCTACTTCCAATAAAATCTCAGGTGGGGAAACCCTCCTCCGTTGATTTTTTTTTTTAACTTTTAAGATGATTTGACTGTGATAGAAATAGAACGCTAGGTTGGTTGATAATAATGTCAACAAGTCAACTTAGAATTTTAAAAGCCAAATAGATTATTCAAAATAATATCATATAGTAAATTTTTATATAACACATATAAAATCACATATATATATATAGAAGGCATATACATTTTGCAGAATCTAATAGAATCTCGATATATACCGGATTCTATCAATCTACAAGAGATGGGAGGGGCTGGCTCCATGTTGGTCCTGTTCGCTGCTCTGAAACTTGGCTGAAACTGATTGAAAAACACCATTCCGGCTGAATTGTTGTAAGAGAAAAACACTGTTCCGGCTGAAAAAAGAAGTCGAATATGGGATAAGCCGAATAGGGCCGTTACAGTCGTGCAGCTAAGTTTGAGCAGAAGAGCGCTATGTACTAGTCCTGTTGCAGTCGGATTCGGATAGCGTGCCATAACTGCGAGTCTCCGTGTTCGGTCTTCCAATCCAACAAGGAGAAGAGGAGTCTCCGTGTTCGGAACGGTATCGAGATACGCGCAGGCACCGCCGCTGGGCGGATCTCCACGGGTCCGTGTTCGTGTCCACCGCCGGTACGGTGCTCGTGCGTCTCCCTTCGTACATATATACCTTGTCCGTGTACGCGGTGGACCGGACATGCACAATATCGCATAGCTCCTGCAACGCCTGATGGTTTTAGAACACACAAATCACAGGCCTGTATGCAAATTGGCTAGCCTAGAATCAAGAAGAACAAGTATGAACTCGCGATGCACTGGAACGCAGAAATGACGAACGGCAACTGTCAGAGGACAGTGCTATTTTCCACGGATTAATATGATCAGTACATCACAATTACAATAGAAGTTTTTCTCACACTCACAAACTCTGAGGTCTAAGCTACTTATACCAGTAACTCTTACACACGATACCTGGCTAAACAACCACCTAAGACACAGATACAATGGAGTAGAAAGCAACCGTCAAGCGACGTCGTGTCGTGGGCGCGCTCACCGCGTGCACAACAACTGCCTGAGTTCAAACATGTAGCTTCCCGCCTTCGGCTTGGTCAGACTCTGACACTTCCATGCTATGACAGAATTACACCAACATACTCCCCCCTAATTCTGACATGCACTGAGGTCACGAACGCCAAGTAAGTGCCTCATCATTGCCAACTTCACTGCTGGCAGCGCCTTAGTCAGAGCATCTGCCTTCTGTTCCTCGATGCTCACCCTCTTCACCTGAAACTGACATCTCTCAACACATTCTCTAATGAAATGGTATTTTGTATCAATGTGTTTACTACGCCCATGGAACATAGGATTCTTCATTAGAGCAATTGCTGAGTTGTTGTCAACATACAACTTTACTGTCTGTGGTGGTAACCCAGTGATCTCGGCCAGCAGACTTCTCAACCACAAACCCTGCATAGCTGCTGCAGTAGCTGCCATAAACTCAGCTTCACATGAAGATAAAGCTACTGTTTTCTCCTTGTAAGAATTCCAAGTGATCAAACTCTCATTGAGATAGAAAACCATCCCTCCTGTACTTCTTCTCCCAACAATATCCCCTGCACGATCACTGTCTGAATAGTCCACTAGCACCTCCTGCTTACCTTCCTGAGTATACACCAAACCATAGTTAACAGTTCCCTTCAAGTATCTTAGAATATGTTTGACTGCTCTTTGATGCATCAATGTTGGCTTCTCCATAAATCTACTAGCCATACCCACTGAAAAAGACAGATCAGGTCTTGTATGCAGCAGATATCTGAGACAACCAATGACTTTTCTATACTCAGTTGAGTCCACAGACACACCTTGCTTGTCTTCATCAAGTTTCACCCTAGGGCTCATTGGAAGTTTTGCTGAATTGCAATCTGCCATTCCAAACTGTGCTAGTACTTTATTGGCATAGCTAGACTGTTTGATTGTGATATGATCTTTCTGCTGTTCCACCTCTATCCTAAGGTAAAAGGACAACAGCCCCAAGTCACTCATATCAAATTCAGATGTCATTTGTTTCTTGAACAGATCAATCTCACCTGGATTTTCTCCTGTAGCAATCAAATCATCAACATATACCCCAAGTACCACTGCACTATTTCTAGTACCCCTCTTATACACAGCTGCTTCACTTGGACACTTCTTAAATCCAAGTTTCTTCAGGCTTTTGTCCAACCTGATATTCTAGGCCCTTGGAGCTTGTCTCAACCCATAAAGAGCTTTACTGAGTTTGAGTACCATCTTCTCTTTTCCCTTCTGCACATAGCCTTCTGGTTGACTTACATAGACCTCCTCTTCAAGTTCTCCATTCAAAAATGCAGATTTGACATCTAAATGGTGAACTTGCCAACCCCTATTTGTAGCAAGTGCCAGCAGCAACCTTATTGTATCAAGCCTGGCCACTGGAGCAAATACCTCATCAAAGTCCACTCCATGCTTCTGCACATATCCCTTAGCAACCAATCTAGCTTTGTGCTTAATCACATCTCCCACTGAATTTCTTTTTAGCTTATAAACCCATTTAAGTCCAATAGGCTTATGACCAGATGGTAACTCTGCAAGTTCCCATGTCCCATTTTTGCATATGGACTGTATTTCACTGTCCATAGCAGCCACCCACTCCACAGTTTCAGCAGCTTCTTGGTATGTGGATGGCTCTTCCATCATTGCAAGCAATGCACTGAATTCTGAGTCTGATGTCAAATCAACTTCGCTAGTTTCATCATAGACTTCATTTAAGTTTCTGAACCTCAAAGGTTCCTCATCATAGTCACTACCATTTCCTGGATCCTCAGGTTGTTGATCGCAACCTGCTCCATGTGCAAAATTTCCAGAATTCACTTCTTCTGTTTCTATTGTCGGTTCTGGAATAGTAACTGAATGCTCTTCAGATCCTGTACTGACTGAACCTGACTCTTGGACAGCTTCTCCTCCACTTGTTGATCCAACTACACTTGTTGACCCAACAAGAGAGCCATGCTGAGAGTTCTCACCCCATCATTTTCATCAGCAAATCCCACATTATGAGTAATGAAATGATCTTGCTTTTCTACTGTAAAATCTGCTTCTTCAGAAAACTCATTGCTTGACTTCCAATTCCAGCTCTTAGACTCCTCAAAAATAGCATCTCTGCTCACCACAAGTTTGTTAGTCTGAGGATTAAACATCCTATGAGCTTTACTCCCCTCCTCAACTCCAAAGTAGACCATTGGAGTGCTTCTGTCCTCCAATTTTCTCAGGTGTGGCATTGTGTTTTTCACATGACCCACACTGCCAAACACCTTCAAATGACCAAGATGAGGTTTTCTACCATTCCAAAGCCTTAGTTGGCAACCTATTCAACAAGTATACTGAATGTCTGACAGCTTCTCCCCAAAATCTTCCTGACACTCTCATGCTCTTTAACAGTGATCTAGACATCTCCATCACGGTCCTATTTTTCCTCTCTACTACTCCATTCTGCTGTGGTGTATATGGAGCTGTGAACTACCTTTTAATCCCAGCCTGTTCACATATATCTCTGAAAGAAATAGATAAGAACTCCCCACCTCTGTCTGATCTTAGAATTTTGATTTTCTGTTCTAAATCATTCTCTGCTACTGTCTTAAACTTAGCAAATGCACAACTAGCTTCATCTTTGGACTTAAGCATAAAGACAGACATCATTCTAGAACAGTCATCAACAATGAGCATGAAACACTTGTTACCTCCTGTAGTTGTAGGTGAGATAGGTCCACATAAATCAATGTGGAGCAACTCCAAAGGCTTGCTTGCATGCCACTGTGCCATCCTAGGGAATGCCATGCGTGTTTGCTTCCCTGCCAAACATGCCTGACAGACTTCATCAGTGTGATCAATCACAGGAACACCTCCCACCATGGATCTTTCTGACAACAGCTTCAGCGACCGAAAGCTTGCATGACCAAGCCTACCATGCCATAGCCAGGCTTCTTCAGACACCCTTGCCATCAAGCACACTGGTTCTGAACTTCTCAACTCTGCTTGGTATAGTCGATTTGCAGTTCGACTAACCCTCAACACAAGCTTCAGTCTTACTTTGTCATACACCTCCAACCAATTGTCATCCATGATCACCTTGTGCCCGGCTTCAGTAAGCTGCCCCAAACTGATCAAATTGCTTCTCAGCCTTGGGATGTAGTACACATTATGCAACAACCACTGATCCCCATTTCTGCACTAAAACAGCAGTGTTCCCCTTCCCTTGATCTCCACTGCAGATCCATCACCAAATCTGACCTTGCCAACCACTCCCTTGTCAAGATCTTGAAATTTGCCTGCATCACCTGACATGTGATTGCTGGCTCCATTGTCCAGATACCAGACATTTCCTGTCTTCTTCTCTCCACCAGTCAGATGTAGCTCGGGCATCACCTGCCTTTCATCTAGGTACATAGCAGAGTGCTGCATCCCCGTGATCACCCTTGGCGTGAACTCGAGCGACTCAGGCACCTCCGTGACCGCGAGCATCAACACCGGCTCGATGTTCTCCACTCGAGCATGATGAGCTTCATCTCCCTTCTTCTCATCTCCACCTGGACAACGATTGGTGTAGTGACCAGTCTTGTGACATTTGAAACACTTGATGTGGCTCTTGTCACGTTTGGCCCCGCCTTCCTTGTTGGACGCATCCCCACGCCCGCCGCGGCCATGGCCTTGCCCACCGCGCCCTCAGCCTCGGCCACGACTCCCCCCGTACTGCGCTCTCCCCTTCCCCGAGGACTCCCCGCCTGACTTCTTGTGTCGCGCCTCCCACTCGGCCTGCGTGAGTAACAGCTGCCCGCCGTCACCCCTGGATCCACCCGCTCCCCGCTGGATCCGCTCCTCGTAGGCCTTCAGACGACCAACTGCCTCCTCAAAAGGCAATTTCTTCAGATCGAAGAACTGCTCTATCCCGGCGACAACTGTAATGAAGCGATCCGGGACAGTGTCAAAGAGTTTCTTCACCATCGCCGTATCATCCAGAGTTCCACCCAGGTTCCCGTACTTCACCGACATCGCCAAAATCTTGCTTGCATACTGATCAACTCCTTCATCATCCTTCATGCGCAGTGCATCGAACTCACACTTCAAAGTCTGCAACCTTGCCTCCTTCACACGATCCGCACCAACGAACCGCTCCTTGAGACACTCCTAGACCTCCTTCCCCGTCTTCTTCTTCGCCACTTGCATGAGCAAATCATCAGGTAGGCACTGAAGGAGATGAGCCCTCGCCTTCCTGTCCTTGGCAGTTTTTGCCACAGCCGCCGCCTGGTCCTCTGCTGCCGCATCTGCCTCCTCCGATGGCTCTACTACCTCCCACACACCTTGATCCTCCATAATTGCTTGCACTCGGATGCTCCAGCTCATGTAGTTGACGCCCGTAAGCTGCGGATATGCATACCGCTCACCGCCGCCACCGCCACCACCTCCGTCGCCGCCAGAGCGATTTGATTCGCTCATACTCACATATTATGGTGGATCAGGCTATGATTACGGCTCCGATACCAAATGATGGTTTTGGAACACACAAATCACAGGCCTGTATGCAAATTGGCTAGCCTAGAATCAAGAAGAACAAGTATGAACTCGCGATGCACTGGAACGCAGAAATGACGAACGGCAACTGTCAGAGGACAGTGCTATTTTCCACGGATTAATATGATCAGTACATCACAATTATAATAGAAGTTTTTCTCACACTCACAAACTCTGAGGTCTAAGCTACTTATACCAGCAACTCTTACACACGATACATGGCTAAACAACCGCCTAAGACACAGATACAATGGAGTAGAAAGCAACCGTCAAGCGATGTCGTGTCGTGGGCGCGCTCACCGCGTGCACAGCAACTGCCTGAGTTCAAACCTGTAGCTTCCCGCCTTCGGCTTGGTCAGACTCTGACACTTCCATGCTATGACAGAATTACACCAACAATGCCGTCGTACGTGTCCTAGGCTCCTAGCCAGCCGCCGGCGGCCGGCCGCACAGCCGGAGCCGAGCGACCGCGTACGCACGTAGCAGGACCACCACGCCGCCGTACGTCGTCCATGCCGCGCGGCAAGATCGAGATGAGCCTCATCGGCGACGCACGGGATCGCGCCAAGGCCTTCGCTCGAAGGAAGGCGTGGCTTGTGAAGAAGGCGAAAGAGCTCACGAAGCTCTGCGACGTCGACGTCGCGCTCGTCGTCTGCGCCGGCCCCCACGGCGGCGGCGCGCCAGCCGTGTGGGAGTCGGACCCGGGCGTCGTCATCGACAGGTACCGCAGGCTGCCGGCGGACAAGCGGGCGAAGCACACGTACCTGGACTACGTCAACGGCCAGCTGGGCAAGGAGGAGCGCAGGCTCGACAAGAAGCGGAGGCAGGGCCTCAAGGCGCTCGCGTGCCCCGGCGAGGCGGTGCTGAAGGACATGAACCTGCAGGAGCTGCTCGCGTCCATCGACGCGGCGCTTCTGGCCACGGCTGAGAGGCAGAAGGCGTTGGGCGTCGCCGACAATGATGGCCAGCAGCTTGGGCAGCAGGTGTCGTCGGACGCCGTCGTGCCGGTCGCTGTTGGGCAAGGGAATGGTCCTCCGTTCGTCGGCGGCGATGACCTCGACGACATCCAGGCCTGGGTCGACGAGCTCATGTGGGACGGTGCCGAGCCGCTTCCGCTGAATAATGCCAGCATGATGCAGCCCGCGTCCGGCGTGATCCAGTACAACAACGGCAACGACGTGGACATGCTCAGCAACCATCAGTGCCAGGCGCAGATGCCGCCAGGCAATGGCGAGAACGGCTACGGTAGCCAGCTCCCATGGCACGCCTACCAGCCGAATACTACCGTCTCTTACCCTTATCACGGCTTCCCATGCACTGGCAACAACTACGGGGACATGGGCGAGTACTCAGATATGCCGGTGCCGAGCAATGCCGATGCCTACGACGGCTGGTACGATCAGGCCTGGTGGGGCGCGACGAGTCGTCATGCGACGCCGCCGTTGCCGTCTTGCCATCGGCGGCGTCGTACCCGTCCCTGGACATCGCCGGCAATCCTGCGTACATGCCACCGCAGCACGAGCACCCCAGCATGGGCATCGGCAGCCTCATGGATGCAGGTGGCCACGAGTATGAGACGGGGTGCTTGGCTGATTACTTGCAGTGCCCGGACGCCAGCCAGCATTTTGGACCGCTGCATTACCTCAGTGATATGGCACAGGGCATTAGCTACTATGATGATCTCGAAGCAGGCGGCTGCAGCTCTGGAAGAGCTCAACTCTTTGCTCAAAGTCACAGCTGCTCTAGGACACCACAGCTTAGTGGTTCAGAGCAGTCCCAGTCAGACGTGAACTCTGGAAGAGCTCAACTCCTTAATCGAAGTCACAGCTGCTATGGGACACCACAGTTTAGTGGTTCAGAGCAGTCCCAGTCAGACGTGGGACATCAGTATCAGGATCCAGGAGTACAGCATTTTTGGGTGATGGAAGGGCCGCCGGGTTCAACTGATGTCGCCACTGCAAGCGCCAGAGCCAGAGGGGGAGGGACATGGGCTAACAGTGGAGGTCTTTACCAACCATGGATTAAGCTAACAGGATCTGAACCTCTTGTACTAAGCATAAGCATTTGTTCTAGATGAACTCTTAATTGCTACAGTGTTGCAACCTGCAATAGTAATAGGGCATGGGCATGGCTATGTATGAAGAGCTAAACAACTTCACAAGAAACTAAGTATGAGATTTAGTTGAGAGGGCTAAGGATCATAATGTGATTGGAACTAAGTGGATCTTTCGGAACAAGCAAGATCAAGATGGGATAGTAATAAGGAACAAAGCAAAATTAGTGGCTCAAGGTTACACTCAAATTGAAGGTCTTGACTTTGGGGAAACATATGCCTCGGTTGCAAGATTGGAAGCAATTAGGATCTTGCTAGCTTATGCTTGTGCCAACAACATCAAGTTGTACCAAATGGATGTGAAAAGTGCATTTCTAAATAGGTACATCAATGAGCTTATGTATGTTGAGCAACCTCTCGGTTTTGAAGATGAAAAGAAACCCAACCATGTGTTCAAGTTGAGAAATGCTTTGTATGGATTGAAACAAGCACCTAGAGCATGGTATGAGAGATTGAGGGATTTTCTACTCTCTAAGGGATTCAAGATGGGAAAGGTTGACACCACTCTCTTCACCAAGAAGCTTGAAAATGACTTGTTTGTAATGCAAATCTATGTTGATGATATCATCTTTTGATCAACAAATCAATAGTGATGCTAGTGGCAACATGGTGGATCAAAAGATGTATCGGTCTATGATTGGAAGTCTACTCTATGTGACCGCATCAATGCCGGATGTAATGTTTAGTGTATGCATGTGTGCTAGATTTTAAGCCTCACCAAAAAAAGTCATTTGAAGGCAACAAAGAGAATATTGAGGTACTTGAAGCATACACAAAATGTTGGATTATGGTATCCCAAAGGAGCAAGATTTGAGTTGATTGGATATTCGGACTCCGATTATGCGGGATGCAAAGTTGAGAGAAAGAGCACATCGGGCACATGTCAACTATTGAGAAGATCACTTGTGTCTTGGTCATCAAAGAAGCAAAATAGTGTAGCACTTTCAACCGCCGAAGCGGAGTATATTTCGGCCGGTAGTTGTTATGCTCAATTACTTTGGATGAAGGCTACTTTGAGTGATTTTGGAATCAAGTTCAAGCAAGTGCCATTGCTATGTGACAATGAAAGTGCCGTAAAGCTCACCAACAACCCGGTTCAACACTCAAGAACAAAGCATATAGATGTCCGTCATCACTTCATAAGAGATCACCAATAAAAAGGGGACATTTGCATAGAGAGTGTGGGCACCGAAGATTAACTTGCCGACATATTCACCAAGCCACTTAATGAGAAGAGGTTTTGCAAGCTAAGGAATGAATTGAACATACTTGACTTCTCCAATATGTGTTGATGCACCCCCATTATATGACATGCCTCTCCTTCGAGCAATCCAAGGTAAAAGTTGATTGGCATGGCATACATCCTTGCTAAGGATATGATTAGTGCATCTAGACATATTTCACATTTGAATAGGCTCATTCATGAAAATCAAATGAATTTGATGCTTGTATGGTACCACTATTGCTTGTATGTTTGAAATGATCTAGTGGTAGCATATGACATGTTTGTGGGCTTGCAAACCTAGTGTTTGATTTAGAAAATGAGCTATAAGTGTTTAACTCAATATGGTACAAGATAACCCTTAATTGAAGGTGTGAAGAAGCTTGTCCTTGGATCAAACCGAGTTAAATATCCTTTGCAAGTAATCTAGATTGAACCAAATTAGGAAAATAATCCTCACTTCACATGATTTCACCCCAACATATCTATAATTTGAGGTCACCTTTTGTGCTAAATGTTGACATTGATAATCCTATCCTATCTACACTTTAAGCCTTTGTGGTCATTGATGACAAAGGGGGAGAAATAGTGTACAAAGATAGTGAAAAGACAACAAAGAAATAAAGGGGGAGAGATAAAACAAAGGGGGAGAGATAAAATATGACAAAGGAAGAGGATCAATTAAAATTTTGAGCATACAAATAGGGGGAGCAAGCTCATGAACTTGTATGGTAAATTTGAATGTGCATTACATATGTTTGCTTGCATGGCATAAATTTTTAAATTCAATATCCATGCTTGTGTGGTGTATACTAGTTGTAGGTTTGAATGTTGAAATGAAAAACTAGCATGCATAGGCTAAAGTAACTAGACCTATGTTCATTCTATGGAAACTAGACCCTTATTTGTAATATTGATCTCATAGGGTATTCTAGTTTTTGTGTATGTCTAGTTACTAATGGTGCTAAGGATGGTATGTTGGTGCACTCCGATTGATATCACGTTTCAAAGATCCATCTCTTATACCTTAGCATCATTTGGTAGAAATTGTCTCCTATATTTTCTATCTAATCATATGTGCAAAGCTTCAATCCAAACTCTTAGCACATATGTAGGGGGAGCAATTGCTATCATATGGAGTTCATGAAACTTGTCCACATCCTTTACACATGGTAAATATGCTTGGGCAAGCAACATGGATTCAAATGAACTTTAATTCATATCTTCGTATAAGGGTTGTCATCAATTACCAAAAAGGGGGAGATTAAAAGCTCTAGTTTGGTTTTGGTTAATTGATGAAACCCTAAGTGCTAACCTAGTTTATCAAAGTGATTATAAGATAGATAGCACTACTCCAAGTGATGAAGCAATGGCGAAGATCATGACGATGGTGATGGCATAGTGATGATCAAATGCTTAAACTTGGAAAAGAAGAAAGAGAAAAACAAAAGGCTCAAGGCAAAGGTATAAATGATATGAGCCATTTTGTTTTAGTGATCGAGATACTTAGTGAGTGTGATCACATTTAGGATAGATAGCCGTACTATTAAGAGGAGTGAAACTCGTATCGAAATGCGATTATCAAAGTGCCACTAGATGCTCTAATTCATTGCATATGCATTTAGGATCTAGTGGAGTGCTAACACCCTTGAAAACATTTGTGAAAATATGCTAACACATGTGCACAAGGTGATACACTTGGTGGTTAGCACATTTGAGCAAGGGTGAAGAAAATAGAGAAAGGAACTCAGTCTCACTGTTTTCACTGTGACCAGACGCTGACCTTGGGTGGACCGGCATGTTCGGTCAGGCGTAGCAGTGAAGATGCCAGCGTCGGTCTATTGACCGGACGCTAGGTCTGAATTGACCGAACGCTGGAAGTCCGGGTCTGGTCGAACTGACGGGTCAGCACAGTATCCAGGGTTTTGCACCGGACGCTGAGGTGTGTCCGGTCGAGGTGGACCGGACACATCCGGTCAAAGAAAACCTGGTTTGGAACCTTACTGTAAACGACCGGACGCTGGGGGTCCAGCGTCCAGTCATTTGTGCCGGAGCGTCCGGTCGCTACTTAGCCGTTGCGATTGGGTGGTTCCGGTTGAATGGACAATGACACGTGGCTTACATCGGTTGACTAGACGCTGGGTCTAGGGTCCGGTCAGCCCGCGTTATGCCCAGTGAAGGAGTATAACGGCTCTATTTGATGGGGGCTTCTATTTAAAGCCCCATGGCCGGCTCAAGCTCCAAGTCTTACACATTTTCATTGACATAGCAACCTTGTGAGCTTAGCCAAAGCCCTCCCACTCATCTCCATTATTGATTCATCATCATTGTAAGATTGGAAGAGAATCCAAGTGCATTGCTTGAGTGATTGCATCTAGAGTCACTTGGTATTCGTGTCGCGCTGCGAATTTCGCTTGTTACTCTTGGTGGTTGCCACCACCTAGATGGCTCGGTGCAGCGGTGGAGGATCGGCACGAGTTGGTGATTGTTCGTGGCCATCTCCGGTGATTGTAAGGGGAGTTGTACCTTCCCCGACGGAGTGCCGAAAGGTAACTCTAGTAAATTGCTCGTGTCATTGAGTTATCTCACTTGTGGGTCGGTTCTTGCGGTGTCCAATCGTGTGGACGAGGTTTGTGAAATACCTCTTAGCCGCCGAACCACCAAGTGTTGGTCGACACAATGGGGACTAGCATGTTAGCAAGCACGTGAACCTTGGAAGAAAAATCGGTTGTCTCTTGTCATTTGCATTCTTCCGGTAATTGGCTTGATCTTCATCTTGTAATTGGTTCATTCCTCTACACGACGGTATAACCATCCTACTCACTCGTTTATATTCTTGCAAACTAGTTGTAGCAAGCTCTTTAGTGTAATTAGTTTTGAGAGCTTGCTTTGCTATTTGAGTTTGCTTAGTGGAGCTCTTTAGAGTAGAAAGATTGAGAGCTCTTAGTGAGTAATATCATAGCAAGTTATGTGTCTAGCTATCATTGCAACTAGAATTGATTGGATAGGTGGCTTGCAACCCTCGTAGAGTTAGAGCAAGTTTGCATTACGCTATTTGTCTTACTAATCAAATTGCTCTAGTTGATTTGTAGAATTTTAAATAGGCTATTTACCCCCCTCTAGCCATATTAGGACCTTTCAGAGAGGGTGTTGGCGCAGCAATTGGAGGGCAAGGCTTCTGCATGGCAGTTGTGGGCTATGGTTTGGTGGAACCGTGTGCCAGTGGTGTCCACGAAGTTGGCAAGGAGGCCAGCGTGGGAGGAGGTGGCCAACAGAGATGTGTTGCTGAAGTGGCCTGCGTGGTGTGGCGGTGAGTGATTCCGCATAGCGGTGGCCGTTTCGGCGCAAGGAGACCCTTTGTGGCAGTTGGAGGCCCCATATTCGTCTTGCTATTTTCGGGGAAGCAACTTGGTTGCCGGGAGCTACGGTATATGCACCGGATCTCGATGGAAATGGACAACATGTGGATGACCAAAGGCAGCTGCTCATGTGTTGGGGTGACGGCTTGTAGCGGAGTGTGGCGGCTAGCCATGCGTGGCATGGGCTAGTCTGGCATGGGACAACGTCAAGTGATGGCGCAACAATTCTGATGGTATGGAAGCTACACAACTTGCAGTGACCTATGGTGGCTAGCCCTGCATGGCAGTGGCTGGCTCGGTATAGGGCATAGTCTGTAAAGATGGCGCAAGTGGTGCTGATGGCCTTTTCAACTTGCTGTCTTGATCGCTCAGCAACAGTGGCGCAATGTGGCAGCTGGCTGGTGTTGGATTGACATTTGCTGGTGGTGTGCTTCAGTGGTGAGGTGGTGTTGTGCCACGTGTTGAGGCCTTTTCCAATCGGTTGTTGTATTGTCGATAGATAGTTGCTTTTAGTTGTTGTGGTAGTTTCTTAGCTACGTTGCTTTGTTGTGGTTTTTACCCTTCGGGGTGGTTGATACGTTGTACTGTTCAGTCTGAGCTTCTTCTTGTTTTTAATATAATCTGCAGCTCTCCTGTTGATTCGTTTAAAAAAAGGTTCTATCTGTTTTGGGGGGAAAGCCGGAAACTTGTAAGGGGCAATTATGTATTTGGCACTCGAACAAACCAGTCTTCTTTATTTAGCACTAAAAATTTTGAACTTTCTTATTTGACATCGAGTTAAAATTTTCTTCCGTAAATGACACTACCGTCTATTTAAAGCATCCATCCATCAGTTGACTACGTTTGAACCGTCATGTTTCTTTTGAAGTACCAAAATGCCCCCGGCGGCTCGTCTCATGCCCAGGAGCTCGTGGACTCGCGAGGCAAGCGTGCAGGGCGCGGGCGAGGTGCTCCACCGTAGCTTGCTGCTCCTCGCGGCTGGACGCACGCTCTGCGCCACCGTTCGGCCCGCCGCCCTTTGGGCCAACACGCACACGTCGACCCGCGCACACGCGCCGCACCACCGTTCGCGTAGACCAGCACCGGGGCTCGCACCTCCACTCCGCTTGGCCCGCGCGCCACCGCTCCGGTTGTCAAGCACGAGGCACTCACTAGCTAGCACCCATACGTGCTAAGTGGTGGAGAGTGGAGATCGACAGGAGCCAGGGGCAGCCGAGGCCCGAGGAAGCCGCAGGGTGAGGACCTATATGTGCAGGGCCAGACTATCAAGTAGGACCACGTGCTCGAGGTCTCAGGCGAGCTGGCCACCGGTGCGTCCGTGCGTTGTTCCCTGGGGCCTGAGACGTCGCGCTGCTGTTGGCCCCGGAGCACTCCGTGCTCGGCTGGAGGCAGAACCGCCCAGATTGCGGGCCCTGTCGCCGACGCCGGCGCCACCGTCGTCGAGACCTCGCCGCGCAGCGCCGGTGCTCCCTCCTGGCCGCGTCTGGCCTCACCACGAAGGCACCGGTGCTCCCTTGTGGCCGCACCTGGCACCACACCTCCTCGTGGCCACGCCTAGCCGGGCGGGTCCGCGCCCGTGGCTCCTGCGTGCTCGTCAACGGTGGCGACCGGCAGCAGTCCGAAGGGGGCGCGTCCTTCCTGCAGCGCACAGCACACAAGCACAGGCGTGGCGGTATGGGCGGCAGCGGCATGGGAGGCCCTCATGCGTGCTCTGTGTGCCCCGATGTCGTGCCCTGTGTGCCCCGATGCCGTGTCCTGTGTGTTCATCGCCGTGCCTTGTGTGCCCCGACACATGGCGGAGCTTGCGCCGGACTCGGCAGATCGAGGCGCGGAGGACGCGCTGGGAGTCCCTCGCCCGCCAACGCTGGCCCCAGCTCGCAGCGCGGGGGCGCGGCGGGGCGGTCTCGCCCGCCGACGCTAGTGCCAGGCCGCGACGAGGGGGACACGACAGGGCGAGCTCCGCGACGGCCGTTCATGCGTAGCGTGCGTCTCGGCGAGGAGGAAGACGTCGTCGAGCAACTTCTCTGTCTAGAGATGACACGATGGCGCTGGAGCTCGACGCGACGCCGGTCATGTGGCTCTGGGCGTGGGACGAGCGGCGGCTGTGCTGCGCAAAACGCGGCCTCTCCTGCGCGCAGCAGCAGCTCGTGGCCTGGGCGGCGTGCGGAGGACGCGGTCGGCGTGCTGTTGCTGCTCGCCCGCATGACGTTGGAGCTCCCAGACCAACATGCTGCTTGCCCGCATGGCCATGTGGCCGCTGCCGCGGCGGCTCGCCAGCTCCACGCCGTCCGCATGCTCCGTGCGCCGCCTAGTTCACCCGCTTCGCGCCGGCCGTGTCCTTGGCGCGCCGCCTAGGCCGCGAGCTCCGTGCGCCGCCAATGGCGAGCTGCAGCAACAGCACGTCGGGCAAGCTTCGCGACGACAGTCAATGGTGAGCAACAGCAGCAGCAGCATGTCGGGAGAGCAGCAACAGCAGCACGTCGGGCGAGCTCCCCGGCCGCAAGCTCCGCGCGTTGCCCGGGCCGCATGCTCCGCCGGCCACGTGCGCTCGGCGTCAAACGCCGGTCGAGTCATGTCTTGAGCCATGATGTACGGTCATGATGGCATATACTCTCCTTTTCTTTTAGAAAACTAAAAGATAAATACCTTGAAAATATAAGTTACGTATTTTAACCCGTAGCCATCCTGAGCCATGCATCCTTGATCTATGGCCGAGATGAAAGGAAGAGTAAGGGGTATAATCTGTACCGGCTATTACCAATTTAAAATTTATTAATTATTTATTTGCAGTCTTCAATTATCAAAAATCCATATTTTAGTTCAAAGTATATTTATGATATTTATGATTTTCTTATTTGACAACATGTCTATTTATTTTTTTCCCTATTTAGCATCATGGACTTTTGCTACAATCAAGGGCATTTATATCATTTTGCTATCCATTTGACACTGTTACTGGTCTAAATTGACGACAATGTCATTTACGAAAGAAAAATTTAACTCGATGCTAGATAAGGAAGTTCAAATTTTCTAGTGCTAAATATAAAAAACCGATTTATTTTAGTGTCAAATACATAATTCTCTCAACTTGTAATCAAGCAGCTGAGCTTGGAGATACGGAAATTTTGTACGGAGTACAAGTATAATAACGGAATGCAATTTGATGAAATTATTACAGCATATCAAAATTACATTCAGTTCCTGCCATCAATATGACGAAAAAAGTAAATATGATGAATTCAACAGATTTTTTTTCGAAAAAAATAAACAATTTCCTTTGAACTCATACCAAATTGTCAGGTTTTGGTTTTGACGCAGTATGGTTTGACGACATAAGCCTGTTCGCTGCAGCAGCTGCTGCTGTTTACACAGTATCATGTGAGAAGCAGCTGCAGCAACAGCCACAGCAATAGCCGCTTATAAGGGCACCAGCAGTGTATAGGAGCACCCTTGGTTCTATATAGAAGCATGCTTTACTTTGTTCAAAATGTCACAATGTATAGGAACGGTATCATTATTGAGGTGTGGACCCACAATAAGAAAAAAGTTGCAATGTCTGAGAGGGAGTAGATAAGATTGGGAGAGAGAATAATATATTTTATTTGATCGGAGCCGGTTCAATCTATAGGAGCTGATTCTTTGTTTCAGAGTATAGAAGCGACGTGCGCAATGTATAGGACCAGGTCGTCCTGTTACAGAACCAAGGCAAATGAGCACACTGCGGACGCTCTAAGGGCTTCCGAGCTTTTGCCAGTACAACCATTGCACAAATTACCCGACTGCCATTCGCGACCACGGCCGCCGCTCGCCAGAAGGCCAGAATGACGCCTCGGGTGCTCCTCTCCCGCCTGCGCCTCGCCCCTCTCCTCCACGACGGCCACCACCTGCGATGCCCTCTCTCCGCCGCCGCTGCCAAACTACCTGATGAGTTGCCTCCTGGCGCGCCGCCGCCGACCTCCGACTCCAGGCTCTTCGTCGCCGGTACCGCTCTGCTCTCCCGCATCCGTGTGTGTCTCCCATAAGATTCCCGATTGCAATCATAGCTCTCACCGTACTACGTTACTGTTTAACGATTGCGGGTGCAGGGTTGTCGTGGTCCGTGGACGAGCGCTCCCTCACGGACGCCTTCTCCTCCTTCGGCACCGTCACCGAAGGTACGAAACAGATTCGCGCACTGGAACGGCACTGTTACTAGGAACTTATTAGGAATGTCCAATTTGGTTGTGTTTAATAACCTCTGCGCGTTGGGGTTTTTTGGGTTCGGTTCGAGGTCAGATGGTGCACGGGGTAGGTGTTCGGCCAAATGCCGTGGATACAGTGAGCCACTCCATCGTGCCCAGGCCCGCAGCCTGTTCGACGAAATTCCTGTTAGGGACATGGTCACCTGCTCAGCGGCAATCTACCGGCATGCGAGGAGCGGGTTGTTTCATGAGTCAGCTGGGCTGTTTGTCGGCATGATGAGGGCAGGTGTGTGCCCAAACTCGTTCACCTTGGTCGGTGTGTTGCTTGCGGCAGCTGGTCTGGGTGATGTTGTGCTTGCCGAGTGCATTCATGGGTGGGCTGTAAAGAGTCAGTTGGAATCCAATCATTTTGTTGCAACCGCACTGGTGGATGCATATGCAAAATGTGGGCGCCCCATGAACGCATTGGCGTTTTTCAGCGGTTTGAGGGATCCTAATGTAGTTTCCTGGAACGCGATGATCTCCGGGTTAGTGCACAATGTTTTGTTTGAGGAAGCAGTATTGGCGTTCAAGAGGTTGTGTTGTTGTTTTGGGTCAGTTCCTAATAATGTTGTGACCGTGATTAATGTCGCTCAAGCGTATGCTGGTTGTGGTGACCTTGGAATGTGCAAGAGTGTACATGCTTATGCAGTTAAGATCGGCTTTGATTTGGATGTCTCGGTGACAAACTCAATACTTGGCATGTACTTGGGTTTTGGGGACATTGAGATTGGAAGAGAGATTTTCAGGAAAATTATTGTTCGGAATGTGGTTACTTGGACAATGATGATGGGTTTCCTTCTTGAGCAGGTGCATGCTGGTGAAGTTATAAATATCTTTGTTCAGATGAGGTCAAATGGCATAGTTCCTGACAGGGTAGCAATGGTCAGTTTGGTGCAAGCTTGTGCACTTCTGGGTGATGCAAGGAGAGGAAAAATGGTTCATAACCAAATGATCACCCGTGGGTTTAGTAGTGAGCTTCCTGCAGTTAATTCATTAATCACTATGTATTCCAAATGCAAGGATTTAAGTTCCGCTAGAGTGTTGTTTGATGGAATGAGGAACAAAAGCTTAGTTTCATGGACTGCAATGGTTTCAGGGTATATAGGAAGTGGAAGAGCCCTAGAGGGGATGCATCTATTTGGTAAGATGAGGCGTGAAGATATTTTTGTGATTGATTCTGTGACATTAGTCAGCTTATTGACTGGATGCTATGAGACTGCTAAGTTTGATCTGTGTGTTCAACTTCATGGGTATAGCTACAAGTCAGGTTTGTATCTGTATAGACCTGTCCCTAATACCCTCATGGCAGTTTATGGTAAGTGTGGATATGCCAGTTTAGCTCATAAAGTATTTGATGACATGATTTCTCGAGATGTTGTCTCGTGGAATACCCTGATATTATCCTATGGTATAAATGGCCAAGGAGAGCAAGCAGTAGCACTTTTTAATGACATGGATGAATCTAGTGAAGAGCGAGACAGTGTAACATACTTGAACACAATGCTGGCATGCAGCCATTCTGGACAAGTTGATGATGGGTTGATCATATTCAGGAGAATGATTAATGAGAAACGCGTAAATCCATGCCAGGAGCACATTGGATGCCTAGTAGATATGTTGGCAAGAGCTGGTCGCTTGGATGAAGCAGCAGAAGTGGCTAGCTTGACTAGCAATGAGGGAGCAAATCCTTGGAAGGCTTTGATGGGAGGAGGTCACCTGCATAGTCACACAGAATTAACTGAAGTTGCTGCTGAGAAGGTGCTGAACGCGGACTCATTTGATAATGGTCATGTTGTGTTACTTTCTAATGCTTGTGCATCTGCTGGGAAGTATAGTGATGCTGAATCTATCCGATCCTGTTATTCGAAACAAACACAAAAGAAGATTCTAGGGCTTAGTTCCATTGAGGTTATGCTATCCAGCACAAGATAGCCACTATACTTCTTGCAATGGAAGGGAAAAGATACATGAGACAATTACCATACACTATCTGTCTGTCTCAAAGTATTGGAGATCTGTTTTAGGCATGAAAGATGGAGTTTTACTTTGCAGACAGCCAGGTCCCATGTGATTAAAAGTGAAACATCAAGAATGAGGCTTCAGATATCACATTTGTTGCATTGGTCTTTATATTGTGATAGACTAAGAGTTTTTCATCTTGATTCTAGTATGGTTGAATCAGGAGCCTTACGTCATGTGAGTATGGTGTTTATCTGGTCGTATTCTGACCCAATAGAAAACTTGTTGACTACACCATCAGTTCAATTGCATCTGTCATTTTGTGTTTCCTTAGTACTTTTACCTTGGAGTACTAACCATATCTGATGAAGGGCGGGCCTGGTGCAAGCGGTAGAGTCTTATCGCCTGTGACCGGAAGGTCCCGGGTTCGAGTCGCGGTCTCCTCGCATTGCACAGGCGAGGGTAAGGCTTGCCACTAACACCCTTCCCCAGACCCCGCACAGAGCGGGAGCTCTCTGCACTGGGTACGCCCTTACTAACCATATCTGATCTGTATCAATATCCTCCTCACTATATCCACTCTTTGAATACAATCATTTGCTGATTGTGAACATGATACAGCCTATGGTCCATGCTTCATTGCAAAGAGTTGGCACAAAGCCTGAGATAATCTGAAGTACTTGACTTTTGAAAAATATATTATGGTGCATCTGATCCATGTGACAATGTAACATTTTACTTGAAGTAGTGCCTAGGAAATTGCAAAAAGATAAGGTCGATTTTACTTGAAATATTTTATGAAATTTGTGCCTCATTTGTGCAGCCCTAGATCATGTTTGTTGCAAGAGTGCAAGTTTCTGCCATGTTTTGCATCTTATTTGTTTGTCCCTATTTTTTTTTAGGCAAAATGTCTGTCCCTATTTATCAGGCACTTAAAAGTTTATTGGATGTTTGTTCATGAAACTAATTGTTTGATCACACCCTTGTTTTAAAGTTTTTCACACTAACATCGTGTATGTTGCTGTGCTATTAGCCTACTACCAACAAAACCATAGTTAACAATGTTGACGCTAAAATAGCAACAGTTAAGAAGTGTTATGGTTGTATTACTCCAGGGGTAGCTATCATGTCATGGCTACACATGCATTCTGGCTATTGTTTCTCTTCATCTGTGGTATGTGATTATAGGTTAACCTAGTCAGGGGTTTACTCTTCCATTTCATGGCAGTGTTCATATACTTGAAAACCAATAGGTCAAGTTATTTTTGTGTTTACCTGGTGTTGAGCTAGTGCGATAAGAAATAACTTTTTATGCTTTTGGCCTATTTGCCCCCACGAATTTTTACCAACTTTGTATTTATAAGGTTTAAATAATTTAGTTATAAAAGGGCCTTTTGCTTTGCAGTTAGAATAATGTATGACAAAAACTCTGGAAGGTCAAGAGGCTTTGGATTTGTTAATTTCTCAAATGATCATGAAGCTAAGTGTGCCAAGGATGCTATGGATGGGAAAGTACAGCCTTATTCTTTCAAAAACATGTCAGTTATTGCAGTTAGAAATGAAGCATTGACCTATATTAATTCTACAGGTAATGCTAGGGCGGCCATTGCGAATAAGTTTTGCTCTTGGAAAAGTCCGTGGCGCATCAGTTATTGTTCCTCGACTTTCTACGGTGAGAAAAAAAAAAACTAGCAATGACATGTTCGTTCACTTTGTTACCGGAAACCGAAGCACGCCTGCTATTAACAAGTTGGTCTTTAGAAATATTGCTTCTACTGGCCTTTTGTCATCTGCATATATAAAATATTTCTAAAAGTTAAATTAAATCTGTGGAAATTGTAAAAATTGAGGTTCTTGCCTCTTGTTCATAGACCAACCCTCAGTTCAGTTGCTTTTTTTAAAAGTTGATCTGCTTGTATTGGCCCTACACTCCTACAGAAGCTTTAGAAGCTAGCTTGAGAGTGATTGATGCTAGGAGTGTTAGCAATTGGTTGGAAATGCCGCACTGAGACAGGCTACAGTTGTGTTTAGAAGAAAAAAATTAACCGTTTGATGGCTAAACGACTGCTGAGTAATCAACAAACTGCTTGCTGTTTCATGTTCTCTCAGAATTTATTTTCCTTTTTTATTTCTTTTCGAGAGAGATCTACTTGCATTTTGTATTTAGGTATGTGATACTGTGAACTGTGATAGGCGGCTACCCATACTGTGCGTACTCACCTAAAATTATTAAATTCGAAACCTGATATAATTTGGCAATTTACTTCTTTAGATGTTCACAGTATCGGGTTATATGTTACCGCAGCTGACTGGTTTGCTCAATTACTTCCTGTAACTGTCAGTTATGATTAGTTGTATGAAGTATGAACCCTGGTCCCAAGTACCAATGCAATATACAGGAAATCTAATACTATATGCAGTGAAGTCCGTGAAGAAATTGGTGCATTGCTGTGCTTATGTGTTACACATATTACATGGAGCCTTAGCTTCTACTCAAGTATGAAAGTGTTATGGTCGGTCAAGTGTATCAGAGGCGCAAGCGTGCACGTGGCTAGGTGCAACGCGCGCATGCGCCGGCGCTGGGTGACCGCGCCCAGGTTCAGTCCAGATTCGGAGTCCTAGTTTCTAGGATCTTGATTTGATTCAGTTCAAGTTGTTAGGCAGGGAGTAATTTTAGGAACTTTTAGTTGTAAGATTGGGACATATAAGCCAATCAATTATTCAATAATGAGACTAGCTAGAGATTGAGAAAGCTCTCTCTCTGGCCCTTGAGCCCCAGTCGACTCTCTCTCTTGTCTCTGTTTGCCGCCGGCCGTCAGGACGGCGTCGAACGTGCACCACCGCCGAGAGACTCGCCCCAAACCTCCCACGTCCCATAGCTACAACCTCCGGAGCATCACTAACGATCCTAACAATCTGGTATCGTGGTCAGGCCTGATGTCCGGAGTTAACACCACCACCGTTCCGCCCACCTCCGCCGTTTCCCCAACCACCACCGCCGCCGCAACCAATACCACCACCGTGACCACCACCACCGTTCCGCCCCCGCCACCACCCTCATCTCCGATGGACACCCTCGCTGCGGCCGTTTACGGTCTGCAGCGACAGATGGGCCAGTTCGCCACAAGGCTGTCGGCCATGGAGGGCCGCACTTCACCATCACCGGCCGGTCCATCGTCCCTCGTCTCGCCGTCCACCGCTCTCCCGTATGGGCTGCCGGGGTACGGCGGCATTCCACCGCTGCCTACCACGGACTCTGTCGTGGTCCATACCGCGGCGCAGGGGCAGCAGTCCGGGCCACCACCGATGCTGCCAATCCACCAGATTCCGTTCCCACACTTCGCCGTCTCCATTGCCGTCGTTCGACATGTCCCTGCCTCAGCAGCAACCGGCGCCGTACGAGGGACACGCGGACGCGTTGGGCGTTCCGCGCTTCCAGAAAGCTGAACTTCCCCACGTTCGACGGCGTCGACGACCCTCTCGGCTGGCTGAACAAGTGTGACCACTTCTTCAGGGCACAGCGCACGCCGGAGGGCGACAAGTTATGGCTGGCGTCCTTTCACATGAATGGTGTTGCGCAGCAGTGGTACTACATGCTCGAGCGCGACTACGGCGACGTCAGCGCCATCTCCTGGCCGCTGTTCAAGGCGCTATGTTACCAGCGCTTCGGACCAGCCCTCGCCACCAACCATCTCTCCGATTTGGCGCGGCTACCGTTCGAGGGATCCGTTCAGCGGTACCAGGAGGCGTTCCTGGCTCGGCTAGCGCACGCCGAGCCCCTCACCCCGATGCAGCAGGTGCGGCTCTTCACCGGGGGCCTACCCGAACCCATCCGCACCGATGTGGAGCTGCAGGGGCCTACTGATCTCCAGCGGGCCATGGGATTGGCCCGTGCATACGAGCGCCGCGCGGCTGCCCTGGTGCCGGTGGCGCCCAGCCGACCACCACGCCCACCGCCGCGACAGCAGCCGCTGGCCCTGCTAGCGCCGACGTCGACACATCTGCAGCTGCCGCGCGCCGGCCGCGACCCCGACTCCTCCACCTCGACCAGTTCAAACGGCTGTCGCCAACGGAGATGGCGGACTGCCGGAGCAAGGGGCTGTGCTACAACTGCGACGAGCCGTACGTCCGCGGACACCGATGCCAGCGCCTCTTCTACTTGGAGGTCACCGACTTCCACGACTCGGAGCCCCCCCTGCCGGATGAGGAGCAGTCCCCACCGCCGGCGGTAGACGAGCTGCCACCGCTCATCTCGCTGAGCGCGATCACCGGCATTCGGACGGAGGACATGATGCAAGTCCACATCGCCATCGGCAACTACGAGCTCACTGCCCTCATCGACTCTGGGTCCACTCATAACTTCATCAGCTCCGCAGCAGCTCGCCGCGTCGGCCTCCACTTCCACGACAGCAAGGGCGCTCACGTGGTGGTTGCCAACGGCGACCGCGTGGCGTGCCGCGGCCTGGCTCGCGCCGTAGCCATCCGACATCGGCGAAGAACACTTCACTGTCGACTGCTACACCATTCCACTCGACTGCTACGATATGGTCCTGGGTGTCAAGTACTTACGCACCCTGGGCCCTATCTTGTGGGACTTCGACGACCTGTGCATGGCGTTCTGGCACAACGGCAAGCGCGTCCTCTGGAAGGGGATCGGCTCCATGCGCACGGACACTCCACCAACGGGGCGGCTGCATGCGGTTCGCGATGCCAAGCCGGCATTGTTGGACCGGCTGCTGGACTCCTTCAGCGACATCTTCGAGTCCCCAGCCGGCCTGCCACCCGCACGCCCCTGTGATCATCGCATTCATCTGCTGCCGAACACCGCGCCGGTTGCGGTCCGCCCCTACCGCTATCCGCAGCTCCAGAAGGACGAGTTGGAGGCGCAGTGCACGACCATGCTTGAGCAGGGCATAATTCGCCCGAGCACCTCTCCGTTCTCCGCGCCGGTGCTGCTAGTGAAGAAACCGGACGCGTCATGGAGATTTTGCGTGGATTACCGCGCACTGAACGACCACACCGTCAAAGATAAGTTTCCAATCCCTGTGGTCGAGGAGCTCATCGACGAACTGCACGGCGCCAAATACTTCACCAAGTTGGATCTTCGCGCCGGGTACCATCAGGTGCGCGTCTACCCGGAGGATGTGGCCAAAACGGCGTTCCGCACGCATCACGGGCACTTTGAGTTCCTCGTGATGCCGTTCGGCCTTACCAATGCGCCGGCAACGTTCCAGGCATTGATGAACGCAGTACTGCAGCGGTTCCTGCGTAAGTGTGTCCTTGTATTTTTTGATGACATACTCATATACAGCGCCTCCTGGACCGAGCACTTGCAACATCTACGTGCGGTCTTCACCGAGCTCCGCGCGCATCAGCTGCGCCTCAAGCGCTCTAAGTGCGCCTTCGGCACCTCGTCGGTGGCGTACCTCGGGCACATCATATCCTGCGTCCGGGGTAGCCATGGATAGCGAGAAGGTAGCGGCTGTGGCGTCGTGGCCGCAGCCCACGTCGGCGCGTGGCCTCCGCGGGTTCCTCGGCCTCGCCGGGTACTACCGGCGCTTCATCAAAGACTTCGGCAATGTCGCAGCGCCCCTCACCAAGCTGCTGCGCAAGGACGGCTTCCAGTGGACCGACGAAGCAGCCGGGGCGTTCAACGCCCTCAAGGAGGCGCTGTCCACGGCGCCGGTCCTGCACCTTCCCGACTTCACCACTGGAGTTCGTAGTGGACTGCGATGCGTCGGGCACTGGGGTTTGGCGCTGTACTTCACCAAGGCGCCGGACCCCTGGCCTTCTTCAGCAAGCCATTCGCCGCCCGGCACTTGAAGGTGGCGGCGTATGAGAGAGAGCTCATTGGCCTTGTACAGGCAGTGCGCCATTGGCGGCCCTATCTGTGGGGGCGCCGGTTTGTGGTGCGCACGGATCACTACGCGCTCAAATACATGCTCGATCAACGACTCTCCACGGTACCACAGCACCAATGGATCAGTAAGTTGTTCGGGTTTGATTTCACTGTGGCGTATAGGCCGGGCCGGTTGAACACGGTTGCCGATGCTTTGTCTCGCCGTGAGCTGCCGGCAGAGCACCTTGCTGCCCTGTCATCACCCACGTTCAGCCTCTACGACGATCTACGCTGCGGAGCTCCAGGCTGACGCCACGCTGCGCCACCTGCGTGACACCATAACGGAGTCGCGTGGTGCGCCGTGGCACGTCGAGGACGGCCTGATCCTGCGTGGGTCCGCCGTCTACGTTCCGCCGACGTCCCGCCTCCTCGCCGACGTGCTGCAGCTGGCACACACGGCGGGACATGAGGGCGTCCAGAAGACCTTACAGCGGCTCCGCCTCAGCTTCGCCGTGGACCATGATCGCAGGGTGGTGCGCGACTACGTCCGCTCCTGTTCGGTGTGCCAGCGGAACAAGACAGACACACTACATCCAGCCGGCCTGCTGCAGCCATTGGATGTACCCTCTCAGGTTTGGTCTGATATTTCGCTTGATTTTGTCGAAGGGCTTCCCAAGGTGAACGGCAAAAGCATCATCCTCACGGTGGTCGACCGCTTTTCGAAGTATGCACACTTCATTGCGCTCGGCCACCCGTATACGGCATCCTCGGTCGCGCGCGCGTTCTTCACCGATATCGTCCGGCTACATGGGTTTCCGGCCTCCATTGTGAGTGACCGTGATCCCGTGTTCACCGGCAACGTATGGCGCGACCTGTTCAAGATGGCGGGCGTCCAGCTACGCATGAGCACTGCCTTCCATCCACAGACGGACGGGCAGTCCGAGGCAGTGAACAAGACCATCGCAATGTATCTGAGGTGCATCTGTGGTGACCGCCCTCGCACGTGGCTGGAGTGGCTTCCGTGGGCTGAGTTCTGCTATAACACGGCGTTCCACTCCGCCTTGCGCTCTACGCCTTTTCAGGTGGTCTATGGCCGGGCACCTCCCCCGTTGCTGCCCTATGAACCGGCCACGGCGCGCACGGCCATCGTCGACACACTCCTGCAGGACAGGGACGTCTTCCTGGCTGATGTTCGCGATCGACTCCTCCAAGCACAGAACTACGCCAAGAAGCACTATGATGCGCACCACCGTGCGCTGGAGTTCAACGTCGGCGATTGGGTGCTTCTTCGCCTCCTCCACCGCCCGGCGCAATCGCTGCTGCCTGGCCGTCGGGGCAAGCTGAGCCCTCGCTTCGCCGGGCCGTTTCCTGGTGCTGGAACGCATAGGCGACGTCGCCTACCGCCTGCAGCTCCCGGAGCATGCGCGCATCCACGATGTGTTCCACGTTGGCGTCTTGAAGCCCTTCCACGGCACCCCGCCCGCGACTACGCCGGCGCTTCCACCGCTCCGCAACGGTCGTATCCTTCAAGCTCCAGCCCACGCCCTGCGCGCCCAGCTCCGTCGTGGCGATTGGCATGTTCTCATCCAATGGGCAGGACTGTCGGCCGATGAAGCTACCTGGGAACCCCTCGCTGAGTTTCGTCCAAGCCTTCCCGGACTTCCAGCTCGAGGACGAGCTGTTTGTCGACGGCGGGAGAGATGTTATGGTCGGTCAAGTGTATCAGAGGCGCAAGCGTGCAAGTGGCTAGGTGCAACGCGCGCATGCGCCGGCGCTGGGTGACCGCGCCCAGGTTCAGTCCAGATTCGGAGTCCTAGTTTCTAGGATCTTGATTTGATTCAGTTCAAGTTGTTAGGCAGGGAGTAATTTTAGGAACTTTTCAGTTGTAAGATTGGGACATATAAGCCAATCAATTATTCAATAATGAGACTAGCTAGAGATTGAGAAAGCTCTCTCTCTGGCCCTTGAGCCCCAGTCGACTCTCTCTCTTGTCTCTGTTTGCCGCCGGCCGTCAGGACGGCGTCGAACGTGCACCACCGCCGAGAGACTCGCCCCAAACCTCCCACGTCCCATAGCTACAACCTCCGGAGCATCACTAACGATCCTAACAGAAAGACTTCATTGAATTTATATATACTGTCACACACTTCATGAAGTTCCAATATAATAGACCTTATATATTGTTGTTGTTTGGATAATAGACCTTATTTATTGTTTTTTTTTTAAGTTTTGTTTGGATAATGAAGTTAAGTTACCATGACTGGCTGAACTGTAATTCACTTGTTCTTCTCTAACATTCACAAGATACATATTACTATAAAGCATCTTACAACCTGAATATCAATTATCACTAAATCTGGATAGTATATAAATTACCCTTGAAAAAAATCATTTTCTATGCGCCTCTATCTATGTAGCTTCTTCTTTGGCATGACTTTTGATGGACTCTTCAGCATGGAGAGACATGACCTTATATTTATAGTAGCTAGAACATACAAGGAAGTAGAAAAGGTTCAGTGCTCCCAGTCCCAGGATGGCAATAAAATGATAGTAAAAATCAAGTTTGCCATTGTTAATATTGTCTGTTAACCCACTTGTGTGGCCATATCTGGCAGCAGTATTTTAAAGGCGGCTAGGCGTCCAGGCGAGTGCTGGGTACGCCCGCCTAGGCGACGCCTAGGCGACATGGCGCCACTGTTTTCCAAGGTGAGCTGGGTACGCCTGGACGCCTAGGCGACGCCTTTAAAACACTGTCTGGCGGTAACCTTTCTTGTGATGTTTACCAGCGGCTCAGTGCAGTACACAAATAGTTTGCTCTGGCTATAGCCTATAGCACAGAACAATAGGTATATGATCCTGCATTCCTGCTAGAGATTGCATATGCTCTGGAAACTGCTTATTATAAAGTTCTATTTGTCCAACTATGATGAAGGCTCAACAATATCCCATTAAAACCAATTGGGGTGCAAGCCACAAAACTGTCATAGGTGATATACCTCCATGAGACAAAGCTGAATTCCTCCTTTTATGCTCATCAAGTTCTGCTACCACCATAGAAATAGGAGAAATTACCAATCTCACACCTTGTTTCTGTAGAAGTGTAATTCCACCTTCCAGCCAAGTGAATTTTCTAGCAAGAGGTACCATAATTCGGTCGTAGATGGGGATGACCACAGCTAGGGTGATAAGGGATATGGATGTAACAGAGCCTGCAGGAATTTCAAAGTGTGGGCCTAGGTGACAGTCCATGGTAAATGCTTTCAATATTATAAAGGTGAATTGTTGAGGCATTGTAACAAACATAATATTCCAGAAAAATAAATAGGCAAAATAATTACCAAACATTTGACTTCCTCTATTTGCTGGATATTGCAAATTTCCCATGAGTTTCTTGCAGAACCCTCATCGTTTATATCACCATCCCGCATAATTGCACCTTTGTTCAGAAACCTGAGATGAATGGAAATTGTGATACACCAGATAATCCTAGCATATTCACAGCTTTTCTTTTCACTTCATTCAAGCATGTATGACAGTCCACATCCCTGCGTGCATAGAACATTGTCTATTCTCTATGTTGCCTGTATGTTATTTGCCTTTAAATGGATATTACCAATTTGATTAGCTCAGTCCGTTCAAGACTTCAAGTCCTCTTTGACTCGAATTTTGGTGCCAATTTCTTCTTATTTACAGTGCCACATAGTTCCTCCTAGACTGGTTGAGATTTTTCTTTTAATATCCTCAACTAACGAATGTTATGTCAGTTTGTTAATCAGACAATTACCCTTGCGAGCAAATATTATAATGTAGCCTCAATCATTGACAATAAATTTTGCTTGGGAGAATGAGGGTTGCTTTTTGGAATATTTTAGTATGAAACATATTTTCAGATATGTTCGATAGATTCATTGTAGCTAGTTCTTTTTGTGCATGTACTGATATACAGTATTCGCTAGACCTAGTCAAACCTTTTATATCTTTCCATACTGTTGCTCATATATGGGGGCAGGGTGATACATATTTCGCCTAAATTGTAAAGTGGCAGTCTGAAAATGCGGTTGCCCCTTGTGGGAGGGTTGTACAGCATCAGCACTTGTTGATTTATGTCACGAGGGCATGGAAACTTGAGTCTTCTCTTTTAAAATGATGCCACAAAGTTGCACAATTCCAGAGAAGATGCTTCCCTCTGGTGGTACATGGACATAAAGTCTGGCACCAGCTGATGTTGGTCTGGACGTGGGTATGCCAAATCCTAGTGCCCAGCTGAGGGTCTGGATGTAGAAGACAGTCATAGATAATACCAGGGCAGCGGTACTTGTGCTATAGTATTAGTTATAATAGCTATATAAGCCCGTTCGATTTCTTTTATCAGTCTGATCCAATTGGTCTACTCCGAAAGGTAAACTGCATGACCGGATTACTCCACCACCAATAGTTAGGAGCCCTAGGGAAAGGTATAGCACGCCCAGCTGATGTTGATCTGGATGTATATGACAGCCATAGAGAATACCAGGGCAGTGGTACTTCTGCTATACAAGTACCGGTTATAATAGCTATATAGGCCCTTTCGACTTCTTTCATCAGTCTGATCAAATTGGTCTAACTCCAAAAGGTAAGCTCATGGTTGGGGATGGCTCCAGCACCAATAGTTAGGAGCCCTAGGGAAACATATAGCACGCACAGCTGGAGTGTTGCTGAACTATTGCAGTGTCCTACTTGGGATATTTGATTGCATATTGGCGGTTTAAGAGCAGGAAGTGACACAGTCAAAGTCACTCCTAGTATCCCCTGTTTTTGTTGGAAATAAACACATTGATTAGAAAGAAGCAATGCACAACTCCATCTACTATTAATATTTCAAGCATTTATTCTTTTGAAAAAAGAAACTCGGAGTGCAAAATGTGCAATCCAGCTACATTATGCATCTTGACGTGAAAGAATCGAATTGTGTATCATATGCTTATTTGCACTTAAGAATCTACATGAAACACTGTAGGATGCAGCATGGTAGGCATGACCGCATGAGCATGAATGGATGCATAGGGTGGCTGTAGCATGATTTTTCTGGCAAATATGTTGACCTATGGTCTGTGACTCCTTACAGCATCTTGGACCAGTAAAATACCATCAGCGGCTATATCAAGTTCTGTGAACTAATAGAACCGACTTAGTCTAATCTTTTGCCTAGGATCCTTGTGCTTGCCATTTCGTTTTATTGAGCCTTATGCTAAAGATGACAGCTGATTTTCCGTTCCATTTTGTGTTGACGAGCAGGTGAAATGAGCAGAAGCCTTGGTCGTGGCATGGACTGAAGGACATAATACCAGGAGGGTTGCGTAGCACCCATAGGATATTGGTTTTGAACCTTCCAAACTAAAAATCAGAGATGAAGGCACCTAGCAATGGCGTGAAGTTCAGGGTGGCGAAGATGATGCTGTTGGTTATGTTTGTCGCCTTGAGTTGCTCGATGTTGAAGGTTTCACGAGGTACGTTGTCAAGTTTGCAGCCACCCCGAATGAGGCCACCTTTTCGAATGTCTCGTTTGCTGCATCCCAAAAGAGTGCCACTCAAGTTTTTCCAAAAAAAAAAAAAAGAGTGCCATTCCATATACACTCTTCTTAAATTGATTCTCATGTAAGGCCTTGTTTAGATTGCAAAATTTTGCAATATGGACACTGTAGCATGTTTCGTTTGTATTTGACAAACTTTGTCCGATCATGGACTAACTAGGCTCAAAAGATTCGTCTCGTGATTTACAACCAAACTATGCAATTAGTTATTTTTTTTACCTACCTTTAATGCTCCATGCATGCGTTCAAAAATTGATGTAACGAAGAGAGAGTGAAAAAACTTGGAATTTTAAGGCAATCTAAACCAGGCCTAAAGATGTGGTGGCAACCGTCACTGCTCACTAGTAGTATACAAGACAGTTACAAACTGGCATATTCTTCATATCGAAGTGAAGCATAGCTACAGCCTATATTTGGAATGGAGGGATAACCGTCCTTTCTGGCTGCAAACCAAGGGGCGGCTGCCTGCCTTGCGTACTAGTCGTGTCATCTCGGAGATAGCAGCAGCAGACCATGGGTGAACCTGGGCTTCGTTTAGATAGGCACTGTAGCACTTTCGTTTGTATTTGACAATTATTGTCTAATCATGACCTAACTAGACTTAAAATATTTGTCTTGTAATTTACAATCAAACTGTATAATTAGTTATTTTTTTATCTATATTTAATACTCCATATATGTGTCTAAAGATTTGATGTGATGAAGAGAGAGCGAAAAAAACTCTAAACAAGCGCCTGAGCGAGAAGCCTGTTGCAGCCGTCAACATAGACAGAGCGTGTCCTTTGCGTGGACGTTTTAGTCCTGTCACGCGCTAAACGTGGCCCTGGCCTCCGCCGGCATGTCGCGTGTGATTGTGTGCGTTGGGTCTCGGAAGCATCTGCAAAGCTGTGCCCGAAAGGTGCATGCGCACAAGGAGTAGACTGAGCACTGAGCCGGATTGTTTGCTCAGTGAACTAGTGTGAGCCGCTACCAGTTGGGCCTGCAGCAACAATTGGACTCAGTGTCAGTGAGGCGACTCATGCATAAGACCTTATAGGCTTATACGTCTTGAATACTGGGACAGTACTGGTTGACAAACACAGATCAGCTAGGTACTTATGCGAAACAATAACGCTCACTCTATCAAGAGATAATATAAAAAAACTCCACATATTATTGTTTTAATCTTATTTTAAATACAGTTTAAGCATCCTAAAAGATTGAGCTGATGAATCTCAAGATTAACAGCGCCACCACAAGTGTCTCGATGTCGATGGGTAGGTCGTCTACTATAGAAATAACAGTGCCGCTAAGGACTCAAATTTAGGTAGACAAGTTTTGCCATAAGAAACCTAACCAGACAATGTATATAGTTTCCAAATTCACAAACTATCAACGGATAATTTATCACTGAATTAATAGTGTCGTTTCTTGCTGTCCAGAAAAATGTGAGCGTTGATTGCGAGTGGACGGGTAGGGCATCCTTAACCAATCTTGCTGTTGTATCTGTTGGATTCGCTCGCCGTCACATTTGTTTTGGGACTGCAAGTGAGTGGCCGAGGGCGATTCCAATAGGAAATCACAACCGTCATGACTTTACCTAAAGCCATGTTCCATTGTTGAGTGCTCCTTGTTAATAAAAGAATACGGCCGGCAAGCCATTATTAAAGATCTTTCGAGAACAAAGCCACGCATGTCCCATGACACGGGCAAAGGGTAAAAGGCGGCGTCGTACGTCTAAACCGCATGCTAACAGCGAACAAAATCACTGTAATCAAGCGAGATATATAATGCCTGCAAGCTTGGTGTGCCTCCTGTTGCATGCATCCATCATGACGCGTGTATGCATGACAGCTGCCGCCTTAGACGGACTCCAACAACGCGACGCAACCGCAAAATTGCGTCCGCCACAGTGCATTTGCGTTCTCAGAACCGGCTCCAACGGACGACGCAGATCCAGCACGCATTTTGGGTGGGAGGAGAGAGGGGAGGCAAATTTGCCTTCTCCCAGACGTGCGACCCAAACCTGTGATCGGGCGTCGGCACGCCGGGGGAGCACGGGCTCCTCACCGTGCGGCTCTGACCGGAGCTCCGACGACGGGGAGGAGCTGGTCGAGGTCACGCTGGACCTTCTCGAGGACGACGGGGCTCGATGCCGTCACCTCGCTCCTTGCCGACGGCCTCGGCAAGGTCGCCGCTGGCTGCTTCTCCCCCACGGCGACAGCGACTCCTTCGAGCCAGCGGCCGCGGCTGCTCCCGCGGCCGGCAAGGCGGAGCGCGGCCGATGCGGCGTGGCGAGACGGATTCGGCCCCCACCGTCCGCTGCGCACCTCGCTCGCCTGCCAGGAGGGGTCCCGCACCGCCGGAGGGAGGAGATAGAGGGAGAGGAGAGGGAGAAGAGAGGGAGGCCGAAGGCAACGACACGCCGGCACGGAGGAGGACGCGGCCGGGCCGAAGGCAGCGCACGGAGGAGGACGCGACCACCGGATCTTTTGCGTTGTCTGTTGGAAAGGGTGATGTTTTGGGTCCTAACCCATTGGCTGTGCGCGACGCAAAGGATGAAATGCCTTTCGTTTTTAGGTCCCCACGGTTGGAGACAGTCTTATACATCTAGAGTCTGTTTGTTTGAGCTATAGTTTTTGACTTAAAAGCTAGCTTTCTAACCCTCTACTTTTTATTATTGACTTTTGTAATAAATTTTTAGCTTCTCAGCGTTCCAAATCGGAAAAACACCTCTCAATATGCTTTTCAACTTTTAGCTTCTCAGAAGTTAGCTTTCTAGCTTTTTAAAGTCAACTCAGCAGCTAAACTGTTTGTTTCGGCTTCTGGCTCTAGCAAAAAGTTGAAACAACTAGCCCCCCTAATCCTCGATCAAGCTTTACACTATATGTCGGTGTTTCGAGTTACCACCAACAAGTAAATTTCTAATATTGTGCGTCTGGCTCGGATGGTGTGCTTAGAGGACCTGAGATTTATACTGGTTCGGGCAGAATGTCCCTACGTCCAGTTTATCGCTGTTGCTCGTGTTTGAAAGTGCGTTTGCCCCCTATGTGGGTTTTGGTGTATTGATGACATCCAAATTAGGGACTAACGTGATCTTAATGAGATATGTCGTAGCTATTAGTCCCATTAAAGATTCAAAGAGTTGATAAAGATGAAATGGTATCCCTCAGTTCTTAAAGTTGAAAAGGCGACGCTCTCCAAAGGTTTTAATTTTGTTTTTGAGTTTAGGATCCACCGCACTATAAAGAGGGATGCAAATTTAGTTGGTCTAAGGAAGATAGAGTGCTCAAGCATTAAAATAAAATCAAAAGAGAGACACTCTAGCACTCCACGAGCACGTAGATTATTTTTCTGTGACTGTCGGTGTCGGAAGTCCCGACGTAAGCCGGAACTCCCGACAGTCGGAAGTCACGACTCTTGCCGGAAGTTCTGACTTTCAGTCACTTAGCCTGCACAGTGACTGTGGACGTCAGAAGTCCTGACCCAAGCCGGGAGTCCCGGCATCGGTGGTTCTGCTGGCCGGCTGTCTGCGCTCGTCGGAACTCCCGACGTACGTCGAAAGTTCTGACTGTCGGAACTCCCGACCCAAGCCGGGAGTCCCGACATCAGCGGTGTTGGCTAGTTGTTTAACTGCACACATCGGAAGTCCCGACGTATGTCGGAAGTTCTGACCGTCGGAAGTCCCGATGCTTGTCAGGAGTTCCGACATTGACTTGTACGCACGGACTTCTGACCCTATGTGAACAGTGTTTTCTGTTAACGTCAGAAGTCCCGAGATCTGCGTCGGAACTTCCGGCGTAGATCTGAACGGTTAGATTTTCACTTGGAGTATAAATACCCATCTCTTCACTTCTAACCGTTACGAACTCATTTACAGCTGACCCACTTCGTGCTAAACAGCTCCCAAGCAACCAAAGCACCCCTCTCCTTCCCCCTTTGCTCTAATCTTCGATTTCCTTAGGGTTTTGAGTGAAAGGAGAGTGGATTAAGTGAGAGCATCACTTTGGCAAGCTTGAGCACTTGATTTCTTCGTCAAGCCGGTTGATTTTGCATCTATTACTCTTGGGGCTTTGCCCCTAGCCGGCTAGGCGTTGCCCAAGAGCTTCCATCTTGTGGAAGGGCATTGGAAAGTTTGTATTACCCTTGATTTCTTAGTGGAAAGCTCAAGTGACCTTTGTGGTCGCTTTGAGAGAAGCAAGGAGGTGGAAGAGACTCTGACCTTGGTGGCCACCTCAACAACGAGGACGTAGGAGCTCCTTTGTGGGGTTGCCAAACCTCGGGATAAATCCTTGTATCCCGTGTGCTTATTGTTGTGATTGCTAGAGATTATTTGTATTTGTTTGTCTCTTTCTCTCCCAAACTTTATTTTAGGGTTTGGACTCGATCTACGGTTTGGAGGCATTACGGCGTCAAGGGAGTGACCCTATATCTTCACCAAACCACTAGGAAGTGGGGTTGTAAGATTATTTATCCGCAAAGTTAAATTTGGCACTGCTTTTGTAGTTCACGTAGGCATCGGGACTGCTGACGATTATGTTGGACCTTCTGACGATGTCGGGAGTTTCAACCCAAACGCCGGGACTGATGAGGACATGGCACCTTCGGATACGAACAATGATTATAAGGTGCGCTCATTCCTACATTTGTATAGTGGCTTTGGTTATAATTCACTTGGTTCCACATGTACATGTCACTATTTGATTGTAGGTTCAAATGTGTTTCATAATAGAAGTTCATCAAAGTTGAACTTTCGGTTCGTCGGCAGCCCGATAGTGCCTCATTGGAAAGGCCATAACTCATCCATCTAGAGTGCGATCGAGGTCAATGAGCACTTGATGGAAAGCTTATTTGATAAGATTTCAAATAGATCTAGTTCCATCTCAATATCACGTCGGCAAGGCCTCCAAATCACCAATATATTCTGTCGCTATTTCTGGCGGGAGCTACACTATCGTCATGGGCTTGTTAGACATCCTTAGGACCTAGGCCTAAGTTGGAGCATGCCCTAAGAAGATGGAGAACGCCTAAGAGATGGCCTTGGACATCCTCCTCCTTGGCCACCACCTTAGGAGGCTAGCAAGGACGTCCAAGCCAAGCCAGAGGTCCAGTCCAATCCGAGTTCGAGTCTGCCTCGGCCGTCAGGACCAGTCTGCAATAAAACGGACGCCCAAGACGCATCCGAACTCCGTTTTTGATGATCCACATATCGATGGAAAGATAATTTCATAAGGAAACCAATGAAAGTGGTCCCACATCAAAATTCCATCAAAATCAATGGGAATCGTTGAAACAAGTTGACATCCAGAATCTGTCACGGTGCTGCGTCGTCGTCTTTTGGGCCGTTGGGCCTTGTAACGTGTTGGGACACCTTTAGGACGTGAAGAGGGATCCTTGGATGTCCCTTAGACTATATAATCAGTAGCCACCACCTACATTAGGTTTTGGGGTTTTGTTTTAGATTAATCTGTCATTGAACAGTCGCCGTTATCGGTTTGCAAGACCCCAACTTCGAGTGCTTAATCATTCATCTGCAATAGTCACTTTAATTGAGTTGCTTTTTATCTTGTTCTTGCTTGTGTTCTTCGATTCGCAGCAGGGATTAGCCTTCTTGGCGAGGTCAACCGGATTGTGACATGGTTGATAACTAGAGGAGACGTGGTGCTAAGGTTGTAGGGTTTGGGTCTTTGTGATCTGAAGCCGGATCGGTGTGTCGCTCTCCGAACAAATCGTTGTTTATCTTGAACCTGACGGAAGATCGAGACCCCCGTCTACATTAAGTGATAATCAGAGCTTCAGGTATACCATCAAATTCATATCTTACCCTTAGTTCGAGTGTTTTTGCTTTTATCCCATAGTCCAATGCCATATCTGTTTCCTATCCTATAACCATCCGCGCCATAGCCTTTGCATGATTCAGTTTCAGAGTCCGCTTTGTTGAGTTTGTGTCCTAGGACAAAGTCTTGTTACTGGTTTAGATTGTGTTCTTTTCTAGTTTGTGTTGATACCTCCACCCGCCGCTATTCCGTATCACCATCGGTTTGCATCTTGTGTCCACTAAATCCCTGATTCGAGCAGCTTCTTTAAAACAATCATAACTTTTGCATCCGAACTCGAAACAGGAAAAATTTTATATCTATGGAGAACGCCAGAAAATTTTAGATCTATTTCATCCTAGCTTTTCTAGGTTCGCAAAAATTAGATTTGCGAAATTCGATTAGGAAAATTGAGTTTCTGGGCCCACAAGTTTTGATATGCTTTTTAGCACAGTCCTAATTTTCTAGAGGCCACATCTTTTATTCAATTGAGCTCAAATTTTTTGTGGTTTATTCTTGTGTGCTCCTTGCTGAGAAAAAATATCAAAAGAGCAAAAGCAAGAAAAAAGATTGGACAAAAAATAAAAGAAAAAAATAGTAAAAGAGAATAGAAGATATCGAAAAGGAACACATAAGGAACACTCAATAGCTCTATTGTTTGTGATACCTTTTGCCTTGTTTACATCCGTTGCTACCTTTAATACTTGTTTCCTTTCATCCTTGTTTTCTCTCTTGTTTATCACAACTGGTGATAGAAACACGTATAGACCAGCAACTAGGACAAGTGCTCTGGATATTTATTCAATATTGTTGTCTGTCACTGACTTGTGTGCCACATATACATATTTGTTCTTTTGCGTGCCTCCCAAGCTCCACATATACTTCAGATCGGTACAGAAAAAGACCCTTGCAATCTCGGTACCACTGCCTCACAGGTATCATGAACCAGCCGCCGGTTGTACCGCCACTACTTGCATTGGTAATAACTTTGTAAGAGCTTGGTAAGACGCTTCCACTTGCTGTGAAAAGTGACACCACTGCAACCACATAGTCATTTGATAGGGATAACTTTCACCGTTTGTTCCTTGTTTTTGTGTTTACAATGATAGGTTGTTCGTATCCACCGACTTATGATGGTATAGGTGCTGATGAGTACATGGAGTAGGAAATTGCCATCAATAACATATTTGCTACTCGCTTTATGTGTCCAAGGAGGAAGGTAAAAAATGCAGCTAGTGTTTTCCGACATTCTGCTTTATCTTGGTGGGAGTCTTTAGATCCTTCTGATAAACCTCAAACTTGGAATGATATGAAACTTCTTATGCGAGAAACCTTTGTTAATCCATCTCCTATTTTGACTTCGTATGCTGAGGTGCACCATTTAGAGGAAGAGTCTGTTGTTATTCCTCTTGCTATGACTAACCTTCTATAGGATAATGTCCATAAGCGAGAGGATGACATGGAAGAAAATGAGGAGCTCACAACCTCATATGCAAATTCAGAACCATCACTTCACCATGCACCTATTACTCCTGCTGAGAACACAGGTAATGCCCATGGTCCTACACTCACGGAAGGTGAAAATTGTCTTAATGTACTAAATTTTTCCACAAACCATGCTGTCATAGAGCAATTGTTAGTGGAACCCTCTCTTGATTTATCTTTGTCCCATGATAATTTGCTTGATGTTCCTTGTGACAAAGATAAATTGGTTGAAGATGCTTTAGTTTTACATGTTTTGGAACCAATTACTTATGCTGAACATAAAAATTTGCTTCCCATTGCTACCGAAAAAGATGAAAAGAAATTATTGTATTCTTCAAATACTTTGGGTTATATTGAGTTTGATACTTTATATGCTCTTAGTAGTTTAGAAGAGAAACTTAAATGTGTTGAATTGTCGTGGTTGTCTACTTGTACATATCACTTTATTGGCAAATATAATTGTAAACGAGAGTATATGGTGCATCGTGTCTATATTTGTTCAACTCTGAAATCTCCTTTCATTGTGCAAAAATATGATCAACTAGAGGGCACCAATAGCGATAATGTTGTCATGTCGAAATCCCCAAGTTTTGTAATGAGGCAACAGGTTAAATTTCAAGAAGGGGAGCAATGTTGGCTACTACCAACAACTTGTCCTCCAGCTAAGCTCAAACCGAGGACGGTTTATTGTTAAGAAGGGGAGGATGATGAGGACATGGCACCTTTGGATACGAACAATGATTATAAGGTGCGCTCATTCCTACATTTGCATAGTGGCTTTGGTTATAATTCACTTGGTTCTACATGTACATGTCACTATTTGATTGTAGGTTCAAATGTGTTTCATAATGGAAGTTCATCAAAGTTGAACTTTTGGTTCGTCGGTAGCCCGATAGTGCCTCATTGGGAAGGCCATAACTCATCCATCCGGAGTGCGATCGAGGTCAATGAGCACTTGATGGAAAGCTTGTTTGATAAGCTTTCAAATAGATCTGATTTCATCTCAATATCACGTCGGCAAGGCCTCCAAATCATCAATATATTCTGTCGCTATTTCTGGCGGGAGCTACACTGTCGTCATGGGCTTGTTAGACATCCTTGGAACCCAGGCCCAAGTTGGAGCACGCCCCAAGAAGATGGAGAACGCCTAAGAGATGGCCTTGGACGTCCTCCTCCTTGGCCACCACCTTAGGAGGCCAGCAAGGACGTCCAAGCCAAGCCAGAGGCCTAGTCCAATCCGAGTTCGAGTCTGCCTCGGCCGTCAGGACCAGTCTGCAATAAAATGGACGCCCAGGACGCATTCGAACTACATTTTTGATGATCCACATATGGATGGAAAGATAATTTTATAAGGAAACCAATGAAAGTGGTCCCACATCAAAATTTCATTAGAATCAATGGGAATCGTCGAAACAAGTTGACGTCCAGAATCTGTCACGGCGCTGCGTCATCGTCTTTTGGGCCGTTGGGCCTTGTAACGTGTTGGGACACCTTTAGGACGTGAAGAGGGATCCTTGGATGTCCCTTAGACTATATAATCAGTAGCCACCACCTACATTAGGTTTTGGGGTTTTGTTTTTTATCAATCTGTCATTGAACAGTCGCCGTTATCGGTTTACAAGACCCCAACTTCGAGTGCTTAATAATTCATCTGCAATTGTCACTTTAATTGAGTTGCTTTTTATCTTGTTCTTGCTTGTGTTCTTCGATTTGCAGCAGGGATTAGCCTTCTTGGCGAGGTCAATCGGATTGTGACATGGTTGATAACCAAAGGAGACGTGGTGCTAAGGTTGCAGGATTTGGGTCTTTGTGATCTGAAGCCGGATCGATGTGTCGCTCTCCGAACAAATCGTTGTTTATCTTGAACTTGACGGAAGATTGGGACCCTCGTCTACATTAGGGACTTCCGACATTGACTGACAAATTTGAACTTAGCATTTGCAGTTAATTTTTAGATATGCCTATTCACCCCCCCTCTAGGCATTGTTAGATCCTTTCAATTGATATCAGAGCTAGGTCTTCTCTTTGCGCTTCACCGCGTGAGAAGAAACAATGTCGGAGTCCGACAAGATGCAAGCCGTTGCCACCGAGATGGCCAAGAAAATAACTGAAGAGTTGATGGGTGCTCAAGTCAAGTTCTTTCAAGATGCAAGATGAGATGAACAAGATGAAGGAAGAATTGAGCAAGAAGGTTGATGATGCAATAAGTGGCAAGAATGATACAAGTGACAAGAATGAAGCAAACAAAGATGCCGCTAGTGATATTGGAGCCGGTGAGCATGCTCATGGAAAGGAAATATATTCAAACATGAGTTTTGACTATGGACAACTCATAAAAGGTTCAACACTACATACTCCGTCCGTCAACATTGGTAAGCCACCTCACTTTGATGGAACAAGATACACCAATTGGTCTTACAAGATGAAGATGCATCTCATTGCAGTAAGACTTTGGGAAGTTGTGGATGTTGGTGTGATGATTCCTACCGATAAAGATAGAGAGATAACTCTGGAAGAAGTGCACAACCTCCATCAAAATGCACAAGCCGTAGCATTGCTTGTGTCAAGCCTAGCTTCAGATGAGTTTAGAAAAGTGAATGGAATGGAAAGTGCAAAACAAATTTGGGATACTTTGAAAGTGTCATTTGAAGGAGATAAAAGTGTGAGAAAAGGCAACATTGAGTTACTTCATGGTGAATTGGAAAAGATTTGTATTCTTGCAAAATGAAACAACACAATCCATGTTTGATAGGCTCATGGCATTGGTCAACCGCATAAGAGCTCTTGGAAGCACCGAATGGGATGACAACAAGGTTGCTAGAAAGATGCTGAGAACCTATAGAGCCAAGAACAACATGCTAGTGTCCGTGATCATGGAAAGGCCCGGTTATGATGAGATGACACCTCAAGAAGTTATTTCAAAACTCAAGCATCATGAGTGTCTAGATGAAGATGCAATCAATGCTCACAATCAAAATCCTAATACAATGGGATTCAACAAGAGTGCAGCCCTTAAAGCAACTCAACAACATAAAGGTCAAGGTTTAAGTCAAGAAAAGAAGAATAAAGTGAAGGATGATTCCTTAAGTGGAGAAGAAGATTCCGATGCGGAGGTTGCATTTGTGATTAGAAATCTTAGAAAGTTTATGAAGAAGAAAAGCAACCGCAAGACCTATGGTGATGGAAAGAGAAGGTTCAAAAAGAAATTTTGCTATGGATGTGGTCAAACCGATCACTTCATAGCTGATTGTCCTAATGAGAAAAAGAAGCACAAGCATGACAAGGATGAAGACAAGAAGAACAAAGACAAGAAGAGAGGGTGAAGCTCATCTTGGAGAAGAATGGGAGTCAAGTGATAGTGACTCAAGTGATGATGAGAAGAAGAAGAAGGGAGCCGCAAACATCGCCATCCACCACTCTTCTTCACCAACCATGATCTTTCCTGACTCAACTTCACCACCAAAAACTCTTCCCCAACCTCATCGACAATGACTACTACACCCCAACTTGTCTCATGGCAAAAGGGGAGAAGGTACATACTACACCCGTTTCATCTAGTGATGAGTATGATAGTTGTGATCATAACATAGAAGAAATTGAAGCAACCATGATAAAGAAATTTGGTAAAAAGGCCTTCACTAAAATAAAAACACTAATGAAGAAATTATAGAAGAGGAATAGATGCTTAGAGATGCAAGGAGATATAATCACTCAAGAGAGAGAGAGAAAAACCTTGCTCTTGAAGCATCTATCGCCGAGGAAAAGATGAAGGTTGAGAAGTTAACCGTTGAATTGTCTTTAGCCAATGACTCAATTGGGAAATTGACTAAGGAACATTCCTCGGTTAATGATCAAGTAGCTAGCCTCAAGAATGAGAAGAGTATAGCTCAAGAAAGCCTCACAAGCTTGGAAGAAAAATATTGAAATCTTGAGCTAAACTATAGTACTCTTTGGGCTAGCACTTCAACTTCTCCTAAGGCAACCGAAGACTCTAATGTCTCCACTAGTAATGGTTCTAAAAGATGCTATAAAATTGATATAAACATATATACAACTAACCTTGTTGAGTTAGAGAAGAAAGACAAGGAGATTCATTGGTTGAAGATAATCTTAAAGAATGGGTGCAAGTGTCAAGAGCAATCCAACAAGACTTTATACAAGTCATCAAGGCACCCATCAATCAAGGAAGGCATTGGCTACAATAGGTATGATGGAAAGGCCAATGGAAGGAACATGATCAATGGTGTGCCTTGTGTGAAGTTCAACAAGGGCGTTGCTCTTGATGAGCTAATATACAAGGCCAACAACAAGGTCTACATTCCAAAGATCCAACCTACAAGTACCAAGACAATCAAGACAAAGCAATCCGATGTCCCCAAGCCATAAGCACCACTTCCATGGTGCTATGCTAGTGACTATATGTGTTGTTGGGGCAAGGATGGCAAGATTGTGGTTAAGTTTGTTGGTGCCCAAAAGAGAAAGGAAATTATGAGGAGTGTTTGGGTGCCCAAGTTTTATGTGACTAACCCCCTAGGACCCAAATCTTTTTGGGTACCTAAAACAAAAGCTTAATTTATCCTTGTAGGAATATTCCTTCGGTGGAACAAGTTGGGTGTTGGATAATGGATGCACCAATCATATGACCGGAGAGAAGGACATGTTTATATCATTCCAACCAAGTCATGATCAAAGTGGAAATATTGTGTTTGGTGACAATGGAAAAGGAGAAGTCCTCGGTTTGGGTAAAATTGCTATATCAAATGATAATTCCATTTCAAATGTTTTACTTGTGAATTTGTTGAGATACAATTTGTTGTCCGTCTCACAACTTTGTGAGATGGGTTACAATTGTCTCTTTATGGATAAGGGTGTGGAAGTCTATAGAAGGGAGGATTCCTCTATTGCATTTACGGGTCATTTAAAAGAGAAACTCTATCTAGTTGATTTTACATCAAATAGAGTAAATCCCGAGACTTGTTTAATGGCAAAATCTAGCATGGGTTGATTATGGCATCGCCGACTTGCCCATGTTGGAATGAGGAACGTGGCTAAACTTTAAAAAGGCGAACACATCCTTAGACTAACAAATGTTTCTTTTGAGAAAGATAGGATTTGTAGCGCATGCCAAGCGAAAAAACAAGTTGGAGCTAAACATCCTGTCAAGAATGTTGTGACAACCGAAAGACCATTGGAGTTGCTTCACATGGACATATTTGGACCCGTCGCTTATATAAGCATTGGTAGTAACAAATATGGTTTTGTAACTGTTGATGATTATTCTCATTTCACTTGGATATTCTTTTTGCGTGAAAAGAGTAAAGTCCAAGGTATCTTCAAGAAGTTTGCAAAAAGAGCCCAACATGAGTTTGATGTCAAAATCAAGAGAGTTAGAAGTAACAATGGGACGGAGTTCAAGAACACCAACATTGAAGAGTTTCTTGATGAAGAAGGAATCAAGCATGAGTTTTTGGTTCCATACACTCCACAACAAAATGGTGTTGTGGAGAGGAAGAACCGAACGCTCATAGAAGCCGCAAGAGCAATGTTGGATGAGTACAAGACTCCAACCAACTATTGGGTGGAAGCGGTCAACATGGCATGTCATGCCATCAACCGCTTATATCTTCACAAGAAAAGAGAAAAGATCGCCTATGAACTTCTAACCGGTAAAAAGCCTAAGGTGCACTACTTTAGAGTTTTTGGATCCAAGTGTTTCATACTTAATAAGAAATCCAAGAGCTCTAAGTTTGCACCAAAGGTTGATGAAGGTTTCATGCTTGGTTATGGTACTAACAAACATGGATATCGTGTTTTCAATAAAACCACTGGTTTGATTGAAATCGCGGTAGATGTGACTTTTGATAAAACCGACGGCTCTCAAAAAGAGGAAGTCAATGTTGAGATTGCAGGTAATGAAGAAGCTACACATGAAGCAATCAAGAAGCTTGCCATTGGTAAAGTAAAGCCCATCGAAGATGAAGATGAAGACCATGTTGTGCATGATGATCTTGATCCAAACATTCATCATGTTTCATCCAATAAACATGGTGAAGCTTCCGCAACAAGAAATAATTAAGATGGGAGATCAAATAAAGCACAAGGTCATTCTCATGAAGATGGTGTCAACAATGAGCAAGTTCAATCTCAACTCAATAATGAAGAAAGAAGTGAAGTCAACCCTCCACAAGCTCATGATTGTGATTCTCCAATCGATCATGACCATGATGATGACGACGATGGTCCCATCCAAAGATCAACTCAAGTGCCACATCCTAGAGTACATCAATCCATTCATCGGGATCATCCCATTGATAACATATTATGGAGCATTCGACGAGGGGTAACTACATGTTTTCGTTTAACAAGTTTTTGTGAATATTATTCGTTTGTTTCTCCGTTGGAACCTCGTAGGGTGGAAGAGGCACTTGATGATCCGGATTGGATGATAGCCATGCAAGAGGAGTTGAACTACTTCACTCAGAATGAAGTCTGGTCCTTGGTGGAAAGACCCAAGCAAAATGTGATTGGAACCAAGTGGGTCTTCCGCAACAAGCAAGATGATCATGGTGTGGTAACAAGGAACAAGGCAAGGTTGGTGGCTCAAGGATTCACTCAAATTGAAAGCTTGGATTTTGGGGAGACCTATGCACCGGTGGCTAGGCTAGAATCAATTCGTATTCTACTTACCTATGCCGCTCATCATGATTTCAAGTTATATCAAATGAACGTGAAGAGTGAATTTCTCAACGGCCCCCTATCCGAGTTGGTGTATGTAGAGCAACCACTGGGCTTTGAAGACCCCAAGTATCCAAACCATGTCTATAAGCTCGACAAGGCGCTCTATGGGCTCAAACAAGCTCCTAGAGCTTGGTATGATTGTTTGAAGGATTTCCTACTCAAACAAGGTTTTGAGATAGGAAAGGCCGATGCTACTTTGTTTACTCGCAAAGTCAATAATAATATATTTATTTGCCAAATATATGTCGATGACATAATATTTGGTAGTACTAATATGGCTTTTTATGAGGAATTTAGTAGGATTATGACAAATAGGTTCAAGATGTCCATGATGGGAGAGTTGAAGTTTTCCTTAGAATTCAAATCAAGCAACTCAAGGATGGCACGTTCATAAGTCAAACCAAGTACACCAACGACATGTTGAACAAGTTTAACTTGGACAAGTGAAAGGTCCTAATGGCTAGAGGGGGGTGAATAGCCTAATAAAAATTTCTACAACAATACTTAACAAAAGGTTAGACAATTATGAGGCGAAGCAAGTGTTGCGCTAGCCTACTCAAAATGCAAGCCACCTACCACAATTCTAGTTTAGATAGTGTCTATTCACACAAAAGTTAAAACACTATTCTATGTTAGTGTGCTCTCAAAGGCTAACTAAAGAGCCACACCAACCAAGCAAGCAAGCCATCACAACTAGCTACACTAAAGAGCTTGTCAACTAGTTTGCGGTAAAGTAAAGAGAGTGATCAAGAAGGTTATACCGCCGTGTAAATGAAAGAACGAATCAATCACAAGGATGAATAACAACGAAGACCAATCACCTCGGAATCAATGATGAACACAATGATTTTTACCGAGGTTCACTTGCTTGCCGGCAAGCTAGTTCTCGTTGTGGTGATTCACTCATTTGGAGGTTCATGCGCTAATTGGCTTCACACGCCAAACCCTCAATAGGGTGCCACACAACCAACACAACATGAGAATCACACAAGCCACGAGCAATCCACTAGAGTACCTTTTGGCACTCCGCCAGGGAAAGGTCAAGAACCCCTCACAATCACCACGATCGGAGCCGGAGACAATCACCACCCTCTGCTCAATGATCCTCGCTGCTCCAAGCCATCTAGGTGGTGGCAACCACCAAGAGTAACAAGCAAAATCCATAGTGAAACACGAACACCAAGTGCCTCTAGATGCAAACACTCAAGCAATGCACTTGGATCCTCTCCTAATCTCACAAAGATGATGAATCAATAATGGAGATGAGTGGGAGGGCTTTGGCTAAGCTCACAAGGTTGCTATGTCAATGCAAATGGCCAAGAGTATGAGCTATAGCCAGCCATGGGGCTTAAATAGAAGCCCCCATGAAATAGAGCCGTTATACCCCTTCACTGGGCATAACACGGGCTGACCGGACGCTCTGGTCAGTTGACCGGACACTGAGCCCCTAGCATTCGGTCGCTCGTAGTCAGCCACGTGTCCTGACTTCAACGGTCATCCGCCTTGACCGAACACTGCGCCTAAGTTGACCGGACGCTGAACACCCAGCATCCGATCGTTTACAGTAAGGTTCCAAAACCGATTTTTGCCGACCGGACGCGTCCGGTCATGCTTGACCGGACCCTGCTAGCGTCCGGTCACACTATGACTTCTTACTGTGCTGACCAACAACATGACCGGATGTAGCCCTTCAGCGTTCGGTCGTAGAGCGACCCAGCATCCGGTCGTTTGACCGACGCCAGCGTCTTTGCTGCTACACCTGACCGGACGCGCCGGTCTAACCGAGGCCAGCGTCCGGTCACTTCTAGTGACCTCCGTCTTTTCTGTCTAGGGCGTCGGTGGCACCGTCGGACTGTTCACACTCTACGGGCGGACACTCCGCCGGTGGAGTTTCTTACCCTTGCTCCCAAACTTCACCACCCTTGATCAAATGTGCCAACCACCAAGTGTATCACCTTGTGCACATGTGTTAGCATATTTTCACAAATATTTTCAAGGGTATTAGCACTCCACTAGATCCTAAATGCATATGCAATGAGTTAGAGCATCTAGTGGCACTTTGATAACCGCATTCCGATACGAGTTTCACCTCTCTTAATAGTACGGCTATCAATCCTAAATATGATCACACTCTCTAAGTATCTTGATCACCAAAACAAAATAGCTCCTATGGTTTATACCTTTGCCTTGAGCTTTTTGTTATTCTCTTTCTTCTTTCCAAGTCCAAGCACTTGATCATCATCATGGTATCATCATCATGCTATGATCTTCATTTGCTTCATCACTTGGAGTGTGCTACCTATCTCACGATCACTTGATAAACTAGGTTAGCACTTAGGGTTTCATCAATTCACCAAAACCAAACTAGAGCTTTCAATCTCCCCCTTTTTGGTAATTGATGACAACCCTTATACAAAGATATGAATTAAAAATCAATTGAATCCATGTTGCTTGTCCAAGCATATTTACCATGTGTAAAAGGGTATGGACAAGTTTCATGGTTAGCTTGCATATGTGCTAAGAGTTTGGATTGTAGCTTGCACATATACTTAGATAGGAAATATAGGAGACGATGTCTACCAAATGATGCTAAGGTATAAAAGATGGACCTTTGAAGCATGATACCAATCGGAGTGCACCAATATACCATCCTTAGCACCATGGTTAGCTCAATACCACTTGGAAATATTTGGAAATGAAATCACTAGATATCATATGCATGCTAGTTTTCATTTCATCATTCAAACCAACAACTAGCATACACCATACAAGCATAGATATTGAATTTTAAAACTTGTGCCATGCAAGCAAACATATGAAATGCACATTCAAATGCACCATATAAGTTCATGAGCTTGCTCCCCCTACTTGTGTGCTCAAAATTTTAATTGATCTCTTTCCTTTGTCATATCTCTCACCCTATGTCAAACTCTCTCCCTATTACTTATATCTTTGTTTCTCTCCCCCTTTGTCATCAATGACCACAAAGGTTCAAAATATAGATAGGTAGAGATGATCAATGTCAATCAATGGGGTGAGGATCATTTTCCCAAATTTGGTCCAATCTAGATCATTTGCCAAAGATATTTAACTCGGTTTGATCCAAGGACAAGCTTCTTCACACCTCCAAATAAGGGTTATCTTGTACCATGTTGAGTTAAACACTTAGAGCTCATATTCTAGATTAAACACTAGGATTATAAGCCCATAAACATGTCATATGCTACCACTAGATCAAGTCAAGCATAGAAGCAATAGTGATACCATATAGACATCAAAATCATTTGATTTTCATGAATGAGCCTAATAAAATAGAACCACTTGAAAGGTCCTAATAAAATTAAAAATGTGACTAGATGCACTAATCATGTCCTTAGCAAAGATGTATTGTCATGCCAATCAACTTTTACCTTGAATTGCTCGAAGGAGAGGCATGTCATATGAGTGGGGGGTGCATCAACACATATTTGAGAAATCCAATATGTTCAACTCATTCCTTAGCTTGCAAAACCTTTTCTCATCCAATGGCTTGGTGAATATATCGGCAAGTTGATCTTCGGTGCCTACACTCTCAATGCAAATGTTCCCTTTTTGTTGGTGATCTCTTATGAAATAATGGCAGACATCAATGTGCTTTGTTCTTGCATGTTGAACCGGATTGTTTGTCAACTTGATTGCACTCTCATTGTCACATAGCAATGGCACTTTCTTGAACTTGATTCCAAAGTCACTCAAAGTGGTCTTCATCTAAAGTATTTGTGCACAACAACTACCGGCGGATATGTATTCGGCTTCGGCGGTTGATAATGCAATACTATTTTGCTTTTTTGTTGACCATGAAACAAGTGATCTTCCCAACAATCTACATGTGCTCGAGGTGCTCTTCCTTTCAACCTTGCATCCCACATAATCCGAGTCGGAGTAACCAACTAGCTCAAACTTTGCTCCTTTGGGATACCACAAGCCAACATTTGGTGTATGCTTTAAGTACCTCAATATCCTCTTTGTGGCCTTCAAATGACTTTCTCTTGGTGAGGCTTGAAATCTTGCACACATGTATACACTAAACGTGACATTCGGCCTTGATGCGGTCATATAGAGTAGGCTTCCAATCATAGACCGATACAACTTTTGATCCACTATATTTTCACTTGCATCACTATCCAAGTTGCCATTGGTTCCCATTGGTGTACTAATGGCTTTGCTATCATTCATGCCAAACTTCTTGATCATGTCCTTGATGTACTTGCCTTGACTTACAAATGTACCATTCTTCAATTGCTTGATTTGAAGACCAAGGAAATAGCTCAACTCTCCAATCATGGACATTTCAAACTCATTAGCCATCATCTTTCCAAACTCATCACAAAAATCTTGATTGGTTGATCCAAATATAATATCATCAATATAGATTTGCAACACAAATAGATCTTTTCTAATCTTCTTGATAAAAAGAGTGGTGTCAACCTTACCCATTGTGAACCCTTTAGAGAGTAGGAAATCCCTCAATCTCTCATACCATGCTCTAGGTGCTTGCTTCAAGCCATATAATGCCTTCTTCAACTTGTACACATGGTTGGGCTTCTTGTCATCTTCAAAACCAGGAGGTTGCTCAACATATACTTCTTCATTGATGTAGCCATTTAGAAATGCACTTTTAACATCCATTTGATAGAGCTTGATGTTGTGGGTACAAGCATAGGCTAGCAAGATTCTAATTGCTTCCAATCTAGCAACCGGGGCATATGTTTCTCCAAAGTCAAGACCTTCAACTTGTGTATAGCCTTATGCTACCAATCTTGCTTTGTTCCTTACTACTATCCCATCTTGATCTTGCTTGTTTCTAAAGACCTATTTGGTTCCAATCATATTGTGTTCCTTTGGTCTCTCTACTAATTCTCATACTTGATTTCTTGTGAAGTTATTCAACTCTTCATGCATTGCATTCACCCAATCAACATCCTTTAAAGCTTTATCAATCTTCTTTGGTTCAATGGATGATACAAATAAGAAATGCTCATAAAATGAAGCTAATCTTGATCTTATTTGTACACCTCTAGAAATATCACCTATGATAGTGTCCAATGGGTGATCTCTTGCAACATTGGTTGATTGGAGTATTGGAACTTGATTGCTTGTACTTGCTTGATCATTGGGTTGAGATAATGTACTAGCCACTTGATCTTGTTCATTGTCATGAGAGCCACTTGTACTAACTTGATTTGTATCATCTTGCACATTTGAGTTAGAGAGCACTTGGACTTGATCATCTTCATCATCATTCACTTGCCTAGGCCTTAATTCACCAATATCCATGTTCTTCATGGCATTTGAAAGTTGAATGCCTCTAACATCTTCTAAGTTCTCATTCTCTTCTTGTGAACCCTTGGCTTCATCAAATTCAACATCATGAACTTCCTTAAGAGTACCACTATCCAAATTCCAAACTCTATATGCTTTGCTTGTAGTGAAATAACCAAGTAGGAATCCTTCATCATATTTCTTGTCAAACTTGCCCAATCTTGTGTCTTTCTTCAAGATATAACATTTGCACCCAAAGACCCGAAAATATGTAATGTTGGGCTTTCTATCATTCAAGAGCTCATATGGTGTCTTTTCTTTCAATCGGTGACAATAGAGGCGGTTGCTACAATAGCAAGCCATGTTGATAGCTTCGGCCCAAAAAGATTGACTCACATTGTACTCACTAAGCATAGACCTTACCATATCAATAAGTGTTCTATTCTTTCTCTCAACAAGGTCATTTGATTGTGGAGTGTATTTAGCTGAGAATTGATGTCTAATTCCAAATTCATCACATAACTCATCAATTCTAGTATTCTTGAACTCACTACCATTGTCACTTCTAACTCTCTTGATGGTTGTTTCAAACTCATTGTGAATGCCCTTGACAAATGATTTGAATGTTGCAAACATATCACTTTTGTCCACTAGAAAGAATACCCAAGTGTATCTAGTATAATCATCCACTATCATAAAGCCATATTTGTTACCACCGATGCTAGTGTATTGTGTTGGCCCAAACAAATCAATGTGCAATAACTCAAATGATTTACTAGTGCTCATCATGCTTTTCTTAGGATGGGTGTTTCTAACTTGTTTTCTGGCTTGACAAGAGCTACAAAGCTTATCCTTTTCAAACACAACATCTTTCAAGCCTCTAACCAAGTCATGCTTAACCAATCTATTCAATTGTTTCATTCCAACATGACCAAGCCTTCTATGCCATAACCAACCCATGCTAGACTTAGTGAACAAGCATGTAGATAATCTAGCTTCACTAGCATTGAAATCAACCAAGTATAGATTCTCATATCTAAATCCTTTGAAGATCAAGTTAGAGCCATCTACACTTATGATCTCTATATCATCTACCCCAAATATGCATTTGAATCCAAAATCACACAATTGAGCTACGGATAGCAAATTGAAGTTCAAGCTCTCTACTAGCAACACATTGGATATGCTCATGTCATTGGATATTGCAATCTTACCAAGCCCTTTGACCTTGCCTTTGCCATTATCACCAAATGTGATACTATCATAACCATCATTGCCATTAGTGTTGATTGAGTTGAATATTCTTGCATCACCGGTCATGTGTTGAGTGCACCCACTATCAAGAACCCAATGCCTTCCTCTGGCTTTGTAATTTACCTACAAAAGAAGATCAATTCCTTTTAGGTACCCAAACTTGCTTGGGTCCTTGAAGGTTAGTTACTAAGCTCTTTGGTACCCAAATGGCTTTCTTCTTTGAGCCCATCCATGGTTTACCAATGAACTTAGCCTTTACACCATTTGTATCCCTAGTAAGCATATAGCATGAATCAAGCTTTATGAAGGATACATTAGCTTGTGATTTCTTGTTCATGCATTTTTGCTCTACAGACCAACTTACTTGCAACTAGTGCAAAACCGACCATTATTCTTCACAAAACTAGTCTTGTGAGGAGCAAAGGCTGCCTTGCCTTTCTTGGGGGTGTAGCCCAATCTCTCTTTATAGAGAGAAGCTCTTTGGCTACCCAAGCACATAAGCAAGCGGTCCTCACCACCATAAGCCTTAGCTAAGGTGTGAGTGAGCTTGTTGACCTCCTTTTTGAGGTTCTCATTCTCAACCACTAGTGAGGCATCACAAGTGAGACCATCACTACTAGATGAGGTGGAGGTGGAAGTACTACAAGAAGGGTTAGTGGGAGCAACAATGATAGGCATAGATAATGATTCATCAATTATATCACAAGTTAAGCCTATATTGCAAGTTTCAACATGCTTCTTTTTATTTTGCTCATTAAGCAAAGAAGAATGAGCTTTTTCAAGCTTCTTGTGAGCCTTGCCTAGTTTCTCATGGGCTTCCTCTAGCCTCTCATGAGTTGCTTTGAGCTCATCAAGGGCTTGCTTAAGGGCTTTTACCTCCTTATTCAAGCTTTTGCATTCTCTCCTCTTAATGTCAAAATGTTCTTTAGCATCTTCTAGCATGTCAAACAATTCATCTTTGGTAGGCTCATCATCATCACTATCACTATCATTTTCATGTTCATTTTCATCATCATATTCTTCCTCACTTTCATCATCACAAGATTGTACCTTAGTGGCCTTAGCCATGAAGCATGATGAAGATTCGAAGAGAGAAGGCTTCTCATTGATAGCAATGTTTGCAAGAACTTTCTTCTTGGTGGTCTTGACATCATCACTATCATCATCATCATCATCATCAATTGAGGAAGCATCACTATCCCAAGTGACTACATATGAACCACCCTTCTTTTTCCTAAAGGCCATCTTGTCCTTCTTCTCTTTCTTTTCCTTCTTGACCTTCTTCTTGTTCTTCTTGTTGTCATCATCATTGTCTCTATTGTATGGATATTTAGCAACAAGATGATCTTTGCTTCCACACTTGAAGCACCTTCTTGACTCTTCTTTGTTCTTGGATGAAGACTTCTTTCTCCTAGCACGATAGCCCTTCTTCACCATGAACTTGTCAAATCTCTTGACAAAGAGAGCCATCTTCTCATCATCATCATCATCTCATGAATCATCATCTTCACTTGATGTTTCTTGCTTAGCTTTGCCCTTGGATGATGTGGCTTTGAATGCCATGCTCTTCTTCTTGTCATCCTTCTTCTCATCTTTCTTCTCCTTCTTTTCTTCCTTCTCATCATCATCTCTATATGTATCATCGGTCATTATATCCCCTAATACTTGGTTTGGTGTCATGGTGTCTAAACCGTTTCTCAATAGAATGGTGACCAATGTACCAAATCTCGAAGGCAAACATCTCAAGAACTTATGTGAGAAGTCCTTGTCCTTCACCTCTTCACCAAGTGCTTTAAGATCATTGACAAGCACTTAAAGCCTATGGAACATCTCCAGCACACTCTCATCTTTCTTCATCTTGAAGCTTGCAAATTTTTCTTTGAGGACGTATGCCTTTGCACCCTTCATGGCTTGAGTGCCCTCAAATAATTCCTCCAATTTCTTCCATGCCTCATGAGCTCTCTCAATGTTCTTGATTTGTTCAAAGGTTCTCTCATCCAAAGCATCATGGATGGCACTAAGAGCAATGTCATTGTTTTGGAGTAGCATTTCTTCGGCGGTGGTGGGAGCCTCTTCATCTTCAATCTCAATCTTAGTCTCCACCACCTTCCAAACCTTCCTATTGATTGACTTGATATATGTTGTCATCTTAGCCTTCCAATAGGGATAATTTGAGCCATCAAATTGGGGTGGCTTCTTGGTGTTGTTGATTTGAGCCATTTTTACACCGAAGGTTGTTAAGCCTCAAATCACGGTGACCTCAGCTCTGATACCACTTGAAAGGTCCTAATGGCTAGAGTGGGGTGAATAGCCTAATAAAAATTTCTACAACAACACTTAACAAAAGGTTAGACAATTATGAGACGAAGCAAGTGTTGCGCTAGCCTACTCAAAATGCAAGCCACCTACCACAATTCTAGTTTAGATAGTGTCTATTCACACAAAAGTTATGACACTATTCTATGTTAGTGTGCTCTCAAAGGCTAACTAAAGAGCCACACCAACCAAGCAAGCAAGCCCTCACAACTAGCTACACTAAAGAACTTGTCAACTAGTTTGCGGTAAAGTAAAGAGAGTGATCAAGAAGGTTATACCGTCGTGTAGATGAAAGAACCAATCAATCATAAGGATGAATAACAATGAAGACCAATCACCTCAGAATCAATGATGAACACAATGATTTTTACCGAGGTTCACTTGCTTGCCAACAAGCTAGTCCTCGTTGTGATGATTCACCCATTTGGAGGTTCATGCGCTAATTAGCTTCACATGCCAAACCCTCAATAGGGTGCTGCACAACAAAAACAAGATGAGGATCACATGAGCCATGAGCAATCCACTAGAATACCTTTTGGCACTCCGCCGGGAAAAGGTCAAGAACCCCTCACAATCACCACGATCGGAGCCAGAGACAATCACCACGATCGGAGCCAGAGACAATCACCACCCTCTGCTCAATGATCCTTGCTGCTCCAAGCCATCTAGGTGGCGGCAACCACCAAGAGTAACAAGTGAAATCCACAGCGAAACATGAACACCAAGTGCCTCTAGATGCAAACACTCAAGCAATGCACTTGGATTCTCTCCTAATCTCACAAAGATGATGAATCAATGATGGAGATGAGTGGAAGGGCTTTGGCTAAGCTCACAAGGTTGCTATGTCAATGCAAATGGCCAAGAGTATGAGCTATAGCAGGCCATGGGGCTTAAATAGAAGCCCCCATAAAATAGAGCCGTTATACCCCTTCACTGGGCATAACGCGGGCTGACCGGACTCTCCGGTCAGTTGACCAGACGCTGAGCCCCCAGCGTCCGGTCGCTCGTAGTTAGCCACGTGTCCTGACTTCAATGGTCATCTGCCTTGACCGGACACTACGCCTGAGTTGACCGGATGCTGAACACCCAGCGTCTGATCATTTAGAGTAAGGTTCCAAAACTGATTTTTGCCGACCAGATGCGTTCGGTCATGCTTGACTGGACCCTGCTAGCGTCCGGTCACACTATGACTTCTTACTGTGCTGACCGACAACACGACCGAACGCAGCCCTTCAATGTCCGGTCATAGAGCGACCCAGCGTCCGGTCGTTTGACTGACGCCAGCATCTTTGCTGCTACACCTGACCGGGCGTGCCGGTCCAACCGAGGCCAACGTCCGGTCACTTCCAGTGACCTCTGTCTTTTTTGTCTAGGGTGCCGGTAGCACCGTCAGACTGTCCGCACGACACTCCACCAGTGGAGTTTCTTACCCTTGCTCCCAAACTTCACCACCCTTGATCAAATGTGCCAACCACCAAGTGTATCACCTTGTGCACATGTGTTAGCATATTTTCACAAACATTTTCAAGGGTGTTAGCACTCCACTAGATCCTAAATGCATATGCAATAAGTTAGAGCATCTAGTGGCACTTTGATAACCGCATTCTGATACGAGTTTCACCCCTCGTAATAGTATGGCTATCAATCCTAAATGTGATCACACTCTCTAAGTGTCTTGATCACCAAAACAAAATAGCTCCTATGGTTTATACCTTTGCCTTAAGCTTTTTGTTATTCTCTTTCTTCTTTTCAAGTCCAAGCACTTGATCATCATCATGCTATGATCTTCATTTGCTTCATCACTTGGAGTGTGCTACCTATCTCACGATCACTTGATAAACTAGGTTAGCACTTAGGGTTTCATCAATTCACCAAAACCAAACTAGAGCTTTCAACAAGGCCAAACCCATCAAGACACCCATGCCAACCAATGGACATATTGATCTTGATCAAGGAGGAAAGGATGTCGATCAAAAGGTATATCGCTACATGATTGGATCACTTCTTTAACCTTTGTGCATCTAGGCCTGATATTATGCTTAGTGTGTGCATGTGTGCAAGATTTCAAGCTAATCCAAAAGAATGTCATTTGATGGCTGTTAAGAGAATTTTTTTGTATTTAGTGCACACTCCTAATCTTGGCTTGTGGTATCCTAAGGGCTCCACTTTTGAGTTACTTGGCTATTCCGATTCGGACTATGCCGGTTGCAAAGTAACTCAAAAGAGTACTACCGGGACTTGTCAATTTATTGGTCTATCCTTGGTGTCTTGGGGCTTAGAAGCAAAATTCTATTGCTTTGTCCACCGCCAAAGCCGAGTATGTGGTGGTCGGCGCTTGCTGTGCCCAACTATTTTGGATGAAGCAAACATTAAAGGACTTTGGATGCGAGTTAACCAAGATTCCACTTTTGTGTGACAACAAGAGTGTCATTAAGTTGGCAAACAACCCTGTAAACCACTCTCGAACAAAGCACATAGACATCCGACATCATTTTTTGAGAGACCACAAAGCCAAAGGAGATATCGCCATTTATCATGTGAGCACCGAAAAGCAATTAGCCGATATCTTCACAAAGCCCCTAGATGAGTCAAGATTTTATGCTTTGAGGAGTGAACTAAATATCATTGATTCTCATAACGTGGCTTGATCCCTTGCACACATATTTTGTTTGATCTAGTTAGGAGAAAAGAATTAAGAAAACATTGTGTGACACTTTCAAAATCTATTTTATAATTTTCATGAGTGACTATTGCTTTGTGTTGGTTGAATGAAATCTAGTCACTTGTGAAAATGTTAGTGTCCATCATATTTTTGCCCCACATGGTAGAGTGAGTGCAGGTTGAGGTGTTTTTTCTGTTTCCCTACATCGGAAGTCCCGACGGCCGGAAGTCACGGCTCACGCTAGGAGTTCTGACCGCCGGAAGTCCCGACGTAAGCCAGGAGTTCCGACGTAGATCTGGGTTTTTGACCGTCGCGTCATTCGTTTTGACCGTGCCACACCGTTTCACCATCTTATTTACTTGGCCCGGTCCCTTCCACGCGGTTATTCTCTCCATCCCCTCCCTCCCGTGCCGCCACATTCCCTTCCACATGCCGCCCCCACCCTTCCTCGCTCCTCCTCGTGTCATCTCACGCCATGCCCGCGCGCTGGGAGCTCCAATGCCTTCTCCTTTCCGGTTGCACCATCGAAGGTTCTGATTTCTCTGTCCCCGTTCCACCGCTCGTGCCTTGGTGTTCTTCCTCGGATCGGTGGTGGAGATTCGGTTGGTGGTGGTGCTCGCGCTCGTGGATTTGTTCATGGCCTGAGATTTTGTCTTTCTCCATCTCCTCCTTCCTTGATTCAAGGTACTACCATGGAGCCCTTACCCTATTGTCAATGTACCTTGCGCATTGCCTCCATTCTTTCTCCCTATCTACTCCTCTATCTTTCTTATGTGAATGTGTGTCGCGATTTGAAGCCTCATGAATGGGATGGTCACTCTGTGAGTCGGAGGTCCTAGCAACTGTCGGAGGTTACGACCGTCGGAACTCCTAATGACAGGCCAAAACTCCTGGCTGTCGGAAGTACCGACTCCGCCTGGGACTTCCAACCCTAGGGTGACAGCTCCATTCATGTGTCTTTAATTCTCGATGTTCGTTCATGTCTCGTTGCGTTGTTTCTTAGTTCCACTTTGTATTCTTCGTAGTCATGGACGGTGGGAGTCCCTCGCGTCATAAGGAGAAGCAATCCAAGAAGAACCAAGATCGTGTCGCTGTCCCCAAGCCATCTGGCCACACCAAGGCGGCATACCAGCGTGGTGGTGCTGGTGGTTCCCATGCTGCCCGTCGCCATAATGATCAAGGGTCATCGGCTGCCACTCCTCCTCCTGCTCCGGCCTTTGTTGGGGATGTGCCGATTGTTGATGAAGAAGAGGAAGCTCTTGAGCGTGCCGGCCGCACCATTGCTGCTCCACCTATTCGCACCCCGACTACAGGACCGAGCTTTGTCTCTTAGCTTGTTCCCTTCTCGGGTGTGTTGCTGATCATGCGGGAGCCCGCCATGGCTCCCAATCCGGCTGGTGGTTGGACTCCTCTACCAGTGAACTATCGTCACCAGGTTAAGGACATTAGGTCCATGAGGGGAAGGAACCTTTATGCTGAGGATGAGAAGGATCTACGACTTGAGTATCATTTCTGGCACCCATTCCATTATGATTTTTATGATTCCATTCTATATCAGAAGTTCTTGAAGAAAAGGGAGCCACCGGTCCTTCAGATGAAATGCATTGATGCATACTCTCTTGGTAAGTACAAGGAACCCGAGCTAGAGCAGATGGTCCAGGATATACACTCAATGGGGCTATCCTATCTGCTAGAGTTTAGGAAGTATTAGAACAACAAGCTCATCTATCAGTTTTATGCTTCCTATCATCATGAGAGAGACCCTACCGGTGCTGTTGACGTTATTCATTGGACCACTGAAGGCAAGCATTATAAGGTGGACTTCATCACTTTCTCTCACCTTCTTGGTTTGAGTCACAACGACCGCACTGCAACTGAGTTGACTGAGTACGAGGATGTCGCTTTGGAAGAGTATCAGCATATGTATCTTGATGGGCACACAGCTGATGGACAGACAGTGTTTCTGAAGCCCTACTTTTATGTTCTGAACAACATCCTACGACAGATCTTGTATCTGAAAGTAGGTGACTCCACCTTCCTTCGTGATGATTCTTAGAAGGTGCTTCAACGCTTTGGCGAGGAGTTTCAGAAGTTTTCCATCAACCACTATATTTGGAACAAGATCCATGATGCTAGTAAGGATCTGGTGAAGCATCTTCCCTACGCACCATACATTATGCATGTCATTAAGCAAGTGTCCGACATTCGATTTTCGTATGACACTCAGCAAAAGCTCCTCAAGATATCCAACAAGACCTCCATCATTGCTGCTAGAGAACTAAGGGAGAAAGGTGATGCAGCCAAAGTAAAAAGGAAAGGTGTTTCGGGTTCTCACTCTCGCCATGGTGCTTCACCACCTGCTGCTACTGCTCGCTCTTCTAGTGCTGAGCCCCTCTCTTCGTCCTCCTCTAGAAAGAAGCCCAACAAGTTTAAGTTCCTAATGACTTATATGTTTGGACAATGTTGTGCTAGTGTTCAACATGAGCATGATATCCAAGAGAGGCTATATCGTTTGGAGCAGCACACAGGTATTGTGTCCTCTCCTTTGCCGCCATTTGTGCCTCCTCGTGATCCATTAGCATTATATGATGAGGCATGTGCGGCGTATGAGGATGATGCCGCTTCTCGCCCTCATGGCAAGGGCAAGGCCACCGACGATGATGAGGACTATATGCAAGAGGATGATGATGATGATGACGATGACGATGACGATGATGGTGACAATGATGGTGATCAAGATGAGGATGATGACTACGAGGATGAGTAGTTGTTTTTTTCATGCGGTCTACCCCTTTTGGCACTTATTGACAAAGGGGGAGTGTTAGGCTTTGATATCTTGTAATAAGTTAGTTATTGGTCATTTTGTTTAGAGACTTAAATACTTTAGCTTGTGTGAACTATTCTGTGTGGTGGCTACCTTGTGATGGACAACTTCATATATATGTTTGTGATGAATGATTGCAGGACAAGTTATGGTTATCTATTTATCTTATTAGCTTATACTTGTCTCTACTTATGATGGTAAATGTATTTTGAATGGCCATGTGTTGCTTCAATTTCTATTTTGAAATCTTGGCCATCATATTATCTTTTACTTGTTGTGTGAAATAATATGTCATATTGCATTTCTTTTCACGGATATATATTTGTTCACACACACTTGTTGCACCCCACGGATTACAAAATTTAGGGGGAGCTTTTGTCTTGAGGTATGCAAATCATGTATAGATGATTCAAATGGATATTCAAATTCATGCATACATCAAGGGGGAGCTCTTCATAAATTTTGGTGTTCAAAAACTTTAAATTCTTTCATTCTTATAAAAGCCTAAGTTGGTTGTCATCAATTACCAAAAAGGGGGGAGATTGAAAGTGCATTTGCCCCCTATGTGGGTTTTGGTGTATTGATGGCATCCAAATTAGGGACTAATGTGATCTTAATGAGATATGTCGTAGCTATTAGTCCCATAAAAAGATTCAAAGAGTTGATAAAGATGAAATGGTATCCCTCAATTCTTGAAGTTGAAAAGGTGGATGAACTCAAAACGCTCTCCAAAGGTTTTAATTTTGTTTTTGAGTTTAGGATCCGCCACACTATAAAGAGGGATGCAAATTTAGTTGGTCTGAGGAAGATAGAGTGCTCAAGCATTAAAATAAAATCAAAAGAGAGACACTCTAGCACTCCACGTGCACGTAGATTATTTTTCTATGACTGTCGGTGTCGAAAGTCCCGATGTAAGCTGAAACTCACGACAGTCGGAAGTCATGACTCTTGCCAGAAGTTCTGACTCCCAGTCACTTAGCCTACGCGTGATTGTGGACGTCAGAAGTCCCGACATGAGTCGGAACTTCCGACAGTCATAAATCCTGACCCAAGCCGGGAGTCCCGGCATTGGTGGTTCTACTGGCCGACTGTCTACGCTCGTCGGAACTCCTGACGTACATTGGAAGTTCCGACTATCGGAACTCCCGACCCAAGCCAGGAGTCTTGGCATCAGCGGTGTAGGCTGGTTGTTTAACTGTGCACGTCGGAAGTCCCGACGTACATCAAAAGTTCCGACCGTCGGAAGTCCCGACGTTTGCCGAGAGTTCCGACATTGACTTGCACGTGTGGACTTCTGACCCTATGTGAATAGTGTTTCTGTTAACGTCGGAAGTCCCAAGATCTGTGTCGGAACTTCCGACGTAGATCTGAACGGTTAGATTTTCACTTGGAGTATAAATACCCCTCTTCACTTCTAACCGTTACGGACTCATTTATAACTGACCCACTTCATGCTAAACAGCTCTCAAGCAACCAAAGCACCCCTCTCCTTCCCCCTTTGCTCTAATCTTCGATTCCCTTAGGGTTTTGAGTGAAAGGAGAGTGGATTAAGTGAGAGCATCACTTTGGTAAGCTTGAGCACTTGATTTCTTTGTCAAGCCAGTTGATTTTGCATCTATTACTCTTGGGGCTTTGCCTCTAGCCGGCTAGGCATTGCCTAAGAGCTTCCATCTTGTGGAAGAGCCTTGTGAAGTTTGTATTACCCTTGATTTCTTAGTGGAAAGCTCAAGTGACCTTTGTGGTCGCTTTGAGAGAGGCAAGGAGGTGGAAGAGACTCTGACCTTGGTGGTCACCTCAACAATGAGGACATAGGAGCTCCTTTGTGGGGTTGCCAAACCTCGGGATAAATTCTTGTGTCATGTGTCCTTGTTGTTGTCATTGCTAGAGATTACTTGTATTTGTTTGTCTCTTTCTCTCCCAAACTTCATTTTAGGGTTTGTACTGGATCTACGGTTTGGAGGCATTACGGCGTCAAGGGAGTGGCCCTACATCTTCACCAAACCACTAGGAAGTGGGGTTGTAAGATTATTTATCCGCAAAGTTAAATTTGGCATTGCTTTTGTAGTTCACATAGGCATCGGGACTGCTGACGTTTGCGCTGGAACTTCTGACGATGTCAGGAGTTCCGACCCAAATGCCGGGACTTCCGACATTGATTGACAAATTTGAACTTAGCATTTGTAGTTAATTTTTAGATACGCCTATTCACCCCCCTCTAGGCATTGTTAGATCCTTTTAGTGTTACTAGCACCGAAAGTTTATAGTAGGGGTTACAAACAGGATGGACATGTCCCAAGTCTCTGGTGAAAGGAGTGAACGAGTGCTGAGAGCTCGGTTGCTGCTCGGCCGTATGTTCGGGGTTCGATAGGTTCGTGATCAGGTCCGGCTTTACTTTTTCCCATCCCCTAATGGGGCGCCTGACTTTCCCTTTTAGGCTTTCCCTTTTATAGGCCAAGGGAAAGCACGTGTTACAATGGAGGTAAAAAGAAGAACGAGAGAGAGAGAGAGAGAGAGAGAGCCGAAGGCCTTTAGGATCACTGGGTCATTCTTCTCCTTCTTGCAGGTCCCACTGACACTGTAGATGTCAACAGGGACGGCGCCTCATCGTGGTCTTGTCTGTCACTGGCGCCATGCGCAGGCATCGTATACCGGTCATGGCGCTCCACTTCGTCAGGACGGACATCGTAGTGAACCGACATGCCTGTCAGTGCTCGTACGGGGGTTAGGCAGAACATCACTGATACGCCCACGCGCTGTTCCCAATATGAATCCCTATGTATGGCCCGTCATGGCCACAGGTCACATTAGCGCGTGTCGGTCTCTTCCTTGGCGTCAGAGTTTTGACCCAGGTCCATACGCTTGGACCTGGAGTGGTTGACGGCGGTATGGGACCCCATCGGGCGAGACAGAGTCCCCACCCTAGGGGTCGTGCGAGGCATAGACCGCCCTAGGGGGTTGGGCGAGGCGGAGATCGCCCTAGGGGGCCAGGCGAGGCAGAGACTGCCCCAGGGGTTGGGCGAGGCGGAGACCGCCCTAGGGGGCCGGGTGAGGTGGAGCTCGTACCTAGAGGTCGGGCGAGGCTGAAAGGTCCTAATATGGCTAGAGAGGGGTGAATAGCCTATTTAAAAATCTACAAATCAACTAGAGCAATTTGATTAGTATGACAAATAGTGAAATGCAAACTTGCTCTAGCTCTACAAGGGTTGCAAGCCACCTATCCAACAATTCTAGTTACAATGATTACTAGGCACACAACTTGCAATGTTACTACTCACTAAGAGCTCTCAATCTTGCTACTCTAAAGAGCTCCACTAGATGAACTTAAAAAAACAAAGCAAGCTCTCAATTCTAATACACTAAAGAGCTTACCACAACTAGTTTGCAAGAATATAAATGAGTGAGTAGGGTGATTATACCGTCGTATAGAGGAGTGAACCAATCACAAGGTGAATATTAAATCAATCATCGAGAGAATACCAAATGGCGAGAGACAACCAATTTTCTCCCGAGGTTCACGTGCTTGCCAACACGCTATGTCCCTATTGTGTCGACCAACACTTGGTTCGGCGGCTAAGAGGTGTTGCACAAACCTCGTCCACACAATTTGGACACCGCAAGAACCTACCCACAAGTGAGGTAACTCAATGACACGAGCAATCCACTAGAGTTACCTTTCGTCGCTCCATCGGGGAAGGTACAAATCCCCTCACAATCACCGAAGATGGCCACGAACAATCACCGACTCATGCCAATCCTCCTCCGCTGCACCAAGCCGTCTAGGTGGTGGCAACCACCAAGAGCAATAAGTGAATCCCACGGCAAAACACGAGCACCAAGTGCCTCTAGATGCAATCACTCAAGCGATGCACTTGGATTCTCTCCCAATCTCACAATGATGATAAAACAATGATGAAGATGAGTGGGAGGGCTTTGGCTAAGCTCACAAGGTTGCTATGTCAATGCAAATGGCCAAGAGAGTAAGCTTGACCCGGCCATGGGGATTAAATAGAAGCCCCCACGAAATAGAGTCTTTGTACCCCTTCATTGGGCATAACTCGGGGTGACCGGACGCTCCGGTCAGTTCGACCGGACGCAGGACTCCAGCGTCCGGTCGTCCGATGCTCGCCATGTGTCATCGGCTTCAAACGCCGATCGCCCGATCTCAACGGTCAAGTGATGACCGGACGCGTCAGTTAGAAAGTGATCGGACGCAGGACCCCAGCGTCCGGTCATTTCCAGTAAGGTTCCAAACGCGAAATTTCACAACCGGACGCGTCCGGTCATGCTCGACCGGACTCACACGGCGTCCAGTCACTCAACGTTTCCTCTGTGCGCCTCACGTCAGCACTGACCGGACGCACCCTGCCAGCATCCGGTCACTCTTCGCGCCAGCGTCCGGTCACAAGACCGAGACGCGTGCTCACTGCTGCTACTAACTGAACTCTAAACCCAGCGTCCGATCACTCTGTGAACCCCTGTCTTTTCTGTCTAGGGCGCCGGTGGCACCGTTGGACTGTCCGCACTCTATGGGCAGATACTCTGCCGGTGAAGTTTCTAACCCTTGCTCAAATGCGCCAACCACCAAGTGTATCACCTTGTGCACATGTGTTAGCATATTTTCGCAAGCATTTTCAAGGGTGCTAGCACTCCACTAGATCCTAAATGCATATGCAATGAGTTAGAGCATCTAGTGGCACTTTGATAACCGCATTTCAATACAAGTTTCACCCCTCTTAATAGTACGGCTATTTAACATAAATGTGATCACACTCGCTAAGTGTCTTGATCACCGAAACAAAATGACTCCTACTATTTATACATTTGCCTTGAGCCTTTTGTTTTTCTCTTTCTTCTTTTCAAGTTCAAGCATTTGATCATCACCATGCCATCACCATCGTCATGATCTTCGCCATTGCTTCATTACTTGGAGTAGTGCTACCTATCTCATAATCACTTTGATAAACTAGGTTAGCACTTAGGGTTTCATCAATTAACCAAAACTAAACTATAGCTTTCAGAGGCGGAGACCGCCCTAGGGGTTGGGCGAGGTGGAGACCGCCCCAGGGGGCCGGGCGAGGCGGAGACCGCCCCAGGGGGCCGGGCGAGATGGAGCTCGCACCCAGAGGTTGGACGAGGCGGAGCCCGCGGCCTTGGGGTCGGGCGAGGCGGAGCCCCCTCCCAGAGGTCGAGCGAGGCAGAGCGCGCGACCCTGGAGGTCGGGCGAGGCGGAGCCCTCCCCCAGAGGGCGGTCGAGGCGAAGCCCGCACACCTAGGGGGCGGTTGGTGCTGTAGTCGCGCTCTTGACTGCTCGGATGAATCAATGTTGATGGTCATTAGCTCCTTCTCTTCGGGTACCCAGTATTGGTCCCCGACACTACACGTCCCTTAACAAGCTCATTCGCTGGTGATTAATTAGTAGAGAGACTGATGTGGCTAAACTGTGGGACCCAGCCCGAGACTTTGACGTGTGCTCTAAGGGTGTGTTTAGTTCGTTGGATCTGAATGAAGTTAGGTGTGAGATAGACGACGGTCTAGCTTTTAGAGTTGTTTGTTTCCAAAACAGAGTCCATCCATATACTGTAGCGCATGTTCTGATAATGCTGGATGAGCTTAGCCTACCCAACAGAAAATGGCCGAACCAGGTCATCCATCTTCACTAACCTTAATCATTAGTAAAGGTTAGTATCAGATTGTCTATGAGGGCAAGAGAGCATGCAGAGGAGAGACGGCTGGATCACGGGCGAACACGTACTCCGTACATCAGGTCGTCCATTTCCATTGGACCTGGATCGCCAACTCGATCCATGCAGGAAAGTTTCATCAGATATTCAGATGAGTCGCCTGCCGCATTCATGCACAAGCTACAGCCGCTACGACGATGGACGGAAGAATGTGCAGTGCAGTGCAGTGGGCCTCCATCCATCTTTATAATAGGTCGACATGATCATTGCTCGCACACAACTTGGTGTACGTCCCGTCCTTGCCTCTCCTTGGCATGGCAATGGCATCCATGATCCATGCATGCATCACCGGCCCCGTCCAGTGTGTTTCACCAACCCTGAGGTGACGTGACCCCGTCGTCTCGATACTTCGGTCGGGCCTTTCTGAGTTCCATCCTAAATTTCTAAAAAGTGCTACAGTACTTGTCACATTGAATGTTTATGGCTCATGCATGAAGCATTAAATGTAGACGAAAAAAACAAATTGCACAGTTTGGTGGGAAATTGCGAGACGAACGTTTTGAGTCTAATTAGTCCATAATTGAACATTAATTACCAAATAAAAACGAAAGTACTACAGTAACCCCAAATTCCAACTTTCTACAACTAAACAAGGCCTCAGTAACTAATATTCAAGCATGCGAGGCTATGTTTAGCGGGACGAAATTTAAAAATTTGGCTACTGTAACATTTTCGTTTTTATTTAACAATTAGTATTTAATTATGGATTAAATAGGCTCAAAATGTTCATCTCGCGATTTCCAACCAAACTGTACAATTAGTTTTTTTCGTCTACATTTAATGCTCCATGCACGTATCGCAAGATTTGATATGATAGCTACTATAGCACTTTTTGAACTAAGCCCTTGTTTAGTTCGCGAAAAGTTTTCCCAAAAAGTGCTACAGTACCCGTCACATCGAATCTTGCGGCACGTACATGGAGCATTAAATGTAGACGAAAATAAAAACTAATTGCACAGTTTGGTTGGAAATTGCGAGACGAACGTTTTGAGCCTAATTAGTCCATGATTGAACACTAATTGCCAAATAAAAACGAAATTGCTACAGTAGCCAAATTTCACACTTTTCGCGAACTAAACAAGGGCTAAACCAGGCCTCATGCAAGTTTTTCCCCTATCAAGGTAGCTAGTTTATGTGGTCAGCTGTCAAATCTACATGCATGGCGATCTACGACGTGGAGCGGCCAGCATCATGTCAGCCATATTTTAATCCAGCATCAGCCATAATTACATAAATCTGAAAGTAGTTAGGGTATGGATTAAGTTCACCTACAGCCTGCCAGCCAAGGAGCAATATTATTAATTAAACAGTGCTTATTAACTACTCCATCTGTCCAAAAATAAATGCTCATCTCGCACTTCGAGGAGTCAATTAATCTAAAGTTTAGCTGGATTTATAAAAAATAGTATTAACATTTATATCTCTAAATAGGTTAACTATGAAAATATATGACGAGATTAATCTCATGATACATGTATTTTGTATCATAACCATTGTTATTTTTATGTATATACTTAGTCAAACTTAAAGATTGTTTGCCTCGTTATTTTGGGACGAGGGAGTACTCCGGCCGAGCGATTTCTCTATGGGTTACATGGTACAGGCGGCGTACAGCATCCAGGTTGTCTGATTATGTTGCAGGTACATGCACGCATGATGGGCACAGGCGACGGCTCTGCCTGGTGCCTTGACAATGATTCCCTCCCTTTTGCCCCAAAATCATTCGTGCATGCAGTGCAGGGCAGCTAGCTAGCTTGGCGAACAAAAGGCGGCGTCGAGTCGATCAACAAGGAACCTGCCAGCCAGATCATTCGTTTGCACTTTTGTGTGTTTCAAGTGGAGAAAAAAATACTACTTCTGTCCGTGAAAGGAAGCAACTATGGTATACATGTTAGTTAAAGTGGTTCACGTTTGACCATATTTTTAGTAAAATAATATTCACATTTATAAGTCCAAATTAATTTATTATAAAAATATATTTCATAATTAATCTAATGATGTTTATTTGATATTATAAATATTTATATTTTTTTAATTATAATTGGTCAAACTTGAAGTACCAAACCATGACACTGTTCCAGAATTGTATTCTTTTGCGGACGGGGGAGTACATCCCCTTTCAGTGCTCCTCCACCTTGATTCTTGAACGAACGAACTCTGAAGTTTGGAGCATATGCACACATACAGTACTTACTATATACTCTCCATATCAAATTATAAGTCATTCCAAGAATCTTGGAGAGTCAAAGTATCTTAAGTTTGACTAAAATTATAGAGAGGATTATAAAGATTTATAAAATCAAATAGATATACTATGAAAAATGTAATTAATGAAGAACCTAATATAATTAATGAAGAACCTAATGATACTTAGTTGATATCATAAATGTTATTATTTTATCATATAAATTTAATCAAATTGGAGATGTTTTAACTCTCCAAAAATTTTAGAATGACTTATAATTTGGGACGGATGTAGTATAATATTTAAATATGCATGGACAGTACGGCCATGACAGGATTGGCGGAAAAGCAGAAAGGAACAGGGGCAGAGAATCAAGAGATGGAGGCGGCACAAGGGTTTGAGACAGCACACGCGCCCATGTAAAGCCGCTCGATCGCTGCTGCTAATCTGCTATGTCGCCGAAGCTACTCCTAGCTGAAGCCTGAAGAAGGCTGCAAGCTGCCAGATTTCCGCGTGTGCGGGACGAAATTTCCTTTGTTTTGCCAGCCGTTGGCGTGTGAATCCCGTATGGTTTTTGCTGCGGGATGCCCACTGTCATTATGCTGCTCCCCCGACAGCTTATGAGCTTCTCTTGTGGTCGTCAGCTCAACTCAGCCCCCGCAGTGCAGCTGCAGCAGGCTCAACAGTGGCGGCTGGCCTGCAAGTGCCAGACCAGTAATTCAGTGCACATTACCTGTTCGCTTCACATTACTGTATGTTAGTTGATCTCCACAGGTTTATTGGGCCCTTGTCTCTGTACCCTGATCGGGGGCGTCCAACCCTAATATGGTTGGTGGGCCCCTGTCGCACAGCACATATAAAAGAGAGGTGGGGATCACGGCTCTAAGGATGAGGTTGGTCTGAGCCGCCGTGAACCACCACAGTAAACCTAATCCGATCAAAGGAGTGCTGCCAGCGATGGGAAGCCCATCGACTCCGCCGTCGCCCCTGCAGGGTCACCATCGGGCCACTGGACATCCACTGCATCGCCACTACAACGCCGCGGTACCGGCGTCTACGCCGGAGCTGCCACGACACCGATGGCCATGTACCGAAAGGGTGACCCATCCCAAGGTACAACAACTGTTTCCCCATCTAAGTAAGAGGCTTTACCCCGAATCTACTCCTAGAGGTACTCTATGTATACTAACAATGGTATCAGAGCCGGTTTACAGTATGGGGTAGAGCATAGAAAATAAAGAACAAGGGTTAAATCCATTTCGGATTGAAACCCTAACCCTAACTGGGTAAAAGAAAAGAGAAGAAAGACCGGGGGGTGGCGGACGTCACTAAACTCCCAGTCACCACCGCCACCGCGCGGGGAAAGTTGCCACACCACCGTCTTCGCCGGCGCGCGGCAAGAAAAGAACAGTCCTCCGTTCGGATCTGAGAAGAAAATCTAGAAAAGGATCCAAAAGAAAAGAAGGGGAAAAGAGAAAGGAACGGAGAAAAGAACCCTAACCCTAACTCGTGACGAAGAAGGGAAGAGAATGATTCGGTACAAATAGAAAAGAAAGAAAAGAATCAAATAAATGAGATGAACCGAATCGAACAGAAACCCTAACCCTAGATCCCCAAATCGGTTGAATCGAGAAGAAAAAGAAAGAAAACCAAAGAAAGAAGAAGAAAAGGAAGGGCCCTCGGCACACGAGGCCGAACCCTAAACCCATAAAAGTCTTCAACGGGGAAGAGAAACAGTAAAACCCTAACCCTAACTTCGATCCCCATCCCAAATCGGTTCAATCCGAGCACCAAAAGAGATCCAAAGAAGAAAAGGAAGAAGAGAAAAGAAATCCAAATCGGAGAAGGGGAAAAGGGGAACGGACCTACCTCGCCATGCGTCGGGATGACCCTTCGCCGGTGCAGGGAGAAGAAGGGCCGAGCAGGGGGCAGCTGCTCACCGGGCTCGGCCAAGGGGGCGCCGCCGCCAGGCCGCTTGACGGCGGCGCACTCACCAGCTGGGAAGCGCGCACGCCGGCGAGGGGGCCGGCGACGGCGCCATGGCTACCCAGCTCGCTCACTGCGTTCTCTCGGTTGCTCGCTCGGTTGTGCACGCTGCGCTGAGAAGAGAGAGCGAAGAGAGAGAAAGGGAAGGCAGCGAATGAATTAGGGTTTCGGGGGAGGGCGCCCGTCGCCCTTTTTGATCGGCCGATCTCACCGCGCAGCCGTCGGATCGAAATGAACGGCGCCGGTTGATCGGGCCGACTCGCGGCCCAGGCGGGCGAGCGCACCGCGTGACTTTGCGGCCCAGGCCCTAGGTTGCTGGCCTAGGTGCGGGCAGCGCGCGCGGAGAGAAGCTAGGCCGGGCTGTTTTGCTGGCCGGGCCTGAAAGAACAGTGAGAATTTTTCATTTTTCTTTTTCCAGTAAATGTTTATTTCCTGGAAATTGATTAATGGCTTAAAGAAAATAGAAAAAGTAATTTTTCCCCGTGGGTAAAATTCAAGAAATGAGTATATGTTTTCCGCTGCTAAAGAAATTATTTATTCTCCAGTTATTTTGAACCAACGTGATATTTAATTGGAGAAAAAGAGAGTTTTTCCGCTGCTAAAGAAATTGTTTATTCTCTAGTTATTTTGAACCAATGTGATATTTAATTGGAGAAAAAGAGATTTTGACATGATTATGATGTTGTTATTTTCTGACCAACATTGTTAATAATAATATCGTAATTTTAATGATTTATGCACTAATTCTATTTCTGCCCAACGGTGATGTAGAATTAGTGTATAAGAACAGTTGTAAATTTTAATGATTTATGCATTAATTCTATTTCTGCCCAACGGTGATGTAGAATTAGTGTGTAAGAACAGTTGTGAATTTTAATAATTTTATACATTAATTCTATTTCTGCCCAACGGTGATGTAGAATTAGTGTATACGAACAGTTGTATGTTTTGATTTTGACCAACGTTGGAATCAAGGCATGCAAATGGTGTTATTTTATGTTAAGAAAAGGTTTGACCTAGGTTTTCATCTTGTCTAAGGTGGACTGGGTAGTCACCTCGCCGTGTTCCACAGAGTCTGTGGCACCGGTGAGGGAGACAAACGAGGATGATGTCGTTTGGGCAACTAAAGAGAGGGATTTTGAAATCCCGAAAGATGTCCTATGCCCTTGTGCATAGGAAGTGGGTCACTGCCAACAAGAAATTTTTGGCTGTGATAAAGAACACGATTGAGCTGTAATTGTGGGCTCAATCCCTAGAGTGTGACACGGTCACCGAGTACCTGATAGAATAAAGAGTCAGTTCACTGGCTCTTCAAAGACATATGCTACCCAGCTGATAAAGCAGTTGGTGACAGAAAGTTAATCTAGAAATTGTGGTATAAGAGAGCTCACGATGCGTCGTCGAAATTATGGCACTATCGTTTAGTCCATATTTCGAGGAAGAGAATAAAAGACTAGTTAAGAATAATATTCTTTCTCCATTAGAGCTCTCAGATTTAGAACAATGCAGAGAATGCATAAAAGAAAAGTATGTAAAGAAAGTTAAGAAAGATGCCAAACAAAGCACAGGAATTTTACAGATCATTCACACAGATATCTGTGGTTAGTTTCCTGTAAAGAGTGTGGATGGTAATGATTCGTTCATAACATTCATAGATGATTACTCCTGTTATGTCTATATTTATCCAATCAAAGAAAGAATAGAAGCATTGGATAAATGTAGAAATTTAAGGTAAAAGCTAAAATCCAACGTAATTTAAAGATTAAGATAGTCAGGTCCGACCGTGGGGGAGTACTACGGTCGGCATACCCCATATGACCAAATTCCTGGACCTTTTGAAAAGTTCTTACAGGAGAATGACAAAGTAGCCCAGTATTCTACACTGGGCAAACCTCAGCAGAATGGAGTAGATGAAAGACACGAATCGTACCCTGATAGATATGGTGCATAGTATAATAAGTTACTCCACCTTACAGATGAGCCTGTGGATGGAGGCGTTAAAAAAACCGCCATTCATATTCTCAATAGAGTACCAAGTAAGTCGATGATGCCAAAACACCGTATGAGTTGTGGACAGAAAGAGTACCCTCACTAAACACTTACGTGTGTGGGGGAGCCCTACTGAGGCTAAAGGATTTAACCCAAATATTGGAAAGCTAGATCCCAAAACAGTAAGTTGCTATTTCATTGGCTACCCTAGAAAAGTCAAAAAGTTTTTCGTTTCTACTGTCTAGAGAGACATACAAAGTTTATGGAAACGAGATACACTGTCTTCCTAGAGGATGAATTGATGAGGGGGGCATGGTAGCTCGAGAAATTGACCTTGAATAGAAACGGGTGTATGCACCCACTCTAATGATTCATGGGCTATTTTTCTCACTACTTGCTGTCGCTGCACCGATAGTGTCAGATACTGTGGTGCCAGCACCTGTTGTTATTCCGCCTGTGGCAACAATGAATGATGATAAGGAACCTGTTCTTCAGGATCCTATAGAACCTATTGCCACAAATGAGGGGGAGCAACAACAGTCTCAAACTAGAAGATGTGCCAAATGTGGAGGCCCCTAGAAGGTCTCAAAGAGTTAGAAAATCAGCTATTCCTGCTGATAATGAAGTATACAACACTGAGGAATTTCAAATGGAGGATGATCCCACCTCATTTGAATAAGCCATGAAAAGTGATCATTCATCAAAGTGGCTTGAGGCCATGGAAGATGAAATGAAATCTATGAATGCCAATAAAGTTTAGGACTTGAAGATAATTCCTAAAGGAGCCAAAACAGTAGGCTCTAAATGGGTCTATAAAACAAAACTTGACTCACAAGGGAATATAGAGAGATATAAAGTACAACTTGTGGCAAAAGGCTTTACTGCAAAGAGAAGGGATTGATTACAATGAGACCTTTTCTCTAGTCTCATGTAAGGATTCCTTCAGAATCATAATGGCATTAGTGGCGCATTACGATTTAGAATTACATCAGATATATGTAAAGATGGCATTTCTCAATGAGGACTTAGAGGAAAATGTTTACATGGCACAACTGAAAGGTTTTGTCATGGAAGGAAAATAACGAATGGGATGACGCCTAAAGAAATCCATTTAAAGATTAAAACAAGCTTCAAGACAGTGGTTCTTGAAGTTTGATCAGACAATAAAGAATTTTGGGTTTAAAGAGAATATAGAGGACAATTGTGTCTATACAAAGTTTAAGAATGGGAAGTTCGTCTTCCTTGTCCTGTATGTGGATGATATCTTACTTGCTAGTAGTGATGTCAGTCTACTACTGGAGACAAAGAGGTTTTTGTCCTCAAAATTTGATATGAAAGATCTTGGTGAAGCCTCGTTCGTTCTAGGGATCGAGATTCACCAAAATAGAAGTAAAGGGGTATTAGGACTGTCACAAAAGGCATACATAGAAAGAATCTTAAAGAAATTCTGTATGCACAAATATAGTCCCTCACCTGCTCCTATAGTCAAGGGCGACAGATATGGGGATTTTAAATGCCCAGGAACCAATATGAGATCGATCAAATGAAAGTGGTTCCATATGCTTCAGCTGTCGGAAGCTTGCAATATGCTCAAGTATGTACGCGCCCTGACTTGGCATTTGTTACCGGGTTACTTGGCAGATTCCAGAGCAATCCTAGAACAGAACACTGAAAATTAGTAAAGAAAGTCTTGCATTATTTGCAAGGAACGAAAGGCCTCATGATGACGTATAGAAGATCTGATTCACTCCATATAGTGGGATATTCAGATTCTGATTATGCGAGAGATGATAGAAAATCCACGTCTGGATATGTATTCACTCTCGCAGGGGGAGCTATTTCATGGAAAAGCTTAAAGCAAACCGTCACTACATCGTCCACAATGTATGACTGGTTTGTAGCGTGTTATGAGGCAACGGGGCAGGTGAACTGGCTAAAGAAGTTCATACCCGGTTTGAAGGTGGTTGACGACTATCTATAGACCACTTAAGTTATACTACGATAATAATCCGGTAGTACAGTATGCTCACAATATAAGTCAAGTGGTGCTGCCAAACTACATTGACATAGAGTATTATATTGTGAAAGATAAAGTCCGGGATCAAGTCATAAGTCTTGAGCATATAAGTACAGAAAAGATGCTCGTGGATCCGCTTACAAAAGGCTTACCACCCAACGTGTTCAGAGAACATGTAGCTAGCATGGGTTTAAGGGAAAGCCTAAAATTCTGGACAAAAGAAGGCCCAAAGATAAGTATCTATTTCAGAACAGAGTAGTGTGTTGTAGCTGTTAAATCTATCGGCTAATGGACCAGTGACGATGAGACATGCTCTATGCGCTAATCTGTAATGGAATGAACAAAAGTAAATGATATGAAATTAAGATAGTAATGAGATCAAGGGGGAGAATGTTAGTTGATCTCCACCAATAGGCCCAACGGCATATTGGGCCCTTGTCTCTACGCCCTGATTGGGGGCGCCCAATCCTAATATGGTTGGTGGGCTCCTGTCGCACAGCACATATAAAAGAGAGGTGGGGATCACAGCTCTAAGGACGAGGTTAGTCTGAGCCGCCATGAACCACCACAGTAAACCTAATCCGATCAAAGGAGTGCTGCCAGCGATGGGAAGCCCATCAACTCCGCCGTCGCCTCTGTAGGGTCACCATCGGTCCACTGGACATCCACTGCATGGCCACTACAACGCTGCGGTACCGACGTCTACGCCGGAGCTGCCACGACATCGGTGGCTATGTGCCGAAAGGGTGACCCATCCCAAAGTACAACAACTGTCTTTCCATCTAAGTAAGAGGCTTTACCCCGAATCTACTCCTAGAGGTACTCTATGTATACAACACTGTACAGTAAGCCGCTGCTGGCTGCTGCCCCCAGATTTGCTGCTTGCTGCTGCCTCTGCTGGTTGGCGAACGAAGAACACCTCCATCGCTCCACAGTCCACGGTCCCAGAACTGTTGTGTACCTGCTCATTTCTTAATCAAGGCTGTGTTTAGTTTGCTAAATTTGGAAATTTGGCTACGGTAGCACTTTCGTTTTTATTTGGCAATTAGTGTTCAATCATGGACTAATTAGACTCAAAACGTTCATCTCGTAATTTTCAACTAAACTATGCAATTAGTTTTTTTTCGTCTATATTTAATGCTCCATGCATGTATCGCAAGATTCGGTGTGATTGCTACTATAGCATTTTTTAAAAAACTTTTTGAGAATTAAACAAGCACCCAGTCTGGTGTGTCCTGGGCTCCTGGCCTGTAAACATGGCATCGTGTTTTTCTCTGCCCACTGTTTTGATCAATGCTCAGTACGGGAAAGGTGATTGTTTTTCCTTGTGCAAATGAATGAATCCTGGCATTGTTTTGAGTTGGGCGGTGGAAAACACCCTTGGTTAGGGTACTGAGATGTCAGAGCGTGTATGGGAGAAGGAGCACATGCCGTGTAGGAGGGCAACCTCAAAAATCCAGATGCGGAACCAATACATTTATTTCTCGAGACAAGAGGAGAGAACGCAATGTACAATGCATCTGCATCTTCCGTTCAGACAGTCGCCCAGTTGGGGACCGAGGCCTATGGTTGTTCGACTGAGGCCGCGTTTAGTTCCGGCCAGGCAATCAAGCTGCACTATAGCGCGCTGTAGCATTTCGTTTGTATTGGGTAATAATTATCTAAACATTGACTAATTAGGCTCAACGTTCGTCTCGCAAAGTACAATCAAACTGTGCAATTAGTTTTTGATTTCGTCTACATTTAGTACTTCATGCATGTACCGTAAGTTTAATGTGACGGGGAATCTTCTTTTTGTATAGTGCCAAATTCAGGAAATTGGAGGAATTAAACATGGCCTGATATTAAAGCTGACTGATAATTCGGTTGAAGCTGTTTTATTGTGAGAAAAAATATTATAGATTCTATAAGTTCAAGCGAAGAGGCTCATTTTTTTCAAATGATATCACAGAAGAAGAACAGGCCCCCATCATTCACGTATTCCATCATGTAGACGTACCGAGAACATTTACCTGTCTCTGTTTTATTTGCAATAAATAATCGTGTGTAAAAAAAAGGGGGGAACGAGGATACAGTACTTGCGTTGTTCAGGCCTGCTGCTGCTGATGCCGTCACGCCTCACGTTCTCGGGATCGTAACACACTAACACCTGCGGCCTGCGCGCGGGGACGTCCAGGACCAGGACGGAGAAAGGCAGCACCCACCACCACCAATGCGGCAACGCCGCAGGGGAACAGAACAAACCCGCAACTCCGTGCCCTGCACAACGGGCTCCACGCTGAATCCACACGGCGGGACTTGCGCTGGCACCAGACTCCGTTCTGTTCAGTTGGTTATGCGCGGCGGTCACGCCCTTCGTCCCCTGCTTTGGCGCTCCTTTCCGTTGGTTCCTGCTTGTTTGACTCGCCAACAAATGCCAACACTTCTCCGTCACCTCCCTGTTCCATGCGTAACAGTTCTGGACTTCAGGTGTGGCGCTGCTGGGCTTGCAGCTGACCGCGGTATCCTGCTGCCAACCTCCCAGAACGTCTGAAATGGCGCGGCGCAACGCGAGAGCACCAAGCAAGCCAAAGGGTGCACGCCGGCACTCCGCAACGTCCCGCGGCCAAAGCGGCAAAAGCCAGCCAAGTCCTCCTCCATCCAACCCGCCTGCCCGTGATATTTGTTCGATATACACGGTAATTTTCGTAATTAAAACGGGTCTTAATCCTAATCACGCACTTTTGGGTCACCGGCACGCGGGCCCCATCCCGCGCGGCGCGTCCCCATCCGTTTCCTCTGCCTCTCTACCCCGCCCCCTCCCTCCTCTCCTTCCCCTCATCTCTATTTCCCATTCCGGCTCCCGTTCTCAACCTCAATTATTGCCACCCATCCCCTCTCCTCCTCCCCTCCTTCCATCTCATCGCACCGTCGTCGGGAATGGCGGCTGCGCTGTGGACGCTGGTGGCGCTGTCGGTGGCGGTAGCGTTTGCGACGGAAGGGCGCGTGGCGGCGGGGGCGACGGCGGCGGCGGAGGCGGCGAACGAGGTCCTCCGCGCGCACCAGCTTCCGGGGGGGCTGCTGCCGGCAGGGATCACGGCGTTCCGTTACGACGCAGCCACGGGGCGGTTCGAGGCCCAGCTGGAGGCTCCCTGCACCGCGCGCTTCGAGGTCGGCCTGCGCTACAACGCCACCGTCGCCGGGGTCATCAGCCCCGGCCAGATCGCCGCCATCTCGGGCGTCGCCGCGCAGGACCTCTTCATGTGGTTCCCCGTCCACGACATCAAGGTCGACATCCCTTCCTCCGGCGTCATCTACTTCAACGTCGGCGTCGTCAAGAAGCACCTCCCGCTCGCCGTCTTCGACGCGCCGCCGGCCTGCACGCCAGACCCGCTCCTCCTCCGCACCGTCCCGCAGGTAAACACAGCGATCGGCCCATCCACCGTCTCGATTCCTTTTTCTGTTATTAGTATGGTTCGCGTGTTTTTTTCAAAGAGTCCTGATGAGTTCTTCTCCGGCGCCGCAGCGGCTGGAGGACGTGGGCGAGGACGGATTGGCCACGGGCGCCGCGGCGGTGTCCCGGCGATGATGGGTGGAGAAGCAGGAGGGTTCGACGGCGGCGGCGAGCCAGGATCACAAGCGCAGTTTTGAGAGGAGAACGAACGATCGCCGGTCGGGCGCCGCCGACGGCCGGCCTTGTTCGATGCACATAGATAGCGTGGGCATTTCCATTCTGTTTTTTTCTTCTTCTTCCTAGCTACTGGATTAGTAACCAACCTCGTCTTCGTCGTTTCGTCAATCTGTACTTATTATTACTCTTGTTGTCTTTCTTTCATGCCCGTGTACTTTTCGGCCGGAATCCGCCGGCAGCCGGCTGCCGGAAGCACGCTCACGACGTCTTCCGGTGCGGCGACCTCCGGCGATATTTTTCGCGGTAATGGATGGATGGTTCTTGTACGTGTCAAGCGCGTCTGAGACGATGATTCCGAGGGCTGCGGCCGCGCACTCGCGCGTCGTGACGACACGAATCTGGCTGGAGTGGAATCCTAGCACGCTTCCTTCTTTCTTCCCCTGCCTAAATGCCCAATCCATTGGCTGGTTCATCTGAGATTCAGAGCAATCTCATTGCATCTCGCTGATGCCTACAGGCTGCAGCATCCGTCGCCGCCGTCGACGTCGTCGTAGGAGCGAGGCCCGTGACGCCGCCTCTGTCCGTTCCATCATGGCACCCAATGGGATCCCCGTCCCCTTCGCTTCTGCCACGGTTTCACGGTGCCGTCTCTTGTTGCTCTGGCGAGTGGCCACTGGCCGGAGAAAGTCCCATGATTCGCCACGACGGATGCTGACCAATCCCCTCCCCTCGTCGTCTCTCTCTCTCCGATTACTGCCAGTGCCCAGCCTCCTGATGCGGATCCTGATATGTCTAGCCAAGAAAAGCGCAGTCGCTTTGCGGAGGTGATTGGACCAGTCACCACACTACTGGGTCTGGGTGGATGGTCACACTCCAATTCTCCATGTCTGCAGAAGATGCCTCCTCCTCAGCCTACCGGCTGCAGTTTCGCTAACTAACTCAGGCCTCGTTCGGTTAGCTCCTTCCAGGCCCAAGATTCATCCGAGATTTACTTCCCTATACAAATTAAGTCTACTGTTCTGGCTGGATTTTTTCCAGGGACTTATTCCCTGCTAACTGAACGGGACCACAATGGAATCTTTAATTGTTTTTTTCTCTCCAATAACCAAAGTACTATTAGCACGTTTTGCTAGTAGTAGAACACTAGTAAAATCTGGTGACCATTGATCGCGGTGACTGAGGGGGTGTTTGGTTCCAGGGACTATTTTTTAGTCCCTGTCACATCGGATGTTTGGACACTAATTTGGAGTATTAAATATATTTTAATTACAAAACTAATTACATAGATGGAGATTAATTTGCGAGACGAATCTATTAAGCCTAATTAGTGCATGATTTGACAATGTGGTGCTACAGTAAATATACTCTAATGATGGATTAATTAGGCTTAATAGATTCGTCTCATAAATTAGTCTCCATCTGTGTAATTAGTTTTGTAATTAGAATATATTTAGTACTCCAAATTAGTGTCCAAACATCCGATGTGATAGGGACTAAAAATTAGTCCCTGGAACCAAACACCCCCTGAGTATGATTGGGTGGCATGGCTGATGGGTCTGGTACACACATGTGACGAGTCCGGCCTGGGCAATAATTCCGGGTCACAAGCGGACAGGACGATGCGCATGGAGACCCTGGCTGGCTCTTCCAAAATCCCCATTTTTCCCTGTTCGACTAACCCGACAGCTCAGGAATATCTGGATCGCAGGTGATGCCACAGATCGTATTGCACTGACGACTGATTCGCAGTCTAAACTTGACCGGGTTTTTGCTATAAACTAACGGTTAAACCTTGTGTGACCACTGCTCCCGGAAAAAACAACTGCTGAGATGCTGACACGTGGGTCCAGGTGAGGGGGCATGGTACGTCCTAGGTGTCAGTGCTGGAGTGGGGAGTGACAGGTCACAGCCTCACACAGGCAACAGCGACGTGACCGGACGCGACGCGATTAGCGAGCGGGAAGGCAGGGGTCGCATGTGCTAGGGTGAAGAAGCTAATGATGACGGGAAAGAGACAAGCGTATCAACTGCAGCGCCCTTCCTGCAGCCTCCTGCAGCTGCCGGGTTGGTTGGTGCAGTAGGTGCTGCTGCTGCCGATGCCAACGTGACATTGCCGGCTACCGCTGTGGTTTGCCCGGTTGCCCCGGAGAATTCGAGCACCAACGCCTGGCCACCACCTGGGTCACGGTCACCTCATCAGCTCACCTGGCGTGGCCCCTGTGGTTTTGTTGCGAATTAGGTGGGCGGGAGGATAGGGACGGAGGAGAGAGCCGCGTCCGGAATTCTCTCCGGGTCTTCTTCCGCTTGGCTGGGCCTTAGCTTTCGTTTACCGTTGCATCTTGCATGGCAATGGCATGGTTGTTGCGCTTGCGGATGCATGCAGGAGGGGGGTGACGTCACAGGCTCACCTTGTGCGTGGTAGTCCCGACTCCCGCGTTGGTTGGGTGGCATTTGGTGACGTCGATGAGTTCGTGCCACTGGCCCACTGCCGACTGTTTTATATAGGAGCCCTATCAACGTGACAAGGAGGTCATGGAGGACAGTTCAGGCTGATCACTCTTTGGGCTGTTTTAGGTAGGAGCCTGTCAACTTGACAACTGACGACGTACGTGACATTGAGGTGTGCTTTAGAGGCTTCTTTCGGATAGTTTTTATTTTGGAACTTGATTGCTCTTCGAGGTGAAATGTACTCTGCATAATCTGATTGCTAGTGCTACGCAGAGGCCACGCTGGCTAAAAAGGAAAAAAGGAAAGTTGTAAAAGAAAAACGAAAGGAAAACAAAACAAAAGAGCAGCAATAACTCAAAGGTTGGGCTGAATTCACAGATGCCCCAAAATTGGGCCGAAGACCTCAACCCCAGATTGCAAGAGCAGCCCAGCTCAGAAATTCAAAACTCCGACGTATAAAAGGACGCGAAACCACCCCGTCCCTCCTCTCTTTTCCCATCACGCTTCCACCACGCGACGGCATGGCGGCCCAGCCCATCCGCAAGGCGCACTTCGACCGCATGGCCCGCGTGCTCGCCTCCGACCACCCGCCACCGCCGCCCGCCGCGCTGCACGCGCACCTCCTCCGCTCGCACGCCGCGGCCACCGCGCCGAACCTCGTCCGCTCGCTCGTCAACGGCGCCATCAGCCGACTCTCCAAGCCGCGCCCGCGCGCAGCCCTCGGTCTGCTCCTCCTCATGCCGCGCCTGCCCGTCCGCCCCGACCACTTCACGCTCCCCTTCGCGCTCAACGCCGCCGCGTCGCTCCGCCTCCTCCCGCTCGGCGCCTCCCTGCATGCCGTCGCGTTCCACCTCGGGCTCCTCCCGCTCCGCCTCCCCGTCGCCAACGCGCTCGTCGACCTCTACGCCAAGTGCGAGGAGTTTCCCGCCGCGCACGCCGCGCTGGCCGACATCCCGGCCCCCGACGCGGTCTCCTTCAACTCCCTCCTCTGCGCACACGCCCGCAACGCCTCCGTGCGTCCCGCCGTGTCCCTCTTCGCCGCCATGCCCAGCAGGACCCAGGTCTCCTGGAACGCCATGGTGGTCCTCTATGTCAGCGCTGGTGACCTCGTGTCCGCTCGCCGCGTGTTTGACGAAATGCCGACGAGGGACACGGCCTCGTGGTCGGTGCTCATTGCTGGGTATTGCAAGGGTGGGCTGGTGCAGAATGCGCGCGAGCTGTTTGATAAAATGCCATCAAAGAATCTCGTGGCCCGGACGGCGATGATTAATGGTTATGCACAGACTGGGCGGCCAAAGGCGGCACTTGCTCTCTTTAGGGATCTGGAGGCTGCTGGAATTGAGCCTGATGGAGCCACAATGGTTGGAGTTATCTCTGCGGTTTCACAGATAGGCAGCACGGAGTTGGCTGGGTGGGTTGGAGCTTATGTTGACAGGAAGAAGATCGAAAGGAATGTGAAGGTTCTTACAGCATTAGTAGATATGCATGCGAAGTGTGGCAACATTGAGCAGGCACTGAGTGCTTTCAGGGAGATCCCACAGCCTGATGCCTATCCATACACAGCACTGATTAGTGGCCTGGCAACTCAAGGGCATGAAAAGCTGGCACTTTCAGTGTTCGAAAGGATGCAGGCTCAGGCTGTCAAGCCTGACCCTATCACTTTCGTTGGTGTGCTTACTGCATGCAGCCATACAGGGCTTGTTGATAAGGGACTGGAGTATTGGGAAGCGATGGTGCGGGATTATGGAATTGAGCGGCGTGCGGATCACTATGCCTGTGTCATTGACATGCTTGGCCGTGCAGGGAGGATTGAGGAGGCTTTTGAGATGGTTCGAACGATGCCAATGGGGCCACATCCGGGGGCCCTTGGTGCACTCCTGAGTGCTTGCAAGACATATGAGAATGTTGAGATTGCAGAAATTGTTGCAAACAAGCTATTTGAGTTGGAACCTTGGAACACTGGGAACTATATACTCTTGTCAAACATATATGCTGGGAAAGAACTGTGGGAGGAGGCAGAAAGGGTCAGATCGCTGATGAGAACAAAATTGCCATTTAAAAATCCTGGATCTACTTGGTTTGAGGATCGACAGAGGGAGCATGCTAAGATGTAGAATGAGCAGAAACACCATTGTTGTATCTGGAGATGGTGGAAGCTAGGAAGGCTGAAAACATAGCTATTTAACAGTTGGCAAAGCAGGAGCTTCGTATCAGCTTGCCACTAAGGTCCTTCAGCTCTTCGCAGTTCATGTCATGTCCAAAACGTACTGTGATAATTTTTTGATCCATACAGGCACTGGTCAAGCTGATTTCCTAAGTAAGTGTATCTACAGTATCTCCCAATGTACATAGGTAGCTTACAATAAAGCCCCACATATATAGAATAGGTGTTATAGCAAGAGATTCCAAGATATCATTCCCTTAGCATTTAGAAATAGGAATTGCTATGCTCTATTACAGACCCTACACCTTAGTGGTTGTAGCTCAAAGATCTCAGCAAGATAACCTGTTGATATATAGTTTTCAAAGCATGCAGATATATAGTTTTCATAAGAGTAGGATCGCAACATTAAAAAAAATCAGTATCCTCATGAAGTAGGAAAGTTTTTTTTAGGACAAACACTCCATATCAATCAGGATACATTGGTCTTGATGACTAATAAATTATGAGCACATTCACTGCATGAAATGGTTATTTACGACTAGAATAGCTCTATTTTGCATGTTGAGTATCCACTTCCATAGAGAGGGAGGTGGGCGGGAGTACCTCATTCATAGTGTACATTAGTTATTGCATGCTAATCCATGTACATTTTTCAGGTCATTTCTCAGCTTGACCTCACTGTCTCGATAGCACGAGCTAATTTATCGATCTTGGGAGCAATTACCTCCTTGACATCATTCCGGTCCTCGAGGATCTTGATTGTTGGTGCAACCTTTACCCAGCTTCTTCACAAGAAGCTGCAAGTCGCAGGAGCTTTTCAGCATGCCATATTCCACGGAGCAGAGTCATGAATACACAAGAGAGAGCAAAGTAATCCCAACTGACTTTGCTGTCCTCGTTGCAATCGAGCTTGAGGAATACAACATTGAGGTTCTTCTCTGACGTTTACTGGAATTCCGGTGCCATGACTTTGCAACAAGGCCCCGCACCTGCAAACAGGAGTGCCAAACAGTCATCAGATTCTACAGTCTGCAATGAGGTGAGATCTATTCTCCACTTGTTGAAGGACTGAAATAAAGAAGAGATTGGTAGAGCTCAGACAATATACCATTGAGAGTGTACATGTTGAGGACGACGACTTTCTCTTGTCGGACAACGCCGGAGTGACGACGGTTCCACGTCGCCGGCGAACTCTCAGCTCACGCAAACACACAACCTCTGATGAAGAACTCGCTGTTTTTGGTGCTGCAGTGGGCAACTTTTCTGTGACTACAGTTGTTGAATTATACGGCTTCTGACCTCCGAGGCTTAGCAAACTTTGTAAACTATTCTTATTTATTACTTAGACTTGATAGAAAGTAGAAATCGGCAGTCCCATGCATTTCCGTTTCAAAAATAATGTTGAAATAAGCAACAATTACTACAAGAGACCATGGCCACTCGGCCCCACATGCGCGCCACGCTCCTCTTCACAGTGAATTACCATCCCCATTCCCCAAACGCAAGAGGCCTGGAGAGAACTAAGGGCCCGAGCGAACGTGGCTCGGAGGCCCCCAAATTGCAGGGTCTAGTTCATTTCTTTGGACTCCACGCCGCGGGCAACTACGAGTCGCGGGGGTGTTCGGCGGGTTTATTCCGCTTATCTCGCTCAATCCTGAGTGTTGCCAATATTAATAATAACTGTAAATTGGCAACTTCAAATCCTGAGTGCCAAATTAATCTCTCCGAAAAAAGGAAGGCGTGCCAAACTAATATCAGCAGAAATAGATCAACTGTAGTCAAGCTCACAAATCTCTTGCAGGTCAGATGGCACAATGCTTGTATGATATTATTTTGCTAGACATAGTTACATGCATATGTATACACACAGGCTACATTCGGAGGATTCGGCAGGTTGCGACTCACGATGAAGTTGGTCCGCAGTCACAGAGTCGTTCTCAAAAACTGTACAATGAAGTAGATCACGGCCAGGAGAAGCCCAATCTGGTACACATCCTGATTGAAGCCATCATCTGGCCTTTGAAAGAACTGCACCAATAAAACCAAACAACGCGATGAATAACTGGCGTAACTAAACTGACCTCATCAGAATTTTGGAGTATCAGAAGCGAGGATAGCCAAATAATCTGGACATTGGTGATGTAGCAGCACAGTTATGAAACTGAAAAGGTTCATGTACCTTTGTAGGATCACTAGAAGGATCTGGATAAGTCTCGAAATTCTGATCTCCCTTTGTCAGCCCAGATGCCGTGCTCTTAGCAGCTTCGATTGTATCCTTCCCGGACTCAACGATGGAGTAAACCCTTCTGGACAACCAAAAGTATGCTTGAGCTGGAAGAGACGAGGCAGAGAGGTCCCAGGAGTCGACCTGTTCTAGTACTTGTCCACTTATCTGGTTCAGGACGAACTGCGATTCAACACGGACAATGACGTCACCTCCCATGGTCGCAAAGAACGGATTCTTAGGCTTCCCTCTGAATGCCCATTTAATGGTCAGATTGCTTGTCGATTGCATTGACATTTCCTGGACTGTCTGACGCAATAATAAGAGTGTTGATTAGATGCTTCTGAATGTGGTAGAGGTAGCATGCTGAAAACATTTAACATGATGACATGTTGTGCAACAAGTTTGGGTTAAGATACTGGATTGAAGTATCTAACATTTAAGATGATGACCTATTGTGCAACAAGTTTGGGTTAGGGCACGTACAACGGGCGTCTTTTTCTCGTCTCGGTGATGGCCCTTTTTTAGAAAACCCCCCAGCTCAGCCGAGAGACGGGCGCATCGTCGCCTCGCGAGGCGACGGCCTTGTCCCGTGCTCCGATGTGGAACAGACGACCGCGGCTCCGTTGTACGGCCTCGTCTCCTACAGGCGATGGCGCGCTCGGATCCCGCATGGGCAGCAGCCGCGCTCGCAGCAGCAGTCGATTTGGGCGCGTGCGGGATTTTTCCGCGCCAAATCCATCTCCATATTCATATATCCCCGCATCCTCACTTTTCCCCCAAATCCATCTTCATCTCGCACTGTCCTCGGTCTCCGATTTGGTGCGCCGAGATGTCCATGCCGCCCGCAGCAAGGAAGAAGAAGGGCTCATCACCGTCGGCGTTGGCTGCGGTGGCAGCGTCGGCCCTAGCCCATACCCTCGATCGCGGCCGCGGTGGAGCCCCGCCCAGCGGCAGCCACGACGACCACCGCGGCGGCGTCTCCGGCCGCCACGGCTCAGCCCGTGGCAGCGGTGAGGGGAGCGATGGGGTGCGGCGGCCCAGCGCGCGCGGCGGGGCCGGCGGCGGCGACGATGGAGCACGTGCTGCTGGCGTTGCGGGAGACGGAGGCGGAGCGGGAGGCGCGGATCCGCGGCGTCTTCGGCTTCTTCGACGCCGCGGGGCGGGGCCACCTCGACCACGCGCAGATCGTGGCCGGCCTCGTCGCGCTGCGCGTCCCCGAGGGGACGACCGGCGGCGCGGGCACCGAGGACTACGCGCGCGCGCTGCTCCAGGCCTGCGACCGCGACTGCGACGGCCGCGTCGGCTATGACGACTTCCGGAGGTACATGGACGACAAGGAGCTCGAGCTCTACCGCATCTTCCAGGCCATCGATGTCGAGCACAACGGATGTATCCTGCCCGAGGAGCTCTGGCACGCGGTCGTCAAGGCTGGTAACTGCAATGCCACCGCTCCTCGCCTTATTCCTTCCTCTCTCTTTTTTGCAAGTACCGTATTCCTTCCTTTTAGTGATTCCTCTATTCCACTCCACCATAGCTGCAATACTCGAATGAGGTTGAGTGAGAGAGTGTGAGACTGTGGATAAAATAGTGTTTTCCTGAGCTACAAATTTAAGTGTTCCTTGAGATGTCATGAGAAATGTATTCCTTAGCTTAATACTGCCATAAGCTTAGTTCAGTGCTGCACTGTTCTTTGTTGCTTGTAGTGGTGGAAGCTAGGATGTCCACTCTTGAAAAGTTGAATAATAGTCCAATACATGTTTGTGCTGCAGTATCCCTGACTAATCTAGGTACCAAAGTTCAAATTTGGCAATTGGTGTAAAAAAATTCAATGCTCGATATATTGATGGAGAAATCAAGTAAGGCAGTGCTTTGCTTTTGGTCAATAAAGTCACTCAAGTTTTGTGATGGTTCTAGACTTCTAGTGATGCCATGGGGACATGGGCTCCTTAAAATAGTTAACTAAGATAAAGGCCCTTCCATAATTTGGGTATCCTTTTTTCAAATTCGGTGATCAGGATGCAACACAAAGTATTGATGGAGACATACTGCACGGGATAGTTTCTTTTTGTGGTGATCAAACTTGAAGTGGAGTTCTGTGGTTTGATTTTGAACCTGGTAATCATCAGTTACTGTAAATACAACAACATAGTTTCGCTTGTTGGATCATAAACTCCATTTTAGCGTTGCAATAAGCTTCACCATTTCATAATTTTAATCAGTTTCGATATCTTAATTTATGTTTAATCATGTATATCAGAATATCAGATGAAAGTGGCTAAACTGATCATGTGTATGTTGTGTGTGTGAGTATGTTTGTTGGCATATGTGGGCGGAACTAAGTCACCATTCTGAAAATAGCAAGTAGTTCCTTGTATGCGAAGTCTATTTTAGCTTTGAATAAAACAGTGGGCTGTATTTGTCAACACCGGTAAAAAAATTATTCAGCTTGTATTTCTTGATTTACAGTAATTTCAGTCACTATTTATGTTTGCTCATACTACTGTCAGCCATTCTGAAAACGTGCGGGCCACACTGCTATCTGAACTGTCAGACTTCGGCACTGCTATCTGAATGCTATCCGAACTGCTATTTTCTGAATTCTGAATGTGAACTGCTGTCTGAAACTGCTATCTGAATGCTACCTGAACAGAGCTAGTGCTCTTGACTTCATCTCGCAATTTTGATTTAAGAATTCTCTCAATTTTGCAGGACATGGTGTGATCTACGTGATGCTATGATCTACAATTTTTCTGTGCAGAGGATGAGTTGTGACCTACCTGATGGTGTGATTTATCTGTTATCTACTAGTTATTATCTGAATGTCATCTACTAGGGACTCCTATCTGAATGCTATCTGAATGCTTCCCAGTAAAATTTCTGCTATCTTTTTTGTGTGACCATGTTACTGCTATCTGAATTTTCCAGTTAAATGTCTCCCATGCGTAACTGAAGCATTAGTGAGTGTAATCATGTTGCTCTTATTTATTCTTGATACATTTTCTATCAAATAACCACACAATGGTATACAAAATTTATTTATAGTTGATCCTAGTTACATGCAAAGCATTAAACAGCTTAGAGATGGACCCTCTGTCTGTGGGTTGTATGACTTGTCTTTATACCCGTCTGTATGATAGATTTGAGGTGCTTAGAGACGGACCCTGTCTGTGGGTTGTACATGCCCTTAAGGTCCTGGATTGAAGTATCTAACATTTAAGATGATGACATATTGTGAAAGTTTGGGTTAAGATCCTGGATTGAAGTATTGAATTCCGCAGGATTATCTGGAACCAATCTAATGATCAATGATATGAGTCGTAGATGCTATTGCAATCTGATCGATTCTTACCACTACAGGCTTTTCCAATGCCTTTGTGATCCACAATGGCCTCTTGTACTTCTCACGCCCAACAAATGCCCTGAGCGGGTCCTGAAAGAAGATATGCACAGCAAGGATAAGCATAAAGCATGCATACAACTACAAGCATGTTGCATCTGAAGGATGAAGTTAGGCCATTTGCAAATTGAGAGGCAGGCAGGTAATATGTTTTCTTCCATGGAAAGGAACGGACACATAATTACTAACGTCTTGGTGTTTATTACTTGCCGTTCCAACTGCTCCATTCAACCAATACGAGCAATGACCTTGCAAAAACTTTCTACACACAGGCAAAGGGGGCAAGGGTAACATAGTGCTGCTATAAGTGTTCAGTCACTATCAACTACTAGTGACTAACAAACGATCTCCTGTCTAACATTACCTAGTTGAAATTTTGACACTTCGTTTATGCCCTCAACTTCATAAGGAAATCATTACCTAAAAAACTTCAATAAGGAAACGACCGCCTTTCAAGTTTTAAAGTGCAAAAATCCAAAGTGAATATTGATCTAAGAGCTCGAATTGAAAGTCTCAAAGAGCCGTGTTCATGTACAAGTACAGCCAAATGTAAAAGATTTCGCGTAGCAGGGGGACTGATGAGATGGGATCACATGAGCAATGATCAGCACCTTGTATTTGACGGAGACGGCGTAGCTGTTGAATGCGCGGTTGTCCTCGCGCAGCTCGATGATGTCCCGCGCGATCTGTCTCGCCGTGGACTCCACGTAGGGGCTGCTTATGCATTCGAAGTCGTTGCAGAGCTCCCCGAAGTCCATGCCGTCGACCATCTTATCCGTCTGAGACCTCTCCTCGGGGAGATCCTTGGAGTCATCGACGACTGTGCACACGGTTCAACGCGTCGTCAGCACGCACGCACGGACGCGCGTCGCGGCACGGGTCACTGGTCAGGGAAGGCTCGCGCGAGGGTCTAGTCTGGGACTCACCGTGCAACGGCGGGAGACGGAGGCGGCGGCGAGGAGAATGGGCGCCGGAGATGTTCAGCCGGCGGAAGGCGGTAGAGGACGAGGACGAGGACGAGGGCGAGGGGCGGCAGGAGCAGGTGAGCGCGGTGGCGGTGGGGGTGGCCATTGGTGGCCCATGGCGCGGACGGCGTGGCGCGGCGTGAAGACGCGCGGCCGCGTGGGGCTTGGCCACTGCGGATAAGGCCGAGGCGCGCCACGGCCTCTCGTTTGCGTGCTCGCCGTCCTGTTCTGCTACGCTGCCCCGCGTGGCCTGGCCCAACGGCCTATTTTTCGCGGGAAAATGGACGCAGCTTTATTTTCTAGTGGGCGTGCTTTCTTCTCAGCCCAACTTCCCATTCTCTTCGTAAATCCGGAGTACTCTAGTTCGGAAAAATACCAATGTATTTAAAAGCTAGTGCCATTTTTCTGATTTTTTCATATAACATGCGGCTAGACAGGCATTGATCCGGCAGATCATCGACAACCTAGACGCATCACATGCGTTCATTGATCTTTACTGTCTTCCCAACTGAGTCTCGAACATCTCTTCAGTTTCGTCAGATAACGAGTATTCAGTTCGTGTGAGCTTAACAGCGCAAAGCCTCGAGCCCTGCCCTCGATAAAAGTACTGCCAGCGCACGCCAGTGTTTGGTTTGGAACATGGAAATCTGACCCAGTTACAAGTCATCTAGCCATTTAATAACTCAGAAAAATGTACGAAGCCCGCATGGATTTCTTGCAGCGAAGAATGTACAGTCTAGGACAAACTATAGACTGTTTCCCGACAAAAAAAAGGAGAAACGTTACTCTTGGATGAAATCATATACAGTGTGAGGATATAGCAGTGTGCTGTCTTCCTTGTAATGGAGGAGGTAGTAGCATTTGATGCAGAAGTAGCAGGGATTGTTCAGAGCCCACTTATCGTCGACCGTCACCTTCGTCGCGAGATAGATCTGGCACACCGAGCACTTCTGCAGGCGCTTCTGCAACTGGAATGTCTGGAGAGGGTATTCCGCTTGGTTCTGTGTGTCATCTGGGTGGATCAACCTCATATCCCTTATCACGATCGTGTGCTTGCAGTTCCCCTGAAAATGTGCAACAAGGTATCAGAATAATGCTGTGCAGTTAAAATTAGCAATGAGCAAACATCAAGAATCACACGCATTGCAGTTCAGATAATAAATGCTAGATTCCATAAAAACGTAGCATAAGAAAGCAACTTATAATCACATTCTATCCTTTTTATCTTTTTTCTTGAAAATAAATAAAGACAAGAACCAAGCCTGTCTGGTTAGTACAATGTGCCGTAAAGCACACCTGCCCAATGTTTTCCTATATCATATTGTGATCGATAAACATTCAACTTGAACATATGAGATATCACAGCCAAATAAAAATTTTAATATAAAAGATCTGGAAAAACAAAGAAAATCAGATCCACCACACAAACTTTTCACCAAGGAAAATGAAATTATCTGAAACAGTAAGACAAAAGAGAAGATGAAAACCTGATGGCAGTAGAGGTACGCAGCACCGGGCCGGAAGTGCAGGTTAGAGAAACGAGTCATTTGCATTTTTTCAGATTTAAATTCAGGCACATTAGAAATACTCAAACCGCTCAGCAAGTCCTTTTGCCGTTTCTTCAAAACACCAGATGTTATGGCATCCCACTTCTCTGCTACCTCATCACTGGAATTCTCAAGCCAATCTAGTATAGGCTTACTGTAATCAGTGGCAGAATAATGTCTTGTATCATTGTAGAAAGTGTCCTGACATAGAAGTGGAGATTTAATAATTATCCACAGTTCTTCGAGAATAAATATCCAGAAGCGTATTCAATTTTTAAAAAAGGAAAACGATACCTCGATAAGGAAATACCCAGAATGATCGTGTTGCCCAGCCACCTTCATCAGCTTATCAGTCAAACAACAAATGTTGTCCCTCAGATCAGTAAGGAATTGGCTTCCCAGCACAAGAAGTTCCTGGGACTGCAAGGCATGGTAGTGACCATAAAAATAAGGCCTTCACATAAAAAATAAGTATGTGTAACTGAAGGGTAAGATATACCTTAACAGAGGCATATGTCTTCTGATAAATTTCAACACAAAGAATTACTTCTGGATGGACCACAGGTCTGTGCTTGTCAGATCTTAAAGCTTTGTTCTGGAAACAAAATAGATCGTAAGACCAAAATTCCAAAGACAGGAGTGTGTAAATGGGTGCTACAGATGAACTGAGATGGTTCAAACCTTCCAAGGTGCACCGATTAGTTTAAGAGATCTCGCCATTTCAATTTTCTCAGATGATGACTTGGAACCTTTGGGCTTAACAGAATTGCCACTGAACCAAAGAATCATATTCATTTAAAATTGTGGCAAGAAAGCGATAAAATGAAATAGACTAATTCATGGTGTCAAGTGCATAATGACAAAAAACAGACAAAAGTTGTAATCTGTTCTAGAATCATATTGCCAACTCATCATGGCTTGCATAATAGCATTCCAGATTTGATCAAGAATAACTAAAAACCTAGAATCGTAATATATGATTGTTAACAATATGCAGCAATAGATTTTTAACTGCCTCACCTGAAAGAATGCAGCCTTGCTGTAAATTTGTCTTCGTCTTGCTTGGCCTTGATTTGTACCCACTTCTCTGCTTTAGTAAGATAGCTTCCCTGATAATGATCATGGAAATAACAAAAAGATATAATTATGCAAAAGCATAAATTTTTTTTACAGAGATGGCATATGTAATTCAATGTTAAATGACAGAAATCGCAGGTTCCTCTTACATACAAGAATATAAAGGATACAGATACTAATACAAAGATTGACCTAATCCTCAACAAAAGCATACCTTACAATGTAACTTGTGAATATTTCATATATTACAGTAACAACAACCTATAGCATTTACATCTACCATGGACTTGTGGTTTCTAGTGTCTTCAGATTTACAGATTAGCAGTGACTGCAAAATTAATTTTTGTAACCAGATGGTTGTGTTACCTAAATAGGCTAGTCCTATATGCATTTGTATCACAGTGACAAGGGACATGGCTGAATGGATTAATCAGCAATAGCACCTTACTCAAATACAGGATACATGTATAATGAACATAATTCGTTCAGGTGGTCAAAAGATGGAGAAAAATTAATGTAACAATTCTGCAGCTGCACTAGCTGACTTCTCAAACAATTGCTGTTAACAAAAACAAAAGGTGGTCAAAAGATGGATAGACGTACTTGTAAAATCTCTGCTCGAACCTCTCTATCAAAATGTCTGCCTCTCTTTTTGCCCTTCCTACATGTTGTTTGTCCATTAGTTCCCTCTAGATCATGTGGAACAATTGACATACCATCAACAGGTGATTCAGAGACACCATTTTCAGCTGATGGATTTGAAGGCGTCGTTCCATTTCCCTCACTACGTTCTGGTTCAAATGGTACGATTGACATGTCAATAGCTGATCCATGGCTCTCTCCTTCGACCGGAGAATCTAGTGTGATTGTTCCAGTTTTCCCCTTCCTGCATCTGGCTTTTGCCTTTGTGCCTCTGGGCTTGCTACTGCTGCTTTGTGGTTCATTTAATACGACCGCCACATCTTCAACAGGCAATCCAGAGCTCTCTCTTTCAGCCGATGGGCTTAGTGTTAGGGCCTCATTTGTAGGTGTTGGATTCGCTGACATCCTGCATATGGCAAATTCAAGGATACATCAGATTCTAACAGCCAAATAACACATCATGAGAAAGAGACTTTGGTGCGCAAAGATCAGAACGATGTCACCGGGGGGGGGGGGGGGGGGGTCTCTGTAATTTTGCTTTGCAATAGCACTGGACACAAATGCCGACTTGCAAGTTCCATTGCAAACTTTGTAGAGCCTTCCTTGCTAAATGTTGACTGTCACTAAAACCCCATTTGGATCCACCAGCTAATAGTTAGCTGCTAAAAAATAGCTGGAGGATCCAAATGAACCTAGCTAAAAGGTCAACTGATTATTAGCTGGGCACCCATCTAATAACTGTCTCACTAGCTATCCCAATTCAGCTAATAGCAGCTAATAGATTGCAAAAAGGCACTTTTGTTCTCCCACCTACCCACATGCCCTACCGATAGCAAATGGAAAAGGAATGGCATTATAGACAAAATCACTAATGCATCCACCTGAAGGGCATTACAGACAAAATCACTAATGCATCTACCTTTTAGCTAGTGAATTCAAACAACACCCAGCTTAGGTAGCCAGCTAATATTAGCTATTAGCTATGAACTATTAGCTGCTACTGGATCCAAACAGGACCAAAGGCAGACCAGTAACCACCATGCAATCAATAATGAAGGTCCTCTGCCAATGTTGCATCTAATATGACTTCCCTAAATGACCATAACAAGATAACAAATGAACCACAAAGTGGACCAACCAAGCAATGGTCAAAGCAGCAACTTACCCTCCATCAAGTGTTTGATCCTCTGATTGTGACTGAGTGCCAGAATCCGAGTCCTAGAAAGAGAAAAAACAAACATCAAAGCTTCAAATGATAATGCAATCCAAAACAAAGTGATTAAAGCACGCTAACTATCAGTAGAGGCCACCTCCATAGCCTCCTGGAGGGCGCGCTCCACTAGCTCCTCCTCAGAGAGGACCTTTAGCTCATCGACACTGCGAAAACGCATCCACGCATTAATAGGCACAGGGAAAAGGATTGTTACTTCGACACGACAGAATGAATCATGGGATTACCAAAGCTCATCGTCAAATTCGTCGCCGGGGTCACCCAATTCGTCTTCCAAGGCCTGGATACAAACGAAACAAGGAGGGAGTCATACCCAAAGCTCTGGGGGAAATAAAAGGTTGGTTAGGGTTTTAGAATAGTTGCAAACAGGCTCGGTTGGCACCTGGAGCTCGTGGAGGGCGGAGGACATGAACTCTGGTACGGTGGAGATGGGGCCCACCATGAAGGGGACGAACACCGGGCCGCCCAGTGCGAAGGGCACGCCCTGCCGCTCGCCGGCGGCGGAGCTCTCGGTTCCCTCTCCGTCGCCCGCCATCACCGCGACGGCGCTTCTCTTCTCCTTGTCGATGATGTACACTGTTGACGATTTGACAGTGCCGCCCACCTAGAACTAGAAGCCTGGTGGTGAGCACAGGGCCTGCGGGGACGCAGGCGCCGTGCACTGGCCTCGCCGTGCCCTCGCCGCGTCGCGCGCCGGCTCCCCCTGATCGACACGCTCGTGGTGGAGCGCCGACGTACAGCCCGGCGGCCCTGAACCGCCTCCCTCCTCGTCCTGCCCAGCGCCCACACGCCGTCACGCCGATGGGCCGCCGCCACCGTCGCCGCCCGCGCGAATCGTCGTGATCGCCACCCGTGCCCCTCTCGGACTGTGCCTTACGGTTGAATGGGCCCAAACTATGGCCCTTTGTTTTGTGGGCTCTATGTTGCCAACCGGCATTGCTTAGCCCAACTTGGCGTGGACACCAAACAAGGCGTCGTTTTCCCATTTTTATTTCAATTTTATTTATTTTTTGTAGAAATAGTTCTTCGAACCAAAATATCAGAAATAATATACCTCCCTCGCCAATTGAAACAGTGATATGTAAATATCGTTGTTTTAGTTTGAGATTTATTAAAAAAATTATATGAAATGGCGAAATACTGGGCTAACCGTTAATCTTAGGGATGCAACTGACATTAATAATTCTCCTATTTGAATTTGAATTTTAAAAATGGAGAAATGTGTGAATTATAATCATGGAGAAATGTGTGGATACAGTTAATCCAAAATCGATTTGTATGCAGAAGCAAGTAGGATATAGAATTGGTAAAATCAAATGAATATGGATTATCCAAGGCCTATATAGAATAGTCAACTACTTTAAAGAGTCTGCATGTTCAAGTTTTAAGAGCAAGTACAGTGAAGAGTTGTAGGTGGGTTGTATGTTGATGTGGAGGAGAGAGTAGAGGAGAGATGAGATAAGCCAGCTATAAGTTCACAGCCAGCTTATATACATAGAAACTAAGAAACCTTGTGAGAGAGACAAATAAATCATGTATTAATAGTGAAGAGGTAACTACTATATGAGTACGCTAAGAGATGGACTGCAAAGATCCATACAGCCAGCAGTAGAATGTATTATTAGCTTTGCTCTAAATCCAACTACCCCCCCCTCCCCCTACAAGTATTATTTTGTAGCCACCTTCAAACATGTGTGTCTAGTTATCTTGGCTCTTCTAAATTATGAGATATGGTGGCTAGGACTAAAACAAGTTCTTGTTTTGCTGCTGCTTTATGACTCCGGTTAATGCTCATCATAAAAAGACATGCGTCACCTTTTTTCGAAAAGCTACGTGCACGAAAATTGTCGGGCATATATTAATAAAGAACCATCGTACAATAAAAATACACTAAAAAACCAGCCATATGGTGGAAGCAACAACATGGCAACCACCACAATAAAAAACCACACGTAAATATGTCTTATCTAATTATTCAAGTCCACTTTTGCTCTGACATCGATCCAACTGAGTAATCTATATTCACAACTGAAACTATTTAACATCCGCTCCGCTACGAATTCGACAAAAGAAAATGAATTAGAATATAATATGAAGAAAACATCGTTCTCTGCGATTTTGTCCATTTTCATCCCCAGCTACACGCACTAATGGTGACTTATCGCATGCCATGTGGCGTTTTTTTTTTTTTTTTTTTTTTTTTTTTTTTTTTTTTTTTTTTTGCTTCTCGACTTACTATGATTCAGCGAGCTATCATGTGTACTCCAAGGTCAGCATAGTTTTAGAAGCTAATTGTTGTCCGTAAAAACTCGTCTGATGATAAAATGTACACGAAAATTGGATCTCGTGATGGTATCTATAACTTTATAAAGTAATTTTTCTTTTCATTTTAATCCATATAGGTACCAAAATAGTTATTAGGAAGGTCGTCTTTCTGTGAACTAAGTGTAGCTTAGCTACCATATTTGTGATGAAACTTATTCACGTTATAGTAATCGATGGATGTTTATATTTTTAAAAAAAAATTATTCTAAAATTTAATGGTGCTATTATTTTCGGTACTGGGTCTGCAGGGGATTTCTAAAAGCTGTTTGACGCGGTCAGGCACTCGCGCTAACAGCGGAGCACAACAGGATTAGGATTCAACCACAACACCACAAATAGGCGAACGTAAGAGATTTTTTAATTAAGGAACAAATGTATTCCGGTCTTCCACATTCAGGTACAACCAAACTGAACCAATACAAAATCATGGTCTAAAGACCAAAGACTGCTGTCGGTATAAAAATGACCGACAAGTAAATATTTATAGTTTTACCGTACGTTATGATCGGATGTGATCTAGCACTCAATGACACATGATTTATACTGATTTAGGCAACATGCCCTACGTCCAGTTGAGGTCGGTCGATGACTTTATTCTTGAGCCCAGGTGCTCGAAGTTTGCTGTGGGGTTACAAACGAGTAAGGAATGAGAAAAGGGGGTTAGAGGCCCGGTCGGACTCTGAACCGAGTGAAAGAGAGTGACGGATGCTCAAACGTGCGTTAAGTATTGGAACGTATGCTCTGTGTGTCTGAGCTTATCAGTTGTTGAGAGCGTGTAGACTGTGTAGCTGTCGAGTCCTAGAGCTATTGATCTGTCGAGTCGATCAGTCTTCAGATGGGCTTTTAGGAGAGAGCGCATCCCTTTTTATAGTTGAAGGGGATGGCCTTACAAGTCAGAGAAAAAGAGAGAGAGTGTATATGTGTGCTGACTAGTCTTCTTGCCCACACCATCGGGTACGGGATGGCCGTCGACGCCACAATACTGTTTATGTTTAGACACATCTGACAGGCTCTACCATGTTCGCCTGGTACGGCAAACGACGGCGCCCACAATAATGTTTATACTCTAACGCGTCTGGCAGGTTCTACCGTGTTCACCTGACATGCCCCGATCGCACCGTCCTACAGATGCGCAGGGTACTGCCCCCGGTATTGCGGTTGACTTGAGCGTCTTTCCTTATCTGCTCCGCCTGCTCCCCGGGCCCACACCGAGCGGGCATCCCCGGTCAGTCGTTCCCAGTCGGTCCCGACCGTTTTGGTCGGGAAAGAGCAACGAGCAGAGGTCCGACGTATCCTCGGTCGGAGAAGGGGGTCGAAGTCAGACTGCGGTCCCACCTTGGCTAGGCCTTCTGATCGGGGACCGGATCGTTGTCTCGGCCTGTCATTATATATCTGACCCGGCCTAGGCGCGTGCTGTCGTTGCGCCGCCTGCTGGGTCGGGTTTTGCAGGAAAGCGGATTCATTGGAGACCCCGGGTTTATGAACCTGACAACTGCTAAGCAGATCAAACCCAACTCCAGACTACTGCTAACCAAACGACACTTACAATGTCTAAACATAGCACATAGGATGCAGCCAAACCAAAAACTGCTAAACAACTAAACAGCTAAACCCCAACTCTAAACTGTAGCTAAACATGCAACACTTGTAGTGTCCAGACACAGCACTCAGGATACAGCCAAAAGAAGTTAGTTCTCTAAACTCTTGCGTTGCTTCCACACCGAACTTCTGAACCATCATTTCCAACTTCTTGCATCCAAACTTTATAGACATTCTCTCTTCCTCTTTAGATAGCTGCGACCGTTCCTGGATCCAGTACATCCCCCTAAAGCTGTAAAAAGGAGTTAGTATTTTTCTTGTTGAACACCATATCATTTCTATTCAACCACAACGCCCAGCACATCGCTGCTAACCCCACTAAAATTTGATTTCTCAATTTAGGAGAGAAACTCCTAAGCCATGAACCAAACAAGTGAACATTATTTTTTGGTGGTTGAATATTGAAAGTGATAAATAAAGTATTCCACAAGAATCTTGCCACACGACAGTCAAAGAAGAGATGTTGAACTGTCTCTTTGAGACTACGGAGGCTACAGCTATCCTTCCCTTTCCATCCCCTCTTGAGCAAATTATCTTTTGTCAGTAACCCCCCCCCCCTCTTTAGGTACCAAAGGAAGATTTTTATTTACAGGGGCAATTTTGCTTTCCAGAACGGATCTTTTCCACCCGTCCTTACGGATTTCATGCTTTCCCTATACATCGCCTGTGTTGAGAAACTGCCATTTTTCCTTAATTGCCACAAGAACTTATCCTTGTTATCATTCAGCGTAACAGGCACTACCAAAGCGACCAAATCCAACCACTCGCTCAACCTCTCACCTACTAGCGCCCTCCTAAACGAGATATTTAATGGAGTTGTGCTTAGCACTTTGGCAATTGAGTCCCCCTAGAGGGAGAAAATGTCCTCTCTTTTGTCAAGAGACCGGGTCCCATTTCCATTTTGTTGACAAAACACACTATATAATGAGAGAATCGGCAATGGCGGCAAGCAATCCAACATACGAAAGAGGAGACAGTCCTGGATCGAGACTTGTTATCACAGTCACAGACACTTCCTCTGTCATTCTCTGAGTTCTCAACAAGTTTCGGGCCTGTTCGCTAGAACTTATCAGCCGGCTTATCAGCTAGAATCTACAATATTTTTTTCTCACAATAAAACAACTTCAGCTGACTTATCAACCGATTTTAATACCAGCCGAACAGACCATTTTATGTAAAGATTTCTAGAGCTAGAGCAGACTGCAGACCATACTAGTCCCTCCAGTGTCCCGTCACTAGAGGTAAGTACACATTTCACTGCAGGGTAATTGTCAAGAGGTAAGAATGGATTACCATCACCTCAGTTCTATATGTCGAAGATTAAAAAGGCATTATTATTTACATAAATATGGATGAAATCTTACGGAAGAGACCGCATATGTGCGTGCCGCGTGCGGGACCTTCTCCGTTCCTCCCTCCTGCTCCTGGTGTCCTCTCTGCCACAACCATCTTATGGGGCCACAGTGCAGTGCATTTGTTTTTTTGTGTGCACAAGTGTTGCACACGTGCACTTCCAATACAGCGTTTCAAATGAGAAGTGGTATTTATGCGTACATGATGCATTTTTTTAACCAAATTACGTGGCGGGTGATACTGTGATTGTTTATGGATCATCGCCCTGTTCTGTTTGGACTGGTTTAACTTATAAACTATGACTAAAAGTATCGTTGACTGGTTTAGTGTAAGAGAAAAAAAATATTCATTAATTGATAAGTCATGACTTATAAGCCAAATACAATCCGACAAACAGGCTGCGTGGCAGACAGGCGACTCTTTCAGCACGTTGGCGGACAGCGGACTCACTCGGTCGCCGTCAACCATTCAAATCCGCACGCACTGACAGCATACAGCATTACCAAATCCTCCAACAAGTCACACCCTAACCGCTCGACGTACTAGTGCCGCATAGGTAGAGCTTCTGCTCCTAGTCTTAGTAATATATATCTACTACCAAGTCTTTAGATAGAGCCACGATGTTTTATGTAGCCATGGATAATAAATTTGTGCGTGTTTAGTTTTAGGAAGTTGGAATTTTGGGCTACTGTAGCACTTTCGTTTTTATTTGTCAATTAGTGTTCAAACATGGACTAATTAGGCTCAAAACGTTCGTCTCGCAATTTCCCACCAAACTGTGCAATTAATTTTTTTTTGTCTATATTTAATACTCCATGTACGGGCCGTAAACATTCAATGTGATGGCTACTGTAGCACTTTTTAAGATTTTAGGTCGGAGCTAAATATGGGCTTTGTGTGTAGTGCAAAAGAAGCCTCAGAGGATACGGAACCATGGTACCATGGAGTGAAGAAACAGGAGAGAAAAGTACAAGTTTATAGCAGGACCCACGGGATGGATTTGGAAAGTTTGGTGGGTATACACGTAGATTGTAGGGATACATAATATAACCTTTATATATTATAAAAAGATGTACCTTGGTTAATAGATCTTCTGTGGATTAATTTTTATACCATGATATGGTAGAGGTACTTGGAGATATTCGGTTATTAATGCAGTATATTACTACGTGCCATATAGATTCTGTTTTTAGATGTATTCGTTTAATGCGTGTGGCTGCCATATAATATTTTTCTCTCAATTGAAAAACAGTTGAATACGCGCGCTTTAGCTAGTCATTTGAATAAAAATTATAACTCATCAATCAATCAGATAAAAAGAAAAATAAGTCTAATCCTAGTTGTCCGGTACTCCGGTGGCTATACTCATTTGGTTATCTGTAATCCAGAAAACAAAATCAAGAACTTAAGCTCCTTGGTTCCTTTGGTTTTTCCTACTGAACACTAATTTCACAGTGATAGATTCAAAGGAATTTTATCTTTTCACAATGCTAGACCACATTGTCAATGTCATTGAGCAATTGCCCAGAAATTTTATAAGCATATTAGATTTGCGTGGTAGATTGATATCTTCCAGCCAATTGGGCTTTTTTATAGCGCTGTGCGACAGGGGCCCACCAACCATGGAGCAGTTGGACGTCCTCGATCAGGGTGTGGATCCAAGGGCCCAACTGTTGGGCCAATTGAAAGAGATCAATCTAACATTCTCCCCCTTGATCTCACCTTATGACTTAAACTTAATTTACTTACTTTATCTTGTTCCTATTCCATCATAGATCAGTGCATAGAGCGTGCTTTATCGTCACGGTCAGTTGCTATTAGATTAAACAGCTACAATGTACCTCTATGCTTTGAAACAGATTCTCAACTAGACCCTTATTATCCAGAAATCATAGGCTTTCCCTTAAACCCATGCCGGCTAAGTGTTCTCTGAACACGTTGGGTGGTAAGCCTTTTGTAAGCGAATCTGTGAGCATCTTTTCTGTTCTTATATGCTCAAGACTAATTATATAATCCCGGACTTTGTCTTTTCACAACATAATACTTTATGTCAATGTGTTTGGCAGCACCACTTGAATTAATGTTGTGAGCATAATATACTGCTGGATTATTATCGTAGTATAACTTGAGTGTTTTATGTATGTTGTCTACCACTTTCAATCTGGGCATGAATTTCTTCAGCCAATTCACCTGTCATGTGGCCTCATAACATGCTACAAACTTGGTATACATTGTAGACGATGTAGTGACGGCTTGCTTTGAGCTTTTCCATGATATAGCTCCTCCTGTGAGAGTAAATATGTATCGTAACGTGGACTTTATGTTATCTCCCGCATAATCAAAATCTGTATACCCCTCTATGTGCAGAAAATCAGATCGTCTGTACGTTAGCATGAGACCCTTCGTACCTTGCAGGTAACGCAAAACTTTCTTTACTAATTTTTAGTGTTCTATTCCTGGATTACTCTGATATCTGCCAAGTAGTCCGGTAACAAATGCTAAGTCAGGGCGAGTACACACTCGAGCATACTGTAAACTTCCGACAGCTGAATTATATGGAACCGCTTTCATTTGATCGATCTCATATTGGTTCCTAGGACATTGAAATTTCTCATATCTATCGCCCTTCACTATGGGAGCAAGTGAAGACTTACAATTTTGCATACTATATTTCTTTAGAACTTTTTCTAAGTATGCCTTTTGTGATAATTCTAAAACCCTATTTTCTCTATCTCGGTGAATCTCTATTCCTAGGACGAATGAAGCTTCACCGAGATCCTTCATATTAAACTTCGAGAACAAGAATTTCTTTATTTTTAACTTCTTTATTTTTAGTAGTAGATTAACATCACTGCTAGCGAGCAAGATGTCATCCACATACAAGACTAGGAAAATGTATTTCCCATTCTTAAACTTTGCATAAACGTAATTATCCTCTATATATTTTTGAAACCCAAACTTTCTTATTATACTATCAAACTTCAAATACCACTGTCTTGAAGCTTGTTTTAATCCGTAAATGGATTTTTTCAGGCGGTATCCCATACGTTCTTTTTCTTCCACAACAAACCTTTTAGTTGCAGCTTTCAGCTACTCTATTCTGCTGAGGCTCGTCCGGTGTAGAATACTAGGTAACTATGTCATTTTCCTATAAGAACCTTACAAAAGGTCCATATGTGGTGTGTCGACCGTAGAACTCTCCCCCACGGTCGGATCTTACTATCTTAATCTTTAAGTTGTGCTGATTTTCTACTTCAACCTTAAATATCTTAAATTTATCCAATGCTTCCGATCTTTCCTTAATTGGATAAATATAGCCAAAACGAGAATAATTATCTTTGCATGTTATAAATGAATCATAACCATCCACACTCTTCACAGGAAAAATGACCATAGATGTCTGTGTAAACTATTTCTAAAATTCCTGCGCTTCGTTTGGCATCTTATTGAAATTCTTCTTTTTGTTGTCCTTCACAAGGTTAGTAGAGTCACCCTGTGAGTTTTTCAGCCTCTCCTCTTCTTGAACACATTGCGATGAGTTTCTCTATATCCCATTTATCGGGCTGCATGTTGTAGTTCACAACAAAAATTTCATATTCTTTGGATAAGGAAGCAAAACCAAATGAATCATGAACTCGCCCCAAATCTATTGATTTCAGCTTCGAAGCTTGCTCATCTTCAGTATGTGCTCTCTGATACCGTCACCAGTGTATTTCTCATTAAACAATTTTTTGATCAAAGTACTGGCATAAGCCTTTGAAGAGCCAATAAACTGACTCTCTACTTTCTTAAAATACTTTTGACGGTATTACAATCTGGGATAGACCCTCTTATCGTATCCGAATACATGCTAGATCTATGGCTACATGATCCTGTAAAACTCTATCATTGCAGTCTCTTTATCTTTGTTTCAATCAATACACGAGAATATTTCTCATTGTTCAACCTATACAGATTATATTATCAAATTAAGCATCTTGTTCGCTTGATCGTATCAGCCATGCTTATCAGCCACGATACAGGATTTTTCTTAAACAATAAAACAACATCAGTCAGCTTATAAGCCACCGAAACGATCAAACGAACAGGACAAAGAAGTGTTAGAAATCACCCGTCACTGTACACATAGCTTTAGCAAAAGGTGTCAGAGTACTGTTGGTCTTCTTCACCTGGATATCCCAATCATACAACTGTACCAGTGACGAAGGCACGAGACAAAAAGGAAGAGATGACATGAACTCGACATGATCATCTCTGGTAAACTGGTTTCATTGTAGAACAGCTGCTTTGGCTTTGAGGTTACAGATTCGACGGATATCACTGTTAGATTCACATGGTTGCTATGCTACTCTTTTACGGTCCTACCAGAGCAAGACTACCAAACTGATGCTACCAAGCGAGCTAAATTCTTGGCCACGACCTAGGACCGATAACCGATTGATCATCTCTTCAACTAATCTACATGCCATCATTGATCTACAATATCCAACCTAAACATACACAGCAATGGCGAATTGCTTATCCACAAAAGGAGTTTTCCTTGGGGACGACACGGTGACGGTGGCGATTCGGATTTCTGAGCCCAGCGAAGTCAAAGCGTAGCATGGTGTTACTTTGGAGGGGGTGGCATGGTGTTGTCCCATGACCAGAGCTTCAGCGGCTCGCCGTCGTCGTCGTTCCGATAGCTGGGCGCGACGCACGGCGGAGGCGTCCCGAGGTCGAACCGGATGAAATCATAGGCGTCGCGCTCCATCCAGGAATTGCCCACGTTGATGTACTCGATCCCGGCGGCGTTCGCGGCAGGGTTGTGCGGCTGGGGCTTCTTCTTGAGATCGTCTACAAGCCTCCGCATCCACTCCGCATCGTCGGCGTCGACGTCGCCTGGCGGCCGCAGTATCTGCACCTCGTCGCCGGGATCCTCGCCCGTCACGATGTTCTCCGCCACGACCTCCTCCTCGCCCGCGTCGACGGGCACGGCATTGGACGGGTTGGGGTCTTCACCAGAAGGCGGCGGTCCAAGCCCGCCGCCACCCGCGTCGGCTTCGCCCCGCGGCGGCTCTGTCGGCGGCGGCACCACATTATTCGTCGCGGACGCGGAGTCCTCCTCGGCGGCCTCGTGGTCGTGCACGAGGCCCGGCGAGAACGTGGCGCGATCGGCCGCGCCGCCGGGCTGCGCTCGCAGCTTCAGGACCCTGCCCCGCGCTGCCACCAGGGCGGCCTCGATCGAGGCGAGCAGCTCCCTGAGCTTCTCCTCGGACATGCCCTCGAGGGAGCCGTCATACGCCCCGAACGCATTGGCCAAGCCGGACTCCCGCGTCCTGGTCAGCTTCTCGCGCTCCTTGGCGACCTCGCTCGCGACGTGGTCGGCGAGGTCCTCCTTGAGCCTGGCGCGCTCCGCCGGCTGGAGCGCGTTGTACCGCCTCACCACCGCGTCGACCGCCGCCTTGGACGGCCAGCAGTCCAGGTTGCCCACGCCGCCGGGGCCCGTGCAGACCACCGCGACGTCGACGTTGCAGCGCGTCAGGAGCTCCCCGGCCTTGTTCCTCAGCGTCTCCTTGCGCTTCGCGAACTTCGCGAGGCGCGCGTGGGGGGTGGGGGTGGCGGTGGCGCTTGTCCGACCAGCCTTGCCGCGAGGCATCGCTCCCTCTCCTCTGTCTCCTCCGGCCCCCTCGACTTGGCGGCGTGCGCGTGGGGAATGGCAGCCGACTCGACGCCGCCGCACCGGGGCTCCGCTCCATTATATACATCGGATTGGGCGTGCGGCAGTTCCGTTTCGGGTCGGGTACGGACCCGCATAAAGAGCTCCGTCTGTTCCTCTGCACACTTGTTTCGGATCGGACTCGAATGCACGCACCGAACCGCACCTGTTTCGGGAAGGAACACAGACTCGCGCCGCGCCGCCGCCGCCGCCTCGACTATGGCGCCGGCGTTCTCGGCGCATGTCCCCGCTCTACGACGTGGAGCACTGCGCGTGCGGTGGGTCACGGCGGCGCTGTTCTCATCGGGGATTCTCGCTGCCAACAAGCCGGTTCTGGTAAGGGCTGAGCCTTCATTTCTTTTCCCGGTCACAGAGAGATCTCTCTGCGGCGGTTGTCAACGACATGGGGGGCTTCGCAGGCGCGGGACTTCGTGAGGTCAGCGCTGTACGACCCCAACCATGGCTACTTCTCCAAGCGGGCGGGGCCGGTGGGGGTTCTTGACGCCAGTATCCGCTTCAACCAGCTCGAGGGTGGTCTCCTAAATCTCTTACGCCTTGCACATTTCCTAAGTTTTATCGCATTGCCTCCTCCATGGGCAGGTTTGGTGTGTGTTCCGGCATTGCGGGGATGAGAGAGTACTTGTTCTTTGTTTGTTCGTCGTGTTGGCATTCCAACGAATAGCATGTGTGCGTGTGACATTCGGGACGTGTGCTTGTTCCTGGATGGCAAACTCTTTTTGCCGATTGTCTGATGCTGGTTCTGTGTCGTGCTGTGTGTTAATGTGTTGGGCATTTGGTGAATATGTGAGAAGCGTGCTCTTTTAACTTTGGCCTAAAATTCATTTGCTTCAATACCATGTAGGGAGGAGTGCGTATATACAGCACCTTGATAAACTGTATAAGAAGCATGATATCGCTTGGTTTACTCCCGTGGAGCTCTTTAAGGTACCTTCTCTGCTTTAGCGGTTGAAGAGAATGAGGTTCTTTCAGTTTGGTCACTGATGCACCCTTTTCCCTCTACGGTGCAGCCATGGTATGCCTATGCAATAGCAGCATCGATTCTGCGTACAGCAAATCTTTCAGTCCCATTGAAGGTTGTGATCTCAAGATATCTTGTCACATCATTCTGCTCCTCAATCCACATATGAACCTCCAGATTTACTTTTCTTTGATCTCACGAATATCAAGGAGTATGTTTCATCCATTTTGCTTATGAATCGGAATCTTGTACTGATCAGATATATGAGATTGGTGGTGGCTCTGGAACATGCGCAAAGTGTATACTTGATTACATGATTCTGAATGCACCACCAAAAGTCTACAATGATATGAAATACATGTAAGCATATGTATCTTCATTTCTTGCTTCAATATCAGAAATTCAGAATAATAGGGTTCAAGCATGCCATATAAAGATAGATATTGCTGGCAGTTGTTGCTCTTTGTGCTGCCATGCTTTTGCCATTCTAGCATTTTGTGCCATATGCTCTTTATGCTTTGACCTTGCCTTTATCTTCGTTTGCTAGCTCAGTAGAGATTAGCTCCTCTCTTGCTGAGAAGCAATTGGAAACTGTTGGTGAAGTGCAAAGCCATTTGTCAAAGTTTACGGTGGAGCACCGGGATGCAATTAACAGACCTGGATGGGGTAAGCTATTCTCCACGGCTGTGTAGGGCAACCTACCTTTACATGATTGGATATAAGTCTTCCTTTTCTATTTGCAGGCCGCAAGGATCCTCTTCCATGTTGGGTGCTAATGCTTGAGGTATGTTCTGCTGGGACTTTCTTCTCAGTTTGTTCTTGTGTTTTATGTGTGAACCAAAGAAGCACAATGACATCATCATGTCACCTTCACCCATTATGAACTGAAGTATGTGTCCAGTTTAGTCATTTTATCTAGAAGCATAAAAGTCTCGCATGCTGTGGCATACAAAATACTATGCTGCAAAGAAACACATGTACTTGCTTCAGAATTTATCTGCTCTGTAGAAGTGCAAGTGTGGCATTTCACTCCATGTATGAACTTCTACAAATGTCAAATTTAGTTTTGTAGTAATATTCTGATCACAAACAATACGAAACTGCTATCTGTAAAAATAATAGCAAACAAAACCTCCTTGTTATCCCTTTTTGGTCATGATGTTACAAAGTAAACATTGCATTTAAAGGAAGGTCCACAGTGGTGCCTACAACAGTAACTATCTTTGCATGGAATGTCAGGTACTTGACAATCTACCACATGACCTTGTCTATTCACCAGATCAGGTCTCTCCATGGATGGAAGTGTGGATTGAAAAAGTAAATGGCAGGTTTGTCACTTTTATGTTTCATCAGAACCTCTGTTCGCTTGTTGGTTTCAGCCAGGGCTTATCAGCCAGACAACAGTGTTTTCCTCTCACAACAAACCAGCACCAGCCGAGCTTATCAGCCCAGAAACCAACCAGTAAACAGGCCGTATGTTTGCTCTTATGTTTATTGTTTATGTGGGTTTTCAACTGAGGACATTGGAAAATTCTAGACTTGAGTAAATGTTATGGAAGAAGCAGGCATATCATATACTACACATACGCAATACACGTATTTGGCAGGATCCTTTTATCAAACCATTTAACCGTCACTCCATTGCTACTGGCCTATGGTTGATGATTGTGCATGGTGATTGCAAAATATGTTTCATTCTTGATAGAAAACACCAGGGGAAGTTCTTTGAGATGGAAGGTTGTGTGCTGTTATACAGTGTCCTCATGACATGCTTCTTTTATGCTCAGACTTTGTGATATGTTCACTGTTTACTTATAGTATCATTGAACGGTTGCCTCTTTTTCCCTTTGTAGAACATATCTGCCATCGCTGTGCTTAGGGCTATTTTTTAACTAAAATACTGCATGTATATCTGTAACTTGGTATTATTAATGATCGAAGTCTTTTCTACTATTTTAGAAAATTATATAGCTACTTATCCTTAATTTCACATGTATATCTGTTCTGCATGCCTTTTTTTCTGAAGAAAGTTCACAAGCCTCTGAAGTCTATAAGCCACAACAAGACCCATTAATTTCCCGCTGTGTTGATATTATTGGCATGAATGAAGACAAAGCTTCTGTCAGTGAAAAACTAGCATTTGCTGCAAAAGGAGTTCTATCAAAAGTATTCCCAAAGCCTCGTAGAGCTTGGTTGCCGACTGGCTGCTTGGTATGCCTTTCCAAAAACTCTAGCTTTGCGAGGTTAGATCTTTATGGATGTTCTGGGACTTAGAAAATTATTTTTGATCTTTAATTCCTTTCGCAGAAACTAATGGATACTCTACATCAAGCTTTACCAAGTATGTCCCTTATTGCTTCAGATTTCAGCTATCTTCCAGATGTTAGCATACCTGGTGACAGGGCTCCATTGGTTTCATCAAAGGTGAGTGTCCTGATAGACTGCAACTTTATCAAGCATGCAAAGCTCTAGTTTTTATAATAACTACTTCATTTCTCCAACTAGGCTGCAATGGCTACTTACCGTAAGAATGATTGCGAGTTTTGTTGCGTGCCATACAGTTACCAATTTATTCACAATTGAGGATCATGAGCTTTGCTTCTGATCATCTCACTTAGCTTGTTTTGCCCTTGTAGAAGGATGGGAAGACATCAGATCATCGCAACTACCTTGATGCTCAGGTACACATATAGCCATTTTTCTTTTATTCGCGTATTTGATCATGTGTCCACATGCCATAGTCAGTCAATCTATCAACCTTAGCTGTCCAAGACCACCGTTGGGATGGCTTTTCAAAAGCACTTACTTTTTCATATTTGTGTGCCCTTGCTTTGCAATACTTGTCCACAGCTCACCATGCGCAGACTAAGGAAGTACTAGTTTCATGAAAAAAGAAAACAATGTGAAATGACCACCCATAAATGTTAATATTATGTACAACCATGCCTTTTCTACCGGATCATTTAATTAGTGGTAGATAGTGGAAATACTACAATAAGCGCACCCTTGATATCGTCAATGGACAAGTATTGTGGATAGTTTTCTCCCAAGATCATAAACTGTTGGAGTATGTGTGTATTAAGGCCCATATATGGCCCATGTATGACTCCCATATAGCTACCCTTCTAGGGTTAGCCCAATAGTAAGGAATCACAATTCTATCATGGTATCAGATTAGGTTTCCCTCTTTCCTCCCTCTCCCAGCCGCCAGGCAGGCAGCCGCCGCCGGCAGCCGCTGCCGCCATGGCCGGTGGCCCACCACCTCCTCCCCCTCCCTCCTACTTCCACTGCTTCCCCCCTCTCCCTTCCACCTGGGCGCAAATCGCGAGCCGCGCGCGCCCCGGAGACCCAGCCGCCGCCGCCGCTTCTCTTCTCGCCGCCGTGGGCCTTCCGGGCGCGGACGCGGGCGGCGCGGATGCGGGCCTCCCCGGCGCGGATGCGGGCGGCGCGGCTGCTCGCGCGGCTGCGGGCCTCCACGACGACGACGCACGCGCGCGCGCGGAATTCCAGGGGCCAGGCGCGGGTGGCTCTCCATTTCCCGCCCCGCCTCCTCTGCCGTTTCACGCAGCGCCTCCACCGGACTCCGCCCTCGCAGCGGCTCTCGTCACCGCCCGGGCCGCTGCCGCGGAGGGCCAGGCACGCCTGCGCGCGGCGGCCCAAGCCTGGGAGCGGGAGCGCGATGCGGCCGATGTTCTGGCCCGTCAGATCGCCGAGGCGGAGCAGCTCCTCGTCCATCCGGTGTACCACGACACCACTGCCACCTCGTCTGCTTCACGTCCGTCCCCTACAGTGGTTCTCTGGCCCAACTCGGCTGATCCACTCGTCGCGCAGCTGCACTACCAAGCCGGTGGTGTCCAGAACATCCGGAGCCTGGTTCCTGTCGTCCTCGACCCTGAGTCGCCCTCCTACGCCCGCTGGCGGGACTTGGTCCTTCTCATCCTCCGCCGCTACGCCCTAGACGACCACGTCCTCACCGACGCCCCGCCTGCGGCTCGGACCCCTTCATGGCTGCGTCTCGACAGCATCGTCCTCTCGTGGATCCTGGGGACCATCTCCCTCGACCTTCACGACCTCGTCCGCAGCACCCATGAGAGCACCGCCCGCCGGGCCTGGCTGGCGCTCGAGGGCCAGTTCCTGGGCAACGCCGAAGCCCGAGCCCTGCGTCTCGACGCAAGCTTCCGCACCTTCGTCCAGGGCGACCTCTCCGTTGGCGAGTACTGCCGGAAGATGAAGACCATGGCAGACTCCCTCGGTGACCTTGGCTGGGCCGTGGAGGACCGGATCTTGGTCCTCAACGTCCTTCGCGGCCTCAACGAGCGATACAGCCACCTCCGCACTTGGATCACCCGGCAGCGGCCCTTTCCCACCTTCCTTCAGGTCCGTGACGACCTTGTCATGGAGGAGCTCACTCAGGGCATCACGCCTGGGTCACTACCCGCGCCGGGGTCCTCGTCTTCCTCGACTGCTCTTGCCGCCACTCCTCCGCCACGTCCTTCCGCTCCGCCAGCGTCGTCCCTTCTTGGTCCTCCTCCCGGGCCGAGCGGGGGTGGGGGGGGGGGGGCGTGGCGGCCGTCGTCGACGCGGGGGGGGGGGGGGGCGTGGTGCGGGCCCTGGCCGTGGGAGTACTCCGACGCCTCCACGAGGCACACCCTGGCCCTCCTTCAACAACCCTTGGTCAGGGCGCATCTCCATGTGGCCCTTCCGGGCTCCCGGGGGCGAGCCTGGTCCACCGGCGGCCATGCTCACCGGCGCCGTCCCAGTCGCCCCGTTCTCGTCGCCGTGGGCTCCACCTACATGGACCTCACCAGGGCCTGTCGGTTGGGACCCGACGGCTTTGGCCCGCTCTTTCGGCACCATGACCCTGACTCCTCCAGTCGGCCCAGACTGGATCGCCGACTCGGGTGCTACCTTCCACACCACCCCCAACCCTGGTATACTCTCTTCTGTTCATCCTCCTTCCTCCCACCCTTCGTCCATCATGGTCGCCAATGGTTCGTGTCTTCTTATCACTTCCGTGGGTGCCGCTCACACTCATGGCTCTTTTCGTCTTCCTGATGTCCTTGTTGCTCCCTCTATGGTTCACAACCTCCTTTCTATTCGTCGTTTTACAGCTGACAATTCCTGTTCTGTTGAATTTGACTCCTCTGGTCTTACTGTGAAGGATTTGGCTTCCCGGCGTCCTCTTCTCCGATGTGACAGCACGGGGCCCCTTTACACCCTTCGGTTTCCTGCGTCTGCTTCTTCCGCTTCGCCCTCCGCTTCGTCAGCTGCTTTTGCCGCCACCACTTCATCCACTACATGGCACCGGCGTCTTGGGCATCCTGGCCGTAATGCTTTGACCCAGCTTAGTCGTAGTTCCGACATACCATGTACTCGGGCTCACGATGAGCACTTGTGTCAGGCATGCCAACTGGGCCGTCATGTTCGTCTTCCTTTCCCTACCTCCTCTTCCCATGCGACCCATATTTTTGATCTTGTACATTGCGGCCTATGGACGTCTCCTGTTATGAGCATTTCTGGCTATAAATACTATCTTGTCGTGCTTGATGATTTCTCTCATTATTCTTGGACTTTTCCCTTGCGTGCTAAGTCTGATGCATTCCCCACGCTTCTCCACTTTTTCGCCTGGGTGTCTACTCAGTTCGGCCTCACCATCAAGGCCGTTCAGTGTGACAATGGGCGTGAGTTCGATAACTCCAACTCTCGTGCTTTCTTCCTCTCTCACGGTGTGCAGTTACGCATGTCATGTCCCTATACCTCCTCCCAGAACGGTAAGGCTGAGCGCATGATTCGCACCACGAATGACACCATGCGCACCCTTCTGTTCCAGGCTTCGCTTCCTGCTCACTTATGGGCTGAGAGTCTGCACACCTCCACCTACCTCCTTAACCGCCTACCTTCCGTTGCCTGCCCAGCTCCCACTCCACACCACGCTCTCTTCGGTACCCCCCCCTCGTTACGATCACCTTCGTGTCTTCGGGTGTGCGTGTTACCCTAACACCACTGCCACTGCTCCCCACAAGCTGGCTCCCCGTTCGACTCAGTGTGTCTTCCTCGGGTACTCTCCGGATCACAAGGGGTATCGTTGCTTTGACCTCACCTCTCGTCGGATCCTCATCTCTCGCCACGTGGTGTTTGACGAGTCCGTCTTCCCTGCGCCCAGCGCGGGTCCGGCGGCGTCGGACTCCGGTGCTGCTCCTGGCCCTACGCCCTGCGCGGGTCCGGAGACCTCGGCTTCAGCACCTGCTGCGCGTTTCGCACAGCCGGTGCGTGTCTACCACCGCCGAGTGCGGCCGGCTCCGCTGCATCTGGAGCCGGCCCCGCCACCACCGTCGCCGCCTCGGTCACCACCGGTGGCCTCTTCTCCGCCGTCGACACCTACGCCGCCACCTCCGCCCCTGGCTGCCCGTGTCGCGCAGTCGGTGTACCACCCGCCTCTCCTGCACCGACACCCGTGTCATGTTCACCCTATGGTGACGCGACACGCGGCTGGTACCCTACGGCCCCTGGCTCTCGCAGCGATGCCAGGCGAGCCGCAGGTCTCTCCTGTACCCTCTTCCGTTCGCGCCGCCTTGTCGGATCCTCACTGGCGTCGCGCGATGGAGGAGTACGTGGCACTCCTCGCCAACCAGACATGGGATCTGGTGCCCCGTCCGCCTGGCTCCAACGTTGTTACCGGCAAGTGGATCTGGACACACAAGCGGCGGGCTGATGGTTCCCTTGATCGGTACAAGGCTCGCTGGGTTCTCCGGGGTTTCACTCAGCGCCCTGGCGTCGACTACGATGAGACGTTCAGTCCAGTGGTGAAGCCGGCTACCGTCCGCACGGTTCTCTCACTGGCTCTCTCTCGCTCCTGGCCCGTGCACCAGTTGGACGTCAAGAATGCCTTTCTGCACGGTACTCTGACTGAGACAGTCTACTGCAGCCAGCCTGCGGGCTTCGTTGACTCTTCTCGTCCTGATATGGTCTGCCGGCTCAACAAGTCCCTCTACGGCCTCAAGCAGGCCCCTCGGGCTTGGTACTCTCGGTTTGCTGCTTACCTGCTGACATTGGGATTCGTGGAGGCAAAGTCAGATACTTCTCTGTTTATCTATCACCACGGCGCTGAGACTGCCTATCTGCTGCTCTATGTTGATGACATTGTGCTCACAGCCTCCAGTCCGCCACTCCTCCGGCGTATCATCACCTCTCTTCAACAGGAGTTCGCTATGAAGGATCTTGGTGTGCTCCATCACTTCCTCGGGGTCACAGTTCAGCCAAGTCCCATCAGTCTCCTTCACCAGCGACAGTACACTCTTGATATCCTGGAGCGAGCTGGGATGACTGACTGTAAGCCCTGCTCCACTCCAGTTGACACTCAGGCCAAGCTGTCAGAGGCAGCGGGCAACCCAGTGCCAGACCCCACTGCGTACCGGAGCCTTGCAGGAGCACTTAAGTACCTCACCTTCACCAGGCCAGACATCACCTATGCAGTTCAGCAGATATGCCTCCACATGCATGATCCCCGAGAGCCCCACCTCACTGCTCTCAAGCGCCTCCTCCGCTACCTCCGAGGCACTGTCGACTACGGCCTGCTACTCCACCGGTCTCACTTCACCGACCTCGTCGTCTACACTGACGCCGACTGGGCTGGGTGTCCAGACACTCGCCGCTCCACTTCCGGCTATGCTGTCTTTCTGGGCGGCAACCTGGTGTCCTGGTCGTCCAAGCGCCAGCCGGTGGTCTCCCGTTCCAGTGCCGAGGCGGAGTACCGCGCTGTCGCTAACGCTGTGGCGGAGGCCTCCTGGCTCCGCCAGCTTCTTGCCGAGCTCCACAGTCCCCTCTCCCGGAGCACGCTTGTTTACTGCGACAACGTCAGTGCGGTGTACCTCTCCACCAACCCTGTTCAGCACCGGCGGACCAAGCATGTGGAGATCGACCTTCACTTTGTCCGCGATCGGGTCGCCATCGGCGATGTTCGGGTCCTCCACGTCCCGACCACCTCCCAGTTTGCCGACATCTTCACCAAGGGCCTCCCGTCCTCCACATTCTCCGAGTTTCGCTCCAGCCTCAACATCACCAGTGGCTAGTTGCGTCTGTGGGGGGGCTCGTGTGTGTTCTTCTTTTCATGTCCAGTCTGCAACTCCGCTGCGCCGGTAGTTCAGACTGCGGGAGGGGTGTTGGAGTATGTGTGTATTAAGGCCCATATATGGCCCATGTATGACTCCCATATAGCTACCCTTCTAGGGTTAGCCCAATAGTAAAGAATCACAATTCTATCATAAACAAATACTGCAGGAAGGAGGGAGTAGTCAGCTGGGAGGATAGCTTTCTGGGTTATAACAGTGAAATCTACTAGAACCAGTAAAAAAATTTAGCTGGATTATGCAGTGCGACATAACAAACCAAGCAGCAGCAAATAAAGAATAAACCATCAGATGGGGCTGGGGCACATTAAAAACTCTTAGCAAATATACTACTATGCCTTACCATTTTACCATGTTAGAGCATAGTTAAGAATACAACCAATCGCTGGCTATACATATACATTTATAGTTCATCTATCAACCCATCTATATAGTAGTTGGCTACGCTACTGGGACATGCTTCATCAATTAATATTCAGTGTTTTTTTAGAGCTCATGCATGAGCTAGCTGTAAACCTACAGCTCACTTTTCTTCTATCTCCACCTCATCATAAAGCTCGTTGACAGCCCCCTTTATTATACTCGCTTTTAGAGCAAGGCTAATAATATAGCCTTTTGTTGGTTGTATGGATCTTTGCAGCCAATCCATATAGTAGTTAGCTCTTCACTGTTGATCACGGCTCACTTATCTCTCTAAGGTTTTTGGTTATTGTGTCTAAGCCGGCTATAAACTTGCAGCCCGCTTCTCCTCTCTCTCCTCCACCTAAGCATGTAGCCCACTTGCAGCTCTTTAGTATACTTGCTCTTAAGGTGCTGTATATGAGCCAACAAATCTGGTTGCATGCCAAGGTGATGCGGTTATTTACTTCCGAACAGCTTTCTCGCATCTGGAGCCAATTGACCATAACTGCTCTGTTGTTTCGACCTGTATCAAACTAGTGTCGCATCACTTGTTTGTATTTACTCGGCAGGGTGACGCGGACATCTTCTTCCCAACCGATTTCCGGCTATTGGAGCAGATAGACCATAACTGCTCTGGCTTCTCAAAGGAGCAGAAGAATCCTGGCGCATTCAAACCCGTGAAGAAGAGGAGGACGATCATAGTAAGTTCTCACCCTCTCTGCATGCATGCCGGCGTTGCTCTGCAGGCTGCCTGTGCGTATTGGACTAACTGATGTGTCGGCCATCGTGCAAATTCCGCAAATTCAGCTTGATACTGCAGCCTTCATGGAGGAGTTTGGCCTGCCGCTGAAGACAAGGACCAAAGACGGGTATAATCCGCTTCTCGACGATTTCAAGAACACAAAGTTCTATCTCAGCGTCCCTACACACAACGTTCCTACCCACAACAGGAAGTAATCTCCTTTTGCTGCTGCATCTGTTCGCTGTGAGGAGTCAGGACAAAACATCTACCACACTGGAACCACCGCTGTCAATTTGAGTAGCCTGAGTTTACAGTTGCAGCCTTTGTGAAGCTTCATGGAACAGTACTACCAGAAGGGGTTGCAATTTTGCAAAATTTATTGAGTGGTCAGGAAAGGCACGAGTTTTTTTTTAATACAAGGGTTTTGATGTTATGTTACACAACTGCATAGTAATAAAAGGCAGAAGACTGAACAATATCGTGGTATGCAGCGTGAAACGCGTGTATCAATGCCACATCTCTCACACTATGTACTTTAACACCAGTACTGTACTGCCTGTCTACCAGCGTCGAGATACGAGCTGACCCAGCTTAACGTGAACACGAGTACACGTCAAACCAAATGAATGGTAAACAATTACCGGATGCGTATTCAGCTCGTATGATGAAAGAAAATGTTCAGTGGATACAGAAGGGTCTATTCTTTGCGACTATACTTTTCCTTGCCAATACAAGCTGCAGACCCATACTCCAGGGAATTACATTATCTTCTGTCAAAAAGAAAGAATGGTTACATCTAATGGCTCCAATTTACAGCTTCTCACCATGCTATCAGCAAAACCGGGCAAACAAAAAAAGTTATATAAAGGCATGTTTGGATATTGGGGATTTGGAACAGATTCCTTAAAATTTAGTTCAAATGTGAACTAAATACTTGGTGCTCCTAGAGCAACCCCTTTCATCTAAACAAGCCTTGAATGAAAGAAACATCTGGTATACTAGGAGCTCTATTTTCATTACAAAAGTTTGCTGGTTCGCCGTTTTGGCCCTCCTGGGAAGAGCTTCATTATCCAGCCAAGCACCCGTTCAACAACCTGAGTCATATTCCAGTGTCAAACGTCTACAAAGATACCGCCTCTGTTTCAATTATAAGTCGTCCTGGCTTTTCTAGATACTACATAGCTTTTGCTATGCACCTAGATTTAGGCTATGTCTAGATACCTAGAAAAACCAAAACGGCTTATAATTTGAAATGGAGGGAGTAGTTTTCAGGGTGATATGAACTTAATGTGCATATGTAAAGTTCAGTCTTCTTAGCTCTAAATCTTATTCAAGCTACAAAAAAGAACACTGGAACCATACTCTGGGGACACAACGCGACAGCACGGAATTTTCCATCAAGGATTATGTGCTAGGATCAACCATCAAATTACTTGGTGAAGAACACTTACCTCATCTCCTTCATCTGCATAAATTGCTGCATCATTGATGGAGCGTGTGTCAATTGGTTTTGCCAGGGCATTCTCGTTAGCCATCCTTTGAGAAGTCAATAGTTCAAGCCTCTGTGTCTGAATCTCCAGCTTTTGTGTTAGGTCCTTATTCAACTCCTGCAGGATATAAGAGTAAATAGCATTAGTAGATGCACAATTACAGAAGTAACACAAGTCTTCCTTCACATGTTGATCAGCAAACATGTTTTCCAATAGATAGAAGCTTGATACAGCAGGACCCAGGCCTTAACTATGTCATGAAACAAGCATCTCACCTACATTACTAGATGCTGCATAAGAGAGTAAGAGGCAGACAATACCTTCAGCTTGGAGCAGTTGGATGACTCAATTCTCAGTGCTCGCAGCAGCTCTTCTCTCTCCACTGCTAACTGCAAATATGAAAAAACTATATCATAACCACAATAGCTTTTACACCAAAAATCAAGTAGGTTGTTTGAGAAATTCTGGTTGGTATAAGGATAGCTCCACATTTATGAAAATAGAAGAGATTACCTCTGACATCAAAGAATTGATGTTGTCTATCATTCTAAGCTGATCATCCGGAATGCTAGATGAGACCTCTTCTAAGGAAGGAAAATCAGACATAATGTTGGAACGCCTAACAGAAGTTCCAGCATGTTCCAATGTGTCAACAGTGCTGGTCAGCGTTTCTGAAGAGCTGAGCTCCCCAGTATCTGAATAAAGTAATAAACCCATTAGAGCTCAGCCATAAAAATATAGTTGATATTCATTGATATAGATAAAGAAATAAAGAGATCTTAGTATTCACACCAAAATCCTCTGTTGCAGTAGATGCATCCCTTTTATGAACTGAAGGTTTCTCTACAGTAGTTGTTGCCCTCTCATTCACAGGAATGTTCCTCAATTTAGAGTATAGGAGCTTCTTTTCTGTCCAAACAGAGAGAAGAGAAACAAAAAATAGGCATATCAGCGCACGAGGCTAAAACAAGCACACACCAATGTGTATGCAAGATGTAAACAAATACTCTAGGATTGACTGGAGGAAAATTTCAGATATCAGCTGAGAAAGAAGAGGGCTCAAACAATTTAGATCGCAATGAGAAGATGTACCTTCTTGAAGAGCTTCAACAGTAGATTGGAGATGCTGGCACTCCTTTTCTAGACTAGAAACTTTGCGCCTGCAGATGATTAATAGGAAAAAATAGTAAAAAAAATATCTATTACAATACCTGGAAGTTCAATTCATGTGTCCAGTAGTTTCTGGCATGTTTTTTTTTTGACGGTATTCTGGCATGTATTTTTTAAGGTGAATATGACATGTTTGTTTGCATAGCACCTCTAAAAATGCCAATGTGGATAAAAATGTGGATTTCAATCAATCGTTATACTTCGTTAGGATCCATTTCACATATCATCAAACACAAATATCTTGGCAGTCATACAATTGCAGCATGGGGCTTAGTAAAATCAGTACACAATTTCACCTGTAAGAAGAAATCTCAGAATGTAAACCTTCGATTTCCTTTTCAAGTTTTAGCTCACTTGACCTCAGTCTCAAAGCCTACAAGATTAAAATAAAAATCAAACTTCCACGAGCCAATGCTTAAGTTGGGCTTGGCTGAAAATGTTTAAGTTTGCATAATTTTCAAGTTTCACTAAAAATGCAGGGTAAATGCTAGAGTAAAACTATCCAATGAAATTAAGACCAGATAGGCAAATAAACATGATTGTGCCAATATCATACAGAGTGGATGTGGAACAAGATATTTTTTTTCTCGTATATGCAAAAATCTGTGTATCATTGCATTAAGAAGAACTCGAAGAAATACAATGCACCCGATATTGCTGTAGAAAAGAGAGTTCAACATCCTTAAGATTTCAGCAACAAAACATTTAGTATCAAGCCGTGCATTACAATAAGATACGATGAACCCCGCCTATATGGTCATACCTATACAGTTCATTTCCCAAATATTACAAATTATAGGTTTAGTTCCTGTACTGCATGTGAACACTGAACAGGCTGCTCCTTGTTATTCGGATTTCTTCCGATATGACAAAGGTTTACACACTTTGCATAAATAACATTCTCTAAAGAGTCTGCCATGCTGTCAGGCAATTTCAAGAAGATTCATAACGGTACAAAATAAGCAAGAAGATAATAAAGCACCTTATCTTCTAGTAGAATGACTTCAGCTGCAAGTACTTTTGCCCTCTCATCTGCAGCATTGCATTCTAGTTGTGCATTAGCATACTCGGTCCTGACAGACTCCAGCGCCAGCTGTTGTATAAATAGGGTTAATATAAGGATTCTAACAGTATATGAAGACAGATGTTGTACCACAGAGATGACAAAAATTAAACAGCAAATACTGATATATAGTGCTAATCACAAACGTTATGCCTAACTAACAGAGAGGTCACTGAAAAATCAAACATAACACAGCTGACCTAGTGACAATTGTTTTATAGGCTCATAGCAATCAGTTGATGTGGATTTAAAATGAGTACAATCTTTTCAGCATACTCCAGTTCATGACCATGTCAACCACCAAAAGACAAACACATTTTGCATACCATGTACAAGATAACAATCCAAGAAATCCCTGGATGTTTGATAACTGAAAACCAGACAGATGGTAGGTACAACTAGTTTGTGTTACTTTTGTTTGAGTGGTTGACTTTGAAGGCAAAGTTAGATTAGATTGAGTCCAATAGCCATGTTAACCTCATTCTTCTTATAAAATAGTATCTAGTGCTAGGGGGATTAAGCAAAGAGATAGACAGTTATTAGAATCTCCTGATGACCAAGATCAAGCATGGTGCCAACAAGAGTGATCTAGACTTTATCCTAGTCCTCAGAGCTTTACCCCGATTTCCCCAAGCAATCCATATCAATATTGACATAACAAGCAATGCAGTTACTTAGTTCTAATATTGAGAATACATTTTCCACAAATTTAAATACTAGAAAAGGAAGAGTAGGTCTGACCAGTTGAGCTTGAATTTCTTCCTGCAATCTCTCCATGTCAGATGTCAACTGGCTGATTATATGTGCCTGATATTTAAAAATTGTGAAATAAGGATCATACAGTATACTAATTTTGGTTAATACCAGATACAAGCACATGTGTAATCAATATTTATTTCATCCTTATTAAAGCAAGCTGTAATATATATAAACATATAGATGAGTACTGATAAAGCATTAGAGATAACTGATTGGTTGAAGTCTTGGGGTTGCTTAATACGATCAAACTTAGCACCTGTGGCTTCAGTTCTAGCTGCCCTTATAGCACTGTTATTACTACTAAGTTTAACTGCTAGGATTCTGCGAATATATACTACCCAAGAAGTCGAATCCAGCAATAAATGAGGAACTCGGCAGGCAATCACTTTTTCTGACAGCTATACCAGTGAGTTTAGCACCAAATAAATAACAGCACAACCAGATTTTTTTTTTTTGTTTAAAGTAAGATAGAGGTAGGGGGAGGCATTCCCAATGTTGGAATTTATATCATTCTATGGGTCATCAGTGACAAATTTCATGATACAAATCCAGTTTAAAACTATTCTGATAACCATCAGGGAAATCTGCACAGACCTGTTGGTTGAACTTATCAGTTAATGCAGAGTTATCTGTGGCCAAAGTTTCTGCTAGCTCTTGAGATTTCTGAACAGTACGTTGTAAGGAAAACTTCTCTTTTGTCAAATCTTCAATGAGCTGGCATCCAAACCAGAGAAGCTATTAGTAGTATGCCGATGGGCCTAAATAAAAAATTATATATGCAATCTTTTCAGCACAACTTACTAACTTCCTAATGATAAAGACTTCAGAGATATGTTTAGATAAGTCAAAATAGACATATCCAAGGTAAAGGTAACTAATTAATCTTGACAACAAAGAACACATAATAGTGCCATTTACAAGTATGGAAACAATTATGAGGCACATAATAACAGTAACACAGAAAGAAGTGACTAGTTATAAGTTGTACAGTATCACTCATTAAGTGAAGCCACAGAATAGATATTGGAGATATGTTCCTTTTTCAGATATTTTAGTTTACTACTCCCTCCGTTCCAAATTATAAGTCACTTTGACTTTTTTGGTACATCCATTTTGCTATGCATCTAGATATAATAATATGTCTAAATATATAGCAAAACACATGAACCAAAAAAGTCAAAACGACTTATAATTTGGCACAGAGGGAGTATTAAACAACAACTAGGCCAACAGTTAGCGTTTCATGTTAGTAGCATAAAATCTAAAATCAGAAAATACAAAGAAACAGTTTGATTCTTTGTATTATGACTATTATATGCTATGACAGCTCTAGTCAGTATAATAATATCATATCCTCAAGAAAATATATGTAACAAATCGGGCCTAGTTCAAACGTTCATCACCTGCTCTAATGCTGCAAAATCATCATCTTTCCCATGAGTTGTGAAGTTTTGGAATGTTTGATTACCATGCTGTATACTTCTTTCTTCTTTGGGAAGTGAGAAATCAGGAGGGTTGGAGCTGCCATATGACCCCTTTTCATGACTATATTTCTGACTTTCTGATGCAAAAGAAATATCTGCAGCATTACTTCCAGTGGATTGTTGATTTGATTGCTGCAAAAATGAACTCTGATAATTCGAATTGCAGGATAGTTGATTAGCCTTTGCAGGCTCCCTATATGAGGCTTGAGTTGTTGGAGGGGCTCTTTGTACTCCAATCGAATCAAGAAACGATGGCCTTGATCGAGTGTATGTAGTTGGATAACCAGATGACAGAAAAGGATCCTGTCTTTCAAAATTAACAGGTGTGGAATCTGCAGATGTCCGAGTTATTCCAACATTTGTATCATGATCTACAGTATCAGCAATCCTTGAACTATTGAAGGCATTGCCATAATCCTGAGTGCTGGCATACACAGATTGCTCCACTTGAGAAGAGCCTTTGGAGGTAGCTACATAGGAAAAAAAAAGAAGAGCAGAAGAGCCGCAGGCTCAAGTTATTAAATATCGTATATTGTAGTTTCAGCGTATATGAATATAAGGCCTCAAATTTACCTCTCAACCGACCAAAGATATCATTGTTTGTGGAGTAATCCTGAGTGTAGGCATTTTCAGACTTTCCAAAAAGGGTGCTGGATGAATATGAACTAGATTGCTCGGTATCATGTACTTGACTTGATAAAGAATTTCTTCCCCGACTTGGCACGTTGTCAGTAGAAGGTAAAGTTAAACTGCTGTTGTTCCCAAAAGCACTTAATTTAGATGTTGATTGCACATCCTTGTCAGGGCTGTGCTCGTCCCTTTTACGGGCTTCGTCACCTCTCCAATTCTCATGATGACCATTAACAAGATCGGAGAAGCTTAAGTTCCCATAGAACTTACTTCCTCCATCACTAACAGCATCTTGCTGGGGTCTAACATTACTAACACCAACAGAAGTATTTACAGTGACAGGACCCTTTGGGAATTCTGCACCTCTGGAAGCACTCGCTGGGCCATTCTCATATACAACCGATGGCACCGAAGACGTGCTCGCTTGGTTTGGCTCTACATCAGACACCGGCCCATCTCCCAAGCTACCAGTATTGGCAATTGGAGGAGGGTTCTCCACTACATCAGGAGCAGGCGCTTTTGCCTGCTCCGCGCTAGCTGCAGTGGCCTTCTTTGCCGCTTTCTTCTTGCGGAACTGCTCGAGCTGGATCAGAGAAAACAGAACATTGTTATTCCAGAGCTAATGTCTAGTGAAAAAAATTGCCATATCGGCGTTCAAGCGAGATCTAAACAGCTAAATTTCAAAAAGTTGAAAACTGGGCCTGAAGTAACGTCAAATTTCATGCATTTGAAATCTGCACGGCAAGCAAAACAACCGAGACAAAAAATTGTTACCGTTTGGCTTGTCTACCACACGCAAAACGACCTGAGACAAGTTTGATAGCATTTGGCTTCTCTACCCTGTGCAAGATCGATTGAATGGCACGCCAGTCATCGCGCTAATCGACAGGATGCCCCTAATTTGTCTACACCGTTCATAACATATTGCCCAATCAGCGACTGCAGGTACACAAGGACTACATTTCTCGCAAGCAACAGGCAACAACGGACCTACCCGCTTCTTCCCGGCCTCGAGATGGTCCTTGCGCGACGGCGCGGCGGCGTAGGACGGCGCCTGCGCCGACGCCATGGCTCCCCGGTTCCCACCAGCCCAGCCCAGGCCCGGCCCAAGCTTTGGCGAGATCTCCCCGTCCCCGAATCGCCGGCCGCCGCTGATCCGATCGAGCCCCGGGGAGGGGGCGCGAGATCTGGCGACGGGGTCGGGTGGGCGTCGGGATTGGGGGATTTGGGATGCGCGTTGCGCAGCTTCCAAATCCCGCTCACCCCCGACGTTTGGGCCTTCGCCTCGCCACTTCTGCTGTTTTTCGGTGCGTCGGCGTGGAGTCGGACCGGTTTGAGGGCATGTTCCAAATAAGTCACCTGCTTAAGTTAAAAAGTAAAATAAGTGACTGATTTTATCAAACACCATCAATATATAAATCACCTCCGCCTATAAGAAATAAGCTGGTTCATCTCTGCTTAAAACTTATAAGCCACCTTTTTCCGTGTGGGACCCACACCTTTCACTTAATAGGCATGGGCTTAAAAGTCATCTACAACCAAACAGGCATGACTTATAAGTCACTGGTTTTCAATCACCTGACTTATGAAAACCAAACAGGGCCTGAGTTCCGAGCCTTTTTCCATGTGCGCCGTGGTGAAAGATACTGCACGCATGTATGTCATTAAAAAGTTACGCACACATCGAGGTGCTATGACACTTTTTTTTTTGTCTTCCACACTGTTCTGTCCACCTTTCGTATAATTTCTGTTATTTGCACGCTCTGACATATAGGCTCAGCCAGTGAAAGTGTTCAAAATACCCTTCTCTCGTACTTTTATCTTCTTCTTTCTTTCTCTCTCTGACTGGTGGGACCAAGTTGTCGACGTCTTTGGCACGTAGTAGGCAAAGAGGGTCGGGCCGTAGGAGCGGAGGCGTGGCGGGGTGCTCGCAGCGGCCATGCGGTGGACGACGGAGAAGGCCATGGCGGGGTCGCGGGTGGCGGTGGCGAGGCGCGCGACGCTGGTGAGAGTGGACGCGGTGGCTGGGGGAGCTCGCGCCGCGCGTCGATTGCGGTGGCTGGGGGAGCTCGTCGCGTGCCGTCGCGGTCGTCGGGGGGATCTCGCCGCTGACCATGCCTGGTCCGTGCACGCAATCCCGTCTTATGGGAAGCTCTTCCACATCCGCGCTGCCGTGTTCGAGCCACCGCACCACCTCCTGGTCGTGGAGGGCAACGAGCGGTGCCTCATTGTCATGTCCGTGCACGTGCGGGCGGACATCTGGGTCGTCTTGCTGGCGTGCGTTAGGACCGGCGCCAAGGCGGGGCCGTAGTACACGTACACGATCTGGGTGGCGGCGGCGGCGGCGGACATGCCCGAAAACAAGGGGCGCTGGCTAGCAATAGAGACGGACGTGCCGAGTTGCGCGGTGCCTAGCGTCGGCGTGTCCCGACCGCGTCTGCTGGCCTCCCCCGGCGCCATCGTGGCCTGCGCGCTGCTCACAGGCGCGATGACCGACGCCATCGGCATGCACCCGGTGTTCAGCGCCTTCGTCTTCGGGCTGTCCGTGCATCAACATGCAGTGAGGTGAGGAGAGGGGAGGGGCTCGTGCAGAGTCGCGGACGCGTCGAACTAGCCTAGGCGCGTGCGGCCTTGGCGGGCAGGGGTGCACGCGACCAAGGTGGCCGGAGCTCGCGGGGTGAGGCGCACAGGGTCGGGACGACGCGTCCTTGGCGCAAGGCGGCATTGGTGAGCGTAGGCCTGGCCTGGGTCCAGCGAGCTCAGGTGGGCAAGGAGCTCGTGGCCGGCGGCGCGGCGCTTGCAGGGGCCATAGGTGCGGCGGCGCGGCGTGCGCAGGGGCGCACGCGGCTCGGGGAGCACGTGGTCATGCGGCCATGGCGGCACTGGAGGTCTCGTGGGTGACGGCCATGGCGGGCAGGGCGCATGCGGCCTTGGCGCCCGGAGATCGTGGGGGCGGGGCGTGCTAGCCGCCGCGCCGCGCTTGACATGGCAGCCTAGGCTGATGGGGTGCCGCACGGCCTCCTCTCCGACGTGCAGGGTGGCGGCGGACGCACGGGCATAGAGGCACGCAGAGTCGTGACCCGTGCAAGCTGTTCCCGATCGGATAGAGGAGAGAAAGAAAATAAAATAAGTAAGAAAAAAAGAAAAGAAAAGAAAATCCCTAAGTGCATTTTAGATTTTTCGAACCGCAGATTGACACCATTATTCGCGAAAGTAGACGGAATGGTTTGGGAGAAGAAAAAAATAAAGTATCATGATATTTAGATATGTTTGAACTTTTTAGTGGCACGTCGGTCCGAATCATCTTGAGCTCCTACCTGCTCTGCTGTTGCGTCGTCACGGTCAGTCGCTGGTGCCTCGTGGTAAGCATGCACGTGCGCCAGTTTCGTTCTCGTTTGCTGCTCTTGGGGTGATCCAATCCATCGGAGCAGCTCCGTACCACGTGGCTCCATCCTCTTCCTCTGTAATTTTTCTTCGACAAGATTTATGGCATTGTACTTCTTTCTTTCAATTTTCTTCTCATGCAGCTCCAAAAAATTTCCGAATCCCGACTCCATCCATATATACAGCGGCACCTACATCCTCGTAAGATGGGATGGTCTGTCATGTACTTTGGTGTGGGACGGATAAGAAGATTTTTTTACCCTCAAACTTGAAATTAGTCTCCGTGGACAATCGAACTCAGGACCTAAGGGTGCCGCCGAAGCCATCTAACCAGTTAGGCTAGAGGACCTTTGGCATTTTACTAATATAAGGTGCACGCAACCTTAAGGCTACCTTTGAAATGCACATTTTTTGGTGTTTTTTCTATGAGAAAATTAACTGGTTTCTTTAAAATCTCTCTATATTTTCTGTGAAATTCATGCGTTCTAAATGAACCTTAAGATTTAACGTTTTTAACATTTGTTAATCACACAAATTCGACACCACTAAATTCATATGTAAAAATACTTCAATATACTATGTCACTGGTATTACATTATGAGACACTATAATATAGGCAAAGCTAGCTACGTGCCATGTTGGGCTATATAGGTACAGGTCAAACTGACTTGGTCAGCCAAGCTAACAGGCACTAGAGGGGCTATATAGAGGCTAGTGGTAAGACCGGACACATGGTAAGATCATCTGTCCCTGTTGACTTGGCCGAGACTCTTTGTCGGGCTCGCCAGAGATGATTTGACCGAGAGTTCTTGGTTAAGGTTGTTTCCAAGGATTACGAAAGACTCTTGGTGAAAGCTCCGTGTTCGGTTTTTCGTAATTGAGACAACTTAGGACTAACTTTTTGCTAAGTGTTGATTAAGCTAGGTGAAGTCCACACCAAGAGTTGAGCAAGGAGACATCCATGGTAGAGATGGTGTTGCCCACAAGTTGATCAAGTGCTCAACATTTGAGAAGATGAGAGGAGCAAAGCGAACACTACTATAGAATGAGCTATGGCAACACCATTATCACCGCTAGTTATGTAATAACCGGCGGTGAAATTGTTTCACCGTCGGTTGGAAGGACGGCAGGGCGTGGATACCAATTAAATTGCCGGTGAAAAATTCTATCACCGCCCGGTAGCCGTTGGATCTAGTGATGATCTTTAGGGTTTGTATCTCTATCGAATTTTACGTAGAGCTATCTGTGATATCCATTATGGCCGCATGCCCTAAACGGCCAGTGGTGGACCGGCGATCAGCAGTCTTTGTGGTTGTTCAGTACTGTCACGACTACCAATGCCCTTTCATCACCATTACTTTTGTAGGCAAAAGCCACTACATATTCTTCATGCCACTTGCCCTTTGATACCACCCATCTTCTTTCTTCATCTCCTTCTTCCAACATCCACAATGTCAGACGACTTCTTCAAACTTTCTGACAACGACTCCTAAACTAACGAGGACGAGTTCTAGCAAAGCTGGCCCTCTAGCGACGAGGGCTCCAACGACTACAACTCTTTTGATCAGAGTTCTTCCTAGGACTTCGAGGAGGAGCGGTTCTTTGATGACGCCTACGGCTCTGCGAAGGACGACGGCGGCGGCGATGATGATGAGGAGGACGAGGACGCGAGGTGCGGGGACCGTGACGTGGTGACCTCTAAGAGGGGGTTAATTAAAAACTACTTCTAATTATGGCATCTATTTTTCTCCTAGTCAAAACCTATGCAAGAAATAATCTATCTAAATATGCAACTGAAGTTTTGCTAGGTGTGTTGCTATCTCTTCTACAAAAGAATTATGCAACCTAAGTTCCAATCCTATCAACTAAGTTAGGAACATAAATCACACAACTCAAATACACAATATAAATGTGGAAGCTTAATTGAGATAGAGATGCAAACTCTCGTCGACGACTCCGATATTTTTACTAAGGCGATAAGAAGCGCACAAACTTTCCCTAGTCCTCGGTGGAGCCCCTCTCAAGGGCAAGCTACCCGCAGGGTAACTCTATGGATAGCCCCCGGCCCTTCCCCACGCACAAGTGGCTCTCCAAGATGGCCTCTCTCGGATCGCTCCCCGTCGTCTTCTAACCAAACCGTCATTGGCCTAGTTCCCTTAGGTACACGGTACCGGCCACACCACAAACGCGGTTGGTGTGGTCTCGCAAGACTACAAGCCAGACATTATCATTTTCTTTTGGTGAAAAATATCTTTGTAATGTAAGAAGTTTAAATATTGTTATAGTATGGATGTCAATGGAAAGTTACCTATTGGGGACAATATCAATGTCTAAAATGTAGTACATTTATAGACATATGTAGTCAATAGGCTAGAAATAGCACTATTGCATTGTATGTTTTTTATCAACTCTTGTGTCCAACTTTCTATACAAATTGGAGTGGCTACAACATAAAATTTCTATAAACAACCAAAGTGACTAAAACTTATTTGAACACAAAGTGACTAGGACATATTTTTGTATTCTCTCCAATTTCCTTTTGAGTTGTCGAATTATTCTTTTTCTTTTGTCATCAAATCCAACATTTACGCCTTCTCATGTGAAAATGATACTGGTATATTGCTCTTCACATTTATTTGCCTAGTAAATCAATAAGAACAAATAAAGAACATAGCAGTTGTATTGCTACGAAATGATTGGATATTTTCTTATGTTGGCGTACATTGTAGCCCATCTCTTAATTGGTACTTTTGTATTGTTGAAAATGAATCTTTTCCAACTCCAGGCTGGATACAACGAGTACCTATAGCTTCTCATCTGTGTATAAAAACACCTTCATTTCCTTATCTTTTACCCCCTTCACATTTTTCCACCGCCGCCGCCGCCGCTCTTCACCTTCTCCCCTTCTCCTCCGGCGATCTTGTGATTCCCCTAGCAAAATTGAGTTCCCCTCCATGCAAGTGGGCTTCCTCTGCTCTTGGACCTACCGTGCCGCTCCACTTTCTCCGGAGTGCGTGGGAAGTTCGGTTCAACCCTTCAAGGTATCTTTCAAATATATCTTTCTGATATCTGGATCTATAAGGTTTATAGCAATTTTCCATTAGTGAATCATGTCTGTATGGGCCCTAGAAGCTGCTTATAGAGTAGATTTAAGTTTGTTTGGATAGTTGTGGAGATATAGCATGTTATTGCTTGAGATCCAACCTTGTCTTATACCCTAATATAGTGTGCCTCTATGCTATTTTTATTTGTCAGATGGGGCATGATGAGAGGTACAAGCAAGTTGCAACACTAGAGATCCAGTCGACGTCTTCCAAACAAGAAGAAAATAAGGAGTGGGATGTGGAATCTTGCAAGCATTCTCATTGTACCATCACCAAGGTCCCGATCTCTCACTCTCGCAACCATGGTACTCACCATGAGTCCACCCCATGCGCATGGGATTTCATGGGCTAGCACATTTCCCAAGAGGATTGGCAAGCATGTCGCAGGGTGGCCTGCACATCGTAGCACATGAGAGGCCGATGAAGGAGGTGATGAGGACATGGAAGAAGAGGATGAAGCAATTGAGGTTACCTTTCCCCGTATCACCACCCCAAAGCGGGCATTTAGAGGCCATGGCTCTGGGATAAGTCCGGTGGATTATGCATCGGGGACTAAGAGTACTATGGCTAGGGACAACTGGTATGAAAATCCCTACATCAATAAAAAGCAAGATGTGGTTATGGATCATCGGTTTTGGAATCTCTTTTAGTGTGACTGGTATATCTCTGTGATTAAAGCCAAGAGTTGTCCTATTGTTCCAATGAAATTGGTTCATTGGCAGCATATGCATGATAAGAGGGACGGTGTTTTTGACCATGTGCTAGAGAAGGAATCTATACTCCATCATAGAGTACCATGGTGATTGGAATGAGGAGGTTGTGGCTCAATTTTATGCCACTCTCTATGTTGACGAGGATCATGAAGGGACATAATCCATTTTCTATTGGATGACAGAAGGTCATCATCTCTCTTGCTCAAGGACATCCTTTGCTTCACTCTTTGGATTTGATCTTCAAGATCTTCAGAAGACAAGGTTGCACTCTTATGATGTGATGGGGGATGAGCAGATTGCTTTTATGTATGATGAGCAATATGGTAATGTTGAGGTTTGGACTACACATGGGTTGATTCCATATTACAAGTACCTCAACTTACTTTTTTGCATGAAAGTGGATCCTAAATTTGGAGATTCTTCCTTAATTCGTGATATGTCAAGGAATTTGCTTGTGTGGATGTCAGATATGAAGAAGAAATGTTTTAGTGTGGTGGATTTCATTTGGCAAGAGATTTGGATTTGCTCATATACACCAACTAGAAGCTGTGGTTATGTTCCCTATATCAAGAGGATGATTGAGCATGCTTCGACATGCACTTTCTACAAGGCATTCAAGCATAATCATTATATGTTGCAGCTCATGAAGGACCTTCCACAACCAGCTACCACTTTTAGGGATCCTTCACCACCTCCAAGGTCTTCCTTCTCCACTTCTTGCCATGAATGTGGCGGTTCATTTTTTACATTCTCTCCCTTTCTTAAGGCCATATTCAATGTGTGCTCTTACATTGCTAAAGCCATGCACAATCATAATGAGTTCATGCAACAAAAGCTAAATAAAATTGAAGAAAGGCAAAAGGCCATTGAAGCCAAGCTTGAGCTCCTGACATCTCCTATTGGACAAAACTATGGTAGTTCCCCTCCTACTTTTGTGGACCCATGAAAGCCCTATTTGGTTTTGGATAATTAATAAAACATATTTGGACTAATCCTTGCATCTCAGTGTGTGACTAGATAGGATGGTCCAACCCAAGTGAAGGAGCTAGGTGGCGCTCATGGATGGATATGGCCACATAAAATGAAGTCCATGGTGGTGGTGTGGACATGTGATGATGATCAAGCTCTGGTACTTAGAAAAGAAGAAAGAGAAAAACAAAATAGGCTCAAGGCAAAGGTGATATCCATAGGGCCATTTTGTTTTGGTGATAAAGACATTATAGAGAGTGTGATCACATTTAGGATAGATGGTTGTACTATTAAGAGAGGAGCTCTTATCGGACAACTCAGTCATCTAGTGCCACTAGGTGTTGGAAAACATGCATTTGCATTTTAGGCCTAGTGCACAATTGGTGAGAAGTGATTAACCTTTAAAAATGATTATGAAAATGCTAACACACTTGCACGTGATGGTGAAACACTTGGAGTGTTAGAGCATTTGCAAAGGTGGTGAAAAAGGTGAAGATAAGGAGGCGAAACTCGGCTAGGGGTGCTGCCACGGGGGCACCACCACCCCTTGTCCGGTGCACCGCCACCCCTATGGCGGTGACCGGTTGGGAGGCCGAGGGTAGCAAGTTGCCCTAGGGCATCACCACCCTATCTGGTGGCACCACCACCCCAAGGGTGGTGCCCACCTGACCTTGGCCGAGAGCAACAGTGCAGGCGCGGGCACCAGTGCGTCCGGTGTTCACCGCCATGGAGAGGGCGGTGCACTGCCTGGTCACCGTCACTTGTGGGGTGGTGGCACTACCTCTTTTATCTAGAGAGCAGGGGAAGGGCTGCTAGGCACCACTGCGGGCACCGCCACCATGTGGGTGGTGCACCGCCATAAAATTTTGGAGAGTGGGGTTTCTCGGGTAGATGGCCAGGTGGTCACCGCCACCCTGTCCGGTGCCCTAATGGCTAGTTTCTAGCCATTGGAAAGTGTCTGTTGGAGGGGCATATCCATGTTTGGTGCCAGGCACCGCCGTGTCCAATGCCCTCGTAGAAAGCTGCTGCAATGGGGTAACAGCTCTATTTGCTTATGGGCTTATAAATAGAGCTTATGGCTAGCCTTGGCCACTCTCTTAGCACCTCTAACAGCTACATACACCCTTTGAGAGCTGAGCACACCACTCCACTCACTTGCACACTTGATTTCATCATCTTGAGTGAGATTGGAGAGCCTCTAGTGCATTGCTAGTGTTCTAGCATCTTGTGGCACTAGTTGGGCGATTTGGGCTAGTGGAGATCTTGTTACTCTTGGTGTTTGCCGACACTTAGATGACCCAGTGATTGGTGGATCATTGAGCAGAGGAAGGTGATTGTCTTCGGCTCTGATCATTGTGATTGCGAGGGGTTCTTGTGCCTTCCTCGATGGAGCGCCAAAGGCAACTCTAGTGGATTGCGCGTGGCTTATGTGATCCTCATCTTGTGTTGGTTGTGCGACACTCGATTGTGGGTTTGGCGTGTGATGCCAATTAGTGCATGAACCTCTAAGTGAGTGAATCGCCACAATGAGGACTAGCTTGTGAAAGCCCTAGTTTGGTTTTGGATAATTGATGAAACCTAGGACTAACCTTTGATCTAAGTGTGTGAATTAGAAAAGGTGGTCCTATCCAAGTGTTTGAGCAAGATGAGGTCCATGGTGATGGAGGTGGACATGAAATAAAGATGATCAAGCTCAACTTGGAAAAGAAGAAAGAGAAAAACCAAAAATCGAGAAGATCAAGGCAAAGATATAAGATATGTTTTTGTTTTGCACTCAAGACACCATAGAGGGTGTGAGTGACTTAGGATCGATATCCGTACTATAAATAGGGGAAATCTTTGACTAAATGGTTTATCAAGTGCCACTAGGTGACATGACTCTTGCATATGCATTTAGGAACCTAGTGTGCTAACTTTGACCCTTGCAAAATGCTTTAAAAAATGCTAACACACGTGCACACAAGTTCTACACTTTGTGGTTAGCAAGTTGGAAGCAAGGGCGAAGTTGTTGTGGACTTAGAAAAAGAAAAAGGAGACATCAATGACTGTAACAGAACCATCCAATTTATAAGAGCACAAGTACAATGGCAACTGCTGAGACAGTCGCACTTTCATACTTGAGCCCATATAAACCCGGTAGTCTGTCAAGTATCACCAAGGATCTCAAATTTTAGCCACATACAAACCAAGATCATACATGATTCAACATCAACATGCCATATGTTACATAAAGTTCACAAGTAATTCAACATACATTAGAGTGCAAAGATAGTTATTATAACTAGTATAATGCCCGTACTAACGCTACGGATTTTTCTTGAGAATGTCTCTTAAAATAATAAAATTATTTTTGCATAGTCTAATGTAAAAACAATTGTACTTGAGTCTACGTATAATTTTCTAATATTATGACCATCTAAGTTACATTTTGCCTAACTCCTTAATCATCTCTTGAAGATATTCAGGGATGTTGTCGGAACATTCATTTGCACGACCCGTCAAAACGTCTGCCAAGAATTCTATCCTCAGTGAAGTTGAGAGCTGTGCATGGTATATAGATTAACAATAAGTTACTGTTTTTCTATGTAGTGTACAATATATAGCTAGAGACTATATATGCTTACATTGTTGATCGGTGGCAATCTTTCGCCGTCCCAGAACTTCATGAAATTATATATAAGAAAGCCTCCCAGTTTCCTGGACAAGATCAGTTGTTTATTTGATGTAAATAAATGAAATAAATTTTTTTGTGATATAACAGGTGAAATATATTACAACTGGTTACCAGTATTTATTATGTGTAACCTTTGTTACACATGTAGGGTATTCTTTCTTCCAGTCATAAATATTGTCGTTCCACTTAGAATTTGATAGCCCCATGGCGAGACTGAACATTCTAGCCATTGTGTGGAACGTAGGTATATAAGCCATTGTTTGATCATAACCCTTGAAACATGGACCATCTTGAAGGGGGTCCATAATGTGCACGGTTTTGTTTTGCATGTCCATTATGAATAAAATGTACAGTCCGCTTTGATAATATGGTAGTAGAATCTAAAAACAAACATAGAGAATATAAGTGCTAAACAAAATAAATTAATTTTGTACAGTAGTACACATAACATAACTTACGTTGTTACAATCTTTAATTTTGTAATCCATGTTTGCAAATATCAAACAACAGGAAAACACAGAGGATCGGTATTGAAAATATCAAGTCATGGGGAAAAGGACTCAACATTATTATTTTTTAACCCACTAACATTCAGCCCATCTATTAAGTAGGTTCTTTTTGTTAGTGAAAGGAGGTCAGAGGCCCCGTGTATTGCTGTGCGCATGTGGCAAAAACAAAAAAAGAAAGAAGAGCAAGAGTAGGATTGTAGGAGTGGTAGATCGCTGTCGCTCTCGTCCCATCCAGCCCATCCAGAAGCTGAGAAACCATGCAGCAGGTGCTCATCGTCCGTCCTGAACTCTGATCCGTCCCATTTTAGAATTCAGAGGCAGAGCTCGTGACTTCACTTCACTGCACCTGGATGTTGACGACCTTGCCCCCTGCTTTCAGCTTGGGTATGGTGATGTAGAGCACGCCGTCCCTCACCTCCGCGCCGATCTTATCCATGTCCAAGTTCTCGGGCAGCTCCACCCGCGTCCTGTACTGGCCAAAGCTTGCCGCTGGCCATGCCTCCTCCTCGTCTCCCTCTTCATATCCGCCGCCTGCTGCTGCTTCCTGCTTCTCGTCACCGCCAGCACAGTCCGAAGCTTTGTTTTGATAGAAATACTGCCGCCAACTATTACACCAATATTAACAGTGATGTAAAACCATCTCAGTTTTCAAGCATTGTTTCTGGGAGTCCCTACAATCTTGTATACAAAGAGCATTCAAAAGGGGAGAAAAAAACAGGAGTTAAAAACTGAAAAGAACAGGTTTCAAATTTGCTGACCAGTGAGTAAGGTAGTGTTGAACCCCATTTAGATGGCTTCAGCTTCAACTTTGGAGGCAGGATAAGAAAACAGCTTGGTAGCATTAGTATAACTCAGCTCGCCAATTCTGACTCTACCAGTTCAAGGAGTGATGCGACATACTTAAAAACCTGGAAAATAAGGGACCTCCACAGTTTGAAGTATTTTCTCATCCCATTATTGCTTAATATTAAGTAAACATGCCTCTTTTGTTAAGATGGAAAGCTCAATGCTCTTGCACTGGATTGCTTCAACAATTTAAACAAAAGGACATAAGTATTATAAATATACAATTTTGCTCTTCAAATTGCAAACATGAAGGAGAGCAAGCATATTTTGTTGTATATTTTTTCTTTCGGTTCTTGCTTTTGCCTGCAAGACTACTTTATTGTTGAAAAGGCACATGAACACATAAAACGAAAGAGTCAGGAAAAAAGCTTCTCCAAAGAAATTCTAGCCAAGTGCATCCACGAAAAAAAACTTACAATATGGATGTGCTACATTTAATATCGTTCATCTACTACGTCTCGGCTATGCTAACAAATGAAATATGAAATAGGTAGTGTCAACTTAGCTTTATATTGTCAACTCTTAGCTTTATATTATCAACTCTGATGTAGAACTCCTGCAGCCAAGCCAAGCAACAGGATGTAAACCTAGCTTCAGTTAATCAAACCGTTGTATCATGAGTGCATAGGTAGTGTCTGAATTCAATTTGCACCACCGCAGCAGCAATTCAATCAGCTTTTTGCAGGATATAGTGCTTAGTAGTATTAATTATGCTGGGGTACAATTTTGAAGCGGAATAATCCCATAAGCTGTTGTGAGGAAATCCAGCAGTAATCAGTTACAGTCCCCAAATGTTTCAGCTTCCCAATGCTGACAGAGAAATAATTGCAATGTATATTATATAAGAACACTTCAGATTAGAGATAGTTGTGAACCGTTTTCCCCTTTGCCTTTTTCCTATTTTATGAAAGTCCTCGTAGCACCATGTGCAGTTGAACTTCATCAACCTATTGAGAAATATCGAATGTTCACCAGAGATTAGGCACCTCATGGTTATATCATTTTCTATTACTATAGGTAAAAACACTTAGACTCTTATCAAGGAAAAACATAGCCATGGCAGCTATTTCCAGCAAAATCAGAAACTATATTAACTGATACTTGCCTGCTCACTGTGCACGATCGTCGTCCTTGAGCCACCCGTGCTTGGCAGATGGTGCACAGGCGTGCTACGCCGCTGCCGGCAAGCCCTGGTCGGAGATCCGTTGCAGCCTGCGCTCGTCGCTCCTCGCTCGGCCGCAGGCGCTAGGCATAACCACCGGTAGCCCTCCCTCCACACGGTTGTCCGGTAGCCGCCCAGCCCAAGATCCTACACACTTGGCACTCCAGAGTCTGGTCAACGCCTTCCAAGCACACCATCGCCTCGCCTAAGTCGGTCGCCACTCGTTCGCTAGGGTTTGGCAATTTGGGATTGGGAGAAACAAAAGTTAGGAGAAGAGGAAAAATGGCCAGGGCTGATTTCTGGTTACCGGGACGCTGTGTCCTGGTCCGCCTCGCCGTGCCCATGGAGGGAGGCGGGAGTGCAACTGCGGCGGGGAGCGGACACGGGGAAGAAGAGGCACGGATGCGGTGGGCGGTCAGGCGTCAGGCGCAGCCGAGCAGGGCGATCGAGGCATTTTTGTTTTTGTTTTTTCGTTGATACGGACGGCGTTTGTTTTCTTTTATAGGGACGGGAGCGTTGAAGCCTCCGTGATGAGTCTTAAGTTTTCAATTATAGTAGAGATACCATGTTCGAATTTAGTAGCGGAAGAAACATAGTTTTGAAACCATCACACACACGGTTCCGATACATTCTAGTTTCATGATTGTTTCCAACAATGGCACATAGAGAAGCTACTAGAAAGGCCTTGCCCGTCGGCCTCATTCCTCATCCATGGTGGGAGAGAAATAGTTCTCGCAGTAGCCATGATATACCACACCATCTACAACAGGTGGGAATAAACCCTGAGTACTGGAATGTACGCAGCTAGACTTACCCATCATAAACCAAAAATAAAGTAACACCAAGGAGTATGCAAGGCTTTATAAGTGGATTTAGCTTGACATCATTTTGCATAAAAAGAAAGCCACTAGTTGAGCTACACATTTTATAATTCGGACATCAAGTTAATTATAGCTATTTAACTCTAGATTGGCAACTAACCTATGCCAAACATGTTGTATATAATTATATAGCATCACATTAGTAACCATAGCCATTTATTATATCATCATCATAACCATTTCACTTTCATTAACTTACTACAATAGAAGGAAGCTCAGTCAAGTTTCTCACTATCCGGGAGATACGGCGATTCAAATCGATTGCAACCAGCTGGACGAAATCCTAACACAAACCCACACTTCCCCCGTCGAGGTCATGTCGGGTCACCTTTGGGACAACTCAGGTCTCATTTTGCGGGTTCGTATAGCATCGCACAATCAAGGACCAACTGGTTGCCAGGACGATCAGGCCCAGCCTGCCCTTGGTCATATCCATGTCCCTACACATCCTTACTTCCTCCAATGTGTGCCCTAATAGCTCGACTTCCCCGCCTGAGTTGAGCTACTTGGCTTCACGGTCAGAACGAGTTATCCAGCCAGCTAAGTGAGAGGTTGTGTTCAAAATGATTATGGACCAACAACGATGTGGTCCTTAATCAGCTCAAACGAAATCGCATAAGTCAACCTACAACATAGACTCCATCCGGACTCAATTTATATAAATATCAAATGGTTATTTCTACGATAGCAAATATAGCCAACTATGACCAAGTACCCACCTAAAGCCCGCAGGTGATAGGAAATCACCTGACTTCTACCGAACTAAGCATGGCTAAGCATATATTTGATCCTGGACCTACATAGGGTTCAAGGTATATTTCTGGACAAGGAGATTATATGCATCAAGTGTTTTCAAACAACTCCTATAACCTAATTTATCAAACATAAAGAACTCAGGTTAGTATTTATAAAACATGGGAGACTTAGAATGCTCCGAGGCTTGACTTTTAGGTAGGCAGAGGGTTTGTGGTCAGGGCACTCAGGCAGCTCCTCCTAGACCTATCCTTCTCCTTTGGGAACCTCCTGTTGTGGGATCTCCTGTGGGTCTCCTCTCCTTCGAGTTCGAACTCCAGCAGTGTTACTCCCTCCGGCGATCCTATATGCATGCACATGTGCATAATAAATAATAGGAATGCACAGAAGATGAAGTGCAGGTATGATATGATGCAAACATGGGCTGATTATGACATGATAAACAAGCAGCAAGCTGATTAATATAAACATGTTTAGCATGGTGGCAAGTGGTGATTATCTTCTTAGTTAATTTGACTGAGTAGGTGCATGTCTCTTCTCTAGAAAACAAAGTAACACTCACCATGTTCTAGCAACCAAAGGTACAGGTGTTCATCAACAGTAAGAAGCCTAAAACCTGCAGCTAACAACTTACCTTAATTAGCCTAAGCATCTAATTAACAAGCATCAAGCTCACATAAAGAAAACAAGTCAAGAGAACTAGATACAAGTGAATTATAGAGCAATAATTAGCTAGCTGCATACAACCAATCAAATCTAGGCACAACCAAATGTACCAACAAATTATATACATCACAAACATGCTAGAAAGTATAATGGTTAAGCCCAAATAAATTATTTATATGCCTTTATTAATTTCCTTAGGTGACAAGGTGAAATAGAGAACTAGTATTTCTAGTGCACAGTAAATTCTGTAAAAAAATACAATAGCTTAAGAGTGCATTCAATAGTACAAATTTCATGCCTTTTTAACCATTATGGCACCCTCTAAAAAAATGCCAAGCAAAATAGGCTTATAACAACTTAAATAAGTTCATCTTAGTGACAAGTATCAAACGACAGATTTCATATTTTTCTTAAATTCACCCTATCACAAGAAAGCTGCGAAAATTAACTCATGCACACAAGCTACATAAAACATGCCATAATCAAATTCACAAGAAAACTAGCATTTAACCAAGTTAAATCAAAACAGCAAAGTAACGACATGTAAACATCAGGCTCATTATTTTTCTTAGCTATAGAATGTCAAAACAAAGATAAGAAAACTGGAACCATGATTTTTGGATACTTCTAACTCAAGTTAAGCATTTAACAAGATTTCATAGCATTAAAAATTATAATTTAAACAGCATCCAAAACTGTAGCACACAACAAGTTTTATATTTTTATCAGATAGAACACTCCAATATGAAACCAACAAAATTGGTTTCACTCAAACCGGACTCTCCTAGCTCAAGATATGGATTTTACAAGTTCATCACAAATTCTGGAAAATATAAAATGAAAACCAACAATCCTTAGAAGCTGCTAGATGCACCCAGTGTAATGCACCCAATGGAGCTGACTACTGGGACCCAAGGTCAACTCGGCCCCACCCATCATAGGCACAGAAGCAGGGGCGGTGCTTTGACCGGCCGTAGCTCGCCAGCAGCGAACTTTCTGGCGATGGGACCACCACCAACGGACTCCTCTCACCGAGATGCATCTATCAGGATAGGTTAGTGTTGGGTTCATAAACCCAGGGTCTCTCATGGATTGGCTTCTCAACAAAGGCTCGGCCCAGTAGACAACATTGCGAACAATGTGCAACTCATGGGCCGGCCCAAAAACCTAAACGATAGGCCAGAAGGGCAATCCAATCTCCGATTAGAAGGCCTAGCCAAGGAGGAACGGTGCCCGCTTCTGACTCTAGCCCGCCTCTCCGACCGAAAGGCCTCACTAAGGAGGAACAACACTTGCTTTCTGACTCTAGCCCACCTCCAGATGGCCTCTCTGATCGGAAGGCCTGGCCAAACACCACTTCTGACTCCGACCCACGTCTCTGACCGGGGATGCGCTGAACCCCTGCTTACAGCTCTTCTCCGACTGGCATAATCAGAGTCGATTGGGACCAACCGACCGGGGATGCCAGCTCGGTGAGGACTAGGAAACGGACAGAGAAAGTAAGGCAGGGCATTCAAGTCAATCGTAATACCAAGAACCATACCCTATACACCTGTAGGACAATACCAACAAGGCATGTCAGAAGGGTGAACTACAACCTTCCTGACATGTCAGGACCCAAGCAGTGTTGTGGGCGCTGACATTTTCCCTATAGTGTTGTGGGCGCCATAAACTCCCATTCTAGACAAACACGGTATGGCTCCCCCACATACCTCTAGGCATCAATAGTGTTGTGGGTGCTGGCATTTACCGTACCAGGTGAACATAGTAAAACCCCCTGCATGCCTCTCAGCATCAACAGTATGGCGGGCACCGACGTCTGCATACCAAAAGAAGACGACGCAACCTCCCACATGCATCTGACATTAACAGTGTTATGGGCGCCTACAATCATCTTGTATCCGATGGCATGGGCAACAAGCCTTGGCATACGTATACTCTCCCTCTCTCACTTGTAAGGTCATCCCCTTCATCTATAAAAGGGGACGCGCTCTCTCCCAATAGGTAGATCGATCTATCCACAACAACTCGAACAACACACACAATAGGAGAACCACTAGGTTCAAACCCTGAGCACACGCTCAAACACTTAGCACATAGCGGAGCTCCCGTCACTCTCGGCCGTTTAGACCGGAGTCCAATCGGACCTCCTATACCTCCCATCTTTCTCCCTTTCGTTTATAACCCCACATCAAACTTCGAGCACCTAGGCTCAGGAATAAAGTCACTGACCGACTCAAACTAGACGTAGGGCATGTTGCTTGAACCAGTATAAACCCTGTGTCATTGAGTGCTAGGCCACCTCCAATCACAACATACAACAAAACTACAAATATTTACGTGTTGGTCATTTTTTGCACCGACAGTTGGCGTCGTCCATGGGGAAGATGCTGTACATTCATACTTTTTGGTCATTGGATGACCCACTTTTCCGCCACCTTTGCCATGGCAGGCACAAGCGATGCGACTCGCTTTGGCTCGCTGGAGTTTCCCGCACTCCCACCTATTGGAATATGGGTTCCACCCATCTTCAAGCCATCCTAGGCCTTCCTCTTAGGAAGACTAGACTTCATCGTCGACTGGCTCAGTGTACTACACCTCCATGAGGAGACACTTGTTCTGGCGCCCGTCGGAGGGGTGCCCCCATCGGCTCTAGGACACACGATGACTTCAATGATGAGGTGTCCGCGCTTCAATCTGAGCAAACACTCTACTCAAACCCCGCCGTGAGTAATGTACATGCTATTATTTACTCGCTATTTACTATCTACCGCCGATTATCTGGAGGGACTGCATTGTCCGCACCACGACCACAGTAAGACCGGTTCCCCTATGGCCTCACGTCCCCCATGGATGCATGTGCTTGAGGGCTCCAAAGTATGCTGGCGCCGCTCCCTCTCACATCCGAATTCATGGGAATGGCGAGCTATGCTTCCACCTGTTTCCTCAATCTCATGGATGATGATGTTGAGAGCGATGGCTCTAGCATTGGTGATGTGGCACCTAGCCACCATCCATCCTGGGAGTGTGCTATGGCGGACGCTCTAGGACAGCCGTCGGTGGTAGTGGAGTCCTTGTAGACTCACACCCCTCCGGACCCTCATGCGGGGGCCCTCGCGCTCACACAAAAGCATGGTGAGGGGCTACGACAATGGCGGTAGAACCAGCTGCCACATGCGCCGACGCGCTCGATGTACCACGCTGCACCCCATATAAATGACCCGGCAAGCGGTGCCTAGGGTTGCGCCCGCCAAGTCCAGCGCAACATCATGGATGGGGGGAACAACCCCCCATAGTTCTCTCGGGCTGGCCAGAACATCGCCGCTGCGGCAATGCTTCTACACAGCCTTCTCGAGCCAAACGACCCCTAGGAACAGGCGATCCACCGGAACCTCCGGGCATTGGTGGAAACCATCGTCATTCAACAGGCGGAGAGCTCTGTATCATGACATCGATTCACGGCCTCTCTCCCCACCAGGGGAGTGGGGACGCACCAAATGAATTGCTCCACTCGATCATCGCTACAACCACCGAGCGCGGCATAGGAGGACACATCTATGCCTCGGCCTGACCTGGTGCCCACTCCACACTAACCGCCTGTACACGAGTGGCTCAGGCCAAACCAGGATGCTCACAGCATCATCAGCAACCGGCATCGATCTCAGCATGCTGATGATGTCCATCGAGCGACAGTGATGACAGGTGACACAGACCCTGGCCAGACCATCACGAGGAGTGGTGAAATGCACCCCAGGCGTGATCGTCGGCCGAACTGTAACACCTTAGGTGTTTGGCTTTCACAAAATTGCATTTCATTTCATAAACATGTGCATCATCTATCACATCATGCCATTGTCACTGAAATATACATATGCAACATTCGCAATTCTGTTTGTTTCATACTTGAATTGCTTGTGAATGGTAGTAGTGCAACATGTGAATGCAACATGAGTTTCTCATACCTTGAAACATGGCAACATGGTAGTAATATGACAAGTACAAAATAACAACAAAGTCATGAAACATGTGAAACATGAAATTGCAACATTTGAGTGAATGGCTTGTTTTGTGGCTTCATCACATGTGATCATTAGAAATTGGTATAGCACTTGTGTAAAGTGGTTGATTATGGTCTAATACACCTTAACTACACTTAGGGTAATTGTTTGGACATTGTTCATGTGGACCAAAATGACCAAATTGCCCTTTAGGAGAGGTTTGACTTGAATTGACCCTTAGAGTGCCACTGTTTGACTGATTCAAAAGACCAACTTAGAGACCTTGCATGGCTGTGCACCCTTTACCAAAGTTGTAGCTAATTTATCAAGGAACAAAAGTTGTTTTATGACCAACTCATGAAAATGTGTGGAACATGGTCAAACATGGCCCACAAGTCATTATTGATGGTGGATTCAACACTGAAAAATATTCTAAGTCCTAACTGCATTTTCAGTTTGATTGAGCAACCTTTGGCTTGATATAACTTCTGATCCATGGCGAATTAGATGATGGTCCTTGAAAGGAAATTGTAGATGGATGGTAGACCTACAATTTTCATGTACACTATTTTTGTAATGGATCAACGGTTTAGCCATATTAAGACGTTGAAGTCGCGCTATCAGTCGGTTTCTGTTGTCTGGTTGAGTGCTATAGTGACTGACAGTCATCAGACAACGAACGCCGCATGTTCACCACCCGTCGCTGGACTTCTGCTCGCACTGCCATGCGCCACGGGCATCCTGGCGCTGCTGCCGCGACTTGAGCACCCCGCGCGCTTGCCCGACGCACTCGCCTGCTCCATTTGCTTCTCTCTCGCCTCCACCACGCGCAGCGCCGAGCCATAGCAGCTTCCCCATTTCTGACCGAGTGTCGCCGTCGTCGTGCGTGCTCGCCATTGCAAAAACGTGTTGCCCAGTTCGTCAACAGCTTCGCCTTGATCTCCTCTACCACCTCCACCTTTCAATCGGTCCATTTGAGCCTTGGTAAGGGCGAAATCGCCATTTCTTTCACCGCTGCCATGGCGGGACCTCGCCGGAGTTGGCACTCCCCGCGGCCAATGGTCACCGCAACCTTCCCCTATTTCCTCTTCCTTGCGCTAGGTGCTATGAACGCTACTGAAGCTCGTAGAGTCACCCATTAGGGCCGAGACGCCGTAGCCTCGCCGGAGCCGGCCATGCCATGGCCGTGCGCCGCCATGGCCGTCGCCATTGCCAATAGCCGTAGCAATAGCTTCGATTGAGGGCACCGCTAGATGCGCACGAGCGAGGAGAACATCGTAGTACCGCTGGACTCACCGGAGAGGTCACCGGCGACGAACTACGCCACCGTCCGTTCCTCCTCCCCTGCCTGTCTCTCTATTGCGTGGGACCCGTGCGTCAGCCGTTGTTCTTAGGCGGGAACTAGCATGGGCCATGTCGTGTTTGGGCCGCCGGATCTGTTCAGGCCGGCCCAGCAGTAGAGTTAGGATTCAAATTCATTTTTGGTTTTATTCTTTTCACAGATTTGTGTATAGATTCAAAAATATGTATCTCCTAGTTGGTAGCTTCAAATGATGTGGTTCCAATTTTGTTGAGTTCATGATATTGTCTAGTTTATATTAAAAATATGATTTATGCCATGTTCTATTATGAAAAGGGAGTTGCTAATTATTTCTTTAAATCATGAAGGAAATAGGGATAATTATATCTTTTTCTATGTAGCTCCAAATGGCATGAAATTTTTATGGTGTATTGCTCATATCATGAATAGCTTGTAGTTAAATTTTCATATATTTTGGACACTGTATGTAGGAGATAGAAAATTCTCTTGTTTGCATGGATGGATCTTGTGTGAATTTTCATAATTTTTCTATAGATCCAGTAAGGGTAAAATTTGGTGAGTGTTGTTCTTATGCTAGAATGATGCTAGGAAAAATGAGAAATCTATTGCTTGACACTTTTCAATAGGGTTTCCTAATTATGCTAAAAATAGGCATGCCACCTGTTATTTTGGATACAACAAGTTTTGCTTGTCCAATGGCTTTGAAATTTTTATGATAGTCTATGTGAAGCATGAGATAGTTACTATAATTTTTATAGATTTTTCTGAATAGTTTTACTATATATTGCTTTAATCACCTAATTAACCAAATAAATTAGAAAAGGGCATTAAATAATTTATTTAGAAGTGGGCACTATACTTTCTGATGTTCCTCTGGTATGTGCAACAAGTTGGTAAACTTGGTTTGGTCCAATTATGTTTTTACATCATCATTAAATAATTAAGTTAGTAACCCTGTTATTTCTGGACAGATTCTAGGTTTACTGGAATTCGATTTGGTTAACGTAAGAATCATGCTTTGATGTTTACAAATGAATTGTAGAGAATTTCATAAGCTTTCTAGAATGTCCTCTTGTAAGTTATTTGAAGTTATAGAACTCTGGTTATGATTGAATTAAGGAACTAACCGTGTGCATATGAAACTTTAACTGTTGATTTAAGTATGCCTTAACTATTTCTAAATTTGTGGTAATGTTCCTAGGTGTTAGGCCTTTAACTAAAGATGAGCATCTTTATCTTAGGTTATGCAAGTTAGGTAAGTTGATCTTGTTCTTCAAGTTAAGTTAGATACATGTTTTAAAGTGATTTGAATAGAGCTATTTTAAATCGGTAAACGAGTGTCCAGTGATGTTTCTGTTAAACATTTACTGTGATTCATTTGTCATGAGCATCATGTCATTCCTTATGCACCCATGATATTTATCTTGTGCATCGGTATGCAATAGGTGTACCGGAGGGAGTGACCTTGCTGGAATTCGAGGAACCGAGCGAGCAGCAGCAGCCAACACCGGAAGTTCAGGAGGTGCAACCTTCAGGAGAAGTGCCAGACGAGGTCACCGTTGAGTGCCTGGATCACCGTCCGTGCAACTTTGTGAAAGGCAAGCCCCGGAGCATATTAAGCCTCCTAATTTCTGAAATGTAGTTACAGTATTATTGTTACATATATATATTGTTGCATTAAGTTTAGGTGTTGGATGCAAACACTTGCTGCATTGGTTATCCAATCCTTATCCAGATATTGATACCCTGAATCCTATGTAGCTCAGGCTCGTGTAGTGCTTAGCCCTGCTTAAACACGATAGAAGTCAGGTGATTTCCTATCACCTGTGAGATATAGGAAGATACATATGGCACGGTTGGCTATATTTGCTATCGTGGAAAAGAACCAGTCTTAATTTGAAATGAAGACCGGACGGAGGCTTGCCGGTTTGTAGTGACTCCATCTGTGTTGCTTAAGGACTAATTCTTGGAGCCTTTCCTGTTCATGTTGAACGCATGCCTCTCTCTTAGTTGGCCAGGTCTGGAGACCGACCACGAAGCCGAGTAGCTCACCTCAGGCTGGGAGTCGATAAGTATAAAGTGTGCCTCGGAAGGGAGCCATAGGCGTGAGTCTAAGGGCAGGTGATTTAAAAGTCCTAATCATCCTGGCAGAAGGGTAATCCCTGAGAGTACTGGCACTGATCGAACCCACGAATTTGGTTCCTAAGTTGTTCCAAAGGTGACCCACGGCTACCCTTGCTAAGTATGCCAGGGTGAGAGTTAGGAATACCCCCTCAGCTGAGTTGTAATTCGATTTGAGTCGCCGTCTCGCCCGGTTAGTGAGAACTTGACGGGCTTATCTCCAAAGTAGATACACTAAATAACCTAATGGTTCAGAAATGGTGATATGATGATGACAACCTTATTATACCTGCTATGGTTAATATTGTTTGCTCCTAATAAGTGAGTGCTCTAGTACAGGTGCTAATCTAGTGGACAGGTAAATGATGATAAGCTTGATGCTAAGTTTAAATTGGTTCCTATATTCATAAGCTCTTTTATGCAACTGTGTCAAGCTAGCCCACCTCATAAGCCTTGCATGACCCTTGGTGTCTTTTATTTCTGGTTTTGACGGGTAAGTCTAGCTAAGTAGCTTCTCGTACTCAGGGTTTATCTCCCACCTGTTGCAGATGACCAGTTCTACTTTGGTTGCTGCAAGTACTACCTTCTCCCGGCTAGGGATGAAGACTAGACCGTTGGGCACGGTCTCTCGTAATTCTCGTACCTAATGATGCTTTTGTGGGACATGACTCTGATCTGGCAATGTATTTGAAACTATGAAGTTATGTACTAAACTATGTTGCTTCCGCGAACTTGAACTTGGTTTGTAATATTTTTATTTGAACTCTGATGGATGTAATCCGAATGCTACTTGTGAAATATTGTAATGAATGATGTGTTGTGTTGAATCACTACGGTCTTGGTTTGTATGTCGAGAGTTGGTTGAAATCCTTCATGATTTCTAGACTACCAGGATTATGGGAGCTTAAGTACAGGAATTTGATCACTTCGGTGATTGTTTTTGTACTTACGTTCTTATGATTTGGTCGGTTCTGTTACATGAACGACCGGAGTCCCAGCTCGGATGGCCTAGGACCATGGGCCTTTGACCAACGCATCTAGAGAGTGTCGTTCCCACGACACTTCAATAGAGGCCAGGACAAAGGCAAGGCCAAGCGCGAGAATTAGGACGAGGGCCCCTCCACGCAGAGGGGCAAAAAGGACAAGAAAGATCATCGCCGACCGGCCAACTCCGCATTGGTCATCGCGACTGATCACACGGGCAAGTAGCCCTAGTAGGGCCTATCGGACCACTTCAACGAGCCCATGGAGAGCCCATGCACCAACCACACCTACCATATCAAACACCTCTACAAGGACTGTGAGCTCATCAAGCGCCTTCTACGATAGGCCGGCGGGCCGAAGGAAGGAAAAGGCAAAGAGGCAGCGGCCAAGAAAGGGGGCGTAGCGGGCAAGGATCCAGACAACTGAAGGTCCCTATATGGTGACCGAGGTGATCCGACTGGGCGCCTACTGACTAAAGGATGACAATGGCAACGTTCTCACCAACACTTGGAATAGCGAACATCTACGTCGTTTCTTCCCCTAAAATTTAGTCTTACCATTTTTTACTTAACGTTTTCTCCTATAAAGCACCCCGACCCGAACACTTTCGGCCCGGGTCGCTCGGGGGCTCCATGGGGGTGCATTGTCACCCCTCTTTTTACTATCATATGATAAATACATTTTCCCCCAAACAAAAGGGTAGTTCATTCCTTTAATTACCTTACGTAACTTTGCTCTAAATATTCTGACCGATCACACCCCGCCTCTACCTATGGTTAGGAGCAGCTGAGCATCGCGGGCCACGCCCAGGCTATTAAGGTTGTAGCCTACGGTGTGAACGGGCAGGTACAAAAAAGAATAAAAAACAAAGTTATGCTAAGTTAAAAATAAGGAACGAACGGGACAAGCTTCCCTAAATGAAGTAGTTCCATCACAAAAAACACTTTACACAGGGGCTCCCCCACGACATTATCTTTTACATTTGCTAAAAGTATTTCTACTCTAAAAACTTCTACTATAGCTCCTTGGCGGCATCGGCTACCAGCTCGACTGGTGAGGGTAGGGGCTGCTCGTCCTCTAACTGGGCAACATTTGGCTCGGTCAGAGGCGGGGCGATGCCCACTTTCAACCTAGGCTCCATGCCATCCATAGGCTAGGTGACATCATCCTCACGCATGCTAGCGGCCATGTCTACATGGTGAGCATCCATCACCCACTGCACGGAGACTTGCTCGGCCACCAACTTTCGTGTGGCAGCAAGCTCTCCCCGAGCAACTAGAAGTCCTCCTCGCTCCAGCCATCGGCATACCCGCTACAGATGGTGGTGAAGTCTAGGTCTGAGTGGTACGTCACCACTAAGGTCAACACCCCTAACGTCCCATAGAATAGCCCATCGGTGATGCGGACCCAAACCTCATTCAAAACCTCCACCAGCCGAATGGTGGGCGCACTGGTACTTGGAGCCGACTCGAAGACCTCCAAGATGACGAGCTAGGCAATATTGCATATCTAGTCAAATTCCCCCTCAAGAGCATGTCGCTCTTCAAGGGACTTGGCCAGTGCCTTAGCATTCCAGCCAATCATCGCCTTGGCCATCTCCAGGTCCTGCTCCAACAACTCCACCTTTCCACCCAGCTCTAGAAGAAGGATGACAAGCTCAAAAACAAGCTAAAGGAAGAAACCAACACGCCAAAAAGTAGAAAAGGTATGTACCAAGGCGGGCATTCTCAAGGATGGAGAGTCCCTCCTTCTGCCGAGTCACCTACTCGCACAGCCGGGCATTTGCCTCCTCTGTTCCAATCACCCGGCCCCAAAATGTGAGCACTTGCTGGTCTACCTCTTACCGGGCCTTTCGCTCTGACTCTAGGGCATTCCGCTCCATCTCTAGGGTCTCCAGGGATCTTTGGAGCACCGCCTTAGTGTTCGCCAGGGACTTCTGTAGCGCCGCCTCGGTCTCCGCCTGGCGGGCCTTTGCCGCCTCAAGCCCTCACTCGACGACGGTCGCCCGCCCTGCCATGAGTAGCTTCACCGCCCATGCCTCATTCACCTCTGTCGCCTAGTCTTGAGACTCACAACGGGTGGACTCTAGCTCACGCTCGAGCTTGGCCATCTGGGCATGCTCCTCCTAGAGGAAAAGGGACTTGCGGCACGACATCCCCTCCAAGCCATGCAAAGCAAGGAGCTAACCCACTGAAGCAACCAACACGGAACTAAGGAATCAAGGACAAATCATAGAGGACTTACGTCTGTGATGTGGGCAGGTCAACCGTAACCGTTTGATGGAAGGACTTGACCCACTCCAAGACCTCCTCAAGCCTCGCCCTGGTTTGGGCAAGATCAGACTCCATAGACACTCCGCTCTCCTTGAGGAAGTGCTAGAGGGCCACCTCCTCGTCGTCATGGAGGATGAACCAAGCCTTCCTCGGGTCACTAGGGTAGGGCCACACCAGATTATGGCTCACCCCAAACTCGCTGGAAGGCCCAGCCGATGATTCGACCATCACCAACTCCCGCGATGGCGCCGGTAGCTCCACCTCATCACCTGCTTCGCCGTCAGATGGGATCTCCACCACCTCAACTTCATGGGCCACTAGTAGATGTTCCGGTTCTAGCCTTGTCGCATCTCCCGGCACCTTTGGCTCTGATTGGGAGGGTGAGCCATGCGGCCCTTGGCCTAGCGAGGTAGGGAGCCCGGTCTCCCTCTCCTCTTCTGCCATAGACGGTGGAGGGGCTGCAAGGGTTACCTCTAATGTGGCCTTCGCCGTCACCACTAAGATCGCCACCAACGCCGACACTGCCGCTGCCACCGTACTAGCGATCGACCCGAGGGGCGCCACCCCCAGAAAGGAAGGGCCCACCGCCACCACCCTGCTCTCCTTGCCGCTCACCACAACACCCTATAAGTGGGCCTCCAATCCTCCCACATGGGAGTTGGGGCGATGCTCCGCCCCGTTAGCATATGCCCGCTGTCGAAAAAGTACAGGTCAGTCGGACTCCAGAAAACTCAACGGCTAGATAAAAAAGAAACAAAGAAAGGCATACTGGGATGTAAGCGGTACAACTCTGAAGCCCCAACCCGATGTCAATGGGCCCATCGGGCAAGGACCGCTCTTGGGTCGCGACCCATGCCCCCTCACTTCAACTAGGGGGGAGTCGACCCAACCGACTCCTGCTTAGCCCACGAGTCACCATGACCTTTGGCTCAAGGCACGCTAACCAAGGCAGCTGGTGGGGCATCCTCCCATTATGGGTCGCACGCTGGCACTAGCCCCAATGATGCATGGGTGTGAGCCTACTCCTCTAACCGCCTGGCTTGCTCCGCCGTGCCTAGAGCAGGTGGGGACAAGGCCAGCAATGCCTTAGAAGGGAACGATGACTGCATCCACTTCGTCACTCATTCGCCAATGGCGTCCATGCTCGCGGCATGCTTCCTCGGTGCAGGAACATCGCCGTGCCTCTCTACCTCCTGCTCACCGCCAACGTGTGTGGCCATAGGATAGCAATGCTCCACCGAGGTCACATTGACCTCCCAGCCTTCCCGCTCCTCAGAGAAGATCATGTCATCTCCCACCTCTGTGGGGTCCTCCGACTCGAGCTCTAATTCGACGTCTCTCCTATTTTTCATGGCCCGCACACACTGGGCTATCTCCTTCTCCTTCTCCCTTTCAACCACTACCTCCTTCTAGGTGGCCTGCCAGGCTGTGCCCTCTGACCCCTTCGGAAGGTGCGGCCGAGACTTGTAAACTCCAAGTCCCTATAAAACAGGCGACTCAAAATAAAAAAATAGGAGAGCAAAGGGGAAAAGAACATAGAGTAAAGAGAGGGGAGCATACTAGTTTGGACACCATCATGGCGTTGAGAGGTCCAGGCTTTCCATCGAGGGTCTCTTTGGGCTTCAACTGCAGCACCCAATCAACATGACTCTAGACCTCGTTGTTCGATAGCTCCTCCGACAACGCACGGTCAGGGTCTATCGGGCCACCATACTTCTACATCGGTTGCGTCCTCTCCGCCAGCGGAGCAACCCAACAATGGAAGTGGGTGTGGAGCTCTACCTCGACAATCTCCACCTTCTTCTTCTACCGGCTAGCAGGGCCCCATGACTAGCTTTCCTACCTCTCCGACCTCTCACTAGTGAAAGGCAGGAACGGCACCTTCGCCGGGTTCCTGATGTAGAACCATTCCCTGTGCCACCCCCGATTGGAATCATAGGGGGGTGTACATGGGGTATGAGCCCAACGCGCTCGGTTTCTTCTATAGCATGAAACCCCCCACTAGCGCAATCATGAGCGGCATCCCCTCCGACAAAGCTCGCTAGAAAACATCCGCCGAAAGAAGTCCGTGTGCGGCTCCATCCCAAGGAAGGCCTCGCAAACGGTGACGAAGCCAGCGATATGCAACACCCCAGTTGGATTGAGGTGCTACATCTCCAAACCCCACTCATTGAGGAGCCCACGCAGGAACTAGTGCATGGGGTATCCTAACCCGCGCTCATAAAAGGCGAGGAAGGAAACAACCTCACTGGCCCGAGGTTGCAGGAAATCCTCTCTCCCAGGAGCCCTCCTGTGCGCCACCTCCTTTGGTGGTAAAAACCCCTTCTCGACAAAGGTAGCCAGCACCGACTCCCTCATGATGGATGACCTCCAGCTCAACATTTTGCTCCAGGTTCATGAATGGATCTATGAGTTTTCTACTCTCCCTCGCTCTCCCCTTTTCTCTCCTAGGAACCACCACGACACTCAGATGCTCCTAGCGAGAAGGAAGACAGAGAAGAGATGGCAGGTGAGGAATAGGCCAAGGAACAGGGCGAAAGCCCTCTCCCTTCTCCTACTTAAAGAAAGAGGCACAACAGTTGGGAAAAGCACAGCGATTGGGGAAAGGCAAAATGACAGGGGTGAAAACCCCTCTTCCTTCCCCCATTTAATGCGGATGGGATACGATGGGACATGCCCTAATCGATGGGACATGCCCTAATCGATGGGACGTGCCCTGCCTAATGACACGGTGCCTGGTCAGACATGATGTGGCCTAGGTATGGCCCACCACTACCGCACACCGGGCACAAGAAACAAGGCGCCACTGTGCGTAGGCGGCCCTCCGCCTTCCTAGGTGGGACTTAGAAGGACCCAAACGATGGGATCTCCGCCAGGAGAGACCAACGGACTTCCTAAGTCGATCAAACGGCTCAGGAAAATGCTGAGAGATAGGTAAGGAGCAAAGGGATGCCCCATGTGGGCCATGCCGACTCTGTCACGAATGACGAGCGTGGATCCCGATCAGACATTTCCAATTGGAGCTCTTCAAACCCTGTCACTCGAGTCATCAAGGTAACATTACCAACCCCCACTATTTCTTTATATAATCATTTATTCATCTATACATGCATTCATTCATTCCATACATCCAAGGCATCGCATATGTAGTTAAATGCATCACAACGCTCTGTGTTGCGTCGTGAAGAGGCAGTTGCCTCATTCAACATGAGCAACGACCGATCGGGATTCAAAGGCCAGCCCACAAAGGGCTCGAGGCTGCCTCACATCAAATAGAGCCAGGGGAGAAAACATAGATGAGCCCAAGCGGCCCTCGCCCACTCTACCCCAAAGCAGACAGGGGCATCTCAACCTTCTTGTTCGATCCTAACCTCTGCCAAACCCATAGAATCTCCATCGAGGGGAGGCCAGCGGGCCACCTAGGTCGGTCTACGGAACGACCTAGGCATCTACCGGGTTGCAGGTTAAGGAGCAGTAGAATGTCACATGAGGGCTATGCCAACCCCGTCATGAACGACAAACCCGGATTTCACTCAATCATACCCATTAGCGAGCTCACCAAGCGCGTCACTCAAGCCATCGAGGCAAGCGACATTAGCTTAGCCCCTCCAGTTGCGAGAAACCATGGAAGGGGTAATGCACAAAACTCAACCGACCCCTACCAAACCCAATAGGGCTCAAGGGATCAAGACACCTAAAAACTGCCTTGGATGCGCCCGACATGTGTGCCCAATGCTAGGATTTGTGAGCTCCATCTCACCTGGTCCCTAAACTGCCTCAGTTGCGCCCGACGCCAGGATCCGCGAGCTCTATCTTGCTCGATCCCTAAACTGCCTCTGCTATGCCCGACACATGCGCCCGACGCGTGCACCCGATGCTAGGATCCATGAGATCCATCTCGCCCGATCCCTAAACTGCCTTAGCCGCGCTCGATGTGTGCGCCCAATGCTACGATCCATGAGCTCCATCTCACCCGATCCCTAAACTACCTCGGCTGCACCCAACATGTGCGCCCGACGCTAGGATCTGCGAGCTCTATCTCGCTCGATCCCTAAACTGCCTTGGCTATGGCCAACATGTGCGCCCGACGCTAGGATCCACGAGCTCCATCTCACCTGATCCCTAAACTACCTACGGTACGCCCGACGCGTGCGCCCGACGCCAGGATCCACGAGCTCCATCTCGCCCGATCCCTAAACTGCCTTGGCTATGCCCGACGCATGCGCCCGACGCTAGGATCCGTGAGCTCCATCTTGCCTGATCCCTAAACTAACTCAGTTGTTCCCGACGTGTGCGCCCGACGCCAAGATCCGTGAGCTCCATCTCACCCAATCCCTAAAACTAGCTTGGTTGCGCCTGACGCTGGGATCCACAAGCTCCATCTCGCCCGATCCCTAAAACATCCAAACCAAGATCCATGAGCTCCGTCTTACCCGATCCCTAAAAACTACCTCAATCCCTAAACTGCTCGCTGGCAAAACCCCCTAGGCGATTCCGCCTAAATCGCCCAAGGGCTCCAGGGCTACACCCGTGGGTGCGCTCGCGCGCACCTACTGACGAAACACAAACTTCCCCCACTAGCAAACACGAAAAAAACCCTAGACGATTCTACCTAAATCGCCTGGGGGCTCAGGCGCTACACTCGTGGGTGCACTCACGCGCACCCACCATGAAGACAAAAATCTCTAGATGATTCTAACCCAATCGCCTGGGGGCTCGGGGGCTCCTGTTGGGTTCATAAACCTAGGGTCCCTCATGGACCAGTTCCCAACAAAGGCTCGTCCCAGCAGACAATGTTGCGAACGACATGCAACTCTTGGGCCGGCCCAAAAACCTAAATGACAGGCCAGAAGGGCAATCCAATCTCCGACCAGAAGGCCTAGTCGAGGAGGAATGGTGCCCGCTTCTGACTCTGGCCCGCCTCTCTGACCGGAAGGCCTCACTAAGGAGGAACAACGCTTGCTTTTTTACTCTAGCCCACCTTCGGACGGCCTCTCCGACTAGAAGGCCTAGCCAAACACCACTTCTAACTCTGACCCGCATCTCCGACCGAGGATGCGCTAAACCCCTGCTTACAACTCTTCTCTGACTAGTGTAATCAGAGCTGACTGGGACCAACAGACCGAGGATGCCCGCTCGGTGAGGACTAGGAAACAGACAGAGAAAGTAAGGCAGGGCATTCAAGTCAACCATAATACCAAGGACCGTACCCTGTACACCTGCAGGACAATACCAACAAGGCATGTCAAAAGGGTGAACTGCAACCTTCCTGACATGTTAGGACCCAAGCAGTGTTGTAGGCGCTGACATTTTCCCTATAGTGTTGTGGGCACCATCAACTCCCATTCCAGACAAACACGGTATGGCTCCCCCCACATACCTCTGAGCATCAATAGTGTTGTGGGCGCCACCATTTACCATACCAGGCGAACATGGTAAAACCCCCTGCATGCCTCTTAGCATCAATAGTATGGCGGGCACCGACGTCTGCCATACTAGAAGAAGACGACGCAACCTCCCACATGCATTTGACATTAACAGTGTTATGGGCACCTACAATCATCTTGTACTCGACGGTGTGGGCAACAAGACTTGGCATAGGTATACTCTCCCTCTCTCACTTGTAAGGCCATCCCCTTCATCTAGAAAAGGGGATGCGCTCTCTCCCAACAGGTAGATCGATCTGTCCACAACAACTCGAACAACACACACAATAGGAGAACCACTAGGTTCAAACCCCGAGCACATGCTCAAACACTTAGCACATAGTGGAGTTCCCATCACTCTCGGCCCTTCAGACCAGAGTTCGACCGGACCTCTTGTACCTCCCATCTTTCTCCCTTCTATTTTTAACCCCACAGCAAACTTCGAGCACCTGGGCTCAGGAATAAAGTCACCGACCGACTCAAACTGGATGTAGGGCACATTGCCTGAACCAGTATAAACCCTGTGTCATTGAGTGCTAGGCCACCTCCGATGACAACGTATAACAAAACTATAAATATTTACGTGTTGGTCATTTTCTGCACTAACAGTTAGTGAACGATTTTCAACTTCTATGCATGCGGTGGTAGAAGGAGTGGGTGATGGTGGCGCTATAGGTACGGCGGCGGCGGTGGTCTATAGCGATGAGCTCACCGTCTCTGGCAGCGGCAAGCTCGGCTATGGCATTGGCCCATAGGCCCTCACCTTCGTTCGAACAATAGCCAACTAGGTTGGAGAGGTAGCGGGTTCCATGGTGGAGCCATGGGTGCGGGTGACCATTGTGGATTTGGCTAGGGCGTGTGGGTCAGCGGCGACAGTCTGCTCTTCAGCATGTAGGCAGAGAGGGAGATGGAACAGACGTGAGAGAGAGCAGTGGGACGTGATTCGGCTTCTCCACGCAGGGAATTGAGGCGATGAGTGGGGATGGCATTGGCATACGGCCTCCACGTGGCACGGCATAGCATGGGCCTATCGGCCACTTCATCCCCCCTCCAGCCAATTCAAATCAGCAAAGGGACTGACAAATACCACCCAAAAATACGACTGAACTCCAAACTTTCACCCTCCATAACTCCTAACCCCATTGATTATTTGATAAACCAATTGTTCCTTGCAGTAGTGCTACATGAGTACTACAACAAATCTTAAAGGATCATGGTTTGGATCAGCTCGGTTCGCAATGTATAGGTCTCCAAATGGGGCTACATGGAAACTGAAAACTGAAGAAGTTTGTTTAAGACTTAGCCAAAATTCAGGAACCTAAAACAACAACAGGTTCAGTCTTTGGGCTGCTGTTTCACCATGATAGAAACTAAACTAGGTCTCAATCCTTAAACAAAGTTTGCTCTACTCAATCTGAACTCCAACTTTTATTTAAAGTCCAACTCCATGCAAGAACTCTAAACCACTGAATAACTAGAGTCAAACAAGCATCATGGAAAAGGCATTTTCTAGCAGACCAACACAGATAAGCAGATTTCAGCAAACACATGAATATAAATTCTACTTGATTTTTTATCCTGAGTGGTTCTAAGTTATTTACGTGATCAAACAACATTCACTTGCATTACCAAGCATGGTCATAAAGCAAAACATGATAACTTAAGCATTGCATGGGATAAACATAGAGTAAATAAAATACAATTTCATATGCTCATGCACATGAATGAATGAATTATGCTTATGTTCATGCAATGCAAGTGCAAGATGCAAGCTTAACACCTAGGGTGTTATAGTGATAGGACGTTGGTCACGTCCTGACCGGACGCTGGCAGCTGAGTCTGGTCAATTATAGCGCGCACTGTTGTTTTGGCCGAGAGAGAGGAGGATTGACCGGACGCTGCCCTGGCTCGACCGACGTGTCCGGTCACTTGTTGGCTAGTGGCGTGATGACGCAATCAGATGCACAGGAGGCGCATCAAGTCAGGCATGATGTATGATGGCGTCATCCTTGCTAATGCACGTAGAAGAGAAGAGTCTTGACTGGACGCTAGGGCGCGTCAGATCGCCGTTGACCTAATGCGTCTGGTCAGAGAAAACTAGCTCTAGATGCTCTCTAGACTTGATCTGATGCTAAGTGATCCAGAGTCCAGTCGTTTCTTCTATGAGTCCGATCACAACTTAACCACTGGGGCTCAGTTCTTGATCGTTGGGATCAAGCGGACGTGGTTGAATCATGATGACATGTGGCGACGATCTAGCGATCGGACATTGTGGAGGTTGCGTCTGGTCTCACCGACCAGCACATCCGATTGCCACGCAGAGGCACCCCTTTGAGCATAATGGCTCTATTTCGTTGGGGGTGTCTATTTAAAGGGTTTGGCCTATTTGGGGCTCACTCTCCTAGCCATTTGACATCTTTGACATCCTTATGAGATGTGCATACTCCCGCCCACTCATCTCACTTGCTTGATTGCTAATTCAAAGTGAGATTGAGTGATTCCAACTACATTTGCTTGAGTGATTGTATCTAGTGGCACTTTGGGATCGTTGTGGCTGCGGATTTCTTGTTACTCTTGTGGTTTCCGCCACCTAGATGGCTTGGAGCAGCAGAGGAGCTTCGGCATGAGTTGGTGATTATTTGTGGCTAGCTCCGGTGATTGTAAGGGGTCTTATACCTTTCCCGGTGGAGAGCCAAAAGGTAACTCTAGTGGATTGCTCGTGTCATTGAGTTATCTCACTTATGGGTAGGTTCTTGCAGTGTTCAATTGTGTGTATGAGGTTCGTGCAACACCTCTTAGCTGCCGAACCACCAAGTGTTGGTCGACACAACGAGGACTAGCGTGCCGGTAAGCACGTGAACCTCGGGAGAAAAATCGGTTGCTCTTGCCCTTTGGTATTCTCCCGGCGATTGAATTGGTATTCATCTTGTGATTGGTTCACTCCTCTACACGGCGGTATAATCACCCTACTCACTCATTTACATTCTTGCAAAATAGTTGTAGCAAGCTCTTTAGTGTAGCTAGAATTAAGAGCTTACTTTGTAGCTTAAGTTCATCTAGTGGAGCTCGTTAGTGTAGCAAGTGTGAGAGCTCTTAGTGAGTAGTGATTTAGCAAATTATATGCCTAGTGATTATAGTGACTAGAATTGTTGGATAGGTGGCTTGCAACCCTTGTAGAGCTAGAGCAAGTTTGTATTTCGTTATTTATCATACTAATCAAATTGCTCTAGTTGGTTTGTAGATTTTTAAATAGGATATTCACCCCCCCTCTAGCCATATTAGGACCTTTCAGCTTGTCGGCAAGCAAGTGAACCTCGGTAAAAAATCATTGTCATCATTGTCCCGAGTTTTTCTTGGTATTCATTGTGATTGATTGGCTCCATCTTGTGATTGGCTCATTCCTCTATACGGCGATATAAACATCACATCCCGTCTAGTGTATTTACATTCTTAGTGTAGCTAAGCTCTTTAGTGTAATTAGTTTTGAGAGCTAGCTTGTGTCGGGTCTAGTGGTTAGTGAGGCTTTTTAGTTAGTCTTTGAGAGCTCACTAACTTAGTATTGTGACATAGCCTTTGTGTGCATAGAGTTTATAGAAACTAGATTTGTGGTAGGTGGCTTGTATTTCTAGAAGGCTAGCGCAACATTCACTTCATCTCATATTTGTCTAACCATTCGTCTCATATTCAGAGTCATTTGAAGGCAGCTTAGAATCATCAGAAAACTTATGCGGACAAGCGAAGAAGGTCCTTGCAGTTTGAAGTTGGTGACCATGTGTAACTAAAGGTATCCCCGATGAGAGGTGTGCATCGGTTCGGAGTCCGTGGAAAGTTAGTTCCTCGTTATGTTGGACCTTATAAGATTTTGGAGCGATGTGGTTCGGTTGCTTATCGCCTCCAATTTCCAAATATTTTGTCAGCAGTACATAATGTATTTCATGTTTCCTAATTAAAGAAGTGTTTATGGGTTCCTAAGGAAGTGGTGGAAATTGAAGGACTCACTCCCCAACCTGATCTTTCTTATATTGAGCATCCTATCAAAATTTTGGATGAAAAAGAGAGAGTCACTAGGAACAAAGTGGTGAAATTTTATAAAGTCCAGTGGCAAAATCATTCAACGAGCGAAGCAACTTGGGAGCAGGAGAGTTATATTTTGAAGCATTATCCCCATCTTCTCCTCGGTGTGCCGAGGTAATAGTTATGTTAAAAGCTCACTCTTACCCTTTTTCCTACACTAGGCACTCACACGAAATCTCAGGACGATATTTTGTTTAAGGGGGGAGAGTTGTAACAATCTCAGTGTTACATCCTAAATCATTTACTAAAACATGTCATGAGCATCATACTTGTGTGTTAATGCATATGGTGAAGTGAGTAGATAATGCATTGCAACTATAACGATCAACAAAAATGTGAAACGAAAGTTGCTCCACGATTCGTACAATTAACAAGTAGGGGTGTAAACTAATTTTTATTGAACAACAATGCTATAGAACATATATGTGACGCATAAATAAAGTTTGAATTACAAACTTTGTAGATGACAATGAAATACTTGGTATTGAAAAAGAATATTGCTAAGTAATATTTTCAGTAGCTTAGAAATGCAATATGAAATTGAGATTAGCTCAAACGCTTAGAAAATTTCTAAGCTTGTGGATAGCTAGATGCTACTATGTTTAGCAATTTATTTGGAGAGATTGGGTAAAGGAGTGGTGTAGTGCTTTGATTCAATTTAGTAGTTCCATATGCCATCATGAGTGTAGTGAAGCCGGTGTAGGTTTAGGAGCAACGGTTTGGTCATGATCAGTGCTTTAAAATTTGGGCACGTCATAGCTTTGTACTGTCTAGCGCTGTGCGCGTGGTCACCATGTGTGGCTGACCCATGTCGCTATGCAGTTGTGCCATGCGCATGCACATAGCTGCGCACCAGCTGGCCATGGCCGCCATGGCCTTGTCGCGACTTGGCTGCTCTGGCCGCACCGCTAGGCCGTCAGTCCGCTCTGCACCCAACCACCCCTACCACCACGGCTGATGCTGGTGCTACTACTACCTCAACGCCCATGCCACATCGACGTCATTGCTGCTACCATCGCATCGCCGTGTTGTGCGCCTGTTGCTATGTTGCGCCGCTAGCCCGCCTTGACGCTACGTGCATGAGGCCGTGTTGTCGTCGCCTTGCCATTTATGGCACTATGGCACGCGGGCCACGTCGGCAGCGAGCGCATGGCCTTAGGCCACCTCAGTTGTGCAATCTCATCCCGCCAAGCACGCACATGCCAAGCCTCTAACCGAGTCCCCACCACCTCCCATCCGCTCGCTTCTCCCCTGTTCGCCTCTCTGCAGCCGCGCCAGAGTGCCTAGACACGAGAGGACGCCTTCCATTAATTCGTTGCGCCCACCGCTCCACCCTCATGTCCCCTCTCCAGCCGTCCCCACCCTGCTTTGATTGTGGCTCAGCCAAGCCTCAATTTTGGAGCTTCGCCCCGCCACCACACCGTTAAGACCCATCACCACCCGCGCCATGGCTAGTCCTCCCCACTTAGTCTCACGTTGAATTGGCTACACCAATAGCTCCGCCTCGAGCCCCTCTGCGCCATGCATGCGCTAGTCACAGCTCTAGTGCCACCTCCTCACCACTGATGGGGTCATGCCTTTGTGCTCTATTGTTCACCTCGCAGCGCGCACGTGGCTAGCCTCGCTCGGGTCATCTTCGGTTGAGACAGCACCTTAGTTAGGTCATTGGTGAGTTATCGTTCCTCACCCATTACGCCTACTACCTTGTTGTTGCTGCAGCTCACTAGAATGTTGTCACCATTGCCACTGGATGCCCGCCATCATGGAGAGGTCCTTCTACGATGTCCTGGCTCGTGTAACCGCCGCCCATCGCCTCGTGTCGACCCCTTGGTGAGATTCGGCCTCTTAGATAGGTTAGCATGGGTCCTAGGTGGCTGGCGCTATCGCCAGTGCCACCGCTCGCTGAGCCGAAGTGCGCAGGAGAGGCTAGGGACCATGCCATTGTAAAGAGGAGAGAGTGCAAGGATCTTTTTGCATAGGTGCTATCTCTAGGAATAGTAACATGGACTGCGGGTTGTTTTGTTCAGAGTCTAGGGGTGCTTTTGCTAATATGTCAGTGCGCACGTGGGCTCCTCGCCATGGGCCACATCCGCGCATGGGCCAGTGCCTCGTGTCGGCTGCGTTGGGCCAGATTTGGTTATCTTTTTTGTGGAAAATAGAAATTGCTTTTCATTTTTATTTCTAAGCTGAACTTTGATAATTAATATAAAAATGATATTGATGTCCAAAAATTGTGAAACTAATTTTGTTGGGTTCCTAAAAATATCGTCTACCTGTGAGTATAGTTAGTTCATATATATCTGTGTGGATGCTAAGGAGCATTAAAATAGTTGAGATGCTTAGTATTATTTTGATTAATAATTGTAGGAATTCTTGTGGTAGATTGGTGATAGCAAAAACTCTGAAATTTTTATAGTAGCTTCATTGTATTATTATGTGCTCACCGTAATTTTTATAGCCTTAGAATAGACTACTTAATAGGTAGCTAAATAGCCATTAAGGCTAAAGGAAAAATGGCATGATATTGGTTTATAAAAGTTAAGCACTTGTAGGGTGAGCTTGAAATCTATTTGGCAGAGATAATGATTAGCTTAGTATCTTAGTCATTAGAGATAGCTTAGTAGCTTAGCATGTGTATTCTTATTTTAGGAGTTGCTGTTGCTAAAATACTAAGTGTTGCATCATCATTGCATGCATGTAGAGAACGAGTTGGTGGAGTTTATGATCGCCGGAGAGCAGGAGTACAAGGAGGTGATCAAGGAGTACGAGGAGGAGGTCCTCATATAGGAGGAAGCCCCATAGCCACTGACGACTAGCATAGCTGACAATCCGCCTACCTAAGGCAAGCCCTGGTGTATAACCCTTATTTTTTTTATAATCACTGAATATATATATACGATGTGCATTTACGTTACTAGAATTTTATGAAAACCACCTGCATAAATATATCTGTCCTAAGAGTCTTACTAGTGCAGGTTCGAGTAGCTGCTATACTTAGGTTTTTGGTAGCGTGAGTAACCTATCGTTACTCACAATAGATGATTATTATAATTACTCTCATGATAAAATGATAAAAGGAAAAAGAGACAGGGCAGGGATATGGTATGGGTATTGGTGGGTGTAATAGGTTGTGTCCCACGGCCAATAGGGCTTAGCTTGGTTACACTATTTTCCCTGTTCGTGTCGATTAAGGACCATCCGTTGCTATGGATGGTAGTCAGGTCATAGAATTATTATCATGAGCACATACTTGCTTATGAGAGCGGGAAGGCTTGTTACGCTCTTGTCATGGGTTCCGGCTCTTTCTAGACCAACTAATTGGAGGCGGGGAGAAGTGGAGGTTTAAGCACCATACTGAGATCGGATCTCAAGTGTGAGGGCTTGGAGTCCAAGTTTGGAGGGGACCTAGAACCCATGATAGAAGTGGAATAGGTTGGTCTTGTTTGTGCCTGGGGTACAAATGGGGCTTGTGTTTTGGGGTACCCAGCTGGGATACATTGGTTCGCAAATCGCTGTTTCCATGAGATGGTACGACTTGGTTATGGTCTATCATCGTAGTAAGAACTGGAAGATGAAAGATGGTAAAATGGTTCTGATTGCTCAACCCATGCTTGATAGTAGAACATGTGCTTACCTAGAATGGTTAGCTAATGAAGTAATCATGACTGCTAATAAAACTTGACTGTAAGGATGAACTATTAGTAATGCTTTCCATAAACAAAAAGAAAACAACAAACCCATATTGCCTATCATATCCTTGAGAGTTAGGAAATTATTCCCACTAGTCGGGTAAGTCTTACGTGTACATTGTGTACTCAGGGTTTATTTTACCCCTGTTGTAGGTGCGGCTTGAGGAGTAGGTCTTGTGTGGAGGATTCTTCTGGTGGGCACAGAAGGATCCTTGTATCGTTTCCGCTAGATGTTTATTTTTATTCCGTTGCTTAATTATCGCACTCTGAACTCTGGTATTGTAATAAATAATTTCCAAGAACTCTTGTTGTATGAAATGGACTAAGTATTGTAAGCTCATACTCATTATTAGATTCTGGAGGTAAAATATGGATTGATTCGAGTTCTCCCATGGGGTGTGCTTGACAGAACTGCCCGGTGTAGCTCCCTTTTGAGATGCTTACTGTCTAGTGGAAGACGAGTGCCTCCGGAAGCATGTTTTTTTGGGCGGTTCTGTCACAGTGATACCATCGGGCGTGAGGTGTCTTATTTTTGTTGTTTGTTGTCTTTTAAGGTAGGCAAAGTATTTGGCTTTCTACAGATGTTTTGTCCAACCAGCTATTCTAGGAGTACCGCTATCTATCATTTCAAATCTTTTATTGGTCTTGTGGACATGTAAGGATGATGTATTATACTCAATTTGGTGATCCATTTGGTGTGTTGTGATGATAGGGATAGCCTTTAATTGATGCAAGGACTTAATGTTATGTATTGAAATGATATATCATGTCATTCACGTCACATATTTCATAGTTCACACTTGTTGCACCCACAGATGCAATGATATCGGGGGAACTCGCACTTTTCTCTAAATATATGCAATGATGGAGTTTGTTAGGTAGTTTGATTGAAATAAACTCTTTTAGTGGGGGAGCAAACTATATCGTTAGATGCAAAACCTAAATTTCTTACCCATTTTATTGTGACCTTTGATTATGTTGTCATTTATCACCAAAAAGTAGAGATTGAAAGTGAATCTAGGCCCACGGGTTTTTGTTGAACTAATGTCAAGGATAAAAGAATCAATGGTTTAAGTCAAGAAAAGTGTAGGTTGAAAGATATCGATTATCGTACTCCCATTTGTTGTTGAATGGAATGACGACATCAAGCTCATGTAGCACCCGGTTTTAAGGACAAAGCCAGATACACACCATATGTGAGCCTAGGAAGTCAAATCTCATATATAGCTACAAATAAAGGTAATATCAATAGACAATGCTTAAATACATAGCATATTAGTATAAGGAATATAACCTCAGAGTATAGACAGTGGAAAGACAACTCTGATCTTCAGGTGAAGACTCCACTTCCACAGGGACAACTGACTGGTTGATCACAAGCCTAATTCCTCCAAACTCTAGCAATCTGATACCCATCTTGGATTTTTATCCAAATAATTGAAAAACAAAGCAAACATAAGTACATGTCATACTCAACAAATATAACATGGGGTTCATGAGGCTCAAAAGGCTAACACTAGTTTAACTACGATTAGCTTTTAATGGTCACAATTTTACCATAGGAGTAACAACAAGTTTATCACAAGCCCATATAAACACATGATCATGTAAACAAGAATAATGAATAGCATAAAAAGTAATAATTAGTGAGCATCTTTATCATCAATATCATTCATGTTCATCATCTATTTTGTAAGGGTTCCAAGGCCGCTCATGACCGTGAGCATGGCTGATATACTAGTTTTACACTCTGCAGAAGTTATACACTTTCACTGTGAGTCGTAGTTTACCCTTTTGCCCAAGGCGGCCAACCTCTTGACCCACTACCAAGGAAGGTTGGCAGGGTTCACTATGAAGCCTTTCAAAGGTTCGTCTAACAAGTTAGGGCCGCTAGGTTTCCCCATCAATAAGCATGAACTCCCCTCCAAGGAGTGACTAACAAAATACCAAGAAACCAAAGTGCACCCTCTTGGTAGGCCGAGATCATACCTATCAGAGCCCCTCTTGCGCCATAAAGGTAACCACTAACAAGCTAGAAAAGATCCTCATACTGAGCTAAAGCCAGAGCCATGTAGCCCTCACAGCTGTACTTTAAGTCTCGGATGTTTGCTTACAAGTAAGTCCTTAGGAAGAGAAATCTAGAGCACCATAAAATAGCCCAATGCTCCAGCCCCTAGTTCCATGTTGCTAAAAAACATCTTTTAATGTTTATTGCATATACTATTAGTCAAGTTACAAGATCATGGTCTTCAATTGAGCACTAGCATAATACTACCCAATGTAATACCCCATAGAAATCAAGGTACAGGATAACAAAATACTAGGAAATCCTTAGTGGTAGTCAAGGTAGACACATGCAATATGAATTAAATAATTAAAGGTGTATAGGACAACAAGGAAGATCCCATGCTATACTTGCCTTAAAACTCAGATCCTTCTTCTACTAAATTGTAACCTCCAAAAGACTTCTTCTGGATCACCAACTTCTTCTATTTTACCAACGTACTTCTCATCGACTGGACATAATCATAAAGCACCACACAAGCATCCATACAATCATACATGAAGCAAACAATAGAACTAAATTAGAACAGTACACCAAACATATGAAATGACAAGTAAAAAGGTTTTAAAGATGTTCTACACATTGCTATGAACGCACACATATGAAAAGCACGCTAATCGGAACTACGGTTGTAAAGAAACGACTACAGGATTTTATATTATAAAAGAAAAGAGAAGACTATAAGCTTGATTTATGTTAATTTGGAAAAACTATGTGAGTAGCATTAATTTAGATTAAACAAATCATATTTATACTTAAAAACTGAGTGGAAGCTAATCATTTTTTATTTCTAAATATTTTGATATCATTTATGCCAATTCAACTTTAACTTGCAAATACAAACTGTCATGTGAGAACATCTAATCAAATTTAATATGTGTGTTTAGAATAAACAAATTATAATTTAGAAACATATTTATGTTAGCAACTAGTCATGTTAAAACTTATTTGCAAAAGAGCATTGTATATAATTATGTTGCTTTTATTTATAAAAACAAGTTGCATGCATATTAATCAAATTAATATTTAATCATATATACAAAAGTCACTTGACATGAAAAACGACGACACTAGCATGTAGATCACATCAATACGAATGTAACGCAATTGGAATGTCGATAAAAGCTGCTCGGCAGTCCTCCGAGGGGTATCCTACAAAGGTAGATTGATCGGTGGAGATGCGCGTGATAGGAACCAGATGGTGACACAAGGCGCAGAGACAACGATTTAGATAGGTTCAGACTGTCTGATCGACGTAATACCCTACATTCTGTGTCTTTGGTATGTTGTATGATATGTATGTAGATGCCTTAGGCTAGGCCTAGGATCCGTATGGGGATGTCCACTAGGGGACCCCTGCCTCTCCTTATATACTCTAGAAGGGTAGGGTTGGTACTATACAATATCTTATGGTGCACATCGACCAGTGTCGTGCACGTCTTGATCTTGTAGGATGGGCCACCTCTGATGGTGCAGCCCATGTCTTGTCTTATGGATATCGGGGGTCATATCCCCCACATGGAACGACTCGAAACGAACTTAAAACGAATATACGACGACAATATTACGAACTGGTGGTAATTTTGTAATTACCTTGTCTTCCTCCTTTGGCCTCCTGTACAGCCACCACACGGGCATGGCAACAACAGCTGCGTAGGGGTGGGCTCGACTTGTTGCATGAAGGAGAAGATGGTCGGGGTGGGCAGCGTGGCGACGACGACAAGAGGAGGAGAAAAATCTAATTTACTGCATGAGGGATTTTCCAAACTAGAGGCTCCCTTTACGGTAGTTTTGATGTGCTTTATCCAAGGGGTTGGTACATATTTATAGGGAGAAAAACTCTCCACATCTACATCAACTAGCAATATGGTATTAATTGATGTTGCACCCTCCACATTTACTAATGGACCTAAATAATCATTAAAGCCCTTTAGTAAATAAATGCATGGGCCTTTGAGATTTATTAGGATTATTGCACATGGGCTTTGAGCGTTGGAAAAAAAATGAGAGATTTATTATTTTCGGAATTAATTAATTTCATGGATAAAATAATTTTAGAAAAGTCTAAAATTATTATTTAAGCTGCGAAAAATACTCTGAAAGCTCTAAAAATTTGGGAAAATTCCTAGATACATTATGGAAAATGAGGAACCCAAATAAAGTATTTGGAACCCATGATAAGATAATTTGGAGTATATAAAAATTAAATTATGCTCACAGACAAGTAGGAACAAGTTCCAGAAAAAGCTAGAAAAATTCCCGAGAAGTTTGTAGAGATTGATTAATGGATAGATAACTAAAAGGAGTGATTTGTGTTACAAAGAAAAGATTTTAGACAACTCCCAACAAAAACTTAAGCCAAGAAACAAAGAATTTGATTATAGAAAAAGATAAAGGCGTGCCATAGAAGGAAAGTTGACATACTAACGCATTTGAAACACTTTGCTCACTCTCAACACATAAAGAAGCAACAAGCAAACATCACATCATCCAAAAGCCCATCAAAATTAGAAAACTTTAAAAATTCATATTTTTCCTATAACTAAATTTGCGCTAGCTCAAACTAAACTTGGTAAATTTTATCCAAATATGAAAATAATTCATTTATTTAGTGTTTTCTATGCACAACCCAAAATCGGAAATTTTGCGGTGTGACAGCTTACCATGTAGAGTTTAGTTCAATACATTTTGAAAAAACGAGTTGTAGGAAAGTTGTACTATCAAGATTCAAGTTGACATCTTTTCATGTGTCTCAAAAGGCTCAAAAGATTATTACCTACCTATACAAGACACTTGTTCTTCATAGCACACACTTTTTTACTAGTTGTAAGCGGCTTGAGGTTTGGCTACCTCGTGGTCTACATGCTGGGAATTTTTTGGGGACCTAGACTGTTCGAGTAGAGGACCTCAATTTGTGGGAAAAATGAAATTTTACATACTATCTGGCTATAAGCTGGAGTGTGTGTGACAAAATGCAATGTAATAGATGTTAAGGGGCAGCATACATACCCCACTTGCCCTTCTATCTTTCTCTTATATACCCTGGATCCAATTCAAGGCAAAATCTCTGTTGTGCATTTACTCCTCCTTCTCTACTCTCCAGAGTTTCTCTTCGGTGGGAATTGATTTTGAGATAGAGTGAGGGCAAGGATTGAAGGCAAAAACTTCACTTCTAACCTTTAAGATATGGTGGCATCCATCTTCGTTTCTATTTGTGTTTTATTGCTAAATGATTTGTTGAATCCTAGACAACTATGCGTCAGCCATTGAAGCAACCAACTTATGGAGTGTTCCTAAAAGTTTGTATCATCTGATTTGATTGAATAAGAATCCTCAAGCTTGATCTTTGTGAATAGCTCAAGAAGAAGATAAGGCTATAAGAAACCTAAGTCTCGTGGCTTCCTCAACATCTAGGACATAGGGGCTATGCATGGTGCATGAACCTTGAGTTAAATTGTATTTTGCTTGTGCTTGTCCTTGAGTATGTCCTTGCGACCTTTTGCTAAATGACTTTTGTGAGATCTCCACTCTATGTTCTCCCTCTTATGTTTTTAGGTGTAAATTATAGAAAAAATGTTGTGTTCTAGTTCATACGCAACTTAAGTGTCCTTTGCATCCAGCAACTTTTGTTGGGGGCATACGATCAAATCGGGACTTTCACCTTTGCTAGATCAACAAGTGATGTTAATATACTTAGCTATTTTTTATTAATATTAATAAACTTAGCTAATTTCTATCTAACCTCTAGTGATTTAGGGTATATGCAATGAAACACCTTATAATATTGGTGTGTGTGGGGAGGGGGTGGGGAGGGGCGGGGAGGCCCCTGCACCCCTATCCCTCCGCTCATGTACACTATAGCCTTAGGAGTAGCTAATTTCTATCTAATCTCTAGTAATGTGTAGAGGTCATAATATTATTTCATTCTGGAATAAAGCTTCCTTCATCCAAAAGACACACTTTGGGTTTTAGGTATGCAATTGCCATGCTATTAGCCGCTAAAGTCTAGGCATTCTTTGTGAATTGAATGAGAAGCAGAAGTATATGTGGAACTTTATGTAGTATGAGTGTTAATCTTGACCTCTCTAGTTTATTTAAGCTTTGTCCAGGGACAATTGTGTAATATAAGTTGCTGAAATGTATGACTCCATCTCTCAAAAGAATAAGCTGATGTAGTTTGTGCAAACTTTTTTCTCTCAAATGAACCTATACATCGTACAACCTTAGTTTGTAATCTCTCCATTTCAAATTATAAGATATTTTTATCTTTTTAGATATATTCTTTTACTATATATATCTAGATACAATGTATATTTAAGTGCATAGTAAAATCGTGCATCTAGAAACCCAAAACATCTTAGAGCAACTTCAACAAGGCATCTACTTGAGCCTCCAGCTAAATATGGATGCTAAGCCAAAAACTGTCCGTTGAAGTAGCTCTAATGTGGTATATGGAGCGAGTACTAAATAAAAATAAATAAAGAAAAAAAATGTGCACTCGTGACGTGTTGGGCCTAGTCGGGGTGGGCCTGTGGATTAGCCCAACTTACCAGTGCATGCGCGTCCCGCTCCGTCTCACTCTCGTCTTTCGTGCCGCCCAAGATGAGCGCCTGAAAAGCCGAAAGCCGCACGCCTCACGGTCAACTGCTCAAGCCAAAGCCGAACACCACCACCAACGCAGCAGCCGCCACCACTTCCCTGCGCGAACCAGAGCCCGTGACCGTCCCCTCCGTTCTCCCGATTCGCCGCCGTACCCCACGAGTGAGGCCTCCTCCTCCTCCTCCCTCTCGGCCAGGCCAGCCCCTAGTCTCTGGGTTCCCCTCTTCTTCGCCGCCGCCGTCGCAGGAGGGGAAGGAGGACACATCGCCATGGTGCGCTGATTTTTTGTCGATTCGACTCCGCAAGAGTTTTGTTCGCGAGCCGCTTCGCCTTTAGAGGTTATATCATTATCTGTCCCGCGTCTGACGATTCTGGTTTTACACACAGGCGGGCAGGCTCCTGGCGAATCTGATCGTCATGGGCGGAACCGTGGTGGGCAGGGCCATGCTCCAGGCCTACCGCCAGGCCATCGTCAGTGAGTGCTCTCTCCTCCTGTTGTTAAAAAAAAATGGAATTCCCGGGCTGCTTTGACTGTGCGGTCGCTTGAATCGTGAAACCATGGCGTGTCTCTGCCTGAGGTATTAGTGATTTGTGGTGTAATTGTCAGTGGTTACGAGTTACCTGCAATTCTTTGTTTGGGGGGGGTGCCTGGCTCACAATCTCAAAAAAAAAAAACGAATTTTTGAGTTCTTGTGACCCTAATAGTGTCCTCTGCCTGTTCCAGTTCTGTGATGTGTCATGTGAGGTAGGACACCTGAGTAATCAGTCTTCGTCCTAAGGTTTTGGGATATCACTTGGAGCAGCTTTGTTTATCAAAATACAAATTAGAGATTCTAAAATTTGTTCTTTTTCTTATTGCTATCTGTCAATTTTTCCATGTACATTCTGAAGCATATAATCGATAAAAAAATATATATTGAGGCGTTGGTCCATGGAATGCGGGCTGTCAGGCTGTCACAGTTTGGAGTGGCCACTACCCAGCCATTGTGCATTTGTGTTGGTCCTTAGATTAGTGATACCGCGCCGGCGGTGAGGTGAGCGGAGAGGAGAGTGGAGGAGAAGGCTGGACTGGGAATTGGAACACAGAGGGTAGCGAAGAACCTCGGCGGTGGGAGCTTCTCCGGTGACGGCGGCTGAAGCGCCAGACGCCACCGTCGAAGGGTAAAACCCCACCCCGATGCACAGGGAGGTTTATTCCTTCTTCGATGCCTATTACAGTCTCCTAAGGTGCCCCTTTATAGTCCAGGTGCACTTCCATAACTAAACCAATCTACTAATAAAACCAATCTACTAAAACTCCTCCCTGCCTTTTCTAAACAGCCAGCAGCCGAGCCTATTAGCCACGGCCTGGGCTGAGGCCCTGTTTGGGGCGACGCCTATACTGGCGGCCCACAAACGAGTCCACAACACTTCCCTCCTCTTGGACAAACAGCTCGTCCGCGAGCTGAAACTCAGGATAGCGATCCTTGAAATCTTCTACAGCCTCCCAAGTAGCATCAGCAGGAGCACGGCCGTCCCAATGAACCAAAACCTGCCAGCGGCCGCGGTTGAGGCGAGTGCGGATTACAGCAGCCGGAGTAGGAACCACCCGACCATGGAGGATCGAAGGCAATGGAACCAAAGCAGTGGACGGCTCCCCCACAAATTTCTCCAAGAGAGCAACATGGAAGACGTCATGAATGCGTGCCTTAGGAGGGAGGTGCAGACGATATGCCACCGCTCCAATGCGCTCAATCACCTGATACGGCCCAAAGAAGCAAGGCCCAAGCTTGGATGGTGTAGCAGTAGTAATGCCCACAGCTGTACGGTGATGGAGGCGCAACCAGACCCAATCGCCCACCGCAAACTCAACTGACCGACACTTCTGGTCTTGATGATCTTTCATCACATCCTGAGCCAACTGCGGCCTGTCGTGGATCTCAGCCAAGAAGACATCCCGATTACGAAGCTGCCGATCCACTGCAGCCACCTTAGCCGAACCAGGAATATAAGACACCAGAGGCGGCGGTTGTTAGTCGCTGAATTCTCACTCTTGGTAGTAGGAGAATTCTTACTCTCATCGAGAGAGGATGACACTAGGAGTTGGGGCAATTTTCTTGTCTATTCCTCACACAAGCTCACACAAATGCCATACCAACCCAAGGGGTTGGGGTTACATATTTATAGGCTGCTAGCCAGCCAAGCATATGCCAAGATGCTAGTCTAAGATGCTAGTCTAAGATGCTAATATGCTGTCCTAGCTAAGATGCTGTCCTCTAGTCTAAGATGCTGTCCTCTAAGATGCTGTCCTCTAGTCTAAGATGCTGTCCTAAAAAACAGAAAAACAGCCATAAGGACCATGACCATGTGAGCATCATAGCCCCACAAAGACCAGCCACACATGAGACTTATCCATCATTCTCCCCCTAAGTCTTGTGCGTCGTCTTGTGGGAGAGTTGAACCATCCCGGTCCTGGAGCAGAGCTCAAGGAATTTGATCCTCCCAAGGGGCTTGGTGAGCAGGTCCGCAAGCTGGTCCTTGGTGTTGATGTAGCTCGCCTTGATGCTCCCTTCCTCCAAACAGCCTCGGATGAAGTGGTACCTCACCCGGATGTGCTTGCTGCGTTCGTGGAACACGGGGTTCTTTGCCAGGGCCAGAGCGGACTTGCTGTCCACCCTGAGCTCCACCGCTCTAGTGTCTCTGCCGAGGAGATCACCAAGCAGTCGAGCGAGCCAGAGCGCCTGAGTCGAAGCGGTGGAGGCCGCTATGTACTCGGCCTCGCAGCTGGACAGGGCCACCACCTGCTGCTTGACCGACTGCCAGCTAACGAGGCACTTGCCGAGGAAGAAGAGGATCCCGCTCGTGCTCTTGCTGGTGTCGATGTCGCCGGCGTGGTCGCTGTCGCTGTACCCGACGAAGTGTGCCGCCCCAGGGCACCTCGGGTAGTAGAGGCCGTGGTCGAGAGTCCCCGCAACGTAGCGGATGATCCTCTTCACAGCTTGCTGGTGCTCCGTCGTCGGTCGCTGCATGAACCGACTAACGTAGCCGACGGAGAATGCCAAGTCCGGCCGTGTGTGGGCGAGGTAGCGAAGGCTCCCCACAAGACGCTGGTACTGCGTAGCGTCCACCTCCTCCGTCGTGCTGTCGCGGCTCAGCTTCAGCCTCTCCTCCATCGGAGTGAGAGCTGGGTTGCAGTCGGTGAGCCCAGCTAGCTCAACGACGCGCTTGGCGTAGGCGGTCTGTCGAAGCGTGATCCCGGAGTCATCCTGGTGCACCTCGATTCCCAGGTAGAAGGAGAGAGGCCCCAGGTCACTCATCTGGAAGGTGGCCTTCATCTCTTCCTTGAATGCCGCCACCTCCGCATCCTTGGTGCCGGTGATCACCAAGTCGTCGACGTAGACACCCACCAGCAGGGCATTTCCTCCATTGCCCCGTCGGTAGATGGCCGCCTCGTGCGGGCTTTGCTCGAAGCCCATCCCCTTTAGCGTGGAATCCAACTTGGCATTCCACGCCCTCGGTGCCTGCCGCAAGCCATAGAGGGCCTTGCGCAGGCGGAGCACCTTGCCCTCCTTGCCGGGGATCGCAAATCCCGGCGGCTGGTGCACGTAGACCTCCTCCTTCAAGTCGCCGTTAAGGAACGCCGACTTGACGTCCATGTGGTGAACACGCCAGCCCTCCTGGGCAGCTAGCGCAAGGAGGAGTCGCACGGACTCCATCCGTGCCACGGGAGCAAAGGCGTCGTCGAAGTCGACCCCCTCCTGCTGCACGAAACCTCGTGCCACCAAGCGAGCCTTGTGCTTGACGATGGCACCGGCTTCATCCCTCTTCAGCTTGTACACCCACTTAAGGGTGATCGCGCGATGACCACGAGGAAGGTCAGCAAGCTCCCAGGTGCGGTTCTTCTCAACCGCATCCATCTCCAACTGCATCGCGGCGCGCCATGCCGCGTGTCTCTCGGCCTCTGCGAACGACCGAGGCTCGCCGTCGTCACACGCAAGGTGCAACTGCGCCTCCAGGTCCTCCAGGTCGTGAGGCACCAGTCCCGGCACCGGCTGGTCGCCGAGAAGGTTCTCCACCGTACGGTACCGCAACGGCTCACCGTCGTGGTACGCGTCGACGCGCTCCTCGTCGTGAGAGAGCGGAGTAGCGAGCTCAACCGGGCCGTGCTCGACACGAGCTGGTGGTGGAGTAGACGTGCCCGGAGTGGTGCCTGTCGGTGCTGGAGTGCGTGGCGTTGTCGGCTGTGGTGGAGCCGGCGAAGAGCTCATCGCAGCCGAGGTCCTGGCTGGAGAGCGTGGTGCTGTCGGAGTAGCAGGTGCCGGGGTCGGTGGAGGCTCGGAGACTGGGGTAGACGCGCTCGCCGAAGAAGAACTGCCTACTCCCCCAGCTCCCTCGAAGTGGACGTACTCGACAGTGAAGTCGTCGTACGTCGGAGCTGAGCCGTCGTCCACTGCCTTGTCCCACGCCCATCCTCGCCCTTCGTCGAACACAACGTCGCGCGCCGTGCACACACGCTGTGTCTTCGGGTCGAGGATGCGGTAGGCCTTCGAGCCCTCCGCGTAGCCGATGAACACTCCCGGAGTGCTCCTGTCGTCGAGCTTGCTGATGTGGCCAAGCTCCTTGGCGAATGCGAGGCAGCCGAAGACCCGCAAGTGGGAGACCGCCGGCTTGCGCCCATGCCAAGCCTCGTACGGCGTCCTGCCGTCGAGCGCCTTGGTAGGCGAGCGGTTGAGGATGTAGACGGCCGTCACCACCGCCTCTCCCCAGAAGATAGCCGGCATCCCCCTCTGCTTGAGGAGGGCCCGAGCCATCCCCACAACCGTCTGGTTGCGCCGCTCGACGACGCCGTTCTGCTGCGGGCTGTACGGCGCGGAGTAGTGGCGCTGAATGCCCTCGTCAGCGCAGTACGACGCGAATTCAGCCGCCGTGAATTCGCCGCCGTTGTCGGTGCGCAGCACGCGCAGCTTGCGGCCGCACTCCGCCTCCGCAGCAGCCTGCGCGCGTCTAATGGCGTCCGCAGCCTCTCCCTTGCTGCCGAGGACCATCACCCACATGTAGCGAGAGAGGTCGTCGACGAGCAGCAGGAAGTAGCGTCGTCCTCCCGGTGTGGCCGGTGTCACCGGGCCACACAAGTCCCCGTGCACGAGCTCGAGCCTCTCCTTGGCTCGAAAGCTCGCCCGCTGGGGAAAGGGGAGTCGCCTCTGCTTCGTCAACACGCAGACGTCGCAGAGCTGCTCCACATGGTCAAGGCACGGCAGGCCTCGCACCATCTCCGTGGCACTAAGCCGCTTCAGGGCCTCAAAGTGAAGGTGCCCGAAACGCTCGTGCCACTGCCACGCCTCGTCGTCCCGACGAGCAGCGAGACAGAGGGGTTGTGCCACCTGCACGTTAAGAACGTAGAGTCGATTTGCGCTTCTGGATACCTTGGCAAGAAGGCGACGACGACGATCCCAAATCCTCATGACTCCATCCTCAACCACCACGCGCGAACCGTTCTCATCCAGCTGTCCCAAGCTGATGATGGAGTTCCTCAACGCGGGGATGTAGTAGACTCCGGTGAGCAGCCTGTGCTCACCAGACACGGTGGTGAAGATGACGGAGCCGACGCCCTTGATCTCCACGCCGGAGGCATCCCCAAACTTGACGGAGCCTCGGACGCTAGAGTCAAGCTCGGTGAAGAACTCCCGTCGACCGGTCATGTGATGGGTGGCGCCGGTGTCGAGGCACCACCCGTCAGTCTTGTCGTTGCCGGAGCTGTCGCCGAGGAGGGCGTGTGCTTTTGGCTCGTCGAGGTGGAGGAGAGCCGCTGCGGCCGGTGCCGCTGGAGGTAGCTCGATGCTGGCATGTGCCATGAACAGAGCCGGCTCCTCCTCCTCCGCCTGTGCGACGTGGGCCTGGCTGCGTCGTGGCTGTCGACAGTCCTTGGCCCAATGGCCAAGCTGGCCGCAGTTGCGGCAGGTGTCGTCTCGTGCCGGCTTGTGCCTGCCGGCGGCGCCGCCCTGGGCGCCTCCGCGGGCATCACCCTCGGCACGTCCTCGCGCCCCGGCCTGGGCGTCTCTGCGCGCCTTGCGCGGCTTGCCACGCTTGCGGCCGCCTGTCGCGGAAGAAGGCTCCCCCTTCCTCCGGTCACCCTGGCTGGCAAGCCACTGCTCCCGAGTGAGAAGGAGCTTCCCGCCAGTGGTGATGGGCCCCGAGAGGGACTGTGGCTCATCACTATCGACGACCTTGAGACGACCTATCGCCTCCTCGATCGACATCGTGGAGAGATCCAGCAGCGACTCGATCGAGCGAGCCATCTGCTTGTACTTCTCGGGGACGCAGCGGAAGAGCTTTTCGACAGCTCTCTCCTCGCCGTAGGTGTCGTCGCCGAACTGCACCATCTTCTGCAACAGAGTGTTGAGACGGAGAGCAAAGTCATCAACGCCCTCACCTGGCTTGAAGGCCAGGTTCTCCCACTCCTTGCGAAGTGCCTGCAGTGTGGACTTGCGGGCGCGGTCGCTGCCGATGCGTGCCGCAGCGATGGCGTCCCAAGCCTCCTTGGCAGTCCGCTTGCTGGTAAGCGAGAACTGCATCTCGGGCGGGACTGCAGCGATGAGAGCATCCAGCGCCCGTCGATCTAGGTCGTAGTCGACGTCGCCGTACCGGACTGCCTCCCACATGTGCCGCACCTGGAGCTTTACCCTCATCACCGCAGCCCACTCGACGTAGTTGGTCTTGGTGAGGGTGGGCCACCCACCGCCGGGACCGACGTCCCTGACAACAGCCTGGAGCCCGTGGTAACCACGGTACCGATCCGGGGAGAGAGAGCCATGCTGCCTGTGAAGGCCGCGCTCTCCATCGACCCGTCGGTACCGATCCGGGGAGAGAGAGCCACGCTGCCTGTGAAGGCCGCGCTCTCCATCGACCCGTCCGCCACCGTTGCCGTGCGCGCCTCCTCCAGGAGCGCCGCCGCCGTGCGCGCCTCCTCCAGGAGCTCCACCGGCGCGTCCACGCCTGTCTGGGCTGCCGCCGCGCTCGTGGGCGTGCGCGGCTGCCCCAGGAGCGCCACCGCCGTGCGCGCCTCCTCCAGGAGCGCCGCCAGCGCGTCCGCGCCTGTCTGGGCTGCCGCCACGCTCGTGGACGTGCGCGGCTGTCCACTGCGCCGCCCGCGCTCGCGCTGCCTCCCTCTCTAGCAGCTCGAGGTCCGCGTCGGCGGTGTCGTCAGCGGAAATGGAGCTGCCGATGCTGCCGCGCAGAGCCTCGACCTCCGCCGCCGCCGCACGCGCTGCATTCGCCGCCGCCGCTGCTTCCGCCTCCGCTCTGGCTGCTGCCAGCTCCGCCGCTGCTAGCCTCGACGCCCTTGCCGCCGCCGCAGCGGTCTCTGCCGCCGCTCGCTCGCGTTCCTCTGCCGCGGCAAGTTCGGCCTCCTGCCGACGCCGCGTGCTCGAGGCGACCGAGCGCTGAGACTGCCCTGCGGACATGACGCGCTACCGGGGGGGGCTGCTGCGTGGGGAGAGGGCTGCTTCAGACGAGCTGGGAGAGGAGTGAACAGGAGCGGCCGGAGCTGCTGCTACTCTCAGCTGGGGCTGTTGCGAGGCTGGGCAAGGGGATGAGCAGGAGATGCTCAGGCTACAGGATACTACGGCTCCGATACCACTTGTTAGTCGCTGAATTCTCACTCTTGGTAGTAGGAGAATTCTTACTCTCATCGAGAGAGGATGACACTAGGAGTTGGGGCAATTTTCTTGTCTATTCCTCACACAAGCTCACACAAATGCCATACCAACCCAAGGGGTTGGGGTTACATATTTATAGGCTGTTAGCCAGCCAAGCATATGCCAAGATGCTAGTCTAAGATGCTAGTCTAAGATGCTAATATGCTGTCCTAGCTAAGATGCTGTCCTCTAGTCTAAGATGCTGTCCTCTAAGATGCTGTCCTCTAGTCTAAGATGCTGTCCTAAAAAACAGAAAAACAGCCATAAGGACCATGACCATGTGAGCATCATAGCCCCACAAAGACCAGCCACACATGAGACTTATCCATCAGCGGTGGCCTGCCATAGACCACTTCAAAGGGAGTGGCACGGAGAGCGGACTGGAATGAAGTATTGTAACAAAACTCTGCCCATGGTAACCACTGAAGCCAAGAACGCGGTCGATCACCAGCTAAACACTGCAAGTACATCACGATGATGCGGTTAGTCACCTCAGACTGTTCATCAGTTTGTGGATGAAACGCCGAGCTGCGGAGTAACCGGACATTGGCCAATTTGAAGTGTTCTTCCCAAAAACTGCTGGTAAATATCGTGTCACGGTCACTCACGATGGAACAGGGAATCCCGTGAAGGCGCACAATATTGTCGAAGAAGGCACGGGCCACCGAACTCGCTGAATAGGGATGACTCAAGGCGATGAAATGAGCCATCTTGGAAAAGCGATCTACCACAGTGAGGATTACCGACTTCCCGCCCACCCGGGGAAATCCCTCAACGAAATCCATGGCAATGTCATTCCACACATGGTCCGGAATGGGCAAATGCTGCAGCAACCCAGCCGGATGTAGATGCTATGCCTTGTTCCATTGACAAATAGCACAGCCACGGACATATTCTCGGACCAACAGATGAGCATGAGCATTGAAGAAGGATGCCCGAAACCGACAGAGTTTTCTGGGCGCCCTCATGGCTGCCATGCGCCTCCTGCAGCAGACGCGGCCAAAGCAATGAGGCGTCTGGGACAAAAAGACGCCCCCTGAACAGCAGCTTGTCGTCCACCAGTGTCCATCCATCTGCCGCTATACCCGCTGCCAATTGCACCCGCAACTCCTGGGCCTATTGATCACTCAAGTGCTCCTCCCGCAGATCATCATAGAGGGTGAAAGTCGGGGCTGAAACTGCACGAACAGCAGGCATGTCGGAGTCGCGGCGGGACAGAGCATCCGCCACGGTGTTAAGCTTCCTGCACGGTACTCAACTGTGAGATCATAACCAAAGAGCTTAGTCACCCACGTGTGCTGCGGAATCGTCGTGAGGCGCTGATCGAGGATGTACTTGAGACTCCAATGATCTGTACGGACTATGAAGGAACGATCCCATAAATATGGCCGCCAATGACGTACGGCTTTGACCAAGCCGATGAGCTCCCTCTCATATGCTGGTAGCTTGGCATGATGAGCTGCCACTGCTCGACTGAAGTAAGCCACTGCGCCATCTTCCTGATGAAGCACTGCGCCAAATCCAGCTCATGAAGCATCACAGTCAACAATGAAATGCTTGCTGAAATCCGGAAGCTGCAGCAACGGAGTAGACACCAGCGCCGCCTTGAGCTGGAGAAAGGCCGTCTCTGCCTCATCGGTCCAAGAGAAGGCCTCCCGCTTGAGGAGGGCTGTCAGTGGCGCAACCACACCACCATAACCGGCAATGAATTTGCGGTAGTAGCCGGTAAGCCCCAGAAAACCGCGAAAGGCCCGTGCCGAACGGGGACGCGGCCAGGCCTCCACCGCAGCCACCTTGTCGCTGTCCATAGAGACCCCATCAGCCGATATGATATGGCCAAGGTACGCGACCGACGGCTCACCGAAGAAACACTTGGAGCGCTTGGCGAAGAGATGGTGATCACGGAGTTGCTGCAGCACAGTTCGTACATGTTGTAAATGTTCAGCCCACGTGGGACTGAAGATTAGTATATCATCAAAGAAAACAAGTACGAAACGCCGGAGGAAGGGCTTCAACACATCATTCATCAAGGCCTGAAACGTCGCTGGCGCATTGGTCAAGCCGAACGGCATGACCAAGAACTCGAAGTGGCCACGATGCGTCCGGAACGCGGTCTTGGCGACGTCCTCTGGGTGCATGCGCACTTGATGATACCCGCTGCGGAGATCAATCTTGGTGAAGAAGCGGGCACCTTTGAGCTCGTCCAGAAGCTTGCCAATGACCAGAATAGGAAACTTGTCCTTGACAGTGCAATCGTTGAGCGCCCGGTAGTTGACACAAAAACGCCAACTGTCGTCCTGCTTGCGAACCAGGAGCATCGGGGAGGAAAAGGACGATGTCAACTCCCGGATGATCCCCTGGGCCAGCATATTGTCGCACTGGCGCTCAATTTCATCTTTGAGCAGCTGTGGATACCGGTACAGCCGCACCGCCACCGGAGGAGAGCCCGGCAACAAGTGTATGCGGTGGTCGTGGCAGCGGACCGGGGGTAAGCCACGAGGCTCGTCGAAGACGTCCTTGTAGGATAGCAGCAGATCTTCCAGGGTAGTGCGGGGGTTGGCAACGGCAATGACAACCATGCCCCGACTGCCCAAGCCGCTCCAATGATGGGCGCGACCATTGAGCCAAAAGGCCATCAAAAGGGCGTCGAAGTCCCAGACGATGGGCCCCAAGCTGCATAGCCACTGGACGCCAAGGACGAGGTCGAACCCACCTAAATCGAGGGCGAAGCAGTCGATGGAGAAGCGCAAGTTGTGGATGAGGACGTCCGTGGCGAGGCACACGCCGGGGCTGTGCACTCGATCGCCGTTAGCCACCATCACTGACAGCCCCGCGCGCTCGGTTACCACCAGGCCCAAACGAGTAGCCACCTCAGAGTGAATGAAAGAGTGCGTGGAACCCATGTCAACCAAGGCCTTGAGTTGAACGCCACCGATCACCACCTGCAGCATCATGGAAGTAGCAGACCCGAGGCCAGTGAGGGCGTGTAAGGATACCTCCAGATCGGTGACGTCGTCGCCGAGCGGGTCCCCCTCGCCTTCCGCAAGCTCCATGAGGAAGACGCCCTTTGTAGCGCACTTGTGATCCCTGGAATAAGGCTTTGGGCAGAAGTAGCATTGCCCATTCTGTCGCTTCTCTTGCATCTCGGCCTGCGTCAGGCGGCGAAAGCGAGAGCGTGGCCCTTCCGGCTTGCCGTCCTGCAGACCCGCACCAGAGCCTACGGCGCTGGATGAAGCAGTGGCGTGGCGAGTAGAAGATTTGGGCGCCGCCGAACTGTTGACAGTGGAAACCTCCACTTGGCGCTGCTCGTACGCCCGTGCCAGACTCATAGCTTGCTGCAGTTCCACATCGGAGGCCAGTGGCTGACCCAGGTCACCGGTGTACAGATCGATCATGGTCCGTGTACTGAGGTGGTCGCAGTGAGAGACCAAGGCGAGGAAGCGCCGCGAGTACTCCTCCACCGTGCTTGTTCGAAACAGGGCCTTGATCTCCCCGATGGAGTTGGAGCGGATGGGCTGCTCGAAACGGAGGTTAACGAAATCGACGAAGCGTGGCCAAGAGACCATGCCGAAGTCGCGCTCCATCTGGTAATACCACTCTGCAGCAGTGCTGTCCAGGTGTAGAGACGCCATCCACACCTTCTCATCCTCTGGAACGCGATGCCCTCGAAAGTAGTTGCACTTGTTGAGCCAAGTCAGAGGATCTGATTCGCCGTTGAAGGTGGGGAACGGGATCTTAGGTGGGCGATGGGGTTCCCGGCGGTCATCAGGATGACCACGGAAGCGGTCGCCGCGGTCAAAGGCACCTGTGCCGCGGTCGCGCCCGTAGTCGCGGTCATAGCCGCGTGCGTCCGCGCGGTCGAAGCCGCGCACGTCCTCGTGGTCAAAGCCGCACGTGTCCTCGCGGTCGTAGCCGCGCGTGAAGTCACGGTCGGGGCCGCGCGCGTAGTAGTCACGGTCGTAGCGACCCGACTCGCGATGACCAACACGATCGCGCGAGTCCAGGAATCGCTCGCGATCGCGAATAGCCCGATCGCGGAACTCTGCCCAGGCGCGGTCCCGATCGAAGTCTCTGCCGTCGTGATCGTCCCGGTCATCGCGGTGAGCATCCCCGCCGCCACGGGTGTTGTCCTCGCCACTGCTCTTGCCGGCGTCGGGTTTCCCCGTCTCCACACGCGTGAGCCGGGCGTCATGGGAGTTGAGGCGGTTGTTCATGGTGGTGAGCTGGCCCAGAATACGATCCAACTTGGCATCCATGGCCGCAAGATCGGGTGGGACGCCGGCCATTGGAGGCGATCCGTCCGTGGAGGTCTCTGATACCAAATTGATACGGCGCCGACGGTGAGGTGAGCGGAGAGGAGAGTGGAGGAGAAGGCTGGACTGGGAATTGAAACACAGAGGGTAGCGAGGAACCTCGGCGGTGGGAGCTTCCGTCGAAGGGTAAAACCCCACCCCGATGCACAGGGAGGTTTATTCCTTCTTCAATGCCTATTACAATCTCCTAAGGTGCCCCTTTATAGTCCAGGTGCACTTCCATAACTAAACCAATCTACTAATAAAACCAATCTACTAAAACTCCTCCCTGCCTTTTGTAAACAGCCAGCAGCCGAGCCTATTAGCCATGGCCTGGGCTGAGGCCCTGTTTGGGGCGACGCCTATACTGGCGGCCTACAAACGAGTCCACGACATTAGGGACGTCGGCACATTGCTTGCACTGCTCTGTTGTTAAATTGCAATCAAACATGTGAAAATTAAGTACTTTCAAACAATTCTGCATTTGTGAACTGATAAGTGATGGTTAGCTCCATAATATGTCTGTTTCGTTCAGTAGGATATATTCATGTCTCACTTTAGAAAATCACCATGATGGCTTTTCCTAGTATTGAAAGATATGTGAAGTTCTTGTATACATGCATAGAAAAGCCAATTTCATACTGTTCACATTTGTGTCGATCAAATTATTAGTGCGCAGCATAGCCCTTGTTTTCCTGCAAAGTGTCATAACTCTGTAAGTAGTTTTGGATTCTGTGTTGGAACTTCTATGCGGAACCTGATTTTAACTGAATTGATTAGGTTATGTGTATGACAATAGCTGTATAAATAAATGCTAACTTATAGATTGTTGTTGCAAGATGAATGAAGGTACTATAATGCTTCTGAACTAAATGGCTTACCTGACTTACTTAATCCGCTATTTACCTATAAAGAGTTGGCTTTCATTCCAAAAAAAAAGAAAAAGAAAAATGACTACATTATCCATGTGCCATATTCCTTTTGAAAATCAATTAATCATTTCTGATTTTTCCTGTAGATGCAAACAAAACTGGAGCTGCCCAAGAAGCTATACATGGTATTAGACGGGCTAGCAAGGCCATGACCGAGCAAGAAGCCAGGCAAATTCTCGGTATCAGTGAGAAATCTACGTGGGAAGAGATTGTCCAGGTGTGTGACACTGTTTTTATGATGCACAAAATATGTCCATGCAGCTTTTAGCTTCTGCCAACTCCATTATGTTAGAACCTTCTGTACGAAACCATTGGCTGAGCCAGAACTAACATCAGGTTTCCCCTGTTTGAATGCTTTGCAGAAGTATGACACAATGTTTGAGAGGAATGCCAAGAATGGGAGCTTCTATCTCCAGTCAAAGGTTCATAGAGCGAAAGAATGCCTGGAACCTTTATATCAAAAGCCCGATGTACTGAACTGAGATTGTGCAGACGCCCTAGCTTCCGTGTGAAGCAGTATGCCTAATTGATCGATTTGCCGGCGCGCCCAGAGATCATCGTTCAGTTTTGAGTTATATGCTGGGCGCATCTGGTTGATTGGCTGTAATGCCAGAATAATGTTTAACAAATATATACGAAATTTTGGCTGATTCTCATTGGCAACGCCTCAGTCACTGTGGTTGTAATTCATAGTATTTTAGTTGGCTGTGATGGGATAATTTTTATTTTGGACAGCAGGTCCCATTCCTGCCTTTGTGTTGAGAGGTGGCTTTGCTGCACTGGAATAATCATTGTGTTGGTAGTATTTGCTTATTTCAGATCAACCTTTTCCATGCTACGATCAAAGGCTATGCAGGATCAACGCTGCTGGTTGTTGTGTGCTACAGTTTGTTTGTTTGTTTGTTTGTTTGTTTTGTGTGCGAATCACTGTGCCTGCCACGATAACTATTGCGATCAGAGGGGCCTCCGTGATATCAAAGTACCAGTTTCTCAACCAAGCAACACTGAGATTATCCTCACCCTCAAAGTATTAGTTTGTCAACCAAGCAACACGGAGAATATATTCTCATTCTCACTCAGATCCTGAGCATTGTTTGTTTTCGCTTATAATCGCCATACTGTGGGGATTTTTTCGATTTTCAGTTTTGCTACGTCAATCTTTGGATTCTGATGTGAACCAATTTTCGCATGTGGAAGTCACTTGTGAAATACAGAATAGATTATCCAATCTTTCGATTCTGATGTGAAACAATAGTTTGGCAAAATTAAGTTTCTTTCCGTCTTTGTAAAAAAAAAAAGTTTATTTCCGTCTTTCACAAAGCTGTTGGTCCGTAATTTGAAGCCATAGTTTCAATTCCGCGAATATCTTTATTTGTTAACGCCAAATATGTTACAACTTACAAGGGTAGTGGATCACTGGTCTTGCGATTATTTGTTTTGTCTCTACACGAAGCACGGCACCTGGAGGTTGGAGTAACGTTAAGATCACTAAACAAGAGATTGTTGTATTAACTTCTTGAGGGACATTGCACAACACAACACGGGTACATAAAGTTACTTATATACAGCCTGTTCGCTTGCTCGTAAACGATCGTAAATTTCTAGTCAGAAATAGTGTTTTTCTCTCACACCAAACCAGCCAGCAGTAAATAATCCACGATACGATACGGCCTCCCGAACAGGCCGTACATATACTGTAGTAGTCATTCCCGTCATGGACTGTATCTGGACTCCTCGCCAGGTGGGATTTTAATTACGGCGCTCCGGCTCATACTTAGGTCTTGTTTGATCCATATAGATAGTATTTATTTGCGAGCACCCTATAGATAATTGGTCCTGTTCGCTTCTCTTATAATCCGTTTTTTCAGTTTGTTTTTTTAACCGGAATAGTGTTTCGGCTTGTTTTTTCAGCGAAGCGAACGGGGCCAATAGTTATATGCTAATAATTATCTCTTTTGGATCTAAACAGGTATAGATAATAGACTAGCTAATTGTTAGCCGGATCTTTAAATAACAACTATCCTACTAGGACTCTGTTTAGATTTATTATCTGCTAATAGTTAGCTGGCTAATAGTTCATATTTAGAGGGTGTTTAGGACTGCTCCGCTCCCTTTTTTAGTTTCGCTCCACCAACTCCACCATAGAGCAGCTCCACTGTGGAGTTTGTGGAGCAGATGGTACTGATTGGCACATAGCCTAGCTCCACCTCCAAAAATAGAAGTTTTTTCTTGAATGGCCTAATATGCCCTTTAGATGATGTGTGACATATGTTTTGACATTTGTAAGTGTGTGTGTGTGTGTGTATATATATATATATATATATATATATATATATATATATATATATATATATATATATATATATATATATATATATATATATAAAGAGAGAGAGAGAACTATAGCTAGCTACAAAATAACTTATTCTGTAGACATTTTGAGTTACGATAATTACTATGTTAATTTACGAGATTATAGTAACTCATCACTAAATGATTTACTATAACGTTATGATAAATATCCCTGTGTTATAGAAATTCAACTATCGTAAATACGTATTGACATTATCGTAAATTAGTATATAAAATTATCGTAAATGGAGGTGGCTACAGAATAACTTATTTTATAGCCGGCTACATATATATATATATATATATATATATATATATATATATATATATATATATATATATGTGTGTGTGTGTGTGTGTGTGTGTGTGTGTGTGTGTGTGTGTGTGATGATTGTTCTTTAACAGTTGAATATGATGCAAAATATTATAGTTGCAAATAATTTAGTCAAAATAATTATTAAGGCATCTTTTGCACATTTTCTAATATATCAAAACGGCACGCTCCTCATTTGGACCAATGTCATTTGTTGCTTCCGATTATAGATGCTTATCTTATTTAAATAATCTAATAAAAAGCTAAGATGACTAGATGAGCTATGGGCATCCAGCGCCACGGAAGTGGGCGATGCCAAGGGGCACCATGCGGGCATGCACGGGCCCTAGCGGCAGGAGAGCGCACAGGAGTCAGAGTGAGCTGTTCATTAATGAGTGGCAAATGCGGGCAATTTTCTTGAACTCTGTGAGTACATAAGTCCAAGACCTGAAGTGGCCTTTAAAGTGCTCCAGAAAAAACGTGGCTCCACATTTTGCTTGGAATACAGTTTTCGGAGCTGGAAGTGTTTGGCAATGCAGAGCTAGAGCGAAGCTGCAAAAACAGGAGTAGAACAGTTCCAAACACCCTCTTAATATTAGCTAGCTAACTATTAGTTGGAGGGTATTTAGATACACAGCTAATAAAAAATACTACTAAGATAACTATCAACTGCTTGGTTCAACCAGTAAGGTAATTATTATGTAGAGATCCAGTTAACAATTAACTATTTTATTAGTTGCACACGTGTGGATCCAACGGAGATAACTATTAGCAAATAACTATTATCTATAGGGATCCAAACAGAGCCTAGCTAGACCAAATCAGATAATGAATTATTAGCCAACTAAGATACTCGATCTAAACAGGGCCTTAGATACATGAGAATCCCATTCCAGTCTATTAAGATAACTTGGAGACGGGAAATGAGAAGAGGTTTGCGACAGGAGGATAGGAGGAGTTGATGAATGATTAGCAGAGTTGAATTCTGTTACAATTGTCTCGTGCCTATCCTCACAATCGTGTCCTACGACGCAGTAGCTGGGCCAGACAGCGCGCTTGGGCCGGCCTGAGGCAGCTTATGAACTGGAACCTTCAGTTGTACAGTATTACGTTTAGTAGTTGGAGAGGATCCAGGATCCTCGACACAGTCAAGAATAATGCCAATATGGATTGTTAGGATGACACCACCATGGCATTTGCAGTTCAATGCAAACTAAAACGCCTCTGGAAATGAACTAGGGCGTCTTTAAAATCATTTTTGTACTACTGAAATACATTCTTTTTATAAAACTGGTCTATCTTTCGTGAGAGGAAGTCGTGGAACAAAAATCGAAGATCTTCCAGAGCTTGATGTTGCATGCCACTCGTGCAAACCAACCTTACAACGTTGAAACTTGATACCAATACTAGGGTTACACATCATCCTGATTAGTGTAAGTCCACAAAGTATCCAATTGTGGGGTTCTCACGTTTACATAGAGAAACTGCTCCTCCTCCATACACAATCATATACGTAGTACCTATCAAATCTTCCACCTCATTATAGTTCACTTTGTGAACTTGGCCAAGGTTATTCTGATAGATTTGTATTTCGATCTATTTCATTCTCCCTCTAATAAAAATGTGTGTATCAATAACTCTAAAATGTGATACATTTTTATTAGAGATGGAAAGAAGTTAAATATCTACAACCAGATGAATAAAACAAGCTGCATCACTAGCATTTGCATTGGTGAAACTTTTAAATACTTTTTGTACCAACAGTAAATGTAGTAGTACCATCCAAAATATCTTTTTAATTTTGATATAGTAAACCCGAAAATCTGGTCCTCAGTCAACGCCATATTTAAGACGGCCGTCATCTTTTTGTCAGCACAGTTACGATTAGCCTCTGCAGGTGGGAAAATGCTAAAATAACATAAGTACAAAGAGCCAAAGATGAAGTAAGAGGAGGACTGCAGATTATTTATGTCAGCCGAGCTAAGAAAACCCGAGGAGTTTTCAAAGGAATTCCTAGTCCAGTCCTCGATCCATCCACACGCAAAGTTCCCAGCAGATTGCAGCCGGAAAATGGCTGCCGATGAACTGGCTCCATGCCTCTCATACTACACACCGAAGGGAGAAGGCTGCAACCAATAGAAGGATTCCACGTCGTCGTGGCCACCTCGAGTCTCCGAAGTACCGCCCACCGTGTAGGCTATACGCGTGCGCGTAGAGAAACTCCTCTCCGTCGTAGACAAGGCTGCGGTACCCACCGGAGCTTCCGTCCGTGGGATCACGTGGAGTCTGCATCGAACGGTCAGAAATCGTCCCAACACTCGGGCCTCAGTCGGCGCGCCGGCGACACGGACATCCTACGGGGCCGAAACAGCTACGCGCACACGGTTTTTCCAAGCACTGGCTCGCGGGCCCCACGCTCATTGACGAGCCAGACATGGGCGCTCTCGTTTCCGTTTCAGGAGCAGTCAAATTAGAACGCGGCGAAGTCTTTGCCCCAGATACCTGAGCTGAAAACACAGGACACTGACAGCTGGGACAGCATCGCTCGGCCCACTGCCATAGACCGAGAGCGTGCACAGAGAAACCTCACTCGTAACGGTTTGTGATACCTCGATGACAAGTGGGCCCGTTCCTCTCCGGCCCCACGTCTCCAAGAGAGGTATTGGGTGCGAGCCCGGGGTGAGGAGTAGGGTGGCCGAGGAGAGGCTGGCGTGGGCGGTGGAGCGCTCCCCACAGCCCCCGGAGGCCGCCACGTGTGCCACGCAGCCGCATCTCGGTTCCCTCCTCTCTCTTCTTCCCCCCTCCACCTCCTGCTTGCCCTGTTCGTCTCAGTAACCGCACCCACCTCCACACCTACACCGAGAGGCGGCGGCAGACACAGACACCGTCTCTCTCCTTCTTTTGTCGTCGTGTCCCTCTGCATGGACGCCTCCGCCGGCTCGTCGCCACCGCACTCCCAAGAGAACCCGCCGGAGCACGGCGGCAACATGGGGGAGGCCCCGGCGGAGGAGATCGGAGGGGAGGCGGCGGATGACTTCATGTTCGCTGAAGACACGTTCCCTTCCCTCCCGGACTTCCCTTGCCTCTCGTCGCCATCCAGCGCCACCTTCTCGTCGTCGTCCTCGTCCAACTCCTCCAGCGCCTACACCAACACGACAGGAGAAGCTGGCGGCGGCGGCGGCGGCGCCGATGGCGCCGCCGGCGAGCCCTCCGAGCCTGCTTCGGCCGGGGAAGGGGTTGAAGCGCTCGATGAAATCGACCAGCTCCTCGACTTCGCGTCGCTCTCCATGCCGTGGGACTCCGAGCCGTTCCCAGAGGTTAGCATGATGCTAGAGGACGCCATGTCCGCGCCACCGCATCCGGTGGGCGACGGCAGACCTGAAGAGAAAGTCGTTCCGGAAGGGACCACAGGCGGAGAGGAGGCCTGCATGGATGCGTCGGCGGCGGGGGAGGAGCTGCCGCGGTTCTTCATGGAGTGGCTCACGAGCAACCGTGAAAACATCTCGGCCGAGGATCTCCGCGGGATCCGCCTACGACGCTCCACCATCGAGGCCGCCGCCGCCCGGCTCGGCGGCGGGCGCCAGGGCACCATGCAGCTGCTCAAGCTCATCCTCACCTGGGTGCAGAACCACCACCTCCAGAGGAAGCGCCCTCGCGACGTGATGGAGGAGGCGGCGGGCCTGCACGGCCAGCTCCCCAGCCCGGGCGCCAACGCAGGATACGAGTTCCCCGCGGGCGGACAGGACATGGCCGCAGGCGGCGGCACATCCTGGATGCCCTACCAGCAGCAGCCGTTCACGCCGCCTGCGTACGGCAGCGACGCGGTGTACCCGAGCGCGGCAGGCCAACAATACCCTTTCCACCAGAGCTCCAGCACGAGCAGCGTGGTCAGTCAGCCGTTCTCCCCGCCGACGGTGGGCGACATGCACGGCGCCGACGGCGCAAACATGGCCTGGCCGCAGCAGTACGTGCCGTTCCCACCAACTGGGGCTTCCGCGGGCTCTTACCCTATGCCGCAGCCGTTCTCCCCCGGATTTGGCGGGCAGTACGCCGCCGCCGCCGGTGGCCACCCCACCATGGCTCCCCAGCGCATGGCAGGCGTGGAGGCCTCAGCGACCAAGGAGGCCCGCAAGAAGCGCATGGCAAGACAGCGGCGCCTGTCCTGCCTGCAGCAGCAGCGCAACCAGCAGCTGAACCTGGGACAGATCCAGGGCTCCGTCCACCCGCAGGAGCCGTCCCCTCGGTCGGCCCACTCCACGCCGGTCACGCCCTCAGCCGGTGGCTGGGGATTCTGGTCGCCGAGCAGCCAGCAGCAGGTCCAGAACCCGCTCTCCATCAAGTCCAATTCCTCAAGGGCGCCGGTGCAGCAGGTGCCTCCCTCCCTGGAAGCGGTGGCCGCGCCACTGGCGGCGTCTGGTGCTCGGCAGGACGACAGTCCCCAGCGCCTGGCAGCAGCTTCAGATAAGCGGCAGGTGCATGCATGCAGAGCTCGGTACATCGCTAGCTAGCACGAGATCTATACCAATCTGTCTTCTGTTTGCTCGTAATAATAGATAGACGCACATCGCTGTCGTCGAGCAATCGAGCACGCATGAAACGTGCGTGCGCCGTATGCTCGCGTTCGGATTCGATGCGTGTTCCTGTGGTGTTCGCGCATGGATCTGATGAACATGTGTGTGGGATTGCAGGGTGTCAAGGCGGACAAGAACCTGCGGTTCCTGCTGCAGAAGGTGCTGAAGCAGAGCGACGTCGGGAGCCTCGGCCGCATCGTGCTCCCCAAAGTGAGACAGACGACGCCCTTCATGATCTGCATCATATCTAGCCCCCCACTTGCACATATAAATCTAGCTAGATGCGCAGTTCATTCATGCCTGCCGGCTGCCGCATCCACTTGGGCACTTCTGTTCTTGAACTAAAATCGGCCATGGATAGATCATAGATCTATGCATCAAAGCTTGCAAACTGCTTGCGTTGAATCTGTTCTTCAAATCGCGTTGGCTATTGTTTGGCATCTCTCCTAAAAATCGTCTTTGTCTTCTTTGGACTATTCAGAAGGAAGCGGAGGTTCACCTGCCAGAGCTCACGACGAGGGATGGCATCTCCATCCCCATGGAGGACATTGGAACATCGCGCGTATGGAACATGCGGTACAGGTGAGTGTCATTAGGCTAGGGATTATTTGGGATAGCCGAGCATTGATAAATCCATTTGTTGGTTGTTTCCCTCGAATCTGTTTCTTCTCCCTTTCCTTTGTTTGATTGATTGAAAACTGCTTCTTCTTGGTTTATTGGGGGCAGAGAGATATAAAGGTAGTACCACTACTGGGCCAGAAATAGTAAATGGCATGAGTACGGCATCACTGTGGCACGGTCCCTTTCTTTCCCAATTGGGCAAGTGGGTCATATGAATATACTGATGAGAATCCCACGAGCAAATAGTGGCATGCACTCGTCTACACGGAATTCTGCACGCAATAAACATGTCTCTTCTCTCCAACTTGCTAATTAATCTCTGTTGTTTCAGCACTAAAATATTCTACGTATGCTCAGCGCCATCAGGTGATATTTGTTCTGAAAATGGCCTCTTCCTCCAGCTTGCTAATAACTACTTGTGGTAGCTTCCCTCAAAAAAAAAAAAAAAAACTACTTGCTGTTAGCTCGAGTTATTTTCAAGGCAGTTGTTACTTCCTTTAGGTGGCCGTCCTTAAGCTGCAAGTTTTGGCAGCCGGTTGCAAATCTTTAGCAGCAGCCGTAGTTGTGTTTGTTCTATTTCCCTCCTTCCTCCCTTTTTTTCTTCTTTCTTGTCTCGTGCTTTTCTTGTCTTTGTGTGGCTCGTTTTTCTGATTTGGTTTTCCCCTACTAATAAACGTGGTGTTTGGTTCATCCTCGTGTAACGTAATCGCAAATGAAATCAGCTCACGTGGGTTTAGTTGGTGGGATCGTTGATGATTGCTGACTTTGATTAGTTCGGTGTCGTAACGGTAACACAGTGTAACTGTAATAGGGAGAGACGGCGGCAGCGCAATAAGGGTCGGAGACGAGCGGTATCACCGATGAATAGGACGATATCTGATCACGTGGTATTGCGGTATTGCATAACGGACAAAATTGAACCAAACGTCTGCATCGCTATCCAGTCCCCCAAATAAACAGATTGCGTTACATTTCATCGAACCAAACGCCATCAAAGTTCCTCAGCAATTCTCTTACCGAGTTTTGAAAAAAAAAACTGTTCCAATACGGGAAGCTCTATGCAAAATAGGTAGCTTTCTTTTTTGTATTTGTATATGATCTGGTGATATTTTGTTCTGAAAGTGCAAATTAAATTTATTGTTTATATGAGTATCGACGTTGCTAGTGCAATGTCAGTGCCTCATCAGCCCCTTATTGCATGCACGTAGGTTTTGGCCCAACAACAAGAGCAGAATGTATCTGTTAGAGAACACAGGTGAGAGGATCTTACGTTATGATTTCTATCCATCCGATTTTGACATCTTTTCTTTGTCATGGTCTGATCTAAACATTTTTCTGTTTTTCTCAACTTGCAGGAGAATTTGTTCGTTCCAATGAGCTTCAGGAGGGAGATTTCATAGTGATCTACTCCGATGTCAAGTCGGGAAAATATGTAATGTCCTCTTCCTGTCTATTTCCTTGCTATATATGTTCGTTTTAGATCCATATACATATGCCTGTAAATTATGCATTGGTTAAGTGTCTTGGTCGATGTCCTTGAAAGCTGCACGGCAATTCAACACAATTGTTTTGCATGCCACTGTTTGTATGTAGATATTAATCTCAAGTGTACATTGGCATCTTTGATCTTCTTGTGCACTTGGGTTTCCGCAGCAGCAACTCATAACCCCTGAAACCGTTTCTGTTGTACGTATCCACAGTTGATACGGGGCGTGAAGGTAAGGCCGCCGGCGCAAGAGCAAGGCAGTGGTTCCAGCGCGGCGGGCAAGCATAAGCTGATGTGTCCAGCAGGTCCAGAGAAAGCCAGTGTTCCTGAAGATGCCGGCGTCGATGGGGTCAGTGGCGCATGCAAGGAGAGATCTCCGCAAGGCGTGCAGCGGGCTCGGCAGCAGGGAACCGCCGCCATGAGCCAGATGGCCGTGAGCATCTGAAAGAACAGCAGCCTTCTCTCGCTCACTCAGCCATTGATCCATCTCAAAGTTATTAGCTAGCTAGCTCGAAACAGCTGACCTGATGATGATGGTCACCCCCGTCGTGTGTTAATTAAGCATGTAGTGTGCTAGGTGATGATATTAAATCGAGTAGTAGACCCGCACCTGCTGTGTGACGCTGAATTGTGTGCATGGTTTGGTTTGTTGGACCTGTGTCGTGGCGTCGTTAATTAGCTAGTCATGTACATGCATGGACATACCTGATCTCAGTCATTGGTGTCGTCGTCGTGCCATTCGGCTAACAACAAGATAGCAGCAAAAGCTTGAACCTGCATGCTGGTACGGTAATTACCTGGATGCGTGCATCATGATATTGGGTTTGCAAGCATGCATGGCTTTTCTAAATTTGTTATTTTTAACAAAGCAAAGCATGGTTGTTGCCAAATTCTTATTTGACACACGCGTGCGCCTTAACTGTACCAACGCTCGTGCGCCTTAACTGTACCAATGCATGACAGTTGATGGTAGGGTAGACCGGTCTAGGGTTAGGTTTTGAGCTTTGGGGAAATCTCGGTTGGCGGTGGGGTAGACGGGCCTAGGGTTAGGTTTTAGAGAAATCTCCAATGTCCTCCGAACCTAGAGGGATGTATGGGGCAGTGGCTGGCCTGGCGGCGAGGGCAGTTTGAGGGCGGTGAGGCGCGGCGACAGCGCCGTCGGCCGGGCGGTGGAGGACGTGGGATGGGTTGTCTTCGGGGGCGACTGAGCACAATGTTAGTGAAGGGCGGGGTTGAGTCGGCGAGGACAGTGAGGTTGCTGGCGTGCTTGCTGGCTGCCTAGGAGCTAGAGGAGGCTAGCAGGGAAAGGGGTAGTTAGGGAACATGAATATAGGAGGAAGAAGAGGCGGAGGAGGCTGGCGGGGCAGGGGGGGGGGGGGGGGGGGGGTGGAAGATGAATAGAGGAGAAAGAAGACGTGAGGACGAAGACAAAACCCGTAGAAGACGAACGCTGTTACCTGAACTGATGCACGCGCCGGCTATTCCACATGTGCTGATGAATCGAGATACAGTTGTAGTAATAAGGGAGATTAAACACAAACGACAAACATGCTGCATGTGTATATATATTGTCATGGTAGTGGTTCTTCTTTTCTGAATTTTTTTATATATTATATAATGAACAGAAAAGGAAGGCCACACCACACATGCTGCATGCATCCGCATCACGCACAACACCTAACCTGCTGGTTGATTCCTGATGCACCCCTAGATTCCTCATCTGGACAGGACAATGGACGACGCCACGACGGGGCATGGCCGAGACTATTTGTTCACGCCGGCGCACGCTTTCGCGACGCCGCCGCCGTTGCGGTGATCGATCGGGCCCGACGGGTGGAGTGGATCCATCCATAGCATACCCGCAGCAGCCGCGCGCGCCAGGCTGTCCGTTCGTCGCCATGTGCGGCGCGGGCGCTGGCGTGGAAACATGACGTGATGGCGCGCTCGGTTTCGCCGGGGGACGATAATGTTAAACTACTACTGGTGCCGCTGCCGCACCAGCAGCCCCTGTGCCGACGGTCGACGGAGCTCTCTCCGGCCGCCATGTGCCGCCGCGCTCGATCAGCTAGCTACCTTGGACTTACGATTACGACGGCTGATAGATCCTGGGATCGATGATAGCAGCAGACTGATGGAACGAATTTTTATATATTCATCTGTGGTGGGCTTGTGTGTTGTTTGCCGTGTTTTAATTTCTTCCATGATGGTTTTTGTTGTGACCATCAGTTCTCCGGGCATTGGACGACCTGCCAATAAATGTGATGGGCCAATAGTATACGTGGTCCGTGTGTTCTTTAATTTGCTCGGGTTTCTTTCACTTTTCTGTTTGTTTGCTTCTCATTTTTCTTTTGAGAAATGTTAAATAACAAGAGAAAAGTATGTCATGTGTGATGATGTGTCATGTGTGTTCGTAAAGGGTAAGGCAATGATGATGCGATCTGTTCGGTGAGCTTGCTCTCGCTCTGGGACTGGTGACGTGCAGTGTGCTCGCGCCAACAAAGGATGTGTACGCTCACTAGACAACTATTGCTTCCTACTAGTACGGGAGTGTTTCGGACTGTTCCACTTCATGTTTTTCAGTTTCGCTTCACGTTTTTCAGTCAAACAGGTTTAGCTCCACGCAACTTTGCTCTAGGAAAAAAAGGTGGAGTTGTGAGAACATGGGTGTTCCACAAACTCCAGGTTTTTCATAGAGCTGCTCCACGGTGGAGTTTGTAGAGTAGAGTTCATGGAGCAGTTCCAAACACCCCCCCTAGCAAGGTCCCGCACAAATCCGAGAGCCATTTTTTTAATCACAACCTATTTATTCTTCCATTGGGAAAAACAATAAAGTTTTATCCCTCGAGATAATAACGTGTTGTATGTTTTCTTTTTGATAAAGACACTCAAACGAGTATCACATCTGATGTATCTAACAAAGGCGGGTACAAAAGATGAACAATAAGACATAAAATGACCTCTAAAAAATAAGAGTACATTAACACTACTACAAAAAAATCTTTTGCGACGCGTTTTGGAATGGGCCTCGGAGGCGGGCAGGAATTTCAACCGCCTTGATTAATGCCTGGGATTAAGCGAGGCAGTCGCTTTTTATTAACCGATGCGGTTACAATCAACCGTCTCGCAAAATCGATTTACGAAGGCAGTTAAAAATCGAGGCGTGCCTTATAAGTGACCCACCTCAAAAAATACCCCCATTTTTTGAGGTGGGCCACTTATAAGGCATGTCTCGGAAAAAAGGCCGAGGCCCAGACGGCCCAGACCAGGCCCGTAGGCGCGACCAAGTATAAAATCACGAGTTAGGGTTTCCTCCCTCATCTCCCACTCCTCTCCCAGCTCCCTCTCCCGAAGCCCGATAGGATGCGGCGCCCTCTCCTCCCCGAGCGCGCGCCTCTCCCTCTCCGAGCCGCTCCTCTCCCTCTCCCACTCTCCCTCTCCCACTCTGAGCCGGTGGTCTCTGTGGCAGAACCGCCTAATCTAATGCCTCCCAGGAGTACTTGTCTTCCATTAGACACTAAGAACTCAAGGGAAGACACTAAATTACGCAGTTCCGTCGAGCACACCCTAAAGGAGAACCCGAAAATCCATATTTTTCTATCAGGATCACAAATGAGAGAATAAAGCTTACAACATTCTTAAATCATTCCTCACATCACTTTCCATGCAGCATCATAGTATAATACTTACGGATTATAACAGCAGAATATAACCATGTTATAAGAGTTATGAACAATTTAATTTAACAGTGGAATATAAACATATATATATATATATATATATATATATATATATATATATATATATATATGCTATGACAACATATTATAAAACTTCTATTTATAAAATATTTAGCGAGAGTTATAAATAAAGGCCCCGTTCGGCTTACCCCATATTCGGCTTGTTCGGCTTCTTTTTTCAGCCGGAACAGTATTTTTCTCTCACAACAATTCAGCCAGAACAATGTTTTTCAGTCAGTTTCAGCTAAAATTCTGTCAGCCGAATGGGGCCAAAAACTATGATCGCAGCGTAAAGGAATTCTCACTGAGCCCACCAGAAGGAATCCACACACAAGGGTTAGCTCTAACATCCGCCTGTCACCTGCAACAGGGGGAAATAAAATCCTGAGTACTCAATTGTACTCAACAAGACTTACCCGTCAGGAGAAAAGAAAAGACTCTAAGGGTATGCAAGGCTATCTGGCTTGTGGATTTATTGCATCTGCAGGAGCATTACTAACGTGCGTCCTTATATTCAATTTTATTAGCAGTCATCATTAGTTCATTATCTAACCATTCTATGTAAGCACCTGTGCTACTTTCAAGCAGGTGGTAAGCAATCAGAATTATTTTACCATCTTTCATCTTCCAGTTCTTACTATGGTGCCAGATTGTAGACAAGTCGTACCGGATCACCTGGCGATTCGCGAATCAATATGCCTAGCTGGATACCCTGAAACACACGCCCCGCTTGTACCCCCAGGCACAAGCAAAACCAACCCACTACCCTCTTATCACGGGGTCTAGGTCCCCATCCAAACTTGAACTCCAAGTCCATGCTCCTGAGTCCCGGACTCAGTGCGGTGCTTAGACCTCTACCATCTCTGTCTCCAATCAGTCGGTCCGGAAAGAGCCGGAACCCATGACAAGAGAGCAATGAGTCTTCCTGCGTCCATACACAAGTATGTGTTCAGGATAATAAGTCTGTGACCTGCCTAGAACCTAATGCAACAGCCGGTCCTTAACCGACATAGGCGGAACAAATGCAATCTGAGTCTCGCTCTAATGCCAAACCAAGTCCAAATCCAAAGTATCATTCCGTCCGGTCTCCAATTATCATCCATATATATTTTCCAGGTGATAATAATATAATAGCAATAATAATATCTTTCCTATCTCTCGCGAGTGATAGACAATCACTCGATTTCTACCGAAGTCCTATAGCATAGCAATCTATACGATCCTATCATACTAGTAAGACTTATAGGATAAAGATATATATGCAAGTGGGTTTCATTCAACTCCTTAAAACTTAATGCACAAGCATAAATTAAAGTGCAGAATAATAGGGGTTATGCACCGGGTCTTGCCTGGGTAAAATATAACCAAAAGTTAGCATTCCATCTTCATGACATGATCTCTGGCACCATCTTTTCAGCTACTCCAATTGATACCATCGATCCACCGCCGTTCCTATTATGATATGTATTGATACAAATGCATACATGTAAATAATCAACGATGGCCAAAATTCTTAGAAATCCGATCACGCCTCCCAAGCTAACGAGATAGCTCTAACGCGCTAGTCTATGTATCCACGTCGTCAAGTAAGGCATGTTCCCGGAATTGTTTTTGTTCTACAAAGCCCCAATTATTTTTGACATTTGATTGATTAAATATATATTTATGCACTAGAGCTCATTTATGGTGAATACCTATGGGGCTATAAAAATTACAGTGAATACCTAATATTGTTAGGAATCTACTATAAAAATTTTAGATCCAACATTATTACCCATTTATCACAATAATTCCTACAAGCTCAGTCTGCGCTGCTGAGCCACCCATCATGGTGGCACGAGCGCGCCGGCGACCTAGGATACTAACGGAGAGGTAGAGGCAGTGGGGAAGCAGCAGGGGCTCACCACGGTCCGCGTTGTGGTGGCGGTTGAGGCTGAGGAGGGCCAAGATGACCTAGCCATGCGCGCGCGAGCATGGTGGCGTCGCTCTGAGGCAAACACGATGCGTCACCACACCGTCGACAAGCGCCCTGGCCAAAAGAAGATGAGCACCAGCCCAAGGGGGTCAAGACAAGCTCAGAAGCGCCATCAATTGATCCTTTACCTATGGGTTTGGGCTTTACCCCCAAATCTCCGGCCGCGGCGGCGCTCAAGGCCGATGGCGAGGGAAGCGCCAAATTGGCGGTCAATGGCACAAGATTGGCTCTAATTCGGAGTAGGGAGCTAGCTGACTAGTCTGGCTACTTGTAGGTGCAAGCAATTAAACTACAGCGCACTGTGCACGGCGAAACAGGGACTGTTGTGGCTGGGCCCCGCGCCGGCTCATCGCTTCCATCGACGACGACGCACGTGGGACATGACTCGTTGGTAGCGGTCAGTCGAAAAGGTCAAGAGGGACGAGGGATGGTGACTGAGCCCATCGCGCAGAGGTGGGGCCAGCAGTGGGTGCCTTTACTCACTGATCGGACACGGTGCGTGCGGCCAAGACGAGCGCCATCGCGAGACAGCAACAGCGCGGGCGTAGCAACTCAACGTGCAGCAGCCGCACATAGTGTGCAGTGTCATGACATGCATAAGTGTGGCATGTTTACATGGCATCGGCTGAGCACGGCTGAAAGCATCTAGGCCCCTAAGTGGATTTCGGTGATTAATGACAATACAAGATTACTATGACTAATGTGTGTTTTACAGAGGCAATTAAGTTAGGTCATGGTAATGGAGATCGATTGGGCTATTGAGGTTGTCATGCCCCTACGATGGAAATCGTTTTGGTTTTCAAAGGATGGACGACAAGGTTAAGGATAACTAGTTCTAAGTGTCAATTGAAGTTGGAGAGACACTTATAGTAGTTTAGGACTTTGTTTTTCCTTTGGCCGTACTATGAAGGGGGGTATGGACGGGTAGCTTGACCTAGTTGAGGCTAGTGAGTTAGGTGTGGTGCACACTTGTTAAAACTAGCTCTAGGTAGCTCCTATGAATGCCTAAGATCCTTTGGAGCAAACATCATTCACATATGATCGAAAGTTGGAAGTGAATGGAGGGTCAAATACTGACCGGGCGCTGGCTCCGGTGCGACCGGACGCTGGCCGCAGGGTCCGGTCAGTTTATTTGACTGAGGAGAACAAGTCTGGAGTGACCGGACGCTGGAAGGTCGTGTGACCGGACGCTGAGGACCAGCGTCCGGTCGACTCCAGTAAGGGTCTAGACTTGAGAAAGTGCGACCGGACGCGTCCGGTCAGTGGTGACCGGACCCTGAGTATCCAGCGTCCGGTCGTTTACAGTAAGCATCCAAGAGCGACCAGACGCGTCTGGTCGGTACTGACCGGACCCTGACAGCGTTCGGTCATCACGTAAAAACTGTTGCGCGGTTTGAACTGACCGGAGCATCCAGTCAAAACGATCGGAGCGTCCGGTCACCCCGCAGAAGCTCATAACGGTTCGTTTTTCAGGCTGCCTTATGAATAGTTGCTCCACTCGTGAGTGGAGTCACTTTTGCTCATTCCAACAGCTGAGAAACACGTTTGTGAGTGCCAAGAAGAGCAAGGTCCTAGTGAGGTGTTTGTGATTTGAGAATCCAAGAGTGAAACCTTATTAGTGAATCAAGAGTAGACAAGTGTGCATCCATCTTCTCATTAGGCTTCGCGTGGTCAAGTGAGAGTTCGTGCTTGTTACTCTTGGTGATCGCCATCACCTAGATGGCTTGGTGGTGATTGGGAGCTTGGTGATCACCCGGCGGAGCTTGTGGGTGACCCAACTCAAGTTGTGAGCGGTTTTGGGTGATTCGCCGCGACAGAGTGTCGAAGAATCAACCCGTAGAGAGCACTTGATCCTTGCGCGGATCAAGGGGGAGCTACACCCTTGCGCGGGTGCTCCAACAAGGACTAGTGGGGAGTGGCGACTCTCCGATACCTCGACAAAACATCGCCGCATTTCTTTCTCTCTCTATTTACTTTGAGCACTTACTTTGAGTATTTACTTTGAGCAATTCAATACTTGTTTTACATTCATAGAATTGCTTGCTAGAGTAAGTTTGGAACATAGGTTGCGAGGTTGTTGTGCATTAGTTTGATATAAACACTTTTCTAGGCACAAGGGGTTAATTGGGCTATCCGTAGGATTTGATTATTGCAAGAAAATTTAGAATTAGCCCAATTCACCCCCCCCCCCCCTCTTGGGCATCTTGATCCTTTCAATTGGTATCAGAGCCTCGTGCTCATGTTTTTAAGCCTAACCGCTTAGAGCAAGATGTCTCACGGGGATGGACCTCCTCCTATCTTCGAGGGGGATGATTTTCCATATTGGAAAATTCGCATGGAGGCTTACCTAGAAGCTCTAGATGTTGGAATTCTTAGAGCCGCCTCTCAAGGGTTCCCAACACCTAAGAATGCCGCACAACTTCAAGGCGATGAAGTAAACTATGAAAAATGGAATGCAAAGGCTCGCAACACCATCTTTAGAGGCCTTTGCAAAGATGTGTTCAATCGTGTAAGGAACCACAAAGACGCCCATGCACTATGGTCGGATGTTTGTGCGCTCCATGAGGGAACCAAGAGTGAGCGTGAGGAACGCTATCATCTTGTGATTAAAAAGCTAAATTCTTTTGAGATGCTTCCCAAAGAAAGTGCTAATGAAATGTATTCTCGTTTAAATGTTCTTGTAGAGGAAGTCAATGGACTTGGACTTACTCAAATGTCACCATCCGACGTTGTGAGAAAGATCTTGAGTGTCCTCCCCATTGACAAATATGGGCACATTGTGACCGTGCTACATCAAGGTGATCTTTCTGCCGCTACATCGACATAAATCTTGGGAAAGATCAATGCTCATGAGATGTACATGCACATCACGCCACAAGATGGCTCATCCTCTACAAAGAAGAAAGAGAAGGACTTGGCATTCAAAGCTAGCCAAGATAAGGGCAAGGCAAGACTTGAGTATGAGAGCTCAAGTGATGAAGATGATGAAGAAAGTCTTGCTCTCATGGTGAAAAAGACCGCCAAGATGCTAAAGAAGCTAAACAAGAGTGGCATCAAGTTTGATGGCAAGAAGAAGAAGTTCTTCACTAGCTCAAGAAGAAAGCCAATCTCCAAGATGGATTGCTACAATTGTGGCGAACTTGGCCACCTAGCTCATCAATGCACAAAGCCCAAGAAAGACAAGTTCAAGAACAAGGGCAAGAAAGATGATTCAAGTGATGAAGATGAAAAGAAAAAGAACAAGCCATACAAGAAGAGAGATGGCAAAAAGAGAGACTTCTACAAGAAGAAGAAGAGTGGCAATGCCTATATTGTCGGTGATTGGCTCACGGACATTGATTCATCAAGTGGATCATCCGATGATAAGAGTGACAATGAGAAGGTGGCCGCTATTGCTATTGATCTTGCATCCTCACCGCCACCATCGCCATCATCCTCTACACACCTATGCCTTATGGCCAAGGGTGAACGCAAGGTAACTAAGAGTGATGATAGTAGTGATGATGAGCAAGCTAGTGATGATGATAGTGATAGCGATGATGATTCACCCACATATGATGATCTTATCAAAATATTAAGAAAATACACTAAGATCATTAGAAAGAGTAGAGCTATAAATGAAAAACTTGATGCTAAAAATGATTCACTCTTAGCTAAGTGTGATACATTAGAAAAGGCTAATGATGAGCTCAAAGAAACAAATGATTCTATATCATCCAAACTCAAGGAGCTCAAATCTTCTAAGAAAGAGCTTAAAGATAAACATGACAAACTTGAGTGGGTGCACAATGAGCTTATCATTAGTCACAACAAGCTAAAAGATGAATATACAACTCTAAAGATCAATTATGATACCCTTGTTATTGCACAAGAATTCTTACCAAATGAGCCACATGTTGCTACTAACCATATTGTTAAGATTGATATAGCTACCTCATGTGATGATTTAATTGATGAGAGCATTGAGCATGGATCTAGTAGCAAAGGCAAGCAAGTGGTTGAGTGCAATGACTATGATGAGTATGTTAAGCTCAAGAGTGACCATGAAAAGCTCATGAAAGATCTTGAAGAGATGAAAAGTCACAACACCATTGTGCTAGAAACTCTTGATCATGACAAAGAGTTGATCCTTGAGAATGAGAAGCTCAAAGAAGAAAACAAGAAACTCAAGGAAGAGAAGAACAATGATATTCTCAAGGAAGAGAACAAGAAGCTCAAGATGGAGAAAGAGCATCTCAAGGTGGGATTGAGCAAGTTTGCTAGAGGCAAGCATCTCCAAAGTGAGCTACTCATGAATACCATCATGAAGATGGATAGAAGTGGCATTGGTTATATGGCAAGTGTAGAGAAGAAGAAGGCTCAAGCTCAACACCAACAATCAAAGCCAAAGCTAAAGCCAAAGAGATGTTTTGAGTGTGGACAAGAAGGCCACTTTGCTCATGAGTGTCAAACTCCACCACCACAACCCTTGCCTAAGCATGCTAGACCCTTTGTTTTCAATGCTCACTACATGCTTAGAAAAGATTCTAGTGGAAAGATGAAAGTCATGTTCTTAGGACCCCCCAACAAGAGTAGGCCTAAGAAGATTTGGGTGGCTAAGTCACTTGTTGAGAAGGTGAAGGGCCCTCAACAAGTTTGGATCCCTAAAGCTTGAATCTCTTGTGTGTAGGTGAACTACAAGACCGGTGGAAGTCATTAGGTTATTGATAGTGGTTGCACTCAACATATGACAGGTGATCCTCGTATGTTCACCTCACTAGATGAAGAGGTAGATGGACAAGAGAAAATAACATTTGGAGATAATTCAAAGGGCAAGGTTAAAGGATTGGGCAAAGTGGCAATATCAAATGATCATTCCATCTCCAATGTGCTCTATGTTGCCTCATTGAGTTTCAACTTGCTATCCGTTGGGCAATTGTGTGATCTTGGCTTCTAATGCTTATTCACCGAGAAGGAAGTTGTTGTATCCAAAGTAGATGACAAACAAGTGATATTCAATGGATTTAGATACAACAATTTATATCTAGTTGACTTCACCTCCGAAGATGCAAACTTGAAGACTTGCCTATTCACCAAAACAACACTTGGGTGGCTATGGCATAGAAGACTTGCTCATGTTGGGATGAGCTCACTCAAGAAGCTTATGAAGAATGATTTGGTGAGAGGGTTGAAGGATGTGAAGTTTGAGAAGGACAAGCTTTGTAGTGCATGTCAAGCCGGCAAGCAAGTTGCAAACACTCATCCAACCAAAGCTTTCATGTCAACCACAAGAGTGCTAGAACTCCTACACATGGATTTATTTGGACCAACAACATACAAGAGTTTGGGAGGAAATCTCTATTGTCTTTTGATTGTGGATGACTATTCAAGGTATACATGGGTGTTCTTCCTTCATGACAAATCCGAAGTTGCATCTTGTTTCAAGAAGTTTGCCAAGAGAGCTCAAAATGAATTTGAAGTGAAGCTCAAGAAGATAAGAAGTGACAATGGCAAAGAATTTGACAACACAAATATAGAAGCTTATTGTGATGAAGTTGGAATCAAACATGAAGTCTCCGCAACCTATACTCCTCAACAAAATGGTGTAGTTGAGAGGAAGAACCGGACTTTGATCACTCTTGCAAGGACAATGCTAGATGAGTACAACACCCCCGAAGCTTTATGGGCGGAAGCAATCAACACCGCATGTTATGCATCCAACCGCCTATTTCTTCAAAAGTTCCTTATCAAGACACCGTATGAGTTGCTCAATGGGAAGAAGCCGGACGTCTCCTTCTTTAGGGTGTTTGGTTGCAAGTGCTACATCTACAAGAAGCGGCAACACCTAGGGAAGTTTCAAAGACGTTGTGATATAGGTTTTCTTGTTGGTTACTCATTGAAGTCCAAAGCATATAGAGTATTTAATCATGCCACCGGCTTGGTTGAAGAAACATATGATGTGGAATTTGATGAATCTAACGGCTCCCAAGGAGCACATGAGAATCTTGATGATGTAGGTGATGAACCATTGAGGGAGGCTATGAAGAACATTCCGGTGGGAGACATCAAGCCAAAAGATGATGAAGATGATGTACAAGTCATTAACCAACCTTCTTCATCAAATGTATCACAAGATGGTGAAAAAATGGGAGGGTGGAAAATGAAGATACTCATATCTCTCATGAGCAAATGGTGGTACAAGCACAAGATGTTGATGCTCCACAACCTCCTCCTCAAGTGGTCAATAGAAGAAACACACCTCTCCTACAAGATCATCCACAAGATCTCATCATAGGGAGTCCATCAAAGGGTGTAATGACTCGATCTCAAAAACTTACTTCATTTATTGCTCATCACTCTTTTGTCTCTTGCTATGAGCCTACCAAGGTAGAAGAAGCTCTTAAAGATCCGGATTGGATCAATGCCATGCATGAAGAGTTGAACAACTTCACTCGCAATGAAGTTTGGAATCTTGAAGAGCGACCAAAAGGTGCAAGAGTCATTGGAACGAAGTGGGTGTTCCACAACAAGCAAGATGATCAAGGTGTTGTTGTGAGGAACAAGGCAAGACTAGTTGCAAAGGGGTTCTCTCAAGTTGAAGGTTTAGATTTTGGAGAGACCTTTGCACCGGTTGCAAGATTAGAAGCCATCCGTATCCTTCTTGCATATGCATCACATCATGAAATGAAACTATATCAAATGGATGTAAAAAGTGCTTTTTTAAATGGCTTTATAAATGAACTAGTCTATGTTGATCAACCTCCCGGGTTTGAAGACCCTAGATATCCTAATCATGTTTATAGGTTGTCCAAGGCATTATATGGGCTTAAGCAAGCCCCAAGAGCTTGGTATGAGCGCCTTCGGGACTTCCTCATTGAGAAGGGCTTCACCATTAGGAAGGTTGACACCACACTATTCACCAAGAAGCTTGATGGGCATATCTTCATTTGTCAAGTATATGTTGATGATATCATCTTTGGATCATCAAATGAAGACTCATGCAAAGAATTTGGTGAATTGATGTCGAAGGAGTTCGAGATGTCAATGATTGGTGAGCTTACATTCTTTCTTGGTTTTTAAGTCAAGCAAATGAAAGAAGGCATCTTCATCTCTCAAGAGAAATACACAAAAGATCTTCTCAAGAGATTCAAGATGGATGAATGTAAGCCAATCAAGACACCAATGCCTACAAATGGACATCTCGATCTAGATGAGGGAGGTAACCCGGTTGATCAAACTCTCTACCGTTCTATGATTGGTAGCTTGTTATATTTAACCGCATCTAGGCCCGACATCATGTTTAGTGTGTGTATGTGTGCTAGATTTCAAGCTAGTCCTAAGGAAAAACATTTAATTGCCATAAAAAGAATCCTTAGGTATCTTAAGCACACACCAAGCATTGGTCTTTGGTATCCCAAAGGAGCTTTATTTGAATTAATTGGCTATTCCGATTTGGATTATGCCAGATGCAAAGTTGATAAGAAAAAGCACATCCGGAGGGTGCCATTTGCTTGGTAGATCACTTGTGTCTTGGTCCTCCAAGAAACAAAATAGTGTGGCTTTGTCCACCGCCGAAGCGGAATACATTGCCGCGGGTGCTTGTTGCGCACAAATATTATACATAAAACAAACTCTGCTAGACTATGGAGTAGTTCTAGAGAAAGTACCTCTTTTGTACGACAATGAAAGTGCGGTAAAACTTGCAAATAATCCGGTTCAACACTCTCGCACCAAAGCATATAGATATCCACCATCACTTTCTAAGAGATCATGTGGCTAAAAATGATATATCACTAGAAGGTGTAAGATCCGAAGATCAATTAGCGGATATCTTCACAAAACCGCTAGATGAGGCTACATTTTATAGATTGCGGAATGGGCTCAATGTACTTGATTTTGGTAACTTCACTTAAAATCGAGCTTGTGTTGTCCCTTGCATTCATTGTAATATACAACATGTTTAATTTGTGGCAATGCACATAGGGCTTGTCTAACATGGTTAAGATAACCGCCGAAAAGCGTGTGAAGAAGCTTAACCTTGGATCAAACTTGACAAGCAACTAGATTTACTTACAAGTATTACATATGCATGAATGTTGTCTTTGTCGTTTTGTTCCATTTGCCCTCTTGTTGCCTATTTTCTTAAAAAGAATTATAGCCTAAGGCAAAATATTTTGAAAAATATGAGGGTTTGAGAGAGGTCACTCACATCAGTCCCAATTGGTGTTTATTTGGATCTTATTCAAGTTGGGACTTGATTGGGAACAGGTAGCGCGAAGGAAGTTTGAAGATTTGCTGGAAAAGGTGCACCGGACGCTGCACCGGATGCTGCTGTCCAGCGTCCGGTCAGTTCACAGGAGGTGAACTACTGGTGAAAGAGTGACCGGACGCTGCGTCTGTGCGTCTGGTCAGGAAGGGTTCAGCGTCCGGTCGATCGAAGGAAGACCATGCTGTACTGACTGGACCCTGCCTGCGTCCGGTCATGGACCACCGGACGTGTCCGGTCCCGATTCCAGAGGATTTGGACCTCTCTGGAATCGACCGGACGCTGGGTGGTAGCGTCCGGTCGCTACCACCGGAGCGTCCGGTCAGTGGATCTCGCGCGTTTTCAGGACTCTTTTCCGTTTCCTTTTCTATCGCGTTTGGGGGACTACTTAACCGTACCACCGCATAATTTTTTTTTTGGATCCCGTCGCGACCTTGCCTCCGAGCCCTAGTCTGCGCCGCCGCCATCTTGCCACCGCAGCCAAGCACACCACCGTGCTCCTGCCTCATCGCGCCGTCCCACTACGCCCGAGCCTCCCCGCGCGCCCCCACGCCAGCACGGCCCGCACCTCCCTTGCCCGCGCTCGCCCAGCCCCCTCGCCAGCTACGCGCCACCAGAGCTCGCCGCGCTGCCGTGACTCCCCGCGTGCCACCATGCCTCCGGTCTTCCAGGGTCATCAAGAATCGTCGTGCCCTAGTCCTACCTCCTACATCATTGGTAAGACCAAATTTTTCAATCTCGATCTGTTGTGACCTAGATCAAGTTGCAGTCATTGATTCCCCATTGCATTCAGGCTGCTTGACCTAACCCTAGCCGGTTCCGAGTTCCCCGCGCGACATCTCATCTTTTCTCGGTTCGCGGATCGTCAGGTAGAAAGCCATTCAATTCAAGTTCGCATCTGCATTGCTTTCTCTATTAGGGTTTCACATCTATTAGACATATTGTATTTATTTGTATATCCATCTACTCTATCGTGCAGCGAGTCGGTTCCGTTGTGGTTCTTGTGGCCGTTGGCAGTCAACTCGGAGCCAAGCTCGTGAGTAAGGATCGAGGCCAAGCCTCGAGAGGTTCAGTTTGTCTGTTGATCCTCATCAGCGTCAATTCACCATCTTGTCAGTTCAGATGGTCCGCACCAAGAATGTTGGTGGTGGCCCAGGTGATGATGATCGGAGGCCCCCGCCTCGCCAGCCAGCCGGATCGAAGGGCAAGTCAACCAAGCAGGTGACATCCAAGAAGTGGAAGTACCCTAACGCAGAGACAGCAAGAGCAGCAGCTGTTGCAGAGGCTACAGAGCGTGCCAAGAGAGGTGGTGCCCGCAGCGGAGTTGTCATTGCAGATCAGCCGGTTTCACCAGCACTAAGAGCTGCGATTGAGGATGTTGAGCGTCGTCACGGTAGTCCAGCTGGGACTGCTACGTTTGTAGGACGACGGGTTGCCATTGAGGAGGGTCTGTCAGCACAGCAGCAGCCCCCACCAGCAGAGCCTTAGCCAGCCCAGGAGACTCAGGAGGGTCAGGAGACTGAGCCGGCACCTCAGCTACGTCGCTCGAGTCGTACCAGTGCTACAGTTCCACCGAGGCCAGTTACACAGCGCAGAGGTTCACATCCTCTGCCCAGACCTCAGGGTCCGCCTCCAGTGGTTCACCTCGACTTGAGGGCCGCCACCGCCAGACAGGTTCAGTAGCTACGATTTGTTGAGTTTGAGGTTTGGTTTCCTCCAAGGAGGGATGAGAGAGCAGCTGAGGGTTTCTACACGCCACTGTAGGAGGATTTCTACAATGCTTATCTCAACAGTGGGGCAGTGTTCAGATCTCAGAGAGTCTGTCAGATAGAGTCTATTGTGGCAGTAGCCAGAGAGAGCATTCGGCCATACTTGTCATATTTGCCAGGACTGACAGATTTGATTGGACGGACGGGGATATATGTACCTTCTTGGGTTCGTCAGTTTTATGCCTCACTCTTCATCGATCCACATCACAGGTTTATTCACTTTGCTTTCAGAGGCAAAGACTACAAAGTGACGAGTGGCAGGGTCAGAGAGATACTGAGGTTATAGGAGCAGCCTGTCAAGATGCATGAGGTCTGTTATAGACAGCAGGAGCCTCCTAGGTGTCCTCATGGAGGGTTGGTGCCTCCTACAGATTTAGTGCGACATTGCTTCAAGGAGCCTTTTGGAGAGGGGTCGAGGAGGAACCCCAGTGACTTGACTCCTACAGCGAGAGTGCTAGAGGCCATTAACAGGAGGACACTGCTTCCCAGGTTGGGATATAGAGAGGGTCTGACTCGCTTACAGCTCTGGCTTCTTAATGCCCTGATGTAGCAGACAGTATTTGATATCTGGGACCTCCTTCTTTCAGAGATGGAGGACACTATAGCTGAGGGATTCAAGGGTCGCAGGTAGCTTCCTTATGCGCACTGGATCACTTTTCTTATCCGCAGAGTAGTGCTTGATAAGCCCCCTGGTATGATGGATGAGTATACAGGTGCCACCACAGAGTTCCCAGCTTACAACCTGTCACAGAGGATCAGACACACCACTCCTCAAGCACCTAGACAGCCTAGCCATCGTCCTGATGTGCCAGAGTCCGTAGCTCAGTAGGATGAGATCATCAGAGGGATTACAGCCACTGAGGAGGAGGAGCTAGAGGCACAATAAGAGGTGAGCAAGTACAGTGACAGCTCTGACGACGACTACCAGCCTATACCTCAGATGCCGCCACGCAGACACGATGCAGAGGCCGGTAGCTCCAGTTCTGCTCCACCAGCTCCGCAGACAGACCCCGCTCTCATTGCTATTCTTGAGCGGATGCAGTAGGATCAGACACGACAGGCACAGGAGACAGCTGCCAACTTCGCATAGTTTTAGGCTCGTCAGGACGAGTTCCAGCGGCAGCAGCAGCTCCTTCAGCACCAGCAGTTACTTATGCAGTAGCAGCTCATGGGATTCATGCAGCATGTAGTGACAGCCATTGGGGTCCCACTGCCACAGCCTTCACCCCAGCTTGCACAGCCTCCTACCACTTCGACGACTCCAGCAGTACAACCCAGTGGGCTCCAGAGTTAGGGACAGCCTCCAGCTCAGTTTGCTTCACCTCCTATACAGGTGTCCCAGTGGTTAGCCTCACCCGTGGTAGCCCCATAGTTCACTCCATTTCAGACGGGCTTCACACTAGAGCATTCTTCCTCGCTATTCGTGTCTGAGACGTCAGTCTCCAGGAGTCTTGGAGCATCTTTCAGCGAGTTGACCGGCATGCCTACTCCGCCTCATATGCATACCGCCGGTCCGTCTACAGCAGCTCCAGTCGCAGTGACTACTCAGAGGCTCCCCTCGTCTGTCACCTCGTCTGATCCTACGACAGACATACTTGCGGCTTCATAGGTAGCCCCAGCCCCAGCTCAGACCCAGACCGCTTTAGTGACACTTCCTGCCACAGAGGGTCAGTATGTTCAGAGCTCAGGGTCAGATGATGATGGTGCCCAGTTCCAGCTTGCCCCACGTTCTTCAGCGCCCGGCTCATCCGCTGCAGCCCCGCCCTAGGTTTTGGTGTTTGACGCCAAAGGGGGAGAGGGTGTTCGAGTATGTAGTCTCAGGGGGAGCTACATTTAGGGGGAGCTAGTTATATAGTATTAGCTTATTATATACATTTGGAGTTTAATTTGTGTGATACGCTATTACTTATGCATTCGTGTGTTTACTTTCATGCATACTATTATATATATGTGATAGTGCTATCTACGTAATTGTGATATTTGACATGTGTGATTTCTACTTTGGAGTATCTATATGTCATATCACTTGTGTTATGCTCATTTGCTTTTGCTTCCGCGTTTATACTTCGAAGCAAATGAGCTTTGTTACTTGTACTCATGCTTAATTCATATCCTTTGAGTACACTGTGTTGGCTTGGGTCATATAAGCTTGCCTAACTCTTTTGTTCTTATCGACAAAAGCTTATATGAACCAAGCCCTTCAAAAACCTCACTCTTTAACATACTCGAGGTGGTATTGTCATCAATCACCAAAAAGGGGGAGATTGAAAGCATCTAGGCCCCTAAGTGGATTTCGGTGATTAATGACAATACAAGATTACTATGACTAACGTGTGTTTTGCAGAGGCAATTAAGTTAGGTCATGGTAATGGAGATCGATTGGGCTATTGACGTTGTCATGCCCCTACGATGGAAATCGTTTTGGTTTTCAAATGATCGACGACAAGGTTAAGGATAACTAGTTCTAAGTGTCAATTGAAGTTGGAGAGACACTTAGAGTAGTTTAGGACTTTGTTTTTCCTTTGGCCGTACTATGAAGGGGGGTATGGACGGGTAGCTTGACCTAGTTGAGGCTAGTGAGTTAGGTGTGGTGCACACTTGTTAAAACTAGCTCTAGGTAGCTCCTATGAATGCCTAAGATCCTTTGGAGCAAACATCATTCATATATGATCGAAAGTTGGAAGTGAATGGAGGGTCAAATACTGACCGGACGCTGGCTCCGGTGCGACCGGACGCTGGCCGCAGGGTCCGGTCAGTTTATTTGACTGAGGAGAACAAGTCTGGAGTGACCGGATGCTGGAAGGTCGTGTGACCGGACGCTGAGGACCAGCGTCCGGTCGACTCCAGTAAGGGTCCAGACTTGAGAAAGTGCGACCGGACGCGTCCGGTCAGTGGTGACCGGACCCTGAGTATCCAGCGTCCGGTCGTTTACAGTAAGCATCCAAGAGCGACCGGACGCATCCGGTCGGTACTGACCGGACCCTGACAGCGTCCGGTCATCACGTAAAAACTGTTGCGCGGTTTGAACTGACCGGAGCGTCCGGTCAAAACGATCGGAGCGTCCGGTCACCCCGCAGAAGCTCATAACGGTTCGTTTTTCAGGCTGCCTTATAAATAGTTGCTCCACTCGTGAGTGGAGTCACTTTTGCTCATTCCAACAGCTGAGAAACACGTTTGTGAGTGCCAAGAAGAGCAAGGTCCTAGTGAGGTGTTTGTGATTTGAGAATCCAAGAGTGAAACCTCATTAGTGAATCAAGAGTAGACAAGTGTGCATCCACCTTCTCATTAGGCTTCGCGTGGTCAAGTGAGAGTTCGTGCTTGTTACTCTTGGTGATCGCCATCACCTAGACGGCTTGGTGGTGATTGGGAGCTTGGTGATCACCCGGCGGAGCTTGTGGGTGACCCAACTCAAGTTGTGAGCGGTTTTGGGTGATTCGCCGCGACGGAGTGTCGAAGAATCAACCCGTAGAGAGCACTTGATCCTTGCGCGGATCAAGGGGGAGCTACACCCTTGCGCGGGTGCTCCAACGAGGACTAGTGGGGAGTGGCGACTCTCCGATACCTCGGCAAAATATCGCCGCGTTTCTTTCTCTCTCTATTTACTTTGAGCACTTACTTTGAGTATTTACTTTGAGCAATTCAATACTTGTTTTACATTCATAGAATTGCTTGCTAGAGTAAGTTTGGAACATAGGTTGCGAGGTTGTTGTGCATTAGTTTAATATAAACACTTTTCTAGGCACAAGGGGTTAATTGGGCTATCCATATGATTTGATTATTGCAAGAAAATTTAGAATTAGCCCAATTCACCCCCCCTCTTGGGCATCTTGATCCTTTCAACGGCGCAACGAGACACGACACGACGCAGGCACAATGGCTCAGTGCGACTGCGCGCGCGCTCAGCAATGCAGCAGCGAGGCAACAGCGGCACGCGGCAAAGGCAAGCAGCGGCAGTCGGCCGGGTCGCAGTCGGCCGAGACCGGCCAATGCCACGGCAGGCGCGGTGGCCGCGAACACAAGCCGGAAAACAGAAAACGGTGACGTGCATGCTATTTAAAACATACAAAAAACTGTTTAAAAGCTCGACTAAGGCTAAACCGACTATACAAACCTAAGGTTCACACCACCAGCTATCCAGCGAAGCAATTGGCGTGACCAACGAATGACTAGGGGAAAGGACACAAGCATGCCAAGATGAGTTCGTCGCCCTAAACCCCAGTCCACGAACGGAGTGCTAACGACATGGTTACAGCGCGTTCTACGGAATTTGGGCAATTTTTTATGAGCATAACGTGACCCCCATCGTGACTACAACCTATACCATACTCAAGTACTCACCTTGACGCAATCAACTGTACAATTACATGAAGCTAGTGTTTAGGTATTTTAGCTAGAATTTAATTACCAAAATGGTATTGTCTACTACCTTTCTAAACTTAGAAAATTGAAGGTTTTGGTTTGAACTAACATCTACTAGCGCTTTCGCTGAAATTTTTAATATGCCTAAACCTAATTAAGTTCAACCACTAGGCATTTCCTACACTAGTCCAGAGGTCATATTAACTTGTAGAAACAAAATATCTAAGAACTACTTAACTAGTTAGTTCAATATAACTCGCCAAGAATGATACTTTTAAACATAAATTCAAACGTTTGTCGTCTTAACGAAATTCGATCTTTGATCTATTCAGATATACTATTGAACAACTTTTATTCACCAAAACAAGAGTTGCGTTTTAACCTATTAAACTTACACTTCCAATTTATTTAAGTACTATATACAAGTCGTATTATATTTTTGTTAGAATTCTCATTATCACATTGGATTAAACTAACTCACCATACTTATAGATCTTTTTCTCAGGTCATAATTTTAGTGCTTAGTGAGCTTGTAACACCAGAGGTGTTACAGTCTCCCTCTCCCTCTCAGACGTGGGTGGCGCGGCCTGCGCGGCCTCGCATGGACGTCGGCATCGCGATCTTGCAGGCAAGGGCGCACGGGCGTCGCGGCCCCCCTCACGCGGTGCAGCGGTTTCTCTAGGAGGATGCATCGGTCTTGGTGGCTGGACGGTGCGGCTTCTCCAGGCACGGGCAAGGCTCCCCTCCGGCTTCTCCAGGCGCGGGTCATGGCTCCCCTCTGGCTTCTCTAGGTGCGAGGAAGGCTCCCTCTCCCCCATGGCGCGGCGGCGGCGGATTGGGTTGCGGGTTCAGCGGATCTAGGTGCAGGCGACTGGATCTGGCTAGCAACGGCCGGATCCGGCAAGCGGGTGGCCACACTACTAGATTTCGACCCTATAGCCACTTGACGCCATTTGCATCACCACAAATTGTGTTGTAATAGGGGTGCATTTTGCAGTATTTGTCCAAAAAGGTGGTAATAGAGGGACCGTGTTGCCACAAAAATACTTCACTGTAATTTTTACGTTCGGCGTTGTAAGAGGTGAGACCTATAACAACCCTTTTTTGAAAAGTGTTGCTATTGGTTAATAATATTGCCATGATGACATTTAGTTGCATTAGTATTGATTGGCGTTGCAACTTTCTGGTGCTTTTGTAACCAAATAGAACAGTGTTGTTATTGCTTGAAATTATTGCCATAGTGTTGTTGGGTTGTAATATTTCTCATGACCATTGCAATAGGTAGACTGTATATTGCAACTAAATTTCTAAGGTGATGTAATAGTTTGTTGTTATTGCCACAAATTTTATTGGTTGTAATATTTCTCAGAACCATTGCAATAGATAGCTCTTTATTGCAACTAAATTTCTAAGACGTTGTAATAGTTGGTTGCTATTGCCATAGTTTTTGTTGGTTGTAATATTTATCACGATCATTGCAATAGGTAGCTGTTTACTTGTAACTAAATATCTATAGGGGGACAATAGTATGTTGCTATTGCCACATATCGGTTTGGTTGCTATAAAATACTAGTGTCATTGTAATATGCCGTAAACACCTATATTTCATGGGCTTCTACCGATGTCATATGTGATCCTCTATCGCTGCTGTGCCCCCCCAACTCCTGACGTTGGTGCCCTAGCAAGGAACGTGGAAATGCCAACGCACACGACGCCTATCATCCGCAACAAAAGCTCTCCGGCAAGAGAAGCTAACATAGCGTCATCACTAATGTGGCTCTTGTCGACATGCACTATTAGTACGTAGCAAGTTCAAGTCATCAACTGTTTGATACTTTTGATCATGTCTCTACAGTTTAATCGGCAATTGATATTTGCTTCTTTTGCTAGTCTAGTCGATTGATATTTGCATTTAGGAGGCGACGCAAGTGATGCAGCGGGGGCTGTCTAGAAACAAGTGACTTTTCATCTAATCATCACCGGTATATGCTTTGATGCTCTGATGATGAACTACCAGTGTGGATGGAAGCAATATTGTCATTAATAAAATTGATATATACACAAAGAATTGTACTTATGTATGTCTGTTTGATCCGATCATCATGCAAACTAGGACAACCAGCTGTCATTTATTTCACTTTGGTTGTCCAACTTTATTTGGAAGCATAATAATGTCTCAAGATGATAGTGGATGCGCATTGGTAGGTCTTAAGTTGAGTGGCAAAACAAATTCCAGAAATTTATTGAAATCACATTTGCTGGCACGTCGAAAGTAGAAATAGTTGTGTCCACGTGCTAGATGTCGATACATGGTGTACAGAATGCAATCTGAGGTTTAGAAACCTTTGCTTGTTAAAGGGTTTAATGAAAGGGAAGGTATAAGTGAAGGTTCAGCTAATGATGACAATCATGACGTAGGAGTAGACAACGAAAGCACAGCAGGTGATGCTTATGCTGGTACTGATCTGATTGCACTACTAATCAGAGATTCTATAAATGGGGACATCATCAAAGGTACGATACACAAGCTGCAAATTTAGATGCGAAGATGGGACGACAAATACAGATTAGTTATTCAGAAGAAAAAAGAAACCAGCAACCACTGTTGAGTGGAGACTCAAAAGTGTTGTGCTTGAGCTATATCAAAAATTGAATAGTGTTACACCTCGACACCTTATTCATGCATGAGGAATCATCAATAGTTAAAAAAATACAAATTGGATATTTTGAGGCATCTGTCATAGAGATTATCACTTTCAGTCCTTCCTTCAGCCAGTGACAAATCAAAGACAGGAAATATGCAACCCCAAGATGAAAATGATACTTCATCTTTTATTTAGTTTGGTTTGGTCATCAACATGTCTAATAAATTGGATAATTAACAAAAAAAAGTGGTGATGGTACTCAATAGAGGAGATTGATCAAAATCTGCAATTTTGACTATGCAAGTTTTTTTTTTATATCAGCAGACTATTTTATTAGTGATCAACAAGAGCAGTAAATAGGATATTAATTAGACTACGCCTAGAAACCAGCCAAATCTAAAACAAGACCTTTAAGATAAATAAAACAACAAGCAATCTTAAGTTATCCAATAGTTAATAGAAAATCCAATGACATTGATAACAATTATGCAAGACATTTTAGAAAAGCATGTCAACTGTTCCAAAAAAAATACTAACAGCCCAAGCTTTTGATCAGAGGTGCAGCTGCACCTGCTAGAGTGCCAAGGCAGCATCTTGGTGAGCCCGAGACAACAAGCCAAATATGTATATTCTTGGTGTTCTAACATGTATACCTTTTTGAAAATCAGATGATGTAGTTTCTTAGATCAGAATCCAACAGTTGACTAGATAAAACTAGTTCAGCACCTTATTATCAGATTTACACTACAGTTGCCATTCTAACACAATCTAATTTTTCTTTAAAACACGTAGTCTAATTACAAAATAGATGCAACTTGTAAACATTACATGGTACCTGCAATTTAATTTCATGGACAAAAAACCACCAGCTAGGCAGTACAAGCACTACCATAATTCCAACTCCATCATAGAAGACAAAAAAATAATTCTAGACCAACATGGCAATGTCATATTATAGGGTGAAAATGTTCAGTATACTTCACAACTTCAGCAAATCAGCAGTTAAGTCAGAATATATGGCAGCATTTGAACTACCTCATGTGCTGCTATTTGCTCGCTCAGATGGAAGAACATTCTCATGTGCTACTATTTGCTCATCAGATTGGCCAATCTGATTACTCAAACCAACAGCAGTACCTTCACTAAACAAGGTTGTCAAAAATCCCTGTCTATGCATATTCCTGATCAAATTATTACAGAGTGTCAATTCACATATTTGTATCATGTACGTACAATTTTTATCATTTGCAGCCTCTGAACCAAAGTGAAAATAAAATAACATGATCTGAAAAAAGAAGAAAAAGAGGCTGCAAGTTTGCTGAACATTTGGCCAGGAAACAATTTTTGTGATGTTTCTCTAAATTCCTACAAATAATAACTGTAGCTAAAAGTTTCAGAGCAGAATGAACTTAGGCCATACCAGTTACTCCCAATCCTTCCCAAACTATGGACAAGTAACTGTGAACAATGGAACAGCTACAAATATTAGGACTGAAAAAAAAACAAGAATGATATGGCTAACCTCATTCTGTCTCAAAAGGTAACAGTATATGTTCAAGCTAGAAAACCATTACATATAAAACAATATAACCTAAAGTTTCCCATAGCACTTCTTTTGCTTCAGCCAATCCATAATCAATGTCATATATACAGGGAAAAAGTAAAATTTAAATTCTCCTATAAGTGACTACTGGAAATCAACTTTCTGCAAGTGATTTTTTGAGTTTTTCATATGCATGGACAACCAAGAAAAGTTGATTGGCACAGCCACGCTTACCAAATAAAATCTTGTGAAAAAAATTCAAATCTCCTAAAAATGGCATAGATAAGGTGAATATCATCAGGTATTCAGTTTGACACAAGTTAATAATCTGAGACATGAACTGACTGAAAGTAGAAGTTATTTAAATGTACTGACCATGTGCAGCCATCCAAAGTTGTGACTTCACACCGTGTCATCCGCCTATGTGCTCATCACCTTTGGTTTGTTGAGATAATTAGATTCAGCAAGCTAGTACTGCAACAGCTTCTTCAAGCTCCCACTGAAACTGTCATTGAACTGAGAAACAAATGAATCATGGTAATTTTCAATCTGCAGCAGGGATCACACTTCTTTTTGTCCTAGGAAACCAAATAATTACTCAAAATCACTGAGTTGAGACTGCATAGATACAACCATACAGGTTAGTAACAGGTTCAAGACAAAGTGACAAGATACAGGCCAATTGAGAAATGGGACTGTAGTTGTCTCCGTTGTCCAACAATTTAATGACCAAAGCATACTATCTCTCAGCCAAATCAAGAGAATATAAATTCAAAACATTGGGGATATTTTTTATGTTGAATCTCGAATGCCACAGAATTAAACTAAAATCCATTACAACAGAACAAATGTGTATCCGACACCTAACAATTAAATTGTAGCTCCACGTCTTAGTGTTTAACCATAATCTCAATGGAGGAGATACAAATCGAACTGTATATAGAATCTTCTTCCTGTTTCCTTTTCTCCTAAATATATACAGTCCTCTACCCCTCTTATTCAGCAAAATTAAACCAACCTAACTAATTCATATAGAATAATGGACCATCAAAATGCGATGCTCGAGAGAAGGATTAAGGAGAGTACAGGGGTACCTGACGGACCGGACGACTCTATCCGCGCTGACAACCTTACAAGGGAATGGCAGCGGCAGGCGCCTTGGGTTGAGGCAGAGGCGGGCATGAGCAGCAGTTTAGGATTGGGATGGCGAGCGGTTGGGGACTGCAGCGCTGATGGCCGTGAACTCGAACGGGAGCGGCGGCGACCAGGGTCCCGATGGAGAGATGCTGCTGCCGTGGACCTGGAGCGGGAGTCAACCTGGGCACCTCCTCAGGGAGGCAACGATGGGAGGGGAAGAGATTTTGGGAGGTGGAGGGGGAGAGATAACCTGGGACTGGGAGGGACGGCGCGGGAGGGACGAATTTTTTAGAGCGGCGCAGGGAGAGGCGCGGAAGAGGAGATTTTCATCAAGAGGTCGAAATTTTCAGCCAGGGCGCGGGCACTCGAACTTGGCAACAGAACATGGCTGGGGTGAGAGCGGAAGAGAGGGAACAAGACCCGAACGCTCGAGCTGGCGCCCTCACCCTTCGGCGATGCTCTGCAGCGCGGGCCTCCATTGCCGGGCGGCTTGGCGGCCGAGCAACGCCCCGGCTATAGGCGTCGTTCTCTTCTCTTCCTTTTCCCCTTGCTACAGTTGTCCAAGACGAAAAGGAGGCGACGGGAGTTTCCGGTGGCGATTCCGCCGGCCCCTTCCCTCTCCGGCGGCCGGTTAGGCGCTGGAGATGGAGGTGGACCGGGGAATTGGCATGCGGATGTGCATAGGTTAGCTAGTTATCTATCTAGACCTAGGTTGTGCTCGCCGTCGGTTCTCGTCGGTGGAGCTAGGGTTTGCCGGAGGGGTGACAATCCTCGGCGGCTTGCTTTTCCTGGCGGCGTAGGCGAGGCGGAGGCGGAGGCGGCGACGGCGCAGGAGAATAACTTCTCCAGGCCTTTTCCTCGCCCCGGTGACATTCTACTCCGGCGTCAACGGCGAGGTCGCGAAGAGCTGTGCAGGAGTCGGAGCTGGCCGGCGCGGTTCCGGTCGCTCTTTTCTTCATGAATGCAGAGGAGGCTGTGGGTACCGCGGTTGGAAGGTGAGTGGATCGAGCTCAAGGTCCCCTCGGCGTCGAACGGCGGCCGATGGCGAGCTTCGATCAAGGGTCAGAGAAGCTTGGGGTGCGTCCCCGACCGATGGATTTGCAGCGATGGCTTCATCTACTGCGGCTCATGTCAAAGCCTTTGTGCGAAGGAGCTTCTCTTGATCCAGGGCCATGGCGGCTTCGTCGGCGGCGGCAGTTGGCGACGGAGACCTCTGAAGTTTTGGGGAAGCACAGGGTCCAGGGACCTTAATGTAATTTCTGTTTTCTTTAGGGGCTTTTGTGCATGTCGGTTGGGACAGCTGTCCCTATCGTACGTACCTGTATTTGTACGCGTCCTATATGTTTTCCTTACCTACAAATACAGATACGTATTCTAAAAAAAAAAGACCACGATTTTTATCAGACGGTGAAAGGGCAGGCGTGCGGATTTCAGGAGAGCAGCTGCGGGGAAATTCATGGAGAGAGAGAAATTAGGGGGAATTTTGGAACAAAATTTTAGGTTTATTAAAAAATTATTAGGAGACATAGGGATTTGTATTTTATATCTATTATCTAATATTAAAAATTTAGACCATTTTTCCACCTCTTGTTACTTCTATATTTGACAACATGTCAAAAGACATGCCTTTACCGTCTTTGGAAAAGTATCATTAACAAAAATTTTGACCAATTTTTAGAAAATTTTATTAACATCTAGAAGTCCAAAAAAATACATTTTGAGACTTTTCTTAAAAATGCTAATATACTTTCTGCAAAAGGTTAAAGGAGAAGAAAAGTTGATTGGTGCAGTGTGTTGCTTGAGTTCTAGCTACTAGGCCTCGGGCGTTCAGGTTACCCGTTTTTTCGGGTCAAGTAATTTAGGGTAATTTAAAATTCGGGTAATAAAACTGCTACTCGATAAACACTTACTGGCAAATTCGGTTACCTGATAATTCGGGTTCGGGTATTACCCGATATACCCAAATTTATAAAAAACAGCAGACTACACTAAATTTCAGTAGTGATATATACATAATTTCAACAACAATTTGTATTTCAAAAGCAATTTGTAGAGAAACATCTAGAAGTCCAAAAAAATACATTTTGAGACTTTTCTTAAAAATGCTAATATACTTTCTGCAAAAGGTTAAAGGAGAAGAAAAGTTGATTGGTGCATGTGTTGCTCGAGTTCTAGCTACTAGGCCTGGGCGTTCAGGTTACTCGTTTTTTTAGGGTCGGGTAATTCGGGTAATGAAAACTACTACTCGATATTAATCTCAAAAAACACTACCCGCAAATTCGGTTGCCTGATAATTCGGGTTCGGGTATTACCCGATATACCCGAATTTACAAAAAACAGCATACTACACTAAATTTCAGTAGCGATCTATACATAATTTCAACAACAATTTGTATTTTAAAAGCAATTTGTAGAGAAACATCTAGAAGTCCAAAAAAATACATTTTGAGACTTTTCTTAAAAATGCTAATATACTTTCTGCAAAAGGTTAAAGGAGAAGAAAAGTTGATTGGCGCATGTGTTGCTCGAGTTCTAGCTACTAGGCCTGGGCGTTCAGGTTACCCGTTTTTTCGGGTCGGGTAATTTAAAAATCGGGTAATGAAAACTGCTACCTGATATTAGTCCCAAAAAACACTACCCGCAAATTCGGTTACCTGATAATTTGGGTTCGGGTATTACCCGATATACCCGAATTTACAAAAAAAACAGTAGACTACACTAAATTTCAGTAGCGATCTATACATAATTTCAACAACTAATTTGTATTTCAAAAGCAATTTGTAGAGAATAGTATATTACAGTCCTTTGTTCAAACAGAGAGAATTATATTCTAATAAAGTAATAAGTTAAAGTGTTCAACTAGCAACACATGATAAATACAAAAATAAAAACAAATCTTTGAGTAGTTTTGGTACTGGGGGATATTACCAGAATTACCCAAACTAATATCGGGTAATCAAAATCGCTATCCGAATTTGAGATCGGGTACCTCGGGTTTGGATAATTCGGATACGGGTAATAGGTTTCGGGTATTTTGCCCAAGCCGACTAGCTACCGTCGTCGCCATCTGTTGTATCCATCTATCTTCTTCGATTTTCCTCGATAGAGATGGTACGGCTCAAGAATATTGGAGGTGTATCGGGAAGTATCGAGATTAATTTTATTTATTTATTCATATAAATTTTCCGATACTTCTCCAATACGAGTATCCGATACCGGTACACATGGGTGAAGTATGGGTGCATCCTAGACCAAACCACATTCTTATTAGAAATCAAATGTATTTGCAGATAGAGCAGGCGAAAGCCCTTGGATCCTTGTCTCCCTCCTTTGCCGCTCCTTCGTCAGATCCACCTCTCCTCTGTTGGGATCCACGTCTCCCTCAGGCTAACAGGAGTTTGAGATCAACGAGGATGGTGTCCCTCGCACCCGTAACGAGGATGGCGGTGAGCGTGTTGATGATGGGCGACATGAATTTTAATATGATTTTTCCATATTAATTCACTAAAGTTATTTTTTCCAATGCACTAAAATTACTTATCCTTTCCGAACTATTAAACTTACATAGAAAAATTCAATTTGTATCATTCGATTGTTAGTGTTCTAGTGAAGCCGATGATATTCACGGGTGGTAAAGACAAATAAAGATCCCAAGATCACATCCTAGGATCTTGGTAACCGTATTAGTACCAATGAACATGTTATCACTTAATCACTAACAACAACAAAAAGTTATGGTCTAAGGTGTACTCCCTCTATCCAAAAAATAAGTATCATTTTGGGTTCCGTGCAGATCAAACATTTTTAACTTTGATTAGATTTATATAAGATATTAGCAACATTTGTATCTTCAAATTAATTTACTTTGAAAATGTATTCAACAATTAATCTAATGATACATACGATGCATCTTAAACATTAATGATTTTTTTTATATATTTGGTCAAAGTTTAAAGCATTTGACTTATCAGAAAGTGAGATTGACACTTATTTTAGGACGGAGGAGTACATTCGCTACACATGCTCCGTTTTGCCTAAGGGAATAACATTCCTCATGTAGCATCCAAGCCATATACAAAGGGGACTATTGGTTGCCTATATACTTGAGTCAAACTTTAAAAAAAGAGTTAAATGCTTGAGCGACCCATAAACTTATCAAGGAGTGTCATCTAGGTCATAAAATTTAAAAACACATTTCTAGATCCTTCAACTTGTTAAGCAACGCACCACAATGGACCATTTAGACCTATGTGGCAGCCTTTGACAAGTTGTTAAGCAACGCACCACAATGCACCATTAAGACCTATGTGGCAGCCTTTGACAAGTTTAGAGACTCTTGATGCATTTGACTCTTAAATATTTGCATATCAAGGTTGTGTACTACTGAAGTACCCCTCTCGTTTTAGCTTTAGCGCCGCCACTGTCAAGAACCTTGGATGGCCTGGCTCCGTGCAGATGTAAATATTGAAGTGAAATAATTATAAAATCACTGAATGCTAAATAATTATTTTCAAAATGTACCTACTTCAGTCATTGAAAAATTTTGCAGATAAACTTCTGCTAAAATAAAGATGGACCCAAAATGCAGCACGCCATCATCCCCAAAATCTGAATCATAGTGCATCCCTCCCAAATTCCGAATCGCAGTGTGTGCCGCCCAAATTTTCGAGATCTCAAATTTTGAGCACAAAATAATTTTAGTAAAACCTAAAAGTGGTATGGAAAATCTAGAAATTTTTAGAATCATATTTTGGGTGTATGTGCATAACATAAAATTTTCAAAATGACTTCAATAGAGAGAGCCTATACATCATTCACAAAATGAATACACCTCAAACATAGTTCAATGTAACTCAAGTCAAACCTTGAAGTTTGCACACCTCATATCATCTTTGAACTCATACCCATCTAAAATTTTGACAAAACATAAATTTATCACAAGTTGATGAATTATGAGGAATGCTTACCTCAAGTTAAATTCTACACCCCTTATAATGTACGAACATATTTGTTAGTATATATTAATATAGTTACATATAAATAATTGTCTATATAGAAAAGGTAATACACTTAGGTGCCAAGATTTGGCCAATTAGGTGCGAAGGAACCAAAATTTAAGCTAAAATGACATTCTTGTCCAAACATTTGTGGAAAATAATTAACCTGCATCGAGGATAAATTTGTAAATTCCGCCCACGAACCTATGTGCCGTGAGTCCTCCGGAACTAAATCGAATCCAAATCCCCACCCTGCCACCACTCCGTGCATCCTCTCTGCCACTCCAGCACCGCCCCCTGCCCCCACTGCACCGTCAAACAGCACCGCGGACACGACCCTCACTTCGCGGTGCGGTTTTGGGTGGGTGACGGCTCGAGGTACGGGCAGGTCTCGAGGACTCCCGATCTTGCCATGGGAGGATTCAGTGTTGGCCTCCGCGACGCTGTTGGGTGCTCCCACAGCTCCCTTGACGGCCTATACCACGTCTCTTGCGCCACCCACGAGCCCCTTTAAGCAGGCACCCCCGATCATGGCAGACTTCCCCACGGTCGGCAGTTCCAAGAGCGGCTCGAGTAGTCAGATGGCGGTACCCGGCGCCGTCTCGAGGCCCCTGGCGAGGTGGCTTGGCCTGTCGATGGCGCTGCAGATCTGGTCAGCCGCGTGAAAGATCAGGTCGTACGCTGCATATTCAGTCGTTGGTCAGACATGGCCATGATCACCTCCACCTCCTTCACGTACTAAAAGGTAAGCACATGCCAAAGCCGTTGTGAGTTTGTGGTAAATTCCCCCTTTATTGACTAGATAGATGAAGAGGTTACAAATTTCTGCTCCAGGAAAGGGCTTGAGTGCTCTCAAGAAAGGGATGTGAGTACCTAGTCAACGTGTTTTGTGTTTTCTGTAATTTAAGTGACAAATCTCATGGCAGTTCATGGTTGTTTGAGCTATAGTTCTTTTTTAGCCAGATGAACTAGTATTCAGTACGGGAAATTTTGCATCATTGTATTCTGTGATTGCTTCTGTTGGGTTTCAACTCTAGCCTACCCCAATTTGTTTGGGACTTAAAGGTTTTGTTGTTGTTGTTGTTATATTGCTCTGGACCACAGTTGTTTTCCAGAGCCACATAGAGTCGCATAATATTATCTGCTACCTCTATATGATGTGTACTATTCTAGATGAACTTAACTCAAGTTTTGCAAGATTTGTTTATTTTGGATAACTCCACATTCAATTGTTTCCATCTATTTGATAATCAATATTTCTCTGCTATGCCAGTGTTGTCAATGGGACTCCTTATCTGCCCAGCCCGTAGATTTTCCCTAATGTTTTTTCCTTCTATAGTGTTGACTGATGTTCGGCCAGTATTTTAGCTAATCTAGGGCTACATTTTGCTGTTAGTTAAATATTTTTCTCTGCATCAATCTGCATTGCCTAATCCTTGTTCTCGTGTGCCAGTTTGTTCTGAGTTTGCATTGATTTGTAGTTCCCATGATACTTTAGAGTATTTTTAAGGATTAGTTTTGCCCTCTGATCTTTGCTCTTCTTTTCCCTATGGCTTGTGCTGATGTGAGACCGAGCGACAAAATTAGAGAAATTGTTAACCTGGAGTTACTCTTTGAAAATATGGCCTTTGATGTTGAATAGATCAATCGTATATGTCATTGACTTATTGAATCTAACCTTCTGATGTGAGAGCTATGAGAGCTCTGCTTGTTATTACTAATTGAATTCTGAACTCAAACAAGTTCTCATGATAGCTATTTTTTTCTGAACTCAAACAAGTTCTCATGAGAACTATTTTTATTTTTGGGCTTGATTACTTCTAGCTCACAATTATGATGTGTTGTATCATATTACTATGAAGTATGCAGCTCACATCATGTTCTATTGATTTATGTTGCCCAACTTTCTGGTATGAGATGATGGAATGTGAGAGTGACAATTCCAGGTAAATTCAATATCCTATTCTTGATTGCACCATATTATAGTGTTGTATTATTGTGTAAACCTCTTGGGCCCTGTATTTTACTATATATTTGTAATTGATTGAAAAAAATGTCTTTTTGTATTCTTTGTTTTTTAGGATGAGCAGAATTCCTTATCTTCATGGCTACATCTTAGGTTGGTGCTGTTATTCTTATATAGCTCTTTGGATTGGACATGCAAGGTCATCTTTATTTGCTTACTCGGTGACAATTGTTCCATCACTTACTAAATGCATAACTTAGTGTTTTGCCACAACCATTCTAATTATTTGAGTTTTCTTTTTATGTTTGCAGAATGAATTTTAGTGTTCGGCCCTATCCATGAGTAGAAGGTGGTATCCCATGCTTGTACCTTTTGCAGCTGTCGTCAAATTTGTTTTTCATGCAACATCATTGCATTTTATAGAGAAGAAATATTAGCTATCAATGTGTTGTAATCTCCATTCTTCACTGTCTGAAAAAGATGAATAACTATTCTGTTGTATTGAATAACTGTTCTGATGTATAGTCATCAGCATAGTAATATTACTTTTGGATGCTCTAGACTGGTGTCTATCTTAGCACTTGATTTTTCATAATGTAGAACTATCACTATTTTCCTAAATATCTATGTTTGTTATATAAACAAGAATTGGACTTGCCTGATCATGTCATGCAATCAATTTTAGCCAGTATGTTACACAATTTAGTTGACCTTTTCTATGTGCACCTAAGTTGTTAAATTTGCTAATCCATATGCTAATGCTAATGTTTTTATTCAACAGGAAGATGCAACTTAGTGGAGTGCTCGGAGTCATGACATGACCACAGGTGAAGCCATTATAAAAATGCCAAACAAATGCACGGTCAGGAAGGCTGCAAGTGTTGTTGAGATGTTAGAAAATGCTGTAGTGCTGCATGTTATGAGATATCATAAAGTTCTCAGTGTACATACTATTTCAGTGAATTGCATGCTTAATGAATGATTGTGTAATTTGGTTTTATGGCTTTATTCAAATGCTTTGTTGATGTTTATTGAGTTTCTAATTAATTAGTGGTGCTACAATATTGTTCAGTGGCACCAAACCAAAAGCGTTGTAAAAGTGGCTATTGGCAACCACATTTTCTATGGCAATATATTCTATAGCAATGAACAATTGCATAGCAATAGAGGTTGCATCTTATAGCAACGACAATGTGAACATGGTAATTGCACATGTTGCATCCACTTATTAGTGTTGATACAAAGGTCTTGTTGCCATACTCATAATGTGATGCAATAGAGGGTGCACCTTATAGCAACGACAATGCGAATGTGGCAATTGCACATGTTGCCACCACTTCTTGGTGTTGCCACACTCAATATGCGTTGCAATAGAGGCTACACCTTATAACAACCAAACCTTGGGCGTGGCAATTGCACATGTTGTCACCATTTCTTGGTGTTGCGACATAATCCTTGTTGCCACACGCATTATGCGTAGCAATACATGGTCTTGCATCAAACGCTCGTTGTTGCTAATGCACCATTTGCTACGACATGGGCAAGTTGCCATTGCATGGTCTAGCAACGCCTAAGGCATTGTAATAGTTGTTGTTGCCACACCTACAACCATAGTAAAAGTTTATGCTGCAACGCCTAGGTGTTGCAAATCCAAAACACATTTTGCAATGCTAAGCAGAAAAGCGTTGTCCAAAGCTTTACCCACACAAGCCCCTGCAACGCCTCCCAACGGAAAAAGTGTTGCTATTTTCTGATATTGCAACTATTTCAGGCCTATTGCAACACTTTTTGGGGCGTTGAAACAGGGTCAAAAATTAGTAGTGCCAGATCTGGCGAGTAGCGGCCGGATCCGGCGAGCAGGTGACTCCTCCAGCGAGCGGGCATGGTGGAGGTGCAGATCCGGCGAGCGGAGCGGCAGCGCCTGGATGGGCTCGGTGGGCCCATGGATGGGCTCGCTGGGCTTATCCACTTTTTTTTGTTTTTCTTTATTCGATTATCTGAGGTGGGCATTGCAACCGCCTAAGCCATTTCGCCCGACTCGGTTAAGTTTTCTGTAGTAGTGTAAAGTCATAAAGTGTTGTATGTGTGCACCGTACCATGTGTGAACTATAGCTAGTTCCACTTAGTGAATCCATGGTCTTGCGTAGAGATCGGCTAAGATAACACATCACTCAAAAGAGTCAATGTATATTTCAGACTGATTTCAAGATAGAATCCATATATATACTCTATCCGTTTCGAATCATAAGATGTTTTTGCTTAAATTGCTTTAGTTATATATCTATACAAAAGCTATGTACTTAGAAAGGTTAAAAAACTCAAAATATCTTATAATTTAGAATAGATAGAGTATATGATACTGTCGATATTTGACCACCGATAGCCTGCCACGGGGGTCCCTAGGGCAGTATGTTCGGGCTTCAGCATATGCGGAACTCGACAGTTAATGCAAGAGACAGTCGATTTATCCTGGTTCGGACCCTCGATCTTTGATCAAGTAATAGCCCTACGTCTAGTCGGTGTTAGCCTTTGCGTTAGATTGATCGTAAAGTGTTGTGTTGTATAATTGTTCTCCGAACTCCCTTCTAAACTCCCGATCTAAGGAGCCCTACCCTCCTTTATATAGTTAGGAGGCCAGAGTCCTAGTCGGTTTACAATATAGAGTCTTAGTAGGATTATAGGGTAGTATTACTACTAGGATTACATGGGAGGAATCCTAATCAAACTAGATCTCCTCTCTTCCTTGTGGGGTATCCTGTGGGTCCCGCGTCGACAAGCCCCCGAGCACTTCATGGTTGAGCTCTGGAAGCCTCGTCTTGTTCCTTCAGGTCTTGTCGAGTAGGAACAAGCGTCGTCTGAGTGCTTTCTTGAGTGAAACCATGTAGCGCTTCTTGGGATCTTCGAGTGGTGAGTGCTTTTTGAAGAAAAAGTACATCCATCTGGGTGTAGCCCCCGAGCCTCTTGCTATTTGGAATAAGGAGCTGGAGGGTCTTGTCTTGAAATTGGTCTGATTCTTCGTTGAAGGGCTCCCGAGCATATACCTAGGTTCTTTATCAAAAAGAACTCAGTTATAGCTTGGTCCGGGTTCTTTTTGTCATAAGGTCTTGAAGTGGTTTGTCTTGAAGAAGTCTTCTTGGTGACGTGTGTTTTTTCGAAGAAAAAGTGCACGATGTTTTACCACCGGCAACCCATCACGGGGTACCTGGGACGGTGATTTGTTCGGAGGGGTATCGGCGTTTGTAGGAACTCGATGGTAAACGCAGGGAGACAACGATTTATACTGGTTTGGCACGCCGGAAAGTCACGGCGCCCTACGTCCAGTCTGGTATGGATAGTATATTGCGCCCTGCGCTATTTGTTGTGTTGCGAGGTATGTTGTGGTTGTGAGTTCTATCGGTAATGTCTGTCTCGATGTAGGGACCCCTGCCCTCCTTTATATAGTCCAGGAGAGGCGGGAGTCCTAGTCGGTTACAAAGTAGAGATCCTAGTAGGATTACGTGTAACTAGTCCTAGTAGGATTACATGTAGGGAATTCTAGTTGGACTAGGTCTTCTTCTCTCTTCTCCGTGTGAAACCCCATGGGTCCTGCATCGACAAGCCCCCGAGCATTTCATGGATGAGCTTCAGAAGCCTTCTTGTTCTTCTTGGTCTTCGTTGAGTTGTTGTAAATCCGTTCCAGGTTCTTCTGAAGTGAAACCTTGAGATGGTCTTCTTTGTCTTTTCTTCGGCTGATGTGCACTTTTGGACAAAAGTGCACTCAGTGAGTGTAGCCCCCGAGCCTCTTGCTTGTTGGGACAAGAAGCCAGAGGGTTCCTTTAGTCTTCTTGGTTGCTCAGAGTTCTTTTTTGGTGGGTGCAATTTTTCGTAAAAATTACACTCACCGAGTGTAGCCCCCGAGCCTCTTGCTTTTGCTTGCAAAAGTTAGAGGGTCCAGATTCTTGTCTTCAAAAAAATTTTGGGGTTATGTATCCCGCAGCCCCCGAGCCTTCTCCGAGTACTTTTCTTTAGAATAGAAATCGGATGAAGGGTCTTGATGTGTTGTCTTTGTTGTAGTCTTGAGTACTTGTATTCTTGGTCTTTCATCCTTTAATTCGAGCCCCCGGGCGTAGTTGAAGCGAATGCCGAGCCCCCAAGCTTAGTGTTTGACTAAGCCGTGATGCTCTTCCAAGTTGTTTTTATTCATCCAGGTCGTTTCTAGACTTCTCTGGTTCTTGATGTACCTCTTCCAGGTTGTTTGCACTTCGTCCGGGTTCTTTCTGAACTTGTATGTACCTTATCCGGGTTGTTTTCTGATTAATCCGGGTTCTTTCTGAATTTGTCTTGGTACTTGCAGCACCTCTTCGGGGTTGTTTTCTGATCGATCCGGGTTCTTTCTAAGCGTTTGTCTTGGTTCTTACCGTACCTTGTCGGGGTTCTTTTTTGATCAAACCAGGTTGTTTCTGGGCTAGCTCTCAGGAGCGTGTTTTTCCTAATCTCATGGTACAGATGTAGCTCCCCTTATCCGTGTTGTTTTCTGATCAATCCGGGTTTTTTTCTGAATTTGTCTTGGTACTTGCAGCACCTCTTCGGGGTTGTTTTCTGATCGATCCGGGTTCTTTCTGAGCGCCTGTCTTGGTTCTTGCCGCACCTTATCGGGGTTCTTTTTTTATCAAACCAGGTTGTTTCTGGACTAGCTCTCAGGAGCGTGTTTTTCCTGATCTCATGGTACAGATGTAGCTCCCCTGCATGTTAAACATAAAAATATGTTGTAAATGACATTCCGGATATGAAGTCCGAAACATGTCCCATATTTGAATAATTAATCAGGGGCGGGCCCCGGCATCATAAAATGCATATAAACTTTTTTCGTGTCTTGCTCTTGCTAGGCCATGTAAATTCCTCAGGTAGTGTCCTGTTACGTTTAAGCACTTGAATCTCTGGCGTATGGTTCAGAGGTTCATTGACGTGACCATCCATGTGAGTAGACAAGCTTCACGGATTAAGGCATGTTCTACCTGAGGACTTTAGCGACCGTTAAGAGAAGACTTAGAGCACTATGTTTGCTCGTATGATGATTTTTTGTGTCTTCCCTTGCTAGGTCGGTTAATTTCCTGGGTAGTAGCTTGTTACGTTTAAGCACTTGAATCTCGCGTATGGTTTAGAGGTCCATTGACGTGACCACCCGTATGGTTCAGAGGTTCTTTGACGTGACCATCCGTATGGTTCAGAGGTTCATTGATGTGACCATCCATTCGAGAAAACAAGCTTCACGAATTAAGGCTTACTATCCGAGGAAATTAACAACCGTTAAGGGAAGATGATATGGCCACAGAGGCATACGAATAATATCCGGAATGTAAAAAATTAAAGCATCACTTAGCTTGGTTCATGGCCGAGTTGTCGATCGCCGTAGCCGAGTAGTTGGACGGCGCGGTGTGCAGCCGAGTAGTTGGCGTAGCATCCGAGTGGTCGGATGTGGTTCAAATTGTTTTGCTTCAGACTCGGACATTTTAATTCAGTCAGACTTGCTTGGTGTAGCCGGACTTGATTCAGCTTGATGTAATCTGACTTGATTTAGCTTGATGTAGTCGAACTTGCTTCCTTGCTTTCAACTCGACAGCTGGCGCGGTCGAGTAGTTGATCAACGTGTCCAAGTAGTCGGACACCAATACCGTATGATGTCCGAGTAGATAGTCACTTCCAGGTTGTTGATGTACGTAGAGTTCTTTGCATTTTTTTGGTAATGCTGCCAAGGTCTGGAAGTCGGACTCCGTGTTGGTGTTGCCGAAGTCACCAGTCCCTTCCAAAGCCGCACGTTTTGGCAACACGAGGAACTAAGGATAGGTTTTGGTTTGAGCTTCTGTTCCGCCCAGATTTGAGGAGAAGTCAAATTCTAGTCGGACTCTGATTTGATGCAGCCGAGAACTTTATTTAATCCGATGTAGATTCCGTTTCAACCAATGGCAAGCATAAGTTGCTTTTCTTTGCTCCAAAATTCCATCTTGACAAAATAGACGTGGTAAAATACGCTACGTCGAACAACCCTGTACATGAGTCCTGCTTTGGTCTTGGATGCGGTTGCATACTGAGCCGCTGATTCGTTGATAGAAAACTTGTCGAGCCTCGTCTCATGTGCCTTGATGGATCGATATGAGCGGATGATCCTGATCGGATTTTGACTCGATCCGAGGTGGTGTAGCATCTCAATCAGTTGTTGTAGCGAGCTTGTTGGTGTATGTGCTCTCGGTGGCAGCTTGTACGAGGTTGAGTGCACAAGCCATCGCTGAGAACGTGTTCGTCTAATGATCTTGAGGTCCACCGAGCTCTCGAACGCATCCGAGGTGGTGTAACATCTCAATCGGTTGTTGTAGCGAGCTTGTTGGTGTATGTGCTCTTGGTGGCAGCTTATACGAGGTTGAGTGCACAAGCTGTCGCTGAGAACATGTTCGTCTGATGATCTTGAGGTCCACCGAGCTCTCGAACGCAAAACGCCGAGAACCCCTACCTGACGCGCCAGCTGTCGATGTTTTACCACCGGCAACCCGTCACGGGGTACCCGGGACGATATGTTCGGGCTTCAGCGTATGCAGAACTCGACGGTTAACGCAAGAGACAGTCGATTTATCCTGGTTTGGACCCTCGATCTTTGATCGAGTAATAGCCCTACGTCTAGTCGGTGTTAGCCTTTGCGTTAGATTGATCGTAAAGTGTTGTGTTGTATAATTGTTCTCTAAACTCCCTTCTAAACTCCTGATCTAAGGAGCCCTGCCCTCCTTTATATAGTCAGAAGGCGGGAGTCCTAGTCGGTTACAAAGTAGAGATCCTAGTAGGATTACGTGTAACTAGTCCTAGTAGGATTACATGTAGGGAATCCTAGTTGGACTAGGTCTTCTTCTCTCTTCTCCGTGTGAAACCCTATGGGTCCCGCATCCACAAGCCCCCGAGCATTTCATGGATGAGCTTCAGAAGCCTTCTTGTTCTTTTTGGTCTTTGTTGAGTTGTTGTAAATCCGTTCCAGGTTCTTCTGAAGTGAAACCTTGAGATGGTCTTCTTTGTCTTTTCTTCGGCTGATGTGCACTTTTGGACAAAAGTGCACTCAGTGAGTGTAGCCCCCGAGCCTCTTGCTTGTTGGGACAAGAAGCCAGAGGGTCCCTTTAGTCTTCTTGGTTGCTCCGAGTTCTTTTTTGGTGGGTGCAATTTTTCGTAAAAATTGCACTCACTGAGTGTAGCCCCCGAGCCTCTTGTTTTTGCTTGCAAAAGTTGGAGGGTCCAGATTCTTGTCTTTAAAAAAATTTTGGGAGCTATTGATGTTTTACCACCGGCAACCCGTCACGGGGTACCCGGGACGGTGATTTGTTCGGAGGGGTATCGGCGTTTGCAGGAACTCGATGGTAAACGCAGGGAGAACGATTTATACTGGTTCGGCGCGTCGGAAAGTCACGGCGCCCTACGTCCAGTCTGGTGTGGATAGTATATTGCGCCCTGCGCTATTTGTTGTGTTGCGAGGTATGTTGTGGTTGTGAGTTCTATCGGTTATGTCTGTCTCGATCTAGGGACCCCTGCCCTCCTTTATATAGTCCAGGAGAGGCGGGAGTCCTAGTCGGTTACAAAGTAGAGATCCTAGTAGGATTACGTGTAACTAGTCCTAGTAGGATTACATGTAGGGAATCCTAGTTGGACTAGGTCTTCTTCTCTCTTCTCCGTGCGAAACCCCATGGGTCCCGCATCGACAGATACCCCCTCTGTTCCGAAAAGAATGCAATTTTGGAACAGTATCATGTTTTAGTATATCAAGTTTGACCAATTATAGATAAAAAGTATAAATATTTATAATATCAAATAAATACCATTAGATTAATTACAAAATGTATTTTTATAATAAATTAATTTGAAGCCATAAATGTGAATACTATTTACTAGAAACTTGATCAAATATAAAGTGCTTAAACTGACACGTATATCATAGTTGCATCTTTTTAGGGACAGAGATAGTACGTAGCAATGCAACCACTTTACACTCACTTTTCCACTGTGATCAAGCGTACGCCCAGCATTTATAACTCCTGTGAGCACATATTAACCTGAGGAGAAACTAACCGATACTCTAGCAGCCTGTTCACTTGCTCGTAAACGATCGTAAATTTCCAGTCAGGAACAGTATTTTTCTCTCACACCAAACCAGCCAGCAGTAAATAATCCACGATCGTTTACGGCCTCCCGAACAGGCTGGAGATCTTTTGAAATGCGAAGTCACGATATGTGTGTTTCGCTGCGATTATCACGCACATATATAATGCCTACTGTTAGAAGAATAGTTCGTTAATTATAAATGTGATGATTATTGGTGCTAAGTAATACTATTTTGTCTTCGAAAGAACCGTTTGAAACTTTGTCTGAAGATAAAGACGAACATAGCTCAACGTTACACGTTAGGAGCATTCAGTTTGCATTGCGTCATGAGAAACTATTTCAGCAAAGTCTATGCGTGTACTCACGGAGCGTATGTGTATCATCAGTCTAGAATCGTGCAACATCATGAAGACATGAACATCTTACTATAAACTCTGAGTGCGTGAGTGCTATTTGTTTGTTTGTAGCAGATCTTTGTTTCTAACAAAGCAATTGCATCTCTGTTTAGTGTTTATAGCTTGTCTACGGGGACCATAGGAAGAGCATTTTTTTTTCAGCGGAAATCTACTACTAAATTTTGCAAAATAGTAACACCTTTTACATACCGAAATCAGCGGCCAACTAACTTTTGGCCAGGTCACTACAGAAGTTATGCCCTATTTTGTCTGACGTCTCATAATTAAAAGTATGGATGTAATTACGTCTTGAAATATATATATGGGATATGCATTGGACAAGTATAGTATGAAAGTAGTAATAGCATAATTTTGATGGTGAATTTCTGTGAAGCTACGTACAAAGCTTTCGACAATTTTGTGGTGGAATTAAATAAGTTATAAGCGTGTTCTCTGTTCTCTCCGTGTGTGAGGAAACGACTATGAATATACATTCATAGACTCCAAAACAAAACTAATTGTTTCGAATAAGTGAACTTGATAATTTTGCTATAAGTCATATAAATACGTACATGACCTGATAAATACAATGATAAGACATATTTTATGATACAATGAATTAAACAAATTTGATATTATAGATGGTACTATGTATTATTCTATAAATTTGATCAAGGTTAGATAAGAATGTAGCTCTCGTAATACTTATAGTTAGCACTGCGGCGCTGCTAGGCTACACTACATGGGCCAATAGAGAAAAGAAAAGGTCTATTTCATCTTCTTGAATCGCTGATTTTCCTTCTCAAACTCTAATAACACCAGACATCGTAACCCCTTTGAACAATTGTTCAAATTACCTCCTTATCTTGGTTTGAGGTGGTTTTGAGGGCGGTTTATCTTTCCATTTTAATTAAAAATCTGATAAATAGTTGGTTTTTAAATCATGGGAAATGTCTCTAAACTTCTAAAAGTACCAAAAGATCCTAGAGATACAACAAATCCAAATAAAATGTGCAATGCTCACGAAAAATATCTAAAAATCTAGAAAATAAAACATTCTGATTGATGTCTAAACACGTTTGGAAACTTTCCACAAACATAAGATGACACCAACACAAATATATAGCATGAATGCATTTAGCATTTATTGTGAAAAAGTTTTTAAAACACGTTTGGACATCGATTAGAATGCTTTTGTATTTTATAGATTTTTGGGTTATTTTTCTATTTTCCAAGAGCTAAATTCTAATGTTTCAAAGCTTCTAGATATATTTTTGGGTTATTTAGATTTGTCGCATCCTAATCTATCTCTAGGTTTTTCTTTAAATTTTGAGAAGCTTAGAGACAGCTGATTTGATTTAAAAACCTTATCAAATATTTAAGGATTTTTAACTAAAAATGACAAAAGTGTCTTCAAAACCACTCTAAACTAGAGCAGAATGGTAACTTGAATAGTTTTAAAAGTTCAGAGATTATATATGTCTAGTTTTAGAGTTTGGTGAGGGAAAAAAGAAGATTATAACTAATTCATGAAGTAAAATGAACTTTTTTTAAAAAATAATAATAAAACCCGCGGAACTACCACAGTCCACCAAATTTTTATTTTTTAGTTCTTTTTTTGAAAAATATTCACAAATAGATCCCTGGTAGTTTGATTTTTATTTATGGACTCTGACCTTGGCGCCGAGGAGACACGTCTCGGCGCCATGGCTAATGGCGCCGAGGTCTTGGCGAGGCGTCGGACGTGGCGGTGACCTGGCGTCGACATGGACAAGACCTCGGCGTCGTAGAGCTCGGCGCCGAGCTGTTACCCTACAGATCTTGACATTTAAAATGAAACAAGTATAATTGTTACGGGGAATATGCAACAATGCCATTGCGGTTCAGCTGGTAAGGACACGCGTGACTTAGCTCAAAGGCCTGAGTTCGAACCTCAGCGCTAAATCTTTTTTTGCTATATTTTTATAAGTAGTAGAACAAGAAAAATTATTTCGAGAAACATGCAATGATCCCATTATGGTTCAGTTGGTTTGATCGCACGGGCCTGGGTTTGAACACATGAGAGAACACTATTCACTAATTTGTAATTTGTTTTGGATGAAGGATACATCTCAAGGTGCATTTATTTATATATTATCTAAATCAAATCCTCCTTATATTATCATAATCATGGATGTATTTATTTATTTACTAGTTTATATACCTCGGGAGATCCTCCTCCATTCCTCACCAAACTTAGTTGAACAGTCCAAATAATGATAATATGGAGCTCTTAGTTAATACATTAAGCTCATTCTTCTTGTTAATTCTATTTCATGTAAAATAGGGAGGTATGCAAATTAAAGAGCTCAACACTAAAATAGGGAGGCAAAGAAAATTACGCTTACTTAATGTAAAATAAATTCTTTTATTTATTTACTCTTGTCTCGGAAGCCTTCAACTTATATATGATGACAAAAGCCATATGCATGTAAGTAAAAGGACGGCCAAGCAACAAGATATATATAAACACGTCACTCAACTCAACTTGATCGAGGTACGTAATGTTTCAAAATCAAATAAAAAACAAATTAAATATACAGTGTACGATGGAACAATAGAACAATAATATATAGTGTGCGGTGAAACCTAGGACACTAATAATAAAGGAATAATATTTCTTGTTGTAATTGCTTATAAAAATAAAAATTTAATAAAAAAATATTTGCTTCTTGAGTTCGAGCCCAGGTCTATGGGTTAAGACCCGTGCATTTAAATCAACTGGACTACAATGAAATCATTGCATGTTAGAACACATGTGTCCTAACCAGCTGAACAGCAATGTGGCTATTACATATTTCTCGGAACAATTATTCTTCTTTTTTTCATTTCGAGCGCGCAACTACCAGCTATGGCCCATGATCCTTGTCGTCTGGCCAGCAGCAACACGAGGTTCACGAACCACGACCACAGACAAGTCCGTTCCCTTCCCTCGCCGCGTAAACCAAAGCCAATCCAAAAACCTCGCAAATCAATCATAGCCATACAATTTCCAAAATCCAAAAAATTCCCAGCACTTTCGCAACGCAAACACGCGCGTGGAAAACAAAACGGTACACATTTTCTTTTTCTATTTCTTTTTCGATTCCAGACAGAAAACGGAAAAAGACAGCGAGGAAGAAAAAAAAACACACCGAGGCAGCGCAGCCGGACGAAGGAGGAGGAGAGAGGCGTCGCGCACTCGCGGTGCCAGTGCCGCGCACGGCAACCCAACCAGCCCAGCTCCGGCGAGGACGCAACCGTCGGCGTCGCCCTTGTCCTCGTCTCGCTATTTGAAGTCGCGCGGCCGCGAGCCGGAGTCCAGATCGAGTCTCGCGCGCCCCGGTGAGGGGTTTCGACACCGCGAAATGCCGCCTCCGGCTGCGATGCTGCTCCACACGACGGCCCCGGGGTCTCCCACGCTGTCGCTGACCCTGGCCGCGAGGCCGGCGCCGCTCCGGGCCCCAAGGCAGCGGCGGCTGCGGGCGCTGCGGCCGGCGAGGATCCGCGCCGCCGCGGCGATCGGCGGAGAGTTCGGCGGCCTCGGCCGGCGCCGCGCCGTCGTGGGGGAGTTCATCGAGCGCCTGCGCAACGTGCTGCCCGGGGGCAGCTGGTGGCGCCTCGAGGACGGCGACGAGACCGGGAATGGGGCCGGCCGCGCCGAGGGGAGCGGGACCACCGCCGTCTCCGCGCTCAGGCGGATGTGGTCCCTTGTCGCCGGCGACAGATGGGTCATCTACGCCGGCTTCGCGTCCCTCGTCGGCGCTGCGGTAACGCTTGCCCAGCCATGACACGACAGTGTGCTATGGTTGACTAGTGATTTATCTAGTTTACAGTGTTTGTTGGTGAGCGTAGTGATGTGCTTTGGTTGCCATTGCAGCTTGCGGAGATCGCCATACCACATCTCCTTGCAGCGTCCATTTTCTCTGCGCAGAATGGAGGCGCAGTGTTCTACCGAAATGCCAAGCTTCTGGTTGTCCTATGTCTGGTTTCCGGGGTGTTCAGGTTAGTTATATTTTGCTCATATTGTCCTTGGTATAAAACGACACACATTTTGCTATTCAACTCACCGGTTTGCTCAGTCAATGGAAGCAGCTGACCATAGGCTCTGCTGTTTATATCAGTAAAATAAAATGTGGTTTTCTGCAGACTGTAGTTTGTAATGTAGGGTTCTGAAAGCTCTATGTGATCAGCAAAGTTTGGAAGTATACTCTGAAACATTTGGGGGGTTTTGAGCATGAAGTTTTGATGTATGTGAAATATAATGATGAATACAAAAGGCGGGATCATAGGGAAAATCATGCTTGCTACAGAACATTATGAAAAATGCACATATACAAATTTGCACAAACGGAAACAAGGAACTTTTCATGATACTCTGTACAGAATTATCATAATTGATTGTTGCATTCTGCATGGTTTTGTGAAACAAATGAGGTTGCTTATGTAGTGGTATCCCTAACTTGCAGTGGCGTACGAAGCTGCTGTTTTGGTGTTGCAAACATGATATTGGTAAAACCATGTCAGATTCCTCATGTCCTAACAAAGCAACAAGTTTGTCTGTCCATACTCCTTCCATATGATCTGTCCTAACACTCATCTGAATTTTTCTTAGGTCAAACGGATGAGAGAGGAGCTATTTGATTCCATTCTTTCACAGGTAAGAAAGAATGCAGAAATATGGAAGCTGAAAGAAAATTTATTAAGCATTTTTTTCCCTCAACAATACCACTAGGATTTTTACTGTAGTTACATTGTGCTAGGATATTTCCTTTTTTGATGAAGAAACAGTCGGTGATTTGACAAGTAGACTTGGTTCGGACTGCCAACAAGTGTCTCGTGTTATAGGCAATGACCTTAACCTGATTTCACGCAATTTACTTCAGGTGAAAATTTCTTTGCAATTCTTCAATTGAACATCATTCAGCGTTTGAAAAGCTCATGTGCTATTTCATTAATTTATCTCAGGGTGCAGGTGCATTAATTTATCTGCTAGTTTTATCTTGGCCTCTTGGATTGTGTACAATGTTTGTTTGTGCAACTCTATCAACAATTATGCTAGTTCATGGACGGTAAAAGATTACTCCTTTGTCTCTTCCAGATGTCTGTTCATAAACTCTAGTGCCATTTTATGCCATTCGATTGCTAGTGCTTTGCGTTTTTTTTAAAGGCTTATGATAGAAATATATTTGTTTTCTTGCATTTTTGGTGTATGTGAGAGAAATCAACCCATCACATTACTACTTGATTGGTAGGTTTCAGAAAAGGGCAGCTAAATTTGCACAGGAGTTCACCGCAAGCGCCAATAATGTAAGATTTTGTAATCAGACAAATAAGCCATTTGCTAAAGTCAATTTCATTTTCTTCGTATGCCTTAATATTTTACACGGATGTAAATCAGGTTGCTCAAGAGGTGATAACTTTGGTTAGGACAGTGCGAGTGTATGGAACAGAAAAGCAGGAGTTTAAAAGGCAATTTCTATGCTTCCCTCTCATTTTTTTTCTCTCTTATTATGTCCATTGCAGTAAACACTTTGTAGCTGTCAAGTGTCGTAATACCTTTGAGTCTTCCATAGGTATGCAAAGTGGCTTGATAAGCTGTATGATGTAAGCTTTCGGCAGACAGTGGCTTATGGAGGCTGGAGCCTGAGCTTGAACTATCTATACCATTCTACTCAGGTATCTCCTCTGCTATTGTTTTTTTAATAATTAACCATCAGAGTAATTTGTAATATTATCTGGTGGTGTTAAAGTCTTTACACTACTGATGAAGTACTCTTGCAAATAAGCTTCGCGTAGGTCATTGGAGTGGTGATTGGAGGTCTAGCAATCATGTCTGGGAAGCTAACTGCTGAGCAGTTGACAAAATTCACACTCTATGCTGAATGGCTAATTTTGTCCACATGGTGGATTGGAGACAACTGGTCCTCCCTCATGCAGTCTGTCGGAGCAAGTGAAAAAGTTTTTTGTTTGATGGATCTCCTTCCTAGCAAGCAGCTTAGCTCTGAAGGCAAGAAAATGTGTGCATGACTGTAAGACTAATTATTTGGAGGCATAGCAATTCAGTAATATAAAGCTTTTCATCATTGCAGGCCTCAAGTTAGAGAAGTTGAAAGGGCAAATTCAGTATGCTGATGTATCATTTTCATATCCATCAAGACCTACGGTATTACTTACACCACAGTTTTTTATACTTTTATGTTTACAAGACTGTTAAGGAACTTCTGATCTTAACATTTAATATCCTGGAAAAATTTAACAAAATGTAAGGATGAACTCTAAAGTATGGATATTTTGTAATTATAAATGTTGGCAAGGGTTTATGTGGCCCTTCATTTACCCTTTTTTTTATTTGTAACAGGTACTAGTTTTGGGAAGATTGAATCTAACACTGAATCCAAATGAAGTAGTTGCAATTGTAAGACATAGGGGTCTTAATTTTTCTTTGGCAGTTAATTCTCACAGACTGATATTGGATGTCTTACTACCTTTATGGATGGAATTTGGTAGGTTGGTCTTAGTGGAAGTGGCAAGAGTACTATAATCAATTTACTACTAAGACTATATGAACCTACAAATGGGCAAGTAAGTTGTTCCTAACTGTGGTCTCAGCTTTTCACACTTCCAGAGTCATCCTTTGATTGTATATCTCACACTTGTGTGCTGATGCAGATACTAATTGATGGTGTCCCACTCACTGAGCTTGATATCAGATGGTTCAGGGAAAAAATTGGTTTCGTCGGACAGGTTGAGGATTAATCAACTCCACATACATTAAGTACCGCTTGAGACTTGTGTTTTACTGAACAATCATGTTTTGGTGTATGCAGGAACCACGCCTATTCCGAATGGATATTAGCTCTAATATTAAATATGGTTGCCCAAGAGAAGTCAGTCATGAAGAAGTGGTCTGGGCTGCAAAGCAGGCCTATGCTCATGATTTCATAATGGCTTTGCCTGATGGTTATAACACCATTGTTGATGATGCTCTTCTCAGTGGAGGTCAGAAACAACGTGTTGCTATTGCCAGGGCCCTTCTGAGGGACCCATCTATCTTACTGCTTGATGAAGCCACAAGTGCGCTTGATGCTGAGAGTGAACATTATGTGAAGGTAAATCATTAATGAAGAATTTGAATATCCTATGAGTTCAAATGGTGTATATACAATCCAAATGTTCCTAGGAAAAATCTATTGACATCTTCTCTCTGTCAAACTAGAGCGTCATCACAAAAGTTAGTCGAGATTCGAAGGCTCAAAGAACTGTGGTAATCATAGCACACAGGTAATGTATACTAGGCACACAGGTGTTTGCTATCTTGATTTTTGAGCATGCCTGATAATTTGGGATTTGGGATTTTTTTTTTCTTGTTTAGGCTATCTACAATTCAAACAGCTGACAGAATTATTGTGATGGAAAATGGTAATATTGTGGAGGTATGTTTTCGACTGTTGCTGCCTCATTATTTCATTGCGCAAACTCTAGTGCTGTTGTGATCGTTTAGAGATACATGATCTCATGATTGTTGGCACCAACTTATACAATATCTTATACGCTTTCACCATCATTTGGTTTCTTACGTCCAAGTTTCTTTGTATGGTTATGCAGGATGGTAAACACATTGATCTTATTGAGAAGGGTGGTTTATATTCAAGATTAGCCAGGCGACAAAATGACGATCTCAAGTAGCCCTGAAATCACAGAATGTGGTTTACTCCACGCCTTTTTTTCAGTGGAATGGCAGAAGTGAGAGTCGTCTGTCATTGTTGTATTCTTTGCAAGGACTGACCTGGACCCAGGAGCTCTAATAGGCATTGTTTTTAGCATGAACCAGAAACGGTTTACGACTAATCAAACTAAACCAAAACGGTTTTCCCCCACGAGGACGAGCACATTAGGTATCGAGAGCGGCAGTATGGAGAGCAGACATCTAAGAGTCCAGTAGTTTGTAAAGATAGCTTCCACCGCATCCCGTCAGATCCAGCATGCATGTAACTACAAAAGTGTATAGGCGTTTTTATCTTGTTATCGGGAACTCTGAAACTTATTTTACACACGGAGGAAATGCTATAGTTTTGTTACGAGCACTTTGTACCTCATTTCTGAATTTTAGTGTAAAAAAAATGTATATGCAATTCACGTAGAATCGTGTTAGGCTGCTAGCCTGTATTTTATACGACAATAAAATTTGTTGCCTTTCTCTTGTTCTTGTATTATTACTTCTTTTTTATAATCCCTCCCCTAATACACGGTTGGAGCACAAAGAGTCACTATACCCTTCTCCACTGTAGAATGGCGGGTTATAAACCATGTACATTCCCATCCACTAGTGAATACCCCTTCTCCACTGCAGAATGGCGGGTTATAAACTATGTACATCTTTTGGAGCTTTCTCAATGAGAACTCCACCGAGGAAGGTCACCAAATCCTACACCGGGTCGTCTAGGTTATGACAATCACCAAGAATAATAAGTTTTCATCTTCAACTATAAAAATCTAGCCAAGAATGCATTCCCATCTACTAGTGAATACCCCTTCTCCACTTCAGAACGGTGGGTTATAAACCATGTACATTTTTTGGAGCTTCCTCAATGACGTTTACTTCAGTAGTACTTTTTCAGCGAACGAACGGTATTTTTCCTCTCACAACAAATCAGCATAGGCATCAGCATAAGCTAACAAACTCCACTGAGAAGGTCACCGAATCCTCCACCAGACCGTCTAGGTTATGTCAATCACCAAGAGTAATAAGTCCCCATCTTCAACTACAAAAATCCAGTCAAGAACACCAGCAGCACTCAAGGCTAACTCTCAATCTTCACTTCTTGCCATGGACGGCTCTCCAATTGCTTCACTATCCTTTCTATAAGTGCTAGCGACAGGGCAACTCCAAATGAACCAGAGGTTGCATAGAGACTGAAGAGGTTGCTAGCCCTAGTCGTTGGAAAAAAAAATACTAACAGACTCAGATACCACCAAACCATCGGATGATCCATCGGCCACCGCTGCCTTCACTAGATCATACGGTGCTGGAATCCCAACGATTAGAAAGGATGGTGCACCGTTCATTCACAAATTCCACACATATAATATTTAAGTACAGACGATGCCGCTAAAAACACACATTATTCTACAATCACGTGTGCTTATTAATCACCAAAACCCTAAAGCACCACAAAATGGGGCTAGGCACGTTCATCCACCTATGGAGCGTCTATCTTTCGACTCAATTTTTGCAAGTAGCCTTTCTGTGTTTACTTTTGTATGCATCTATCTTTCGACTCAATTTTTGCAAGTAGCCCTTCTTGGTTGTCTTTTCTATGCATCCCCTTTCTATGCAGATTCTTTTCTTATTCACGTTTCTTCGCTCAGCTTCTTCTTCCCCTCTTCCATGCCTAGTTGGCTACAACAAAGTCGGGGGTGGGGCTCCATCCGTACCTTGTTGTCTAGTGCAACTGTACAGCAACAGTGATTATTATGGTTTACGCAAAACGGAGATGGTTTCGGGTCACATATGCTTGGGGATTGTTGCAACATGTAATGATAGATCATTATATCTGTGTTGGTGAGAGTGATTTCCACCCCACCCTAGTACCCTACTCCATAACTAATCATCATGTAGTTTCTTAATGAAAAATCGACATAGTTTTGAGTATTTCAACTTGAATTTAAATGTCAATTATTTTCTTATTAAAAACATTTTAGTTTCTCATGTTTTAGATCTCATTTTTTATTGTGTTCTTGAAACCAAATGTAATTAAGACCATATACATCTACGGAGCGACTAGCGCCTGAACGTCCGTACGCGGCGTCCGTCCGTACAATGCTTCCGACGCACGCCCAGACCCATGCCCAACGCACGTCCCGCGCCTGACGCATGCCCTGCGTCCATCCCCGCTATGGAGGCAGCGTCGGTCCGGACAGAGCTTCCCGCGCCCGCACCCGACACACACAGCATGGAGGCCTGCATCCCATCCCGCCCAATGCGCCGCATCCAGCGCCCATCCCGCTCCACATCCCGACCAATCCGCCACGGCATCCCGTCCCCGCCGCTCATGTGTCCACGGCCTCCATCTTCGCCACACCAGGGAGCCACAGTAGCTGGACCACCGAGAGCTTAGGCTTCCTCCACACCTACATCAAAATATATTTTTGCAACGCTCATATGAAAGAATTGCAATATACATCTGAAACAGATGAAACATTTGGAACATACATTTGCAACATAGTCATTTACAACATATGCAACATCCAAATAATAGACTTGCAATATATATTTGAAAAAAAAATGAAACACTTCAAACATGCGTGTATAGCCATAGCAACATATGCAACATCCAGATCTACTTTTGCAACATCCAGATTAAACACCTGCAACATAAGCCTGAAAACATCTGAAACATTTGAAACACACGCTTGAAACATGCATGTATAGCCATAGCAACATACGCAACATCTAGATAAACATTTGAAATATACGTCTGAAACAACTGAAACACTTGAAACGTAGGCTTGCAACATGTTTGAAAACGCCTGAAATACTTGAAAACATAGCGTCGCCGGCGGTCATGGCCTACCTGGTGGGGAATTGTGGTGGCGCAGACCTCCCCTTCCTGCCAACGGTGCGAGGTGGATGGGGGCACAGGCCTCCCCTTCCACGATGGGCGAGGTGAATGAGGGTGCGGGCGGGGGGCGAGCAACGGCTCGCGGGCGGGTGAGGGGCGCACGGCGTGGGCGAGGCGCGCAAAGCGATCCATCCGGACGGGACGGACGCCCGTGGCGTACATTAGAGATACATTTATTATTCCCTGATTTAGGTGCAAATATTATTCCTTCATTTAGGTGCAAATCGAACTTCATTCCTTTAACGCCTTTATTAGTACTCCGTCCCAAAATTAGCGACTTTTAAGCCATGAATATGTAGAGACATATGAGCTTCGGTACCTATTATTTTGGGACGAAGGAAGTAGATGATAAGATGATATATATAATATATATATATATATATATATATATATATATATATATATATATATATATATATATATATATGTATAACTATGAGTATGGGCACCTATTATTCCTTCATTTAGGTGCAAATCGAACTTTATTCGTTAGAACACCCTTATTAGGTGATAAGATGAATTAAAATATTTAGTTTTATAACTAAAAGTAGTCTTAGCACCAGTAGTACACTCCGGTATTGATGCTAACCTCTAATTACTCTCTCCCGTAGCTTTTCCCTGGCACTACTGGACGTATGTACTCTTAAGTAGCTCCAGGTTTAGGGCGTGTTTAGGGCGGCTATGAAGATTAGATTAGGGCCTCCTTCAGAACGGAAGGAAAGAAAACTAATAAAGATAAAAAAAAAAATAGAATCCTAAATCATGTGGGTCCTGTTACTGTAACACTTCAGCACGCTATGAAGATTAGATTATGAGTTCTATGATTAAACATGCAATTCTATTCAGAAATTGTCAGTACATCATCATAGTACACGATGGTGAGGTCCTACTTTTCCTAGTATCGGTATTCTACGAAGCCAACTGAAATAAGCCGAGTCCTCCCTCAAAATGCATGTAGCTCAAGAAAATCTTGGGTGCGGTCAGAGTACCAAGCAAAGACACCCAAGGGCCTGCAATGGCCACCTCAAAAATTGATGATCGGGAAAACTCTGTTTGCATTGTCCACTCATGCCGTCTTCTGTTTTGTCGACACCGAGGAAAGGTAGGATAGGGTCCTATGGCCCACAAACACAAGGAAGATGCCGAGGAAGCCAAGGTACTTCAGAGTTGTGAAAAGGTCCAACTGCACCAAAATGGAAGTGAACATCAGCGCCAGGTTTAACAAGTAACATTTATCACAAGGAACAAGGCAAACCTTGAGCCAGAAGAGAACGTAGAGCAGCAGGACTGCTCCTATTCCAGCATGGAAAAGTGAGGCAAATGCAGCAGGTCCTGGCAAGGACGGGAAGTTCTTCAAGTTCACTCCAAGACGCACGAGCTGCAAGAGAAGGCCCTCGATCAGTTGCACTAGAGCAGGCAGAAACTTTGATTCGAAGCAAATGTAAGAAATATACATGACTAGAATGACTATTTTACTCACCCCTATCAAGAATCCCATAAAAGGCAGAAGCGTGAGACCCGTGAATGCAAGCGAGAGTTCCTTGGGTGGCCTCTTCTCTGGTGCGCGGAATATATGTGATATCTCTGCCTTTGGCCCAAATTTTGAGAATGGGTCAACAGCTTGTGCAGGAGGACGTGGGGCTTTTTCTGGAGCTTCTGGTAGGTCCAACTCCAAATGGCCAAGAGGTCGTAGAAATGAATTTTCCTGAACACAAAGAAAATCAGCAAAGCAAACAAATGGGGACCATATATAGTAAAAAGGGCAGACCCAGTGTCAGAGGCTCCCACATGAGTGGGGTCTGGGGAAGGGAAAAAACGAGGCAAGCCTTCCCCCCGCAAAATCTGCGGAGAGGCTGCTTCGAAACCCACGACCTGGTGACTCAGTGAGACAGCTCTCACCACTGCACCAGGCCTGCCCTTCCAGACCATATATAGTAGTAGGACAAAATTATATGGTTGCTTACCATTGCAGCATCACCAACGGCAAGCTCAAGGTCATATCTTCCAGAAAGGTAGTAAAATTTCTCCACCAAACCTAGGAAGTCCTACAAGAAGTCAAAATAGCATATAAGGAACCATGTCACAAAATAGCCTTTAAACCCTTCAGAAAATTTCAAGGACTTGGAAGATGGATTACACCAAGCAAAATTATTCTACGCATACCACTACATCAATATACCATATTGAACAAAATCTATCATCACAAAAATGCAACTAGAAGTTTTAAACCTCAATTTGTCAGTTGCACCTACATAGTACATACCCCCAGTGCTGCTTCCCATAAGCATGACTATAGAGTAAAGAACTTGAAAACAGGCTTCATTGCCTAAACATCACTGTTGAAAAATTGAGTTGGTATATAGGTGCAACTTTTTGAGATAGTTAAGTGCCTGGTCTAAACTATTGGCGACATTGCCACAATGAATTAAGAGCATCCAAAGAACTAACAAAGCAAATTCCAGTGTGGAGATACTCACAAGAACAATTTTGAACTGCCTTGCAGAGCCGGGTACCACAAATAAGTGTTCAACCTTACTCTCATGCTTCAACTTCAAGAACACCTGAACACATTTGCTAAATGATGTAAGGAAAAATATCCCCATCATGGTATCAGAGTATCAAAGTGAGTGGCAACCTGGTGAGGTTTAAATGTGTGCCCGAGCGGTGTGGTTAGTTGAAAAGATAAACGCAGCTTCTGCAGGTGGTTTGCAGAAAGAGATACTTTTGTATCTTTCAGAAGATCTAACCTGAAATCAAGCAATTAGAAAATGGTAAAGGCTAAGTTCTTCTATAGGAAGAATAAAATGCAGAATATATTATATATCCAAATCGTTCTTATGACTCAATTAGATAAGACCAGCCATCAAAACACTACAAAGATAAACGATATGATATTGAAGAAATTACTCATTCATTCAAGAATAAAAAGTGTGCTTCAAAGGTTTAGCTAACTCATTTTAAATGAAATAGCATGAACTCAATTAACTTCTAAATCCTAACTTTTGGACAGACTCCACGGTCCCAGCATCATTGTCAGAGATTCCTATTTCTGCCTTGTTGACTTTGATCAGTCCTGTGACAATTATACTTTCAGTGTTTCTCCCTCCAGTAACATAAACAGTCTCATGCTCTGGTTCCTGAAGTGAAATCTGGAGTACAAGAGGTAACCACCATTATAAAGAATGCCAACTACTAACATATAAATAAGATGTAAAGTGCAACTACCTCAAAAACTATTGAGTATTTCCCAACATCTATTTTCAGTGGAGCAATGTCCAAGTAATGGACATTGTTGTCAAGGTCATATTGAAGTTCCTGAGACAAAAAGGAGAATAACGTTAGGGAATTGGAGCTGCAACACACAAAAACAATGACAAGGAAGTTGCCAGAGGAAACCATTGATTCAGCTATATACCTTGTTCTCACTGGTGATGACTTTAGAGTCAGATCCCAACACTTGCACAAGATTCACTTTGAGTGAAGGTGCAGCAGATCCAAAAACTGTCGTAACTTCAACCTGAAAAGATCATGTAATGAGGACAACAAAAATTGGGGCTAACTAACACTTTGTTAAACACAACGATCTCAAAAGCAATGAGTAGGGACACTGCATCAAGATACTGTACAGTTTTACTCACTGCATACTAATTCTAGCATTGGGCAAATTGCTCGGTACTACCAGACAAGTGTAGTAGTCAGAAATTAGCATCTGGTGTCAGTGGATTATGGTCCCAGGCCCAGTATGTCATTTTCACACTGAATGTTATCCTTTCAGCTACAGAATACAAGATAGGCATTTTATAATCACCTTAAGCTGATCTTTTGAAGTCAATGAAAATACTTTGGAAGGAAGTGACAGTATCAACGGAACGAAGACCCTGCAAAATGCAGAAAATAGATAAGCAAAAAAAAAAAAACTTACAGCAGGACCAAAAAATGACATGTTAATTCACCAATATCAAATAGAAGCAGAACAAATATGCATATTCCTCAAGAACAATAAAGAAGACTTGCCTATTGTTCTCCAGGAATGACAAAGACTCAATCTGATTAAAGCAATCCCTTGCGCTACCTGGGAGCCCAATACCAAGGAAGAATTTTGCCAGGCCAAGTATTTTCTCAGCAGGGATCTGTACATTTGAGTATAGTTACATATGAAAGGTGCTTACACATAAATTTAGTGAACACGTAACAAGTGCCAGGGGTAAAAAAAAAATACTCACATTCAATTTTCCAGAAACAACAGCTGCAAAAGAGGTGACACCCCGTACCACTGAAGCAGAAGTCGTTATAGGACCCTTGTATTCAGTAGCGTCAACATGCTTTTCATCAAAGTAGAAGGTCCCATCATCTGAGTACAGATAGCGTAAGAAACTAGTACACCAAGTAACCATACAACATTCATCTGAACATGACTTCACTAGTCCACCTCCCCAACCCCATCCTACCCAAAAAGAAAAGACCAAAAAAATCCTTCTGTTGAGTACTAATCACATAAATCTGTAATTCAGTCCTCCCATATATTCAGCAATTTCGTGACATAGCCAAAGTATCAGCACCAGAATTGGGTGGTGAGGAGAGGAGGGGGGATCCTATGTTCCTATGAAGTGGCAAACTTCACAAAAGGTTGGACAAATCCCACTCATTTTATGTGCATTTTCTGAAGCTCTTCTGCTGTAAGTTTTCATCATCAATAAGGAAAGCTAGAAACTTACTGTAGCTCTTGATGGTGTCAAACAGCTTCACGATGTCATTTTTAACCACTCCCACCTGATGGAATATATCAAGACCAACAATCAGCAAAACTTACACACTGATGGACAGTGGCAGAAAAAAATACAAAGCATAAATATCTATATTACATATATCCTATCAGGACCTTTCACCCACAAATTTTTAGAAGCCAAAAAAAAAAGGAAAACTGAGCATCCAGCACAAACATGCACCTAATTACCTAAATATCCTGGGATCATCAAAAGAGCAAAATAGCATTGTACACAGAGAATGCAGGGATGCGCCTCTTTTAACAGAGTCATAAATCATGCCAGGTCATCATGTACCAGATATTGCAATAGATTTGTGTGTGTGTGTGTGTGTGTGTGGGGGGGGGGGGGGGGGGGGGGGGGGGGGGGGGGGGGGGGGGGCGGCGGGGGCCGCATAGGTATTTCGGATAAATGGGGCATCAACATGAGGTGCAAGCTCTACATTATTAACAACCAAAGAGCGTATACGCACCATGGATGGATCAACCTCTGCATCTGCCAGTGAAACAATGCCTGCCAATGCTTCTAGTGCAATACCTGTGATAGTACATTATTATTAAATAAACATCAGTGGCGTGCATTGATTTTGCAGTCGAATTCTCTTGGAGCTGAAACGAGCTACAGAAAGAGATGGACTAACTAGGAATGTGCAGAATGCAAGCAAAATATCAATGCCTTTTACTTATATTATATAAGTTTTTCGTTATTTGCTGGTAGCTCATGTTGGGTTGCATCTCTAGCCTACTCTGACTTGCCTGCAACTAGGCTTTTATATTGTGTCATATTGCCAATCTACAAGTAATAATCTTTTTTTTCCCAATTTTCCAACAGAGGAGGTCACCAAGAAGGCAAGAACACTTACCAGCAGCAAATGTGCTAGATTCAGCACTGTTAGTGTCATAACGCCATCTCCCGTCACTTTGGCTAAGTGCCTACAATAACAATGATAAATATAAACATAAGACAACACTGAATTGGAGAGGAAAATACACACTTGCAAAAAAGTAGATATGGAAAAATCCACTGTCGTATCAAATTGTGATCACCTTAATGGCATGAAATGTACTTTCTGCATCAGACAGAACAACATTATGGCCTTGTTCCTGCAAAATGAAAGGAAAGGAACAACAAAAAATTATCAATTACCACATAATATTCAGTTAAGTACATATAGGAGTAGCCATGAGCCCATGAGTAAGAGTAACAGAGAAGTATCAAAGTAAAGTGCATTAGAGGGAGTGACCTTGATGCTAAGCAAACCTCCCACAGAATAGTAGAATTCCAACAGGGAATTGGTATCCTTAATCACTGCCTTGAGGGTCGCCACAACACCCTGCCAAAATGAACAATACTCAAAACCCCATCAAACATCACAATACAGGTAGCAACATCGAGATCTCTAAAGCCAACACCCACATCGTACACGCCGGCATCAACGCCGCATCTGAGCACGCCACTGATCCGGACTGCGTGGAACAGATCTTTCGCGGTGGAACCGGGGGAAGCCAGGTTGTCCGCGGCAAACTTGCACGCCTTCCCAGACAGACTCTTATAGTTCTCCAACCCGAGTATCTGGAAAGTCCTCACCGCCTCATACGTACTCTCCAAACTGCACAGTCACGCAGATCAAACCACCAGGTAAACACACATAAGCATGAATTTCAATCAGGCAGATCGATCTGCGCCCAGCTGGGATGGCTACTGTGTCCGCGGGGCGGGGTGGCCGAGATCGGGAAGACGTAAGGCGTTGGAGAGTTGGTAGTGTACTTACTCGCCGAAGGATCCGTCGGCCAAGGGGGCGAAGAGCTCCGCGGCAGCGGATCTGTGCGCGTCGGAGACTGGGCGGACGGCGGAGGAGATGTGGGCGAAGGCTGCGGCTAGGAGGAGGAGGAGGAGGGCCGCCGGTGCCGGGCGCCTCCCGGCCATGGCGATGGCAGTTGCCGTGGCCGAGAGAGGAGATGTGTAGGGTTTAGGAGACGGCGCGTGTGGGAGTTGGCCAGATCTGGAGGTAGGGGGGGGGGGGGGGGGGGGGGGGGGGGGGGTGGCTGCTTTGAGATTGGTGGCGGTGGTGGTGCTGGTAGGACTTTCACCAAGGAAACTCTTTGCACCCCAGTAGTTTCCCCAGAATCATGTAGAACTTTTACACGGATTATAGAAAACTAGTATGTTGCTCATGCTAACGCTACGGCGACATCTAGGATAAGTGGGTAACACACATTATACAAGCATTCATCAAACTTGGTAAATCTAAAGCAATCTATTATACTTGATTAATGGTTATTACATATGTCTCAGCCTGTCGCTACAGCTCTGGTAATCCCCAAACTGTTTTAAGATAAGAAGGGCCGCCTCCGCCTGGCCATCCTGCTACTTCCTCCTCCTCCCCTCCCAGGCCCCATCCCGGACCTCAAGCGAGCGCTCCCGAACCTCAAGCTGCCCTACCTGGCGGACAACCGCCTAGATGGCCGCTGTCCCGCCTAGCCTGGGCCTGCTACATCGCGCCACCGTCCTCGTCCTCTCCAGCAACCACCTGACGGGCAGATCCCCGGGTCCCTGCTGCCCCGCCTCACATCGCTACCACCTAGACAACAATTCTACGTACAAGCCAGTCGCTGCATCTGCAAGGGATTAGCAATGAATGAGGTGTAAGTTGGCCCAAAAGTTGAGTACACCTTGCCCTTCTGTTTGTAGAACTTCTAATTCCTCAAGAAGCAATGGGAAACAATGTACCTGACATAATTCATCATCCCACAATAACTTGCGCTTATCATGCAGAACAGTCTTTGAGTGGATCAGGCATTGAAGCTTCATATTGAACATTGGTTTAGCTAAGGATGTATCAAAGTCTACTTGTGCTATGTGATCTTGCATGTCTAAACGATGTCAGAAGTCAAAGATCAATATTTGGTTTAGGTAAAGGATATGTCAAAGTTTGTATGTGTAAAATAAAAATAATCCTATGTTCCAGAAATCCCACACAGAGAATCATAAACCATTTCAAAAACACATCCAAATCCAAGTATCTGGAGGTTGAAGGAGGGGGGCCGACTGAAATATTTCGCCAGATCGGCCTGCCGTCTCGACGTCTGCGCTACGGAGGAGAATTGGCTGCTTTGAGATTGGTGGTGGTTCTGGTAGGGCTTTCACCAAGGAAACTCTTTGCACCCTAGTAGTTTCACCAGAATCTTGTAGAACTTTTACAGGGATTATAGAAAATGATATAAATCATTTAGTCTAAAGAGGCCTTAAATTTTGAAAGGTAGAAAAAAATGTACTTATTACTAGTGTTTTTCAACGAGCCTTTACCCTGTTTGCTTGATCGCTTCTGTGGCTTATAAGCCGGCTAATGCTGTTTTGTTGTGAGAGAAAAACACCATATCATGGCTGATAAGCATGGTTGATACGATCAATCGAACATGGTGCTTGTCTTTGTCTCTTGTCTTTCCTACCTAATATTGAATAGAGAGAGATTTCTTAGAGGGTGTTTGGTTCTTTAGTCGCTCCTAAAATTCATGTCACATCGAATATTTAGATACTAGTAAGGAGCATTGAATATAGATTAATTACAAAACCAATTACATAGATGGAGGCTAATTTGTGAGACAAATTTTTAAGCCTAATTAATCCGTCATTAGCATATGTACTGTAGCACCACGTTATCAAATCATGGACTAATTAGGCTTAAAAGATTCATTTCGTAAATTAGTCGCAAGTTGTGTAATTAGTTTCGTAATTAGTCTATATTTAACACTCCATGCATGTGTCCAAACATTCGATGCGATAGAAATTTTAGGAGGTCCTGCAGAAACCAAACAGCCCTTTAGCCACTAACCATTCCATGTGAATTCGACATATCTAATCTCTCACTTGCATATACAAGTTAGAGCAGTGCATGCAAACACTAGTGTCATACGACCTATAGTAGTGTGTCCAAACATGATGATGGGTCCAATCTCAAAACAAATTAGAATATAGAGCGTTTTCATAGTCCATCAATCTCATCTTATTGTTATGTGTATTACTTTTTTAGCGGTGTTTGTATTGTTGTTAGACTGATACATGACGAACAATTGTCTTCCATAACATCATTTTCTGCTAGACACACATCTTTTTTTGTAATTATATACTTTCATAATGGTTTTATGAAAAACCGAACAAACATGTGATGTGTAGAATATGCACATACACTTTTATATGGTGAACTTTGATCACCACACTTTGGTGTAACACCCTCGGTGTTACACTATACAATCTTTTGCTAAAATACTGCATAGCATTATATTTATGTGTAAATGTATGTAATGTAGGGTGTAAATCAATGTACGTAACTTAAAACGACCAACGGAAATGCTCAACGAAAGGTCGTTCGTGACATATAAAATTATCAAGTACGGATGTTCGCGAATTTTTATTGAACGAAAACACGATAGAATGTATATACGGAACTTTAGTAGAGTTGGAAGTATGAACTTTATAGATGGCGATGAAATACATATGGTCGAGAAAGGAATTCACTGGCTAGCATACATAATAGCTTGGAAATCGAATTTGACGCGAATCCAATCAAGACTTAGTCAATTTTGTAAGTTTGAAAATTGGTTTGACAAGGTCAAGTTTGGCAATTTTTTTAGGAGAATTGGATTAATTAGTGGTATGGTTTCATGGTTGGTTTTGATAGCCTAATATGCCCTCTTAAGAATTGCATAGGTAGTTTGTCAATTAGATCAATATTTTAAGTTTATTCGGACGCTTTAAAAAGAGTGCATGGCACGTTGCCGGTCGGTTTCAGCGACTGGGCGCGGTCACCATGCTTCGGCTCTCGGCGTCGCCGCGCCGGCACGCCCAACTCGCGCACACAGCCGCGCAGGCCCCGCATCGCCGCTGCCGCGCCCAAGCACGTGACTCACGCACGCACGCACTCACGCGCACAGCCACGCTCAGCGGGACGCTGGGGGCCGGTAGGCCTAGCCGCTCTGCTCCGCTGCTGTCATCGTGGGCCAGATGCCCTGGCCGGTCCACTGCTGCCTGCCTCGCTATGTCATCGCGCTGCTGCTAGCCGTGGTCGTGAGTGCTGGGTCACCTGCGTGTGCCCACAATGCTTGCGTCGCGTCCGCCTGCGTCGCTGCGCCGCCGTTCCATCACCGTTCTGCCCCACGCTGTCACCGCCATGCCACAGCATTGCATCGCGTCCGCCTATGCCTCTACGTCGCTGCCGTCTTGATTTAGTGCACCTGGCCTTGCCGAGGCCATCGCTTGTCGTTCACCATTAATGGTGCCACGGATGCGCTGTTGCGCTGCCACCGCCCGCACGCGGGTATGCCCCTTCTCCTGGCTACGTTGGCTCGCAATGATTGCTCGGGTACGGTCGTCATGTCCCGCCATGGCTCGAGCAAGCAGCCAGACCCCATTCCCTTCTTTTTCCCTCCCTCCTCTGCTACCGGGCCAGCCAGGCCACGCCTTCAATCCGGCACGGTGAGGTCGTGTCCATTCAATTCAGCGCGTGTCCGACTCCATCTTCAAGTCTTCTGGCCAACCGACCCCGCACTGTGTCCAATCGTGCTTAGACAAGCTCCAATTTAGAGCCGGTGCCCACCGTCGCGCCATTAAATGCTTAGACGCCGTTGCCATGGGCATTACCCGCCTAGTCCTCCCGAGTCCAATTTGTTGCACCCCCAGCCTCGCCTCGCAGACCTCCACCCCACGCGCATCCCAATTTGCACTGCAACTACCTGCCCAACGCCGCTGACGTAGTCGCACCACCGCAGCCGTTGCCATGCTTGCCGTGCGCACGTGGCCGGACTCACTCAGCCCATCCCCAGTCAAGTCATCACGTCCGGTAGGTTCTGGGTGAGTTGTTAATGCCCATCCTCTAGTCCTTTCATCTCAGTTGTGCCTGAGCTCACGGGAACATGGCCGCCGCCGCCGTGAAGGGAGCTCGGGACCATGTCTCTGTTCATCGCTTCACCGCCCATCGCCTCGCGTTCGCATCTAGGTGAGCATTGGTTCGCTATTGGGGGTAGGAAGGGGCTAGGTTGGCCGGCGTCACCTCCCAGTGCCGTCGCCACAGCGTTGGTGCGTGTGCGGGTGCCCGAGGACCTAGCCGTGGTAAAGACAGTTTGTTTCGAGGGCTAGTTTGCTTAAACGCTGACTGTAGGAATAGTGATGTGGACTGCGGGTTGATTCGGTAGTACCACGGGGACGTTTTCGCAAATGTGCCGAAACGCGCGGGCCTTCCCGTTGTGGGTCGTCGTCGCGCGGTTGGGCCACGCCGGTGGGTCGCGCGCGCGCTGTGCTTGCGTGGGCCGCGTCGCTCGCTCATGGACCGCGCAGATGGATTTTGGTTTTCCTTTTTCTAGGGAATTAGTAAATGTTATTCAATTTAGTTTTGAGCTGATCTTTGAAAAATTATAGTAAATGTTGTAGGTATCCAAAAATAGTGAAACAAAATTTGTTAGGTTCACAAAAATGTTATTTATCTGTTGGTGTAGTTAGTTTACAGTTAGCTATGATAATGATAGATTCATTAATTCATTTAGGAAAACTTAGTATTATTTAGCTTAATATTTGTAGGAATTTTTGTGGTAAATTGGTGATAACTTTAGCCATGAAATTTTTACAGTACGTTCATTAGATTATTATGTGCTCACTGTAATTTTTATAGCCCTAGAGTAGGTTGATAAATAGAGTAGCTAGTACTCCTTGTTTTATCATATATAGAGTAAATTGATATTAAGAATAGGGACGCCTTTAGTTGCTAAGGTAATGCATGCAATGTTTCATACCCGTTAGTGGTAATAATAGGTAATTTAGCATCTTAGTCGATAGAGCTAGCTTAGTAGCTTGATAGATGTATTTTATTTTAAGAGTTGTTGTTGCCGTATTACTAAGTGTTGCATCATCATTTTATGCATGTAGATAATAAGTTGGTAGAGTTCATACTTGTGGGCGAACAGGAGTACGAGGAGATCATTGAAGAGTACGAGGAGGAGATTTTCGTTTAGGAGGGAGCCCTGGAGACATCAGTTGCTGACTTTGTTGATACCCCGCCTGTCTAAGGCAAGCCCCGGTGCATAATCCTTATTTTGAATGATCATGGAATATATATATGATGTGCATTTACATCACATGCATTTTATGGAAACTACATGCATAGATATACCTACCTATGAGTCCTACTAGCATAGGTCATGTTGTTATGCCCAGGATTTAGGTAGCGTGAGTAACCTGCCGTTATTCATAATAGGTGATTATTATTATCACTCATAATAAAAATGGTGAAAGGAAAAATGAAGACCGGGCAGGGATACAGTTTGGGTATTGGTGGGTGTAAGAGGTTGTGTCCTGCGGCTAATGGGACGTAGCCTGGTTACACTGTTTCCCTGTTTGTGTCGATTAATGACCGGCCGTTGCAATGGACTCTAGGTAAGTCACAGACTTATTATCTCGAGCATATATTTGTGTATGGGCACATGAAAGGCTTGTTACTCTCTTGTCATGGGTTCTGGTTCTTTCCAGATCGATTGATTGGAGGCGGGGATGGTGGAGGTCTAAGCACCGCACTAAGTTCGGGACTTAGGAGCGGGGGCTTAGAGTCCAAGTTTGGACGGGGACCTGGACCCCGTGACGGGAGGGTGGGTTAGTCCTGCTTGTGCCTAGGGTACAAGCGGGGGCGTGTGTTTCAGGGTACCCAGCTGGACACATTGATTCATGAATTGCCGGTGATCCGGTACGGCTTATCTACACTCTAGCACCGTAGTAAGAACTAAAAGATGAAAGATGGTGAAATGGAACTATTTGCTCAACTCTGCTTGAAAGTAGAACAAGTGCTTACATAGACTGACTAAGTAATGAAATAATCATGACTGCTAATAATAAACATACATAAGGATGCTGTAACACCCCAGGTGTTTGCCACTAGTTAAGCAATGGGTTTGAGCTCAAACATGGCATATTAAGTAATGATGAAGATGACAAGGTCAAACCTATAGAAACGAGCCCCAACCTAAACTTGGATATTGCACCTTTGCTCGCCTATAGACCCCTTTTCAAGATATATACTTGGGTGGTGTTATTAGAATATCTTTGTGAGTCTCATATCAATACCCATCTATATTGGTCCATGGAAAAGTTTCGTGAAGTTTGGAATAAAAAAGTCACATGAAATGATAAGTTATATCCTTATTGGACTGACTTTGCTAAGTGCTTAAATTGCACTATTAAGTGAATGAGAACATGAGATGTCAACCAAATCTTGCAACCATGCCCAAATGACTCTAGATGAACTCTACAACAAAAGTCATGAAAGGTTCATGTTGAGCAAATGCCAAGAAAACGCTCCAATGGATCAAAAAGGATAATTTAAGCTTCATCGTGATCCTACTTTGGTCAAAGTAGAACAGTAGGTTCTATACCATTTTTGAGGTTGGACCTTAAATGAAAGTTGTAGTACATATCATGTAGAACAAACTTTGTTTTTGGACCAAGAGCTAGATCAACTTGGAAATAAGTCAAACAGAGGCTCGAAGTTGGAACCTGCTGCTGATTTCAACACTTAGAATTATTCTAAGTCAGTTTCGCTAAGCAACGACGTTGGCATTCCACGTTCTCCAAAATTCATTAAGCAACTCAACTTGGTCCAAAGACAAAAGTTGGAGCTTATGTGGTGGAGAAGAGCAGGCAAGAAGATGGCACTTGTCGGACTTCATTTTGCCCATCAATATGGAAAGATTGTTAATTGTTGCCGATACTTTGACAATGTCATATTGGCACTTGATTATTTCCTAATCTGTAGCTCTAATGGCTGTGCACTCTTAATATGAAATGTAGAGTAGGCCGAGATTGACAACTTTGCTTTTGGGCCCAAAGTCTAATTCGGACCCGAGCTAGCCCAAAACGGTGTCCCACCTTGTCCACTTCGCTGCACACCACGTGCTCGACGTTTTGCCTCCGTGGCGACCAGGCGCAAGCACCACGCGCCCACCTCCTCGCCGCGTGTCATGGCCGCCCTGCCGCGCCCCTGCCGCTCCATAGTGGAGGCCGAGCTATCCCAGACGCTCCCCACTCCTCCCTGCTCTCACTCGCTGCCCTCGCTCGCCCTCCTTCGCTCTAGAGCTTGCGAACACCGTGCATGTCCACCATGGCCACCGTGGAAGCTCCGGCCACCGCAGCGTCCTCGCCGCTCCAAGCCCCCATGGCCACAGCCACGTGCACCACCGCCTTTCCCTTGTCGTGCTGCACCTCGCGCGCACGCTCGCCCAAGCCATTGGCCACCGGAGCAACGCCGCCGGTAAGCTGCCGCCTCCCGCCGTCGTCCAGGCCGTCGGCGTGCGTGGCCAGGCCGCGTCGAGCCTCCTCGGAGCAAGCTGCGACCACCTACGGGTGCGCGTGGACCCACCGGTGCTCCCCCGCCCCTCAGCCGCCGACGGCATGGCCTCCTCCGGCCGGAGCAGCGATCCCCGGCGATCCTCTGCTCCAAATTCGCGTCAGGGACCTCGCGCGATAATTCGACGAAAGTCAAGGGCCTAGCTGCAATGTCATAGACTCATGTGAATAGTGCCGTAAGGACTGGTTTGTAATTATTTTGCAGGAACTTTGGAAATTCATAGTAAATCGTAGAAAATTCGTAAAATAGTAAATGAGGACTTTTTGGAATCCTTGTGAAATTGTCTATGCAGTGGATCTATAATATGGCATGTTTTAGTTTAAATTATTTTGCGGTAAAAATAGATTTGTGCAGTAAGGTTGTAATGCTAGTTGAATTTGTTATTTTTCATAACTGTAGATCTAGGGCTCCAAATGAAGTGAAATTTTTGTGGCATGCTACTCATGTGATAGTTGATGTGTGGTAAAAATTTCATGAGTATTGGATGAAGTATGAGTGAGTTATTGGTTTATCTTGCTCTCACATGAATTCTTGCTTTAGCAACTTGTCTTTTTCATAGAGGCTGCTATACATATCAAAATGGAGTGAAATTGGTACAGTAGACTATTGAGAGGATATGTGAGCCACTGTAATTTTTGTAGAAGTTATTGTGCACTTTTGGTATATGTTCATTAAGTCACCTTGTTATCTAAAATAAATTAAGAAATGCATTAAAAGAATTTATTTGGTCATGGACACTAGGTTTTCTGGTGTTCTTTAGTCATGTGTGAAATGTTGGTAAAGTTGGTTTTGCCCAATTATGTATTTGCAACATAAGTTAATAATTATTTTCTTGCCGATGTGGTTTATGGACAGATCTGGGAACTTAGCAAAGTTCTTCATGATAATGTGCTTTGTTGTGAAACTTGTTTATACAAAAGTTGTAGATAATTCATGTATCTAGCTTCTATTAAAATTTGGTGTCATTTGGCCAAGTAGTTTAAGAGTTACAGCTGTTTAAAGTTGGGTTTCAGAAATGGCTGTTTTCTGTCAATTGTGGACCAGTTTTTGTAAATGGATATATTTGACTTAGTTAACTTGAGAATCATGCTAAGATGATTAAAGATGAATTGTAGAAAATTTCATAAGCTTTCCATAATGTCTTCTTGCAAGTCATTTGGATTTGTGTAACTCTAGTTATAGCTAAATCTTGGAGCTGCTGTTTGCATGTCCAGAAATTGGCAGATTCCAATTATAGTGCTTGCTTGTATATTGTTAAGTGTGACATATGCCTTGGATGATGACTGAGTTAGAGCACTTGAGATCTGGGGAAACTTGTGTCATGATTGGTGTTGTCGTCTTCTTTGCCATCTTAGCATGATAGATTGTGTGATGTTTAAGTTAAGCATCGCAAAGTACTTAAGTGTGTTAGTGTAAACTATGCTTGTCTTGCTTGCTATTTTGTGATGTGTCTCATGGTACTATTCTTCATATTTATGCACTTGCATATTGCATCTCATCTAGGTACGCTAGATGAACCATGTGAAGGACGTGATGTTGGAGCCGAACCCAAAGATGGTGTATGGAGGATCTATCCCGAAGATGGAAGGACTAAGCAAGTGTTAGGACCTGTGATGTCACCAGGATGGTGCCAGCTAACTGAACTGACTTGTGTCGGATCCCAGGCAAGCCCCGGAGCATTATAAGTCTCCTAATTATTAAAAGCAATTCTTTCTATATACGGGTTATATATTGTTGCATTAAGTTGTAGGAGTTGATTGAAACCGTTGATGCATTTATTACTATCCTTGCCTACCTTATTACCTTTTTACCCTGTTAGGTCAGGATCGAATAACTGCTTAGCCTTGCTTAGACCGGTCGCGATCGGAGATATCCGGTCACCTACATTATAGATGGTTACTGGAAGAATTTAGCTATGGAAAGAATGATATCCTGGAATTAACCATGTGTGATAGATAATTGGAGACCGGACGGAAAAAGTTGGAGGCAACCAGACATGGTTCTGGGGTGCTGTTAGTTTTCGTCTGTGTCGATTAAGGACCGACCATTGTTGGGCCTCGAGTCATGTTGAACGCATGCCTTATATTTAGCTGGCCGGATAAAGTACCTTCCGACCGCGAAGCTGGGAGATTTTTCGGGCCGAGTAGATTGCCCGCAGTGCACTGTGCCGGAGCAGGTGTGGTAGGACACGGGGGCGAGATGATAAGACCAAAGTGCAGTCGGTCGGCCCTCGGGTACATGTGGTTCCTGGCAAACTCAAGATTCCTAGAAAGTTGACTCGGTGATCAATATCTCACTTTAGCGGGTGAGTGAGGTTTGTGTAAGGAATAAATCACCAGCTAGTTAGGAATTGATTCGAATTGCCATCGCTCCTGGATAGTGAGCACTTGACTCGAGTTACTGCATCGTAGTAATTATTATGGAACAATGATTGTTATCTGGATGGTATGGGATATGCTAAATCTAAATTGGTAACTGGATGTTATTGGTTAATCAAGTGATTGCTATAGTACAGGTGCTTACCTAGATGGATAGGCCATAATAAAGATGATGCAAAGTACTTAAAATGGTTTCTTCATGATAGCTTATGCTTTTCGCAAACAAGTCAGCTAGCCCACTAAAGAAAGCCTTGCATGATCCTTGGTGTCATTTGTTTTGGTTTCCGACGGGTAAGTCTGGCTGAGTACATTCGAGTACTCAGGGTTTATCCCACCTTGTTGCAGGTGATGTTCTCGACCTGTTGATGATGGTGGCTAACCGCCGGTGGGCTCGGTGATTCTATACTTACTTCTCATCTATATGCTTTTGTCGGATGATGTCACTAAGCTAGCAATATATTTGGAACTTATATTAATGTAATCATTTGAAAGCTATGTTGTTTTCACTAAGCGGTTTTGAAACCCAAACTTGTACTATTATTTGTTAACCCCTTTGTAATATTATTTCCACTGCAACCCGATGTATGTGATGTGTATTTGCTTAATCACATGATCTTGGTTGTGATGTTGATTTACCGAGGTCTTTTGGGACACTTGGCGGACTACCGGGTTTATATGAGTGAAAGTATGGGTGTGTCAACGTGTTAGCGGGGACAACCATACTTGATCTTGTATAAATTGGGCGGTTCTGTCACAGCTGGTATCAGAGTGAGATTAAGCATAATACTGTCAGGTACATAGTTTTAAAAGCCAAGTTTTGGTTTTAAAAAGTCTATTTTAACTAAAACTTTAGCTACAGGCAAATTTGTCAAAACTTATTTGTAAAACTATGCTAGCAACATCTTCCTTTATGCCCAGTTAAGGACTATTAGGTGGCTATCTAAGTACTAACTTTAAGGGATGTACTTTATTGCAATTTTTCTTTCGTCGTCCATACGGCGTGCTATTGTATGGATGTCATTCGCTTGAATGGTAATGTATGGATCAATTGCCTCTACGTCCAGGTAAGTGTGAGTTGTGAGAGCATGACCGTCCAACTATCGGTCTAAGGGAGAGTTAGCTGTGGCTACTGGAATATTTACATGTTACACACATGTATATATGAAGGTACTTAATTGCGGGTATATTTATCGGGTAGCTATGGATATCAAAGTATATACATCTGGGGATGTATATATGGAGAGTATCTTAGTTTACTGTTTTCATTGTGCGCTTATTTATCTCTTGTGGGGATGGGCTGCAATGAATTTGCCTGCAGGTACGCTAACCACGAATGCGTAGATTGAATGTAGCTGACGACTAGCTATATATCGAGAGAGTACGTGTTATGCCATCGACATAGAACGTGATTGCCACCTTAGGCTGGCAATTTCGTGAGGACAAATAGGACGAGCATACATCATGATTGTGCTTGTGCATAAATATGCTTCCCTTCCTTTGTTCTGAGTACTAAGTAACTTGTGATCGATGTATTGCACTATCTTCCTTGTGTGGAGTTAAACAAGAATGCCTTGTTCCATGTTGCTTGAATAGGAAGTGCTTGAGAAAAGTGTGTGCTTAGCCTTGCTAGAAATAATTGTGGTTACATGCTTAACCTATAATGTCCTCTAGTTTAGCCAAGTGGTGGGTATGTATGCTTGTTATCTAATTAGTGCCATAGTTATCACCCCTTTTGTCCTCGGTAAGCATACGAGTGTTGAAGAGCGCTATCCTAGAACCACGTCCAAGTTTTGGTAATCACTTGGTGGACACAAGACGTATATGGAAATTTGGCAAGAAGTCCCCTGCTCAGTTGTCTTTGGCAATTAAGCTATGCTCTCTTGCGTTGTGTTTTAATCTTCAGATCCCCTGCTTGTTGACTCCTAACCTTGTGACTACCTTTGTTTGCTATCCCTCCTTCGCATAGTGCTTGCTCCTATGCAACCCAATTTATGCCATGTGAGATTTCTTGTGGATTGTATGTTCAGTAATGGTGCCACGATTAGCGATCTATGGTGCCGCGACGAAACCGAGAGCCCCTATGGGTGCACACACAAGGCTGTGCTGCTCGGCACGCGCTGGTATCAAGGTTTCTAGTCATGATCCATTACAGAACTACACCGACATGTTATTTTCACGTGAGCTCTTCCTTGGTTATCTCTCCTTATCATGTCAAGCGATCTATATGTCGAACTAGATGCAATAGGACTCCCTTGTGAAGTCGTCCAACGGTTAACCTTTGAAGAATAGGTCACTAACAGGAACATAAACAGACTGCAAGAGGGTAGACAAGTAACTCTACTCGACGTGACTGTCCCTGTAATGACGTCGATCATCTAGTGAGCAACTTATGTCATTTTCATTGGATCAGAAAGGTGCACCACACTTAAGGTTGAACAAGTTATCAGTCGAAAGGTAAATGGACTAGGATATTATGTGCTGTGATAGGTCACCTGATATATATGAGTTCCTATCCAAGTTCTCAATCTTTAGGTGCATAAGGATCACGTAGACGAGCCGACCTTCTTTGGTGTGACCCCTTTCTGCTGACTTCAATGGCGACCATCTGTAGGCTTCGACTACAAATTTTTATTGTCAAGAGTAAAGATTTGGAACCTTTTTAGTGTTGAGGGACAACTGATTTGTTACTAGTAGGAAAGTTAGTCTTCAGTTAGGTAACGACTAATTGGTAACTATGAAGGCCAGATATCACAGAACAATGTTGATCAAGGAAATAGCAAACCTGGCCCCATAATGCAAGTGCTACTTCTTCTCCAAATGTGCTATCAAGTCAATTCCATCTTGGACAATCACGTATATAGTACAAGACGTTGTGTCGGCTAGGTAGGAGCTAGCGAAAGCATGTCCCTAGCTTTAGTCAGCATCTTTATGCCCCAAGGTGCCACTAACATATGTGTCCGGACTCTATTGGATGAAGTGCCGAAGGATATATAGGAATGGTTCCTTGTCAATGTAGAAATGCCCTACCTGTGGAATAATGTTTTGTGCCATGCGAAAACAGCCCATAAGTCCAATGCTTGTGCATAGTCAAGTTGGTGTCTAGAACGATGGTTGAAGTGTTACTAGAGAAGCATGTAAGGAAAACTCTAGCCTCCATCCTCAGCTAGAGAAAGACTGCTGCTGCTATGAGAAAGGTTAGAGAGTGCCAAACACACACCTCAACGTGTGGAGCAAAGAAAAGGGAGGACACGAAATCTGTCTAGATTTTGTGGCACTAAACCGGTTATCTTCAAGCCGGCGGTTAGTGACTCAAACAGAGCTGGATTGACCCCAAACTTGGTGATCTCATTCCTTGCTTAGGGCCCTTCAATGTCTTAAGTTGGTTTGAGTATTGGTCGAGTAAAACGTCGGATTTGAGAGATATCTTGTCAGGCTCGGTTTGCTGCCATTTCAGAACAGAGCAATTTTGGTAGATGAAATTGTTTGGATGGTCAACGGTGTCCGGTTGAGTTGATTTTTGGTGAGTAGTTAGAAGACCCATGGATCTACCCGCCCACCAAATTTTGTGCATATTGGAGCAGTAGTTTGTGAGATATGAATAGAAAACAAAAGGGTATATAATCTGCAATTTCGCGGTGACTGCGATCATCACTTGCATTAGACGGTGGTGTTTGTAATTCATGCCAAGGAATTACAACTTGTAGGTATATTGCTGATTAGACAACCCTCCATACCCTTGAGAAGACTAATTGCACCCCTATGTGCCTTGCTTTTGCCCTCTTAGATCAGCAATGCGTAAGCAGTCAAAGTGTTCTAGAAGTCAAAATTGTGCCCTTGCAATTCGAAAGCAATTGAAAAGGTGTCAGACCGCAGATTTTCAGATTATGGTTTTTAAGATATTGATTGGCCTAAGAATGGAAGCCTTGGGGTCAAATATAGTTCAAGAAAGCTGGTTTTGCTACGATGCAAGTCAACCCAACTTGCTGTGCAACTGCACCACGAAGGCAAATTGTACTCAACCTGCTTGGTAGTGAACTAGTCCCTAGTTTTGTGAATTACTTGCAACTTGTGTTGTCCTCCAAGCCTCGCTAACATCCTTCTGCGTCAATGGTTCTGCAATGCTGACATGCCTTTGGTACCTTATACGTGTTTTTACCCAAGAGGTTGCATCAGATTCAACCCAGATCACTGTTGCAACTTGGATACGAAGGCTCCCTAAGGAATGATCATCGAGAACGTTGAGCCGATAGAGTCAGCTACTATGTTTACCACTCACTCAGCAGACTCAGACCATACAATATTGTTATCAAAGAAAGAGCACTGCGCACATGGAACATCATGTAGCCTTCCATCAGTTGATATTTGAGTGATTGCACCGCTACAACCAGTTTGGATATTGGTTAACTAGCTTTTCATACCCTCAAAGGACGTTTACCCGTTATGATCACATCCTTTACGAGAAGTTGTGCTCAAGCCACTTTAATAGAGAACTGCTTTTCAAACCTTGGGAGCAAATATAGCACCGTTGCAAGGAATATCCATCAACCGACTACGGTCTAGTGCAAAGCCCATATGGTCTGTGCTATATCCACTTGGGAAGTAGATGCTGCAAGTATTTAGTCTACGTTTGTATCGCTCTTCGTACATCGAGGACGAAGTATGTAGGACATTGCTATCTTGGATTCCTCCCAAAGTAACAATACTTCATGAAGGCCGAAGAAGGAAATTCTTCAGACAACAGCTTACGACGAAGAGCAAGTATCAGAAAGTGTCATGACCAAATTAGCCTCTCTGATGCTCCGAAGTTAAGTAGCCTAATGCTATCACTGATGTTGGAAACTGGATGACATGTTTCTCTTCCCTTAAAAGACTTTCGCATCGAATCTTAGGACACGATTCCTTTAAGGGGGAAGGGCTGTAATACCCCAGGTGTTTGCCACCAGTTAAGCAATGGGTTTGAGCTCAAACATGGCATATTAAGTAATGATGAAGATGTCAAGGTCAAACCTATAGAAACGAGCCCCAACCTAAACTTGGATATTGCACCTTTGCTCGCCTATAGACCCCTTTTCAAGATATATGCTTGGGTGGTGTTATTGGAATATCTTTGTGAGTCTCACATCAATACCCATCTATATTGGTCCATGGAAAAGTTTCGTGAAGTTTGGAATCAAAAAGTCACATGAAATAATAAGTTATATCCTTATTGGACTGACTTTGCTAAGTGCTTAAATTGCACTATTAAGTGAATGAGAACATGAGATGTCAACCAAATCTTGCAACCATGCCCAAATGACTCTAGATGAACTCTACAACAAAAGTCATGAAAGGTTCATGTTGAGCAAATGCCAAGAAAACGCTCCAATGGATCAAAAAGGATAATTTAAGCTTCATCGTGATCCTACTTTGGTCAAAGTAGAACAGTAGGTTCTATACCATTTTTGAGGTTGGACCTTAAATGAAAGTTGTAGTACATATCATGTAGAACAAACTTTGTTTTTGGACCAAGAGCTAGATCAACTTGGAAATAAGTCAAACAGAGGCTCAAAGTTGGAACCTGCTGCTGATTTCAACACTTAGAATTATTCTAAGTCAGTTTCGCTAAGCAACGACGTTGGCATTCCACGTTCTCCAAAATTCATTAAGCAACTCAACTTGGTCCAAAGACAAAAGTTGGAGCTTATGTGGTGGAGAAGAGCAGGCAAGAAGATGGCACTTGTCGGACTTCATTTTGCCCATCAATATGGAAAGATTGTTAATTGTTGCCGATACTTTGACAATGTCATATTGGCACTTGATTATTTCCTAATCTGTAGCTCTAATGGCTGTGCACTCTTAATATGAAATGTAGAGTAGGCCGAGATTGACAACTTTGCTTTTGGGCCCAAAGTCTAATTCGGACCCGAGCTAGCCCAAAACGGCCTCCCACCTTGTCCACTTCGCTGCACGCCACGTGCTCGACGTTTTGCCTCCGTGGCGACCAGGCGCAAGCACCACGCGCCCACCTCCTCGCCGCGTGTCATGGCCGCCCTGCCGCGCCCCTACTGCTTCATAGTGGAGGTCAAGCTATCCTAGACGCTCCCCACTCCTCCCTGCTCTCACTCACTGCCCTCGCTCGCCCTCCTTCGCTCTAGAGCTTGCGAACGCCGTGCATGTCCACCATGGCCGCCATGGAAGCTCCGGCCGCCGCAGCGTCCTCGCCGCTCCAAGCCCCCATGGCCACAGCCACGTGCACCACCGCCTTTGCCTCGTCATGCTGCACCTCGCGCGCACGCTCGCCCAAGCCATCGGCCACCGGAGCACCGCCGCCGGTAAGCTGCCGCCTCCCGCCGTCGTCCAGGCCATCGGCGTGCGTGGCCAGGCCGCGTCGGGCCTCCTCGGAGCAAGCTGCGGCCACCTACGGGTGCGCGTGGACCCACCGGTGCTCCCCCGCCCCTCAGCCGCCGACGGCATGGCCTCCTCCGGCCGGAGCAGCGATCCCCGGCGATCCTCTGCTCCAAATTCGCGTCAGGGACCTTGCGCGATAATTCAACGAAAGTCAAGGGCCTAGCTGCAATGTCATAGACTCATGTGAATAGTGCCGTAAGGACTGGTTTGTAATTATTTTGTAGGAACTTTGGAAATTCATAGTAAATCGTAGAAAATTCGTAAAATAGTAAATGAGGACTTTTTGGAATCCTTGTGAAATTGTCTATGCAGTGGATCTATAATATGGCATGTTTTAGTTTAAATATTTTGCGGTAAAAATAGATTTGTGCAGTAAGGTTGTAATGCTAGTTGAATTTGTTATTTTTCATAACTGTAGATCTAGGGCTCCAAATGAAGTGAAATTTTTGTGGCATGCTACTCATGTGATAGTTGATGTGTGGTAAAAATTTTATGAGTATTGAATGAAGTATGAGTGAGTTATTGGTTTATCTTGCTCTCACATGAATTCTTGCTTTAGCAACTTGTCTTTTTCATAGAGGTTGCTATACATATCAAAATGGAGTGAAATTGGTACAGTAGACTATTGAGAGGATATGTGAGCCACTGTAATTTTTGTAGAAGTTATTGTGCACTTTTGGTATATGTTCATTAAGTCACCTTGTTATCTAAAATAAATTAAGAAATGCATTAAAAGAATTTATTTGGTCATGGACACTAGGTTTTCTGGTGTTCTTTAGTCATGTGTGAAATGTTGGTAAAGTTGGTTTTGCCCAATTATGTATTTGCAACATAAGTTAATAATTATTTTCTTGCCGATGTGGTTTATGGACAGATCTGGGAACTTAGCAAAGTTCTTCATGATAATGTGCTTTGTTGTGAAACTTGTTTATACAAAAGTTGTAGATAATTCATGTATCTAGCTTCTATTAAAATTTGGTGTCATTTGTCCAAGTAGTTTAAGAGTTACAGCTGTTTAAAGTTGGGTTTCAGAAATGGCTGTTTTCTGTCAATTGTGGACCAGTTTTTGTAAATGGATATATTTGACTTAGTTAACTTGAGAATCATGCTAAGATCATTAAAGATGAATTGTAGAAAATTTCATAAGCTTTCCATAATGTCTTCTTGCAAGTCATTTGATTTTTGTGTAACTCCAGTTATAGCTAAATCTTGGAGCTGCTGTTTGCATGTCCAGAAATTGGCAGATTCCAATTATAGTGCTTGCTTGTATATTGTTAAGTGTGACGTATGCCTTGAATGATGACTGAGTTAGAGCACTTGAGATCTGGGGAAACTTGTGTCATAATTGGTGTTGTCGTCTTCTTTGCCATCTTAGCATGATAGATTGTGTGATGTTTAAGTTAAGCATCGCAAAGTATTTAAGTGTGTTAGTGTAAACTATGCTTGTCTGGCTTGCTATTTTGTGATGTGTCTCATGGTACTATTCTTCATATTTATTCACTTGCATATTGCATCTCATCTAGGTACGCTAGATGAACCATGTGAAGGACGTGATATTGGAGCCGAACCCAAAGACGGTGTATGCAGGATCTATCCCGAAGATGGAAGGACTAAGCAAGTGTTAGGACCTGTGATGTCACCAGGATGGTGCCAGCTAACTGAACTGACTTGTGTCGGATCCCAGGCAAGCCCCGGAGCATTATAAGTCTCCTAATTATTAAAAGCAATTCTTTCTATATACAGGTTATATATTGTTGCATTAAGTTGTAGGAGTTGATTGAAACCGTTGATGCATTTATTACTATCCTTGCCTACCTTATTACCTTTTTACCCTGTTAGGTCAGGATCGAATAACTGCTTAGCCTTGCTTAGACCGGTAGCGATCGGAGATATCCGGTCACCTACATTATAGGTGGTTACTGGAAGAATTTAGCTATGGAAAGAATGATATCCTGGAATTAACCATGTGTGATGGATAATTGGAGACCGGACGGAAAAAGTTGGAGGCAACCAGACATGGTTCTGGGGTGCTGTTAGTTTCCATCTGTGTCGATTAAGGACCGACTGTTGTTGGGCCTCGAGTCATGTTGAACGCATGCCTTACATTTAGCTGGCCGGATAAAGTACCTTCCGACCGCGAAGCTGGGAGATTTTTCGGGCCAAGTAGATTGCCCGCAGCGCACTGTGCCGGAGCAGGTGTGGTAGGACACGGGGGCGAGATGATAAGACCAAAGTGCAGTCGGTCGGCCCCCGGGTAAATGTGGTTCCTAGCAAACTCGAGATTCCTGGAAAGTTGACTCGGTGATCTGGATGGTATGGGATATGCTAAATCTAAATTGGTAACTGGATGTTATTGGTTAATCAAGTGATTACTATAGTACAAGTGCTTACCTAGATGGATAGGCCATAATAAAGATGATGCAAAGTACTTAAAATGGTTTCTTCATGATAGCTTATGCTTTTCGCAAACAAGTCAGCTAGCCCACTAAAGAAAGCCTTACATGATCCTTGGTGTCATTTGTTTTGGTTTCCGACGGGTAAGTCTGGCTGAGTACATTCGAGTACTCAGGGTTTATCCCACCTTGTTGCAGGTGATGTTCTCGACCTGTTGATGATGGTGGCTAACCGCCGGTGGGCTCGGTGATTCTATACTTACTTCTCATCTATATGCTTTTGTCGGATGATGTCACTAAGCTAGCAATATATTTGGAACTTATATTAATGTAATCATTTGAAAGCTATGTTGTTTTCACTAAGCGGTTTTGAAACCCAAACTTGTACTATTATTTGTTAACCCCTTTGTAATATTATTTCCGCTGCAACCCGATGTATGTGATGTGTATTTGCTTAATCACGCGATCTTGGTTGTGATGTTGATTTACCGAGGTCTTTCGGGACACTTGGCGGACTACCGGGTTTATATGAGTGAAAGTATGGGTGTGTCAACGTGTTAGCGGGGACAACCATACTTGATCTTGTATAAATTGGGCGGTTCTGTCACAGATGCACTATTAGTATTGCTTTCTGCAAAAAGAAAACCCAGTCAACCATAAAGCTTATCATATTCCTTAGAGTCGGGAAATTATTTCCACTAGTCAGATAAGTCTTGCGAGTACATTATGTACTTAGGGTTTATTTACCCCTGTTGCAGGTACTGCTTGAGGAGTAGCCATTGTGTGAAAGATTCTTTTGGTGGGCACAGATGGATCTTCGTATATTATCGATAGATGTTTCTTTTCATTCCACTGTTAAATTTCTGCACTCTGAATTTGATACTGTAATAATATATTTCAAAGAACTTTGGATGTATGAAATAGACTAAGTCATGTAAACTCGTTCTCATTACTGGATCCTGAGAGAAAAATGTGGATTATTCGGGCTCTCTCTTTGGGTGTGCTCGATGGAATCCGTCCGATGTAGCTCGCTCTCGGGGTGCTTAGTGTCTAGTAGAAGAAAAATGCCTCTGTAATTGCGTTATTTCGGACGGTTCTGCCACACTTGGTTAACACCTCATCCACGACTTACTTGGCACAAGTTTAGCTCCGAGATATGTGTAAGATTTATTGTTGGATATAATTTAAAAAATACTTAAATATATGTGTTAAATTGAAAGAAATAACAAAACCAGCGAGGTAAGTATCTTTATTCAATATGACAATGTCATTGGCTTAGAAAAGAAAAACAAATGCATAAATAGGCAACCCAGAAAATTTTTATAGTCAAAGTTGTGGCAAACATTTAGATTTTTAAGTTGTTTCATGGTTAGACGAAAATCTCATAGCTCGTTAGCTCACTTGAAAGGACCGAGGATACCGCCTAGAGAGGGGTGAATAGGCGTTTCTAAAAATTCAACCCTTTAAAATAAGGAAACGATTAGAATAGAATTTTTTGATGACTTGGAAATTCTAAGTCAGAGAAATAAACCCCTCACGAGACAACCACAGAGATTATGAACTATACTAAGAAAAACTATGAGCCAAAAATTTGCAACACAAGTGATTAGACCAAGTAATAAATAAACTGGCTACCGGCCCCCAATACCAGACGCGTCCAGTATACACGGGTTGTGCAGACCAGCTCCCAACTTTCTCCTTTCACACCAAGTTGCTGGCATTTAGTGGTAACCTGTTGACAAGCTCAAGCAACACACAAAGATCACAAATACCAAATATAAAGAGAGATCGAGACACAATATTTCTTTTACCAAAGTTTGAACTCCGTCGAGTCCTACTCTCCATTGAGGGGGCTGCAAGAGACCCAGCGAAGGTCAGCTCTAGAGGACCACAAAGGCCACTCTAGCCGGAGTATTTTTCAACTACTTTTTCTCCTTTCACTAGTTGATTCCTTCCCTTACGACAGTGGAATCGAACCGTTACAAACTTCCCAAGGCATACCACAAGCACTTGGGTGCTCTCCGGTGACGCCTAGCTATCTAGGGCCGAAGAGTCTAAGAGTAACAAATGTAAATCATGAGATCGACAAATATGCACAAGTGCTCAAGGGTGGCTTGCTCTCAATTTGAATCTCACTCAACCCACAAGATGGATTTTGCAAGTTTGGATAAATCACTCACTAAGAGAGGGTTGGAGAGTGTTCTCAAGGCTAAAAAACATGTATAGAAGTCAGCAGAATCAGCAGCCACCAAAGGTGGAGGCTAAGGGGTATTTATAGCCCCTTTGAAAGACTAGCCGTTAACTAGACGTTGGGGAATACCGGACAGACATTGCCTGCACACTACCAACGGTCACTAAAACAGTGGCGAGTGTGAGGTGTCAGAACTCTCGACGATTGTCGGAACTTCCGACTCTCGAAACTCCTAACGTTTGTCGAAACTCCCGATGAACCAAAGCGAGAACACCAAGAAGATTGTTGTGGCTTACCAGACTCAGCAAAAACAAGTTAGCCCTTTCGGCTCTCAAAACACTCAAACTTCACATAGGTTGGCTTGAGCACTTATGAATAGTATCTATCAACATGATGCATCCCTCTTAATAGTACGACATACCTATTAACTCAAGATCAAATGAAAACAGAATTTGAACCGCTTGAGTTGATTTCCTTCAAACCGAATGCCATAGCTTTTGATCTTCATCAAGTGAGGGTGTCAATCATATCAATCTTGATTTTTTCCTTGGGCATAGCCATCTTGAGCATGTGACTTTATTCTAAACAACAAATGTGAGTTGACTTCAATTGTATCAAGTCACTTCAACAATTCATCCAAGATTGGATCTTCCACTTCAATATGAACATCATGGTTTGATTAGTACTTCGACTAAATATAAGTACTTTCTTCTTCACCCTAGCTAGGTTCCTCGGTCGCTAAACTATTGCTTGCCCTTCACCCTTATTTAGTACCTCGAAGCATTTCCTTGTTATCTTCACTATCTCAACCCATCAAATCACACATTGTGTTGAATCATCCATCCAGTTCAATTGTTTAATTGTCTTTCAATGTAGCAAGCTTTAGAATGTGAGACCATTCCATATGCAATCCTTTATGTCTCATTAACCAACTCTCAACGTGCTTGCTTTCTCAAGAATCATAGATATCCCATGGTGAATAAGCCTTACATGGATTACGTTTGCATTGTTGCCTTGCGTTTGAACTAGATTGTTTATACAACAACACATCATTTTGGCTTTCATTAAATACATGTAGGATAACCAATTTCCTGTCTAACACTTAGCAAACGAGTTAGACCTTTAATCACGTTGTCATTCAATTATCCAAAACCCACTAAAGGGCTTGATGCACTTTCACCACTCAACTCGTTTGTCTAACTTGTCTCAGTACATTGTCTTTTTTTTTAATAAGCCAAGCTAGAGTTTCAGCTAGTTACCTACAAAAAGCTCACGAGCTGAGCGAGTGTTGATGGCCACTATTGTAACATTTTGACCATCAACATTTGATTATGGAGAGACAAGGCTAAATTATATGTACAATTTTATTTCAACTAATGAAGCGTCACCTTGTTTTTGTTAATGTTTATATGCAGGATCATTATCACAAAAAACTAGGTAAAATTGTCCCACAAGGGGGTCGTTGGCCCTACTTAAAAGTGCATCTAGGCCTTCTAGTTAGTTTTGGTGGTTGAATGACAAAAATAGAGAATTGATGAGTTTTGTATATGTTTCATTGTAAATGATCATATCAAACTCATGTCATATTTCAAGCGAATAAAAGCCAAGTAAATTGATAAAACAAAATGAGACAAAAGAAATGGATATGGTTTAGTCTTAGTTATGGATTGTTTCTATGAATGAGAAGAGACCGCTAGTTGATTGTTAGTTGAAGTAATAAAATCAATAGTGCACAAGTGAAGAAATAGCAAACAATGCTAGATAAAAGAAGGCATGGGTCGATGCATCTTATTTGATCTTACATTTGAGACTTGTTTATATTACAGGATATCAAAACTAGAATGGCATTATTGATCAAAATGAAAAGTACAAGTGAAAGAGAGAGAAAAAGACATGATTAGTTGCATATGAGTTGATCTCAACTATATGGCTTGCCAATTAGATCAAGAATATTGATAATGAATTTCATACTGATAAAAAAAGAAGATGTTTTTTTAAACAAAGGCGTATTGCTGATACATGCAAGGTTTGACTTGAGGAATGCTAAATAAGGCAAAGGTAGAAAGGAAATAGTTTGAACTAAGCGAGAATGAAGGACAAAAGATGGCTTGGCACCCGAGGTGTCATGGCTAGGCCAAATAAGCAAGTACTTGTGTTGATCCTAATCAAGCCATGAGAAGTTATACAACATCAAGTATCAAATCACTATTGGACCAAAAGTTATAGTGTCTTGAAGCTATGTATTGAACTCTTATGCGGTAGAGTTAGTTCAAATCATAAGTTCAGGGATGATTTGCTCAAGGATTGAGATAAAGTTCATTGCAACCCTTGTGAAGACATATTGTGAAGAAATGGTATACGAAGAGTTGTGCAAACTCAAGAGGTTGGAATAGATTCTATCTCTGGTCTTGAGTATATGAATGTTATACTATTATAAGAATGCAACATTGAGTGCATTGACACATCTCAGTGCTCAATTTAACCAAACCTAAGTGCTAACTTATGAGAAACACTTGCACATAGTGGTATTGAAGCTTATTTTTAGTTGTGATGGATAATCCTCTAACGAGCTTTCGATAGAGTATAGGATTATCAAAATTGAAGTTTGAAGTGAAAAGTTATGGAGCGAGATTTTGAAAACGGTTGAAGAAATCTAACAAACGTGCTTTTGATTTTTTTATCCACTTGAAAAAATCATTAATTTAGGTTTATCAATTGTCTTTTGGAACTTTTTTTTTACAACAATCTTTTTAAACTATTGGAGATGCTCTAACGCTCCGGTGAGTAGCTAGGCAAAAAAGGCTTTGGGCTTGTTTAGTTTGTAAATTTTTTGGCGAAATGGTACTGTAGCACTTTCGTTATTATTTGACAATTAGTGTCCAATCATAGTCTAATTAGGCTTAAAAGATTCGTCTTGTGAATTTCGTCTAAACTGTATAATTAGTTTTATTTTTTATTTATATTTAATGCTTCATGTATACGTTTAAAGATTCGATGTGATGAAAAATTTTAAAATTTTTTGTAAAATGAAGTGGAACTGTACCTTTGTGACCTTGGCCGTTACAAACAGGAGCTCCGCGCCGCGCGGTCAATTCTCAGCTGGCCCGTCACCTTTGCCGACTAGTGTGAAGGTGGCCGGGCCTCTTTCCTTGTAAGCAGGCTACGACTCGCCCTGTTTAGTTTTAGGAATTTGGATTTTGAGCTATCGTAGCATGTTCGTTTTTATTTAGTAAATAGTGTTCAAACATGGATTAATTAGGCTCAAAACGTTCGTCTCGTAATTTCCTACCAAATTGTGTAATTAGTTTTTCTTTTTATCTATATTTAATGCTCCATGCATAAACCGTAAACATTCAACGTGATAAGTACTGTAGCAACTTTTTTGAAAATTGAGGCGTAACTAAACAAGGCCGAAGCTCAGCATCCTCCAAGGCCCGAGCCACGTGGGTCACGCGAACCGACCCTCTCCGTTCCGGCACGCCACCAAGACACACGCAACAAAAAGCAGACCACCGCGTCTCCGCCCGCCGCCACCAGCAGATCCATCCCCTCCCTGGCCTTTACCCTCGAGCACGGCGGCGCCCTCGCCCTGCTCTCTCTTCCGGCCAAGCTCCTCCTACCCGGCGCCATGAACCCCTCCGACCTCCGCTTCGCCGACCCCTCATCCTACCACGACAGGCGCAGGTACGCCAACCCTAATTCTAGCTCTTCGGATCTGATTTGAATTCGAACTTGACTCGATCGATTTGATTTCCCGTGCAGCGACCTGGCCGTGGCTCCTACGTTCGCTCCGCCGGCTCCCGTGGCTGCGGTGAACCCGAACCCTTACGCCACCGCCTACCCGCCCGTGCCCGTGCCCGCGGCCCCCGCGGGCGGCGACTACCAGCGCTACGGGCAGGGCGGCAGAGGCCGTGGTGGAGGCGGCAGAGGAGGTGGAGGCGGCTATGGAGGTGGCGGTGGGTATGGAGGTGGCGGTGGTGGGTATGGAGGTGGCGGCAGAGGAGGAGGTCGCGGGAGGGACGTGCTTGACTCGCTCGCCCTCCCTAAGCCGGACTTCCGGAGCCTGATACCGTTCGAGAAGAACTTCTACGTGGAGTGTCCCTCCGTCCAGGCTATGTCGGAGGCGGATGTGGTGCAGTACCGCCGCCTCCGGGATAATCACCGTAGAGGGCCGGGATGTGCCCAAGCCGGTCCGATACTTCCAGGAAGCCAACTTCCCAGGTTTACTCTAGTTCCAGTGTTTCCTGTCCGTGTGTCCGTTGATTAGTAACGCAATACTAACCTTATACTACTGTTTCACGATTCCTTTGACAGATTACTGCATGCAAGCCATTGCCAAATCTGGATTTGTGGAGCCAACTCCTATTCAATCTCAAGGTTGGCCTATGGCTTTGAAGGGTAGGGACCTGATTGGTATCGCTCAAACAGGCTCAGGGAAAACATTATCTTATCTGCTACCTGGGTCGGTTCATGTTGGTGCCCAGCCTCGGCTAGGTTTGTTTCCTATAAACTTGCTATGAGCTTTCTGTATGTGTTTTCTGACTGTCTCCATTCCCCTTCTCATAATTCGTGATTGTAATGCATGTAGAACAAGGCGATGGCCCAATTGTATTAATCCTCGCCCCCACAAGAGAACTGGCTGTTCAAATACAGGAAGAATCTACAAAATTTGGATCATATTCAAGAACTAGAAGCACATGTGTCTATGGTGGTGCACCTAAGGGTCCACAAATACGTGACCTTAGAAGAGGTACCTGCACACTTCTGTCCAGTTCAATTCTTTTTAGATGAATGCCTTTTTAAACTCAATGCATTCTATCATCTGCACTTTTAGGAGTTGAAATTGTCATTGCAACTCCTGGTCGGTTGATTGATATGCTGGAAGCCGGCCACACAAACCTACGTAGAGTGACATACCTTGTGCTGGACGAGGCAGACCGGATGCTAGATATGGGATTTGAGCCCCAAATTCGAAAAATAGTTGCACAGGTACAGTTTGGTTTAGAAATGCAGAATACTTATTAATATCTATCGTCTTGCCTGGCTCTAATGCTTGTCCAACACTTCTGCTATCCATAGATCCGCCCAGATAGGCAAACCTTGTACTGGAGTGCCACTTGGCCTAAAGAAGTTGAAGCCTTAGCAAGACAGTTTCTGCAAAATCCTTACAAGGTGCATGATTGGTGCTGTTATTGTTATTTTCTGGTTCTTTGACAGTGTTGTATTGAATTGATTTTGACAGCCCTTTTCTTAACTGTTGGCATTATATTGTAATGCAGGTAATAATAGGATCACCTGAACTTAAAGCTAATCATTCCATACAGCAAATTGTTGAAGTTATTTCAGATCATGAGAAGTATCCAAGGTATGTATGGTTGACACTCTTGTGACTAAAAACTCTTATGTTCACCTCACTATACTACTATTGATTACAAATGGACATGGTGTGAGTTGATTTTCACCTCTTTCCCACAGACTCAGTAAGCTCTTGTCTGATCTAATGGATGGGAGCCGTATCTTGATATTCTTCCAAACAAAAAAGGACTGCGATAAGATCACACGGCAACTTAGAATGGATGGGTGGCCAGCATTATCTATACATGGTGATAAAGCTCAAGCTGAACGGGACTATGTTCTTGCAGGGTTTAAGAGCGGCAAGAGTCCCATAATGGCTGCCACAGATGTGGCAGCACGTGGTCTTGGTATGATGATTTATTTGAATATTAGGATTAGGTAGTAGTTCCAAGTGCTCAAGGATGATAAGTCGGAGGGCTGTTCAGCTGCGTTTGGTTGAGTGAACTGAACTTGTGGATTGGTGGTGTATACCAAGGTGCCATCATGTCAAAGGTAGATCATTTTTCCCTGTGGTTTGCCTCATTTGAGCGGGAGCATTGGCAGTGTTACCAGGCACTTCAACTTTGAGCTATCATGGTAACGTTCACTTTCCTAGTTAGCCCTTTTAGGGAGCCCTACGTTTGGATAAAATGGATATCCTGAAAAGGTAGCAGCCAAATGAATATGCATTTGGTACTTTATATCTGATTTCTTAACTTGATTTGAATTCCTTAATCCATGCATATCTGACCATTTAGGAACATTTAGGTATTGTGTTGATGCCCTCTTCATTGTTTCTTTGCCCTTGCAATTGAATTCGTTCCAATCCAATAGTCTGCTTTTCTTGCAAGTATTTTTTGGCTTACCTCTCTACATTTCTTTATAAATACACATTTAATTCGTTTAGAATTGATGAGAGCAATGCTTTTTTTCTTTGCAGATGTATTGCAAAATTTTAGGCATAAAAACCTGTGTATAAAAATGGCAATACTAATTTCAAATATTTTTTTTGCACAATGCACATCCTTCACAAGTAGCACGTATGTACGGATCTCCTTTACTTTCCCCTAGCTTTACATGAACCTTTAGAAGCTCGTTCTACTTTCTCAATCAAGTGCCTCATCATTGGTATCACTGCCAAGTGCGAACTGGGCAAAAGATGGTTGTAATCAGCGTTCTTTTCAGTGGATTCACGATAGTGACCTCTGATGCAGCACCTTAATCATTACAGCCTATGTTGGACTGGCATGTTTTACAGAATTTTGGTTGGGTTATGGATATTGGATGCTGTTACATTATTGGATATAAGTGGTTACCCAGGTATGCCAGTTGCAGTCTTCAACATTTTCTGATAAAGGCTGAGAGGTTAATCACCATCAATTCCACATCCAGCAGTGATTGATGCCCGGTTCAGTTTTTCAGCTCCTTCGACTTGTGTTTTAGAATTCGAAAGTCAGCACTGTGGATTTTTTTGGTGCTTGTCTGAACCATATACTGCCTTCTATGGAGATCGACAATGTTGATGTTCCAGTGTGGTCCAGCATGGTATTCAGGACAACACATCAACTTTGATTAAGTACTAATGATATTTGTTGATTTTGCAGATGTGAAGGACATAAAGTGTGTGATAAATTATGATTTTCCAACAACTCTTGAAGATTATATTCACAGGATAGGTCGAACTGGCCGTGCTGGTGCTAGCGGAACTGCATTTACTTTTTTCACACATGCAAATGCTAAGTTCTCAAGGAATCTAGTGAAGATTCTGCGGGAAGCTGGCCAAGTTGTGAATCCTGCACTCGAATCCATGTCCAAGTCATCAAACTCAGGGGGAGGAGGTAATTATGAACTTTACAGTTTATTTATTCATCGAGAACAGTATTGCATGTTCCGGGCTCATATCTGGCTTCACCTGTATTATTAACTTATGTGTGGGTTTTGTTTCCAGGCAATTTCCGGCATAGAGGCAGAGGTGGGTTTGGTAACCGGGGTCATATGTCTGGATCAAATACCTTTCCTTTAGGTGGAAGAAGGCCATATTGATGGGTGCAAAAGAACTATGGGACTTCTATTTGTATACTATACTAGGCATTAAGTGCGTTCTTTGGGAAATTTCGGAGAAATTCCCCCTACTAGGATTGACAACAAAGTCAATTTTCGCTACAGTACCTGGAGCTATGAAGCTTCTCACATGAAAGATCAAAATTTATCAACTACCTAGCAACAGCATATGCATTCAATTCAGATATTTCTTTTGGAAGGACCCTTTGTCTTGTTTAGTCCCTGTGGTCGCGTTTAAAGTCGGCTGTATACTTGGGCCGCGTTTAGTTCGGCCCCAGATTTGGCGCCGCCCAAATTCACGGCACTGTAGCGTTTTGTTTTTATTTGGTAATAATTGTCCAATCGTTGACTAATTAGGCTCAAAACGTTCGTCTCGCAAAGTACAACTAAACTGTGCAATTAGTTTTTGATTTCGTCAACATTTAGTACTCTATACATGTACCGCAAGTTTGATGTGACGGGGAATCTTCTTTTTGCATAGTGTCAAATTCTGGAATTTGGATGAACTAAACGTGGCCTTGTACCGAACTTGTGGTGTTACTGAGCAAATGGATTTTTGGTTGCCCTCGGTTGGTGTGCGGTGTCATTGAACAAAATGGATTTCTTGGTCTTCTCTTTACGATTCTGATCTTGTGGGAGGTTAACGCCATCTTGGACTGTAAGTTCATGGCGAATTTTGTAAACGGTGTTTTTCATGTTTAGATAAATGCACAGGCAGGCGCACGGCTCTTCACTAAAGGATCTGGTCCGGCTTCAATTAAATGAACATGATTTTCCTAGTAATAATAATTGAATAGCCTCTCAAAATAAAAACGAAAACCATACAGAAACTGGACGTGGAAGTTCGGCCTCCACATTCTTGAAAAAAGCCTCCATATTCTTGAGAAAACCCAAAAAGAGGAGAGAAGAATCAAGTCCATCTACCTCCTTGAACTATTGCCGTTAGTCTATTTTTTCTCCTCAGACCCTATAACCAGACACTTTACCCGTTAAATTCTAAAAATGTTCAAATTATCTTCCTGTCTAGATTTAGAGTGGTTTTGAAGGCGGTTTAGTTATTATTTAGTTAATAAAAAACCATAAATACTTGATAACGTTTTAAAACCACATCTTATTTTATCTCTAGATTTTTAAAAGCTTGGAAACATGTTCTATGGTTTAAAAATCTTATCAAGTATTAATTGATTTTTAACTAAAAAGATGATAAAACGACCTTCAAAACCATTCCAAACCAGGTCAAAGAGGAAATATGCATGGTTTTGAGAGTTCAGGGGATGAAAATAAGATATCTGGTTTTGAAATTCGAAGGGTAAAATCAAAGTGGTGATAGTTTTTTTTTTGAGAATTATACAGTACAACGTAGACGCCCACAACACGTATGCACATTCATCCCTATGAACACATGTACGCATATCCTACCCCTATAAGCACCTCCAAAGGACTGCGCCGACAGATCTTGAAATTCACGAAATCATCACAGACGCCTCGCTGTCGACGGGGACGTCACATACCACTGAAAGCATAGTGACGTTAAATCATGGAATAAATTTAGGAAAATACGAGCACCCGTGCCAAATCGAGAACTTGAACCCAGGTGGACAGGTTCCACTGCACGGAGCCTAACCGGCTGATCTATCGTCAGTTTGCAAGCGGCGATAGTTTCAGAAAGAAGTGCAGTCGAATTTCTTTGTAAAAAAACCATAAGAAAATGATATGTCAATGAAACCTCACCTCTGAGAACAGCCCAACATCGCAGGGCAGCCTGCCAACCCACCCCTCTGCCCTGCCAGGCACCAGCCTTGCCAATTTTGCAGTTTCCTATCTTATCTTAGAGCATCTCCAAGAGAGGTGCTAAACATAGATGTCAAATCATTTGATTTAGCCATTATGTAAAATAGAAAACCTCTTAAAAAAACAACGAACTGCAACAGCCTTTCTAAATAGCTCGCCACATCATCTTTTTAGAAGCACCATGGCGCAGTAGTCCGCCGCCGGAATGTCACCGGGCCTTTGCTTCCTCCATGACCGGCCAGCGGCCACCTAGACACAACCATCACGGTGGTAGCTCGGCTCATTGGCTAATTGCACCCAAGCTACAGCAGCAACCCTGCCACGTATTGACGCCCGTGCATCAGGCCATGGCAAGCTGCAGCCGGCCTTGGCTAGCACTCGAAGGTCGCCCAATCTATCAAAATTGAATGTAGCTGGTTGGAAAAGGGATTGGCGCCGTCTGACTAGCAAGGATGGGGAACGAGTACGTACAACGCAGGGCAGAGCTCCTGCAGATGGCGGATGCGACAAGCTTGCGTAGTGCCACGGCATGATTTTTTGAGGAGCTCGAAGGGGCGGAGCAGCGTGGAGAGGAACACGCTCTGGAAAGGGCAGCCGGCGAGTCGGTGACTCGCGACGGGGATCGGCCAGGACAGCGTGGCAACAGGCCATGTGTGTGCGAAGCCACACGGGAAAGCGAGATAGCAAGCGGCGCTCACTAGCTTTCTTTGGCCACCGAGATTCACGGAATAGACGATTGGGTATTTTACAACTCCAGATACAACATCTGTTGGAGTCTATTTTGTAGCACAAAATATCTAAATCTGATTCGGAATAACAACTCTCTTGGAGTTGCTCTTATACTCTTATAAAGCAAACTCCATAAGCAGATTTTCCTGTCTTCTCTGCCAACCACGTCACCGCTTATTACTCCCTCCATTCAGTTTTCAATAACGATTCCTTAGCATGGCTGCATGCAGGATAGGACCCGTGTTTGGCAGGGCTCCGCGAACGGCTCCGGCTCCGACTCCTGCCGAAGCCCTGCCAAACGGGTGACGGGAACAACGGCTCCGCTGCCGAAGCCTGCCAGAGCCGGAGCCCTTTTTCTATTGCGCAGACGGAGCCACAAAACCAGGCTCCTCCTTCCTCGGGGCGTGAAAGGACGCGGTGGCCCTTCTGCTTGACCGCGTAGCAGCCAGGCCAACTGGTTTCCTTGCGTACGCATGCTTTGCCTTACGTAAAGAAGAGGAGGACCCTGTAGCAAGAATAATAGAAAAAGCAACTATTAGCTTCTCATTATATGTTCAAAATCGCCAGGTACTTGTAAAATATGTAATAAATCACAAAATATAAATAAAATGTAAAACCAAGTTAAAGCAAGGGCATTATGGACATTCACCCTCTTCCATCCATTCTACAAAAACAGAAGGAGCTATTTTGCCAAACGTTTTTCAGAACGGCTTCAACTCCTCCAGAGGAGCTGCTCCTTCAGAGAAGCCAGAATCGGAGCCATTTTCAGAGGAGCCAGAGCCCTACCAAACAGGCCCTAATGCATTTCCCGTCAGCACCGCTGAGCCCAGGCCAAGAGTCACCTACGTCCACAGCATTGTGTGAAGCCCATCTAAAACCACCCATGCAATAAATTTTTTCCATTGATTTTCATCCATGCAAAGAGTGCAGACATGCAGTACCTCCACATTGCCAAGGAGGCAAACCGGCAAGCATTCAATTCCACACGCATGTCCAGTCCCCTCCCCCACAATATAAGAATTGCTTAATGTTCATGCATCTGAAACGACTCCTCAATCTACTCTACATTGTTCCCACACCTTCCTTCAAGTTCAGTTTCCATCTAATCAATTCATTGTCTGACGGTTCCCTAATCTAATTGTTCATATAAATCACCATATGCAGGTGTTTGATTGTTCACAGACTCAGTAAGGTTTGGAGAAACCATTTCGGCAGTTTGGTCTCGCTACCTGCAAGACACGTCTGTCCTCCGCGGCTCCGCCCACCCTCTCACCCATTGCCAGTGTTCTCAGCTTGCTCTGCTTTTTCTACAGGAAGGAGGCCTCTGTCTCTTCTGCAAGGAGGCAATCCATTACTACGCAGGCATCAATTACCACGTTGTCCTCTATGAGTTTACGCGTTTATTTGTTGTTGGCACTGTCACTACTCTATTTTGTCATCCCTCGTGGTTCTTTTATTTTCATTTCTGCTGCATATTTGTTCTATCATTACGTGTCTAGCGCTCTAACTGATTAGTCATTAGGTTTTTAGCTGATTATTGGTCGTAGCATTGTACTTCGGATGATATGCCTTGTATATTTCTGTAATGTTTGACTAAAATATATTCGACAGCCAACAATCAGAAGGTATTCATCAATAACTACCTCCGTCCTTTGCTATCTGATGAATACATGAGTTCATATAAACTTATATTTTTCCTTGATTTGTCAATGCTAGGTAACTTTTCTAGCAGAAAAAAAATTACAGAGATAATAGAGGCTCAATTGATTTGGATGTGAAAGCATGTTTTATTTGATAAGTCTCTCAGCTCTTCCTTTTTGTTTTCCTTGTTATCCCATGTTCTCAGTTAATAAAGGCTAATATTGTTTCTGAAAAAAATGAATCTCTCTATATTATGTTGCGTATGTCCATCAGGTGCTACTTTTTCCCAGGAACGCACGGGGAATTCACCTAGTTATCATAACGTTCCAACACAATTACAATTTGCACAAATTGCTATGACTTGTGCTTCCTATCTAATGTCCTGCACAATTGCTACACAATGCAAGCACAATTACAAAACACAGAAGTCTTCTAATCCAAGTGCGAACACCTCATGCACGGCACCTTGATGTTTCCAGTTCAAGCACTTGTGCTAAATTGCTCTGCCTGCAGCCTGCTGAAAGTGGTTAGACAGCTGAAGCTCGCAAATCAGGGGCTCCACCTGGATAGTGGTTTAGGTACGCGTAGGCAAAGCGATGATGCCCGAGCACGGCGCGGGAGGCCGCGCTGGTGGCGAGCAATGTGGTAAACTCCCTGGGCAGCGGCAGCACCTGGGCCGCCGCCGCCAGCCACCTGAGTGCCGAGGTAAAAGGGAGACGAGGAAGGTGGACGCACGACCTTACGAATAGCGGCACCTGGCACCTAAGGGTCGATCGACGAGGAAGGCGACGGCGGAGGAAAAGGACGACTGGACGAGTCGCCGGCAGAGTCGTCGACCATGGAGATATGCGTGTGGTCTGGTGGTGGGCTTCGATGGGCTAATGGACTTTGCAGCCGTGTGGCCTGCTAGTTGGGAGGGGTGGAGCGTCCCACCGTTGGATGGGAACGGACGGTCTGATCTGCGCGACTGCAGGCATACGTCGCTGCGGGCGAGTCGGGTTAGAGGATTTCGATGCCCCTAAACCCCAGCGCCGCCTCCGCCACCGCCACCGCGATTCGGGACGAGTCACCGCTCCGTCGGCAGCTTGCTTCAGTCCCCGCCACGCGAAACACCGTTACGCTCGCTCTTCCCGTGACGCAGCCGCGTTGCTAGGCGCCGCCTATTTCTCGGACAAGCTCGCCACCATGGCGGTAGCATCCTCCTCCGCCGCCGAAGCCAACGGCGAGAGCAAAGACGAATTCCTCGTACGGTACGCTCAACCTCTAGATGCCTCTCCCCAGATTTAGCGCCTAAGACAAATTTTGACTTGAGCGTTTGTTGCTTGCAGCGACGACGCGCCGGGGCTGCTAGCCGCTCTCAAGGAGATGAAGGATGGATTGGACCTCGTCAGGGGCAAGGTCGAGGCCATCACCCGGAAGGTAATCTACTCATGTCTTCCCCTTCCAAGCCTCCGTTCCCTCTCCCAATTTCTTAAACCGCGAATTTGGTACTATGGGAGAATGAATTCGGTTTCGCTGTCCTCGCGTGTCGATAGGTCAAGGAGAACCAGTTGCCGACGGCCAACGGGATCGGGTACCTAGAGGCGAAGAACCACCTGCTCCTTGGCTACTGCCAGGACATCGTCTACTACCTGCTCCGCAAGGCCAAGGGGCTCTCGGTGGATGGCCACCCCGTCGTACGGAGCCTTGTCGAGATCAGGCTGTTTCTGGAGAAGGTTTGCCTGTGCCTTCGGATTGTTCATTTTCCAGCCTTGATGTAGTTGGTTAACTAAGTGATGGCTTCCTTTTGAATTTGGTGCGGTAGATTCGTCCGATTGACAAGAAGGCCGAGTACCAAATCCAGAAGCTCACCAACGCTGCTGACAATGCAACTGCTCGAGAGAAGACAGGAAATGCTGTGGCAAAGGGGAAGGACGAGCATTCGGATGAGGAAGACCCCCTGAAGTATAGGCCAAACCCAGATATGATGGACACAAAGGCTGGTCCTGATGGGCAGGTGATGCTTTTCACTTCCTTACTGTTTCTATACACTTGTTACATCGCAGATGCTTCCTTTTGTGCATGCTCGAACGTCCTACATGAACATTCCTTTGTGAAAGGACTATATTAATTAATAACTTGTCTGCACTTACAATATTGGAACATATCAGTTTGTTTTAGCCCAAATATCAATAAGTGCAATGCCATTCACATGAATAATTTTTCCCATCTTTGCCCAAATATCAATAAGTGCAATGCCATTCACATGAATAATTTTTCCCATCTTTCCTGCTACTACAGCATGTCCTTCGTAATATAATTGTCACTGGCAATAATGAATCAACATCCCTTCTCATCTCAAGAATTTTAGTTGGCATCCCTATAGTCCTGAATTTGATACTGACATGAATTCTTCCTGTCCCTTTAGGAATCCACTTTTAGCATTGTTTTTGTGTTGTGTATTTGTCCCATTTAAAATGTTGTTTTTGTTCCTTTAAGATTTTTGCATATTCTGTGTAAGTGCTAAATGCAAAAATTGTCATTAATACCTGTCATTCAAACTCATCATTTCCTGGAGCAGTGAGGTTTATTTCTCAGTTCATGTGGCTTATCAGTCTATACCTTCTGCTGTTCTGATGTGTAACCACTTTATTTCAGGATGCTGATGGTGTTTACCATCCTCCGAAATTTATGCCTACTAGCATAGATGATGAAGAGAAGCGTCATAAAAAAGATTCAAGGAGAGATAAAGCACTAGCCCGAGTGGCAGTAGAAAATCCTTATATTAAAGAAATAATTGATGATGCTGCGGACAGACCTGAAGAGGTTTGCTTAACTTTTGCTCTGAATTTATTAGCAGGCTGTCTTGGATGCAGAGTAAGCTATGTGCTGTTTATTGTCATGTTAAACAATCTTTCTGGAATTTACAGTGGAAGGAAACAGTGGGCGATGAAAGCAGGGAATTTGGGAGGTACATGCGACAGAGAGAGGAGCAAGAGAAGCAGGAAGAGGAGTTGTTCACTCGGGCTCCTGTAACCAAACGTGATAAGCAGATCGAGAAGCGCATAAGGAGACAACTTCATGGGTATGTTCAGATAGTTTATCTTTTGCTGCTGCTTATTGTCTGTGTAAATACACAATTGACTTTGGTCAGCTACGAGTATTATTCGGCACTTGGTTTGCCCTTTGGGATTTTCAGCTTGTCTTAATATCCAACTTACGCTCCCAACTGATATCTGATTCTGGCAACAGGCTAGGAGGCTTAACAGATGGTTTCGACCTTGGAATGAACATGCTAATTGGCGGAGACAAGGAAGATGATGGCGGTTCAAGCAAGTTGCATGGCAAGAGTGGAAACCGAAAGAAGCACCTGAAGAGCAGCAAGAAGAGGAAGAGGCATTAGCCTTGACCCACACTGTTGTAATACTTCAACATACTGATAAAGCCTAGAAGACGGTTCAAGCAAGCCACACGGAAAGTTGAAGCTGGAGAAAATACCAGGAGAGAAAAGGCTTTTGGTTCCTCAAAATGGAAGATTATTATTTCTGAAACATAGAACTTGATCGGAGCGACTGAGCCTGAGCTAATGGAACAGTATGAATTATATGGCTTGAACGTGGTAGGTGTAGCAAATTTTGTTCATCGTAGAGTATCCCAGATGATCGATTTATGGTTACAAATTGTTTCCCCGAGTCTCTGCTTTTTGTTTGTGTTTTGCAAGCTTGTGGATGCTACGGCAGAATTATTGTTTCAAAAAAAAAAAAAAAATGCCACGGCAGAATTTTAACCTCGATGGTTGCATGCACTGCAAACCCTTCAGCAGATTCCTGACGAAACCAGCGGCGGGTTCGTCAGGGATGACTGCCCGAACCCCGAAAGGAGACGGGAGCACCGAGCACCGGAGCAGGCCGCTGCTTTGCATCTGAGCATCTCTCTTCTTTGAATCTTATTATACAGGTTCTTCTGTCCGTCGGTGAGGCGGCGTCCGTCTCCATCTCAATTCCCTATCTCCTGTGCAAAAAAAAAAAAAGTGCGGATATTTTTTTTTTGTACGACATTTGTTTTGGTTCGTCCGTCTGCCCACGTCTATGATCCAACGACATTCTGCATGCTACTTTCTTTGGTGCGAAGAAAACACTAAAAGTCTTGATCCTGATTTGCATGCGCTACAAATATGGAAAGTCTTGACCCTGATTTGCATGCGCTATAAACACGGAAAGTCTTGACCCTAATTGCCTCAAACAAGGAAAGCGATCACCCACGTCTCACGCTCGATCATACCGCCCTCGTGCCACAAATATGAAATTCTTACCCTGATTTGCATGCGCTACAAACATGGAAGACCATCGTCGCTCGTCGCTGCACGATCGAACGTGTCTTCTTGGTAGGACTCAAACGCGTCACTGGTCGCTGCATGGAGACGATCGTCGCGCGCCCCATTCCTCAAGCCCCTGCACGATCGAGCCGCCCCTACTTCTTTCTCGTCGTGTAGTGGAGAAGCAACAACAATGGATCATCCATCGTCTGCCTACCATTGGGTGCACCTGTGGCTATATCATTGATCGCCGCATGGTCGCCGCAAGATCACCTCCTCGTGCGATCTCCCTTCCCCATGCGATCTCCCCTCCACGACTTGCTCCATCGTCTGGTCTGTGCGCCCGCGCCGTCATCCTCCCCGTGCGCCATGTACACTGCCGCCTCCACGACGTCACGCCGTCGTCCTCGCCGTTCGCCCGCATCGTGCACCTGGAAACACCGCCGCCTCCACGAAATCCGCGCCGTAGTCCTCGCCGTTCTCCCACGCCATGCACCCGAGCCGTCGTCCTTGGCTACCGCGCCGCTACCTCGACGCCACCTGAGTCATGCACCCAAGCCGTCGTCTTCGCATATGTAGACCGATTGGCGTCGCCCGTCCTCCATCGCCCGCCGTTCATGATGTTACACAACCATAGTTCATGATGCTGCAGACGTTCTTGTTATATAGCTAATCATCTATTTTTGCGATATTGTGTGCCTGCACATTGGATGCCATTGTTTTTTAGCATAGTTAGCCCTTTGTCTGTACCAATCTCGTTTCAAGTAGCTCGAGCCTTATTTATTTACTGATAGTCTCAATTCATGAGCTTGGTGTATCAATGTTAGATACTTTACTAGTAAAATATATTAGATACTTTTCTCTTGTCAACTTTTTTATGGCCACTGAATTTTTGGCTTGCTAATTTTTTATTACACTGGATGGCATTCAGATGTTTGGCATCAGGCCTTTGCACCTCTAGACCTCGCTCGTTGAATTGGTGTTCCCGTAACAGCAACACCAAGCCAGGTCATAAAGTTATCTCTGCACTGCAAAATGTCTGTGGATTGATCTTTGTTTATTTTTGAACAATCTGATGTAGGCAGGCAAGAAAAAGAATGATGATTTTTCACTGAAGTTAAACCTTGAAAAAGAGGGATTTTTCACTGAACTTGCCCTGAATTGTTGTAATTTATTGCCATGGCTTACATTTGTAAACTCTAGAGGATGAGTCAATGGTTGGCACTGATACACTGATGCTGGATGCAGAGCACAATCAGCTTTCATGTTATTGAGCTTAATATAATGATATTGTAACTAAGGTAACTTTTTATGTCTTGGCATGACCATGTTGAGTCCAAGTTATAAATATGAAGCTCAGATAATTTTACTGGCAAAAATAGAAAGATGACAAGCAGTTCAGTTTTTAGGTTATACATATAAAGCTCAGATAATTTTACTGATAAAAATAGGAAGATGACAACCAGTTCAGTTTTATGAGAATGTGACAATTCATAGACATTGTTTTCTTAAAAAAAATTATGGTCCTCTCTTCAATTGGATTAGTGATGATGTAAAAAAAAGTTAAAAACCAACAATATCTCTCCATCACATGTTTTCTTAAAAAAAACACAGTGAATAGTCAACAAAAATGTGGTGGGGCATTGCTTATTTATTAATTATCTGAGTCAACAAAAATTTGAAAAGGTCTATATAGTAGAGTCGGTGAGCTTGCAACGCCGTGCTTTTCGTGACCGTGTTAATTTTATGAACTTTGCTTTTTGGATTGATGTCATTTTAATGTGCGTATTTAATTTTATAGTATTGTTATCTTATTATATGATCTGTGTATTTTTAATATAAAAATTTAGTTGTCCCGTAACAACGCACGGGCACACTATATATCCCGTATTTTTTGGAACGTTTATCAAGGTTGGTCATCCGGTTTATGTACAACAATCACTATCTTCTCAAGCTTTAGCCAGATTCATGGCTATATATTTATGCAAAAATTGCTCCACAAAAAAGTAACAAACATATGTATATCCAACAAACATCGTACTAATTTAGATGTATGTGGTTGTCTATCTAGACTTGCTTCTGCTCTCATGAAATGAACTTTGCTTTTTGGCACTGATTATGCCTTTGTCTAATTATTTATTCAGTTAATGAGTGTACATTTGTCTATCATAGGTTATTATTTTTTTTCAATTAATGAGTGTACATTTGTCTATCATAGGTTTGCTCAAAAGAAATAAAAAAGGATCTTGTTCTCATGTTCACTTGAATGGTTGAGCTGATGTTTAGTTTAACAAATACCGTACTTGATAACCGTTGTGGTCGATAGATCCTCAACACCAAGCTACAAAGTGTTTTCTTCGCTAAAGTCCTACTCACTATCTTTGCACAAGACACATAATTTGGCTAGGTACCTAACATATCTCTCTTTTTTATTTGCATGCAGGCAGGGATGGAAAAAATATTGATTGTTTTAGTTTCGCATGGAGACAGGAAAAGATGTAGCTTGAGATGAAGGCATCAGGCGTTCTCAATCTAGGTGACCGTGAGTGACGTGCGTATAATCTTTAAGTCATGATTTTGTTTCTTTTTATTTTTTTAATTTAGCTTGATTCATTTTGTTGATTATGTTAATGGTACTCCTGCGGGGCTCTACCACCACAGCTACCTGGAATCAAATGGTGAGCTGCACATTGTGTGTGCCATGATGAGCACGTTCTACGAGACAGAGCTTCACCTACAGCAGCGCGATCTACAAGTGAAACCTCCACGACCGTACGCCGAAGTGGTTTAGGGTGAGGAACATCGGTGATCATACACTGCTCGTGTCTAAACATTTCAATGAAAGCTTCAGTGGAACAAGTGTATCCAAGTATAAGGAGAACAAAATCTACATGTCTGAGCCATTGTATGGGTATCCATACGACTTGGTCTATCGATTAGAGATCGTTGATATTGCTACTGGCACATCCGAAGTGAAGCCCGTCCAGGAAAAGTTGCAGGGTTCCGAAGCTCTAGGTTGGATTCGACCCAACCTCTAGAAGCTTTAGAGTTTGTGAGCCTGCGCCGCCGCGTACTCCGTGACTATGTTAAATTCATAAACTTTGCTTTTTGAATTAAATATCACTTTAACATTGGTATTTAATTTAACAATATTGTTATATTATCGTACGATCCGTATATTTTTAATATAAATTGTTAGTTATCCCGTAGCAACGCACGGACACGCTGCCTAGTAGCCAATGAAGAGATGAAATGCGGTGCAGGCCGAGAGTCCAGAGACGCAAGTATCTATTCTCCATTCCACTGGCTAAGTGCCTTAGTGATAAGTATATTCTTCTTACCTGACCGGTGAGAGGTGGCTTTGTACCAAGAGAGGAGAAACGAACAAATTGCCACTCAGATGAGTAATTTATTACTCGGGCATGGTATTCGTTTCCCTCTATTTTTCCCACTGGAACTGAACTCACCGCTTTACAACCAAAGCAGCTATGGAGCATACAAAAGCTTCAATATATTGATCGTGACATCTACTTTTTTCTTCTTATTTTTCACAGCTCCGTGCTCATCTAAATTATCTATTCTATTTTATCCTCAAACTCTGAAAGTACATCGTGATTAGAGCACAATTTAAACATCATCTCAACTTGATAAAAAATGCTGTTAAAAAGGGCTCTAGCCACCCAACTATGTGTAATAATCGGTCGCCGTTACAAGTTCATAGTCCAAATACATCTAGATCAATGCTAAAAAGCGGAGTAAGCAAGCACACACTACAGGTATCTTTCTCCCTCATCAAGTTGAGGATGAACAAATTATTATTCCTCATTCCACTTGTGTGCTTCCACGTTATAAAAGCGCACCCGACGAACGCTACCATGCATCCATCGCACCAACAATCCACACACAAGCACTTCAACGCACAGCGCACTACACACACAAACACCAAGCATCGTCAATGGCTTACTTCCAGGAAGTGGACTACAGCTCGGAGGAGGTGAGGTCGGTGGCCCCGGCCGGCGGCTTCGGCCGCTACGGCGGCGGCGGCCAGCAGCACGTCGTCAAGGAGAAGTTCGAGGAGGTCGACACGGTGTCACGCACCGGCTGCGGCGTCCAGCAACACGTCGTCAAGGAGAAGTTCGAGGAGGTCGACACGGTGTCACGCACCGGCGGCCACCACCACCACCACGGTCACCACGGCGGCCACGGCGTCGTGGTGCGCGAGACCAGGGTCGAGGAGGACTTCAACACCTGCACCGGCGAGTTCCACGAGCGCAAGGAGAGCTTCGTCGCCAGGGCTAACTGAGCCGCCGGCCGCACCACCGTACCATGCACGCCCGTCCGTCCGTGCGTGCGTGCCTTATGTATGTATGTGCGTATAAGATTGTGCAGGGTCATCGTACTTGGCTGGCGTGCACGCACTCAGCTTCTGTACGGATTACGACAATAAGCTTGTGACCTGAATAAAGCTTCTCCGTACTACCTACGTTACCATGCACATTCTCTCTGTCAGAAAATAGAATACAGTTTTAAAATGTACTAAGTTAAACAATTGTTAGTTTTACCAAATTTATATAAAAAATATGCTAATATTTATCAGACTAAATAAATCTCGTTAGATTCATCAGAAATATAATTTTTATAATATACCTATTCAGAGTCATACATATCGATAATACCTTCCATAAACTTATTTAAACTTATAAGATAGTTTGACTTTGATCAGATCTAGAATTGCATGCTTATGAGACTGAGGTATATTATATATGTATCGGATACAAAGTTTGCAAGTCAACTAGATAGTACTTGGTTTGGGCTTTTGACGACGATATCCATCATTTTGCAGACCAACAAATGCTTGCTCGAGATGGACTCTGTTTGGCCAAGCGCACTTTGGGATGCCTTAGCGTTAGCAGACCAGTTACGACGCCTTCAAAAATCGTAGAGATGAAGGAAGTACAATAATCTATGGATGACAAAAACAGAGTAAAAGGAAAAAAGATAAAGGCAAAATAGTAAAAGTCGTATTGAGTGATTGATTGGATACCTGAATCGACGTGACCCTTTGTATTTATAGGATGGGAGATCTATATCTCCAAGTTTGAGTTGAAATTGTTAGATTGATCTCCTGACCAATAAGCCCAACGGCCTATTGGGCCTTGGTCTCGCGCCCTGATCGGGGGCGCCCAACCCTACATGGTTGGTGGGCCCCCGTCGCACTGCGCTATATAAAGAGGTGGGGGCCGGCGGCTCAAAGTACGAGGTTCGCCGTGAGCCGCAAACCCCACCGACAAACCCTAGACCGATCTCGAGAGGGCGCGCAGCCAGCGACGGGAAGCTCCGCTGATCCTCGTCGTCGCCACTGCTACGCCCGACCGCACTGCATCGACGTCCGTGCAACCTCTACTCCACCCGTCGCTGCCCGTGTGCTGCCTCCATCACCGAACCCGCGATGGCTAGCACAACCGCGACATCATCTGGAGGCTCAGGTTCATCACCAGCCCTCTCTCCCCTATCTCCCTCTCGGTGTAGTGTTCTAGGTCTAAATGTGCATGTGTTTCATGGATCTATGAGTTCATCCGCCTAGATCTACTCTAGTCGATCCAAAGAAAGATCAACAATGGTACCAGAGCCTACTGGCACGTAGATCTAGAACGGGTACCGATTAGAAAAGGAAAAGTTGATTAGATCCAGTGTGGATCTAAGCTGAAAAGAGGTCACCCGACGTTCGGTTGAACCCTAACTCGATCCGTCGGATCTGAGAAAAGAAGAAGGGCTCGGTTTTCATGCAAAGAACGAACCCTAAAACCCGAAGGTGATTCGGGGAAAAGAAAACAGTGCCGTCTCCAACCCATACCCTAACCCGCTCGGTGATTGACTGAGAAGGGGAAAAGAACCGATTTCAAATCGGAAAAGCAAACCCTAACCCTAATCTGAAAATCGGGCCAAATCCGAATCAAAGAAATAGAAAGGGGAAAGAAAAGAAAGAGGGTGGCTCGGCACGGCTCACCTCACCGTCGTGCACGCCGCCGCGCGGGGAAAAGAAAGGGTCGGCCGGGGGTGATCTGCTCGCCGGAACGGCCACTAGGGCGCCGCGACCAGGCCGCTCGACGGCGGCGCGTTCACCCACTGGGGAGCGCGCACGCCGGCGAGGGGGCCGGAGACGGCGCCGGGGCTTGCTGAGCTCTCTCGCTGTCGAAGCTCCTCGCTCGGTTTCTGCTGCGGCGGGACTGAGTGGAGAGGAGAGAGGGGCGAAGAGAGAGAGAGAGCGAAGCCGAATGATGCTAGGTCAAGGGCGCCGCGCCGGTCGCTGGGGTTTTGATCTCGCGACGCGCGCGGGCAGCCGTCGGATGGAGATGGACGGCCACGGGCGACTGGGCTAGCGCCGCAGCCCAGGCGGGATAGGGCACAAGGCCGAAATCCCGGCCCAGGCCCAGGTTGCGGCCTGGGCGCGGGGGAGAGAGCGCGCACGGCTGGGCGCGGGGCTGCGCTGAGCGCGCGGATGGGCCGCGGCTGCTGGGCCGGTTTCGCTGGCGCGCGCGCGCGCATGAGCAGGCCGTGGGCCGCGCATGTGCTGGCTGGGCCGAAATGGGAAAATGAATAGAAAAGTCACAGTTTTTGTTTTTCCTATTTTCCAGAAAACAGTTTGATCAATTTGAATTGATTTTTTTTATGATAATTTTCTGTACAAAATTTATCCAACGATATTTTTTGTTCAGTAAATAGTAAATTTGCTTCTGGAAAATAGGAAAAATATTATTAAATGCTAAAGTTTCCACTGCGTATTTAAAGATGTGATTTTCATTATTAAATTCGAACCAACGAGAGAATTTAATTTTGAAAAATGGATATGTTTTAAATTGATTATAATGTTGTTGTTATTCTGACCAACGTTGATTAATGACAATATTATAATATTTTTTGTTATACATTAATTCTATTTCTGCCCAACGGTGATGTAGAATTAGTGTAGAAAATAATTGTATGTTTTAATTTTGACCAACGTTAAACTAAGGCATGCAATTATTGTTGTTATTTCTGTTCTCACCCTATTTGAATTATGTTTACAGGAGGATACAACTTGATGAGTTGTATCAAAGAAATCCGCACTCTAAAAGGTGATAACTATATTGAGTGGAAGAAAAAGATAGACCTGGCCTTTATCCTCGCTGAGGTGGACTGGGTTGTCACCACACCGTGCCCTAAAGAACCTGTGGCACCGGTGAGGGAGACAGATGAGACTGATGCTGCATGGCAGAACAGAGAGCGGGATTTTGCTCCCGTAAAGATGTCCTATGACCTTGAGCATAGGAAATGGGTCACTGCCAACAAGAAGTGTCTGGCAGTGATAAAGAACACGATTGAGCCTGCTATAGTGGGCTCAATTCCAGACTGTGACACGATCATAGAGTACCTAGACAGAATAAAGAGTCAGTTCACTGGCTCTTCAAAGACATATGCAACCCAGCTGATCAAGCAGCTGGTCACAGAAAGGTACTCTGGTGGCGGCAGTGGCATTAGAGAGCACATACTGAGAATGAGCAATCTGGCATCTAAGCTCAAACCAATGGATTTGGCACTCAAGGATGAGTTTCTTATTCATTTGATTTTTGCTTCTTTGCCCAAAGAATTTGACATATTTGTTGTTAATTACAACATACAGCCTGAAAAATGGGATTTGGAAAAGCTCATAGCCATGTGTGTGCAGGAGGAGGAAAGAATAAAAGTTTCACAAGGTGGTTCTGTCAACTACCTAAAAGATAAGAAAAAGAACTATAATAACAGTTCTTCCTCCAAATCATCTAGAAAAGGTCCCATGCAACAGTCTCAGAACCAGCAATTCCCGGTGGCTAAAGACCAGTGTCTCCACTGCAAGAAGACAGGACATTATAAAAAGAATTGTCCTGATTTCTTAAAGATGATTATGAAGAATAAAGGTGAGAACATTATTACGTTCGTAAATGAATCCTTGTATGTAAAGTTTTCAAAATCTACTTGGTGGATTGATTCAGGTGCAACTATTCATGTTGCTAATTCATTACAGGGATTCCGTTCGATGAGAACTTTGCAAAGAAGCGAAAGTTTCATTAAAGTCGCAAATGGAGAACAAGCAGAAGTTGAGGCCGTTGGTGATCTTCCGTTAGAGCTTGCTGATGGCTTCATAATTATTCTTAGAGATGTTCTTTATGTACCTTCTTTGCAAAGAAATTTGATTAGTGTTTCAAAGTTGGACCATGATGATTATGATTGCCATTTTGGAAATGGCAAATGTCAGATATTGTTTAATAATAAATATATTGGTCTTGCCTTCCGACAAGACGAGCTTTATTTGTTATCACTTCGTGAAAATGTTAATTCCGTATGTGATGTGAATGAAAATGTATCCTCATCGAACAATGGAAACAGAAAACGAAAGAGAGCTCAAGATGCGTTGTCGAAATTATGGCACTGTCGTTTAGGCCATATTTCGAGGGGGAGAATAGAAAGACTAGTTAAGAATGATATTCTTCCTCCATTAGAGCTCTCAGAGTTAGAACAATGTAGAGATTGCATAAAAGGAAAGTATGTAAAGAAAATTAAGAAAAATGCCAAACGAAGCGCAGGAATTCTACAGATTATTCACACAGACATATGTGGTCCTTTTCCTGTGAAAAGTGTGGATGGTTATGATTCATTCATAACATTCACAGACGATTACTCTCGGTTTGGCTACATTTATCCAATTAAAGAAAGAACAGAAGCGTTGGATAAATTTAAAATATTTAAAGCAGAAGTTGAAAATCAGCATGATTTAAAGATTAAGATAGTCAGGTCTGACCGTGGAGGAGAGTACTACGGTCGGCATACCCCATATGGACAAGTTCCTGGACCTTTTGCAAGGTTCTTACAGGAGAATGGTATAGTCGCCCAGTATTCAACACCGGGCGAACCTCAGCAGAATGGAGTAGCTGAAAGGCGTAACCGTACCTTGATGGATATGGTGCGTAGTATGATAAGTTACTCCACTTTACCCACGAGTCTGTGGATGGAGGCGTTAAAAACCGCCATTCATATTCTCAATAGAGTACCAAGTAAGTCGGTGCCCAAAACACCGTATGAGTTATGGACAGGAAGAGTACCCTCACTTAACCACTTGCGTGTGTGGGGGAGCCCTGCTGAGGCTAAAGTTTTTAACCCAAACATTGGGAAGCTAGATCCCAAAACAGTGAGTTGCCATTTCATTGGCTACCCAGAAAAGTCAAAAGGTTTTCGTTTCTACTATCCTAACAGACATATAAAGTTTGTGGAAACGAGACATGCTGTCTTCCTAGAGGATGAAATGATTAGGGGGAGCATGGTAGCTCGAGAAATTGACCTTGAAGAGAAGCGGGTGTATGCACCCACTCCGATCATTCATGAGCCATTTTTCTCACTACCTGCTGTTGCTGCACCAACAGTACAAGACACTGTGGTGCCAGCACCTGTTGTTATCTCGCCTGTGGCAACAATGAATGATGATGAGGAATCTGTGGCTCAGGATCCTATAGAACCTATTGCCACACATGAGGGGGAGCAACAACAGCCTCAAACAGAAAATGTGCCAATTGAGGAGGTCCCTAGAAGATCTCAAAGAGTTAGAAAATCAGCTATTCCTGCTGATTATGAAGTGTACAACACTGAAGAATTTCAAATGGAGGATGATCCCACCTCATTTGAAGAAGCCATGAAAAGTGACCATTCATCAAAGTGGCTTGAGGCCATGGAAGATGAGATGAGATCAATGAATGCAAATAAAGTTTGGGATTTGGAGATAATTCCTAAAGGAGCCAAAACAGTAGGCTGTAAATGGGTCTACAAAACAAAACTTGACTCTCAAGGGAATATAGAGAGATATAAAGCCCGACTTGTGGCAAAAGGCTTTACACAAAGAGAAGGGATTGATTACAATGAGACCTTTTCTCCAGTCTCATGTAAGGATTCCTTCAGAATCATAATGGCATTAGTGGCATATTACGATTTGTAATTACATCAGATGGATGTAAAGACGGCATTTCTCAACGGAGACTTAGAAGAAAATGTTTACATGGCACAACCAAAAGGTTTTGTCATAGAAGGAAAAGAACATTTGGGATGCCGCCTAAAGAAATCCATTTATGGATTAAAACAAGCTTCAAGACAGTGGTACTTGAAGTTTGATCAGACAATAAAGAATTTTGGGTTTAAAGATAATGTTGAGGACAATTGTGTCTACGCAAAGTTTAAGAATGGGAAGTTTATCTTCCTTGTCCTGTATGTGGATGATATCTTACTTGCTAGTAGTGATGTCAGTCTACTACTGGAAACAAAGAAGTTTTTGTCCTCAAAGTTTGATATGAAAGATCTTGGTGAAGCTTCGTTCGTTCTAGGGATCGAGATTCACCGAGATAGAAGTAAATGGATATTAGGACTGTCACAAAAGGCATACATAGAAAAAGTCTTAAAGAAATTCAGTATGCACAAATGTAGTCCCTCACCTGCTCCTATAGTCAAGGGCGACAGATATGGGGATTTTCAATGCCCCAGGAACCAATATGAGATCGATCAAATGAAAGTGGTTCCATATGCTTCAGCTGTCGGAAGCTTGCAATATGCTCAAGTGTGTACGCGCCCTGACTTGGCATTTGTTACCGGGTTACTTGGCAGATTCCAGAGCAATCCTGGAATAGAACACTGGAAATTGGTAAAGAAAGTCTTGCGTTATTTGCAAGGAACGAAAGGCCTCATGATGACGTATAGAAGATCTGATTCACTCCATATAGTGGGATATTCAGATTCTGACTATGCGGGAGATAATAGAAAATCCACGTCTGGATATGTGTTTACTCTCGCAGGGGGAGCTATTTCATGGAAAAGCTCAAAGCAAACCGTCACTACATCGTCCACAATGTATGCCGAGTTTGTAGCGTGTTATGAGGCAACGGGGCAGGTGAACTGGCTAAAGAAGTTCATACCCGGTTTGAAGGTGGTTGACGACATCAATAGACCACTGAAATTATATTGCGATAATAATCCAGCAGTACAGTATGCTCACAACAATAGGTCAAGTGGTGCTGCCAAACACATTGACATAAAGTATTATGTTGTGAAGGATAAAGTCCGGGATCAAATGATAAGTCTTGAGCATATAAGTACCGAAAAGATGCTCGCGGATCCGCTTACAAAAGGCTTACCACCCAACGTGTTCAGAGAACATATAGCCGGCATGGGTTTAAGGGAAAGCCTATGATTCCTGGACTATAAAGGGCCCAAAAGTTAAAGTAACTATTTCAGATCAGAGACGTGCATTGTAGCTGTTAAATCTATCGGCGATTGACCGTGACGATGAGACATGCTCTATGCATCATCTGTGAAGAAATGAGTAAGGATAAAAGGATTGAAGTTTTAAAGTTTAAAGATAAAAGTAATAGTGAGATCAAGGGGGAGAATGTTAGATTGATCTCCTGACCAATAAGCCCAACGGCCTATTGGGCCTTGGTCTCGCGCCCTGATCGGGGGCGCCCAACCCTACATGGTTGGTGGGCCCCCGTCGCACTGCGCTATATAAAGAGGTGGGGGCCGGCGGCTCAAAGTACGAGGTTCGCCGTGAGCCGCAAACCCCACCGACAAACCCTAGACCGATCTCGAGAGGGCACGCAGCCAGCGACGGGAAGCTCCGCTGATCCTCGTCGTCGCCACTGCTACGCCCGACCGCACTGCATCGACGTCCGTGCAACCTCTACTCCACCCGTTGCTGCCCGTGTGCTGCCTCCATCACCGAACCCGCGATGGCTAGCACAACCGCGACATCATCTGGAGGCTCAGGTTCATCACCAGCCCTCTCTCCCCTATCTCCCTCTCGGTGTAGTGTTCTAGGTCTAAATGTGCATGTGTTTCATGGATCTATGAGTTCATCCGCCTAGATCTACTCTAGTCGATCCAAAGAAAGATCAACAGAAATTCATCAAGATTTGCAACTAAAAGTGACTCAAACTCGATCTGAACTGTCCAAAAACATCCGGTATATACACAATACCCGGATCCCTAATTTTGAGAAGAAAATTTCCGGAGACTGTAATTCCCTCATTTCGACTCTAAATTAGTCGTTCCACAAATGCATTTAAGAGAAGCGGACCATCCGGTATTTAATACTAGATCACCCATTTTTTTAGATTGCACAAAATTATCAATTTTGGTTATGAACAGACATCAAATAAAACAATAAATTTAAGAGAAACGTTCAGTTTTCAAATGAATTTATATGAGAAAAAAGGAGTATCCTGGTTCATTAGATACGAATACAAGGAGCGTACATTTACATGGATGCCACATCAGAAGACAATCTCAGTTGGTGTATGCAATCCTTTATCCAGACGCTCTGCATATCTTCTCAGAATGTCATCACATCGTGAAGGAATTTTGATTCTTTTTGTGTCCCATGAGCCGTGCGCTGTCGGCTGGAAGGTGGCTCCTGCTCCTAATCTCGAGTTCAGTGAAATACGGTGCAGGTATATATTCCCCCAACAAGTCTAGATCTTTTACATACAATGTTTTGCAGATGACGTGTGAGCCATCGATCGTCCATTGCTAAAATCCACTTCTATAAAAGTGTATTGGTAGTGTCGGTGCAGAAAGCGACCAACTAGTAAATATTTATAGTTTTGCTGTACGTTGTGATCGGAAGTGGCCTAGCACTCAATGACACAGGATTTATACTGGTTCAGGCAACGTGCCCTACGTCCAGTCGGGGTCGGTCGGCGACTTTATTTCTGAGCCCAGGTGCTCAAAGTCTATAGTGGGGGTACAAACGAGAAGGAGGAAGAAGGGGGTGTACAAGAGGTTTGGTCGGCTCCGACCGGAAGGGTCGCGGTCGGAACTTGGCGGTCCTATGGTTGGGAGCGTTGATGTCGATCTAGTGAGTCTGGGCTTGAAGAAATCGATCTCCCCTTCGGGGGAGGGAGCGCATCCCCTTTTATAGATGAAGGGGATGGCTTTACAGGTGAGAGGGGGAGAGTACAGATATTTCTAAGTCTTACTGGCTACGGTGATGAAAACTGGATAATGGTTGAAGCCCCCCAATACTGTCGATGTCGCTGCAGGATGTCGGATGTGCACGGGAGGTCGAGCTATCTTCTTTAGGAAGGATGACGCCGGTACCTGCAAGATACTTCTCGATGCCTAGTGGCATGTGAGGAGCCGTGCTATGTTCACCCGGTATGGCAAATCCTGGAGCCCATACCGCGATCGATGTCCAGAGACACGCGGGGGGGGGGGGGCTTACCATATGGGAGTTTCTAGCGGCCCTTACAATACTTTGTGTCAGGGTGGCTGCAGAGCACTGCTTCGTACAGGGTATGGTCGCTGATACAGTGGTGTTGACTTGTGAGCCATGCCTTGCCTTTCACCGCACGCCTTCTGGTTCTTTCTGAGCGGGCGTCCCCGGTCGAATGGTCCCCAGTCGGTTCTAGCGCGCTAGTCGGAGAATAGTGATGGTGGTGTTTTTCTATGAATCCCGGTCGGAGACACGGGGTCGGAGTCGGAGGCGGTCCTCGGGTCAGGCTTGTCGAGTGGAGGCCGTGTGGAGGCAGCCGGGGCCTGACGCTAGCGCTCCGATCGGAGAGGCCGTTTGGAGCTGGCCTGAGCCTGAGCTAGTGCTCCGGTCGAAGAGATGAGCCGAAGGCGGCCTGGGTCTGAAGCGAGTGCTCTGGTCTGTTGGCTTTAGACTTCCGGGCCGGTCCAGAAGAAAGAAAGGCCGTTTTCCTAGGTCGAGCCCTTGCATGAAAGCCGGTCCCCAAGGGACCCCGGGTTTATGAACCCGACAGGAGCCCCCGAGCCCTCGGCAATTCAGGCAGAATCGTCCGGGGGATTTTTGTCTTGCCGGCGGGTGCGCGCAAGCACACCTGCGGGTGTAGCCCCCGAGCCCCAGGCGGTTCGGGCCGAACCGGTTGGGGGTGTTGTCTCAGCAGGCGTGTATGCATGTTTTTTAGTTTGAGACGGAATTTTGTTTAACCATGGCGTCGTTGCGCAGCCGAGGTGTTTTTAAGCACGGGGATTGGATTGAGACAGAACTTAATGATCCTGGCGTCGGTGCGCGCCGGGGATCGGACAAGGAAGTTTTTAGTTTTTGAAACAAGCCCTAGCGTCGACGTGCGCCATGAACGGAAATAACTTAGTTTCGGATGCAACAGAGCTCGATCTTTGGCGTCGGTGAGTGCCGTGGGATCAGGTAAGGTGGAGTCGCGAGTAGACCTAGGCGTCGGTGCTCGCCGTGGATCGAAAGAGTTAGTTTTAGTTAGTGAAGCCGTCTGAAGCCGTTATGCGAGTTAAGGAGTCACGGTCCCAAGCCGTAGCCGGATGTCGCCTATCCCGTCGACGCGAATTAAGGAGTCGCGGTCCCAAGCCGTAGCCGGATGTCGCCTATCCCGTCGACACGAATTAAGGAGTCGCGGTCCCAAGACGTAGTCGGATGTCGCCTATCCCATCGACGCGAATTGGAGTCGTGGTCCCATGGCGTTTAAACCCCCGAGTGAAGGGTCGAGATGGCGGACTAGAGGGGGGGTGAATAGTCTTTTCTAAAATTAATCGTGTCGGCTAACCGATACAAATGCGGAATTAAAACTATCGGTCTAGCCAAGACTATACCCCACTATATATGTTCACTAGCACCTTGCAAAGATAACAATTATGCAACAAAGGTGCCGGGCTAGCTAGAGCTCTCCTAAACAATTCTAGGAGCAAGGTTACACAAACCTATGCCACTAGTACTTTAAGCAACAAGGGAGCTCCTACACATGCTAGTAAGCAAAAGCACAAAGCTAACTAAGCTCACTAGCAATGCTCAATAACAAGGCAACCAATGCCTAATTAGATAGCACAAATACTTAGCTACACAAACTAAGCAATGTGACTAACAAGGTTACTAAAACCAAATTAGCCACGCAAGGGAGCTACTTCTATGCTACACAAGCAAGAAGGTAATTAGCAAGCTACACAAGCTATCTAATTACAAGAGCAACAACACAAGCTTAATGTATATGAATGTAAACGCAAGCTTGTGTAACGGGGATGCAAACCAACGGGAAGAACAAGGTTGACACGATGATTTTTCTCTCGAGGTTCACGTGTTTGCCAACACGCTAGTCCCCATTGTGTCGACCGCTCACTTGGTGGTTCGGCGGCTAATTAGCATCACCCGCTAAGCCCGCATGTCGGGCGCCGCAAGAACCAACCCCTTGAGTGAGGGTAGCTCAATGACACGCTTTTACTAGAGATGCTCTTCGCGGCTCCCGCGGGGCGAGCACAATGCCCCTCACAAGCACTTCTTCGGAGCGCCGTACAAGCTTCTTGCGCACTTCGACGGAGACCACCACCAAGCCGTCTAGGAGGTGGCAACCTCCAAGAGTAACAAGCACCACCGGCTTGCAACTCGATCACCTAGTGCCACTCGATGCAGCCTCACGATGCAATCGCACTAGAATCGCGCACTCACACAATCGAATGATAACTATCAAGTATGTGTGTGATGGAGGGCTCCCAAGCACTCTCAAGCATGGACACAAAGTCCCCCAAGGTGCTCAGCGCCAGCCATGGCCGAAGGCCACTTCTATTTATAGCCACAAGGGCTAAACTAGCCGTTACCCCTTCACTGGGCAACGGTCGGGCTGACTGGACGCTCTGGTCGTGTTGACTGGACGCTGGACCCCAGCGTCCGGTCGCTCGCAGACGACCACGTGTCCCGGTTCCAACGGTCACTTGACCTGACCGGACGCTCCAGCTTCAACTGACTGGATGCTGGACCCTCAGCGTCCGGTCGTTTCCAGTAAGCTCCCGGACGCGTCCGGTCGAACGCGATCGGACGCAGCACCAGCGTCCGGTCACTCTCCAGCTACTGCTACATTCCACGTCAGCGCGACCGGACACAGCCTGCCAGCGTCCGGTGCATTCAGATCCAGCATCCGGTCAGTTGACCGACGCCAGCATCTTCTCCATTCTCTTCACCCTTGCTCCAATGTGCCAACCACAAAGAATTTGCATTCGGTGCAATAGAAAATAGGCATTCCAAACCCAGTGTACACCATCTCACCCCTGCAAACACCACCTCCTTTGTAAATGTGCCAACACCACCAAGTGTACACCACCATGTGTTATGTGTGTTAGCATTTTCACAATCATTTCCCAAAGGATGTTAGCCACTCAACTTGCCACGCCACTCGATCCTAGCGACAATGCAAAGTTAGATCACTCGAGTGGCACTAGATGACCGATATGCAAACAAGTTTGCCCCTCTTGATAGTACGGCCATCTATCCTAAACCCGATCATAAACTTCTCTACACACCTATGACCGGTGAAATGAAATGCCCTAGGTTATACCTTTGCCTTGCGCATTCCATTCCATCTCCTCCAATGTTGATGCAACACATGCACCAACACGATCAACAATGATATGATCCACTTCATATCATCATCTGATCATATTGGTTCATCGATCTTGACTCTACTTGCTCTTTGCCGTTGCCATCGTCCATCGGCGCCAAGTCTTGCTCAAGCTTCACCGCCATGCGGTCCATCACTCTAAAGCCTTTGACTTGCCCTTCACGCTTGCAACCGGTCCATCAAGCCAAGTCTTGTCTTGATCTTCTCCACCTTGATCACATGACTCAATGTCATGTCTCATGTGCATTTAAGCTCCTTCATCATCACATGTGTGAGCTTTGCAACATCTCCAAGCCATTTTCACCTTCATGGCATATGTTGCTCACACACATGTACCTGTGGACTAATCACCTGTGTATCTCACATAAACACAATTAGTCCACCTAAATTGTCACTCAATTACCAAAACCAATCAAGGACCTTTCACCGAGCCCTGTCGGGCCTTCGTGGGGCTATGAGTCATTTTTGAGCTACCCCATCCGGTTCCTCACAACCGGAGGGCTGAGTTTCCTCGCCTGTCCCGATTGCTCGAGCTTGAAGACTAGCTCGGTGAGCTCGCTAACGGGTGTGATTGAGTGGAATCTAGGTCCGTCGTTTGTGACGGGGTTGGTATAGCCCTCTTGTGACATTCCACTACTCCTTTACCTATAGCCCGACAGATGCCTAGGTCATTCCATAGACCAACCCGGGTGGCCTGACGGCCTCCCATTCGATGGAGATTCTGTGGGCTTAGCGAGAGGTTCAGGATCGAACGAGAAGGTTGAGATGACCTGGTTTGCTAGATCGGGCAAAGGCCGCACGGTGCTCATCTATGGTTTTCTCCCCTAGCTCTGTTTGGTTGCTCATGTCGAATGAGGCAAGCCACCGCTTCGTGGCGCAACATGGAGCATTTTGGTGCATTTCGCTGCACGTGCGATGCTTAGTTCCCGAGCCTTCGGGCGGTTCATGCCCTAACCGTCCGGGGGTTCAGGCGTATGAGATGAATGCACGTATGAATGTATGAATGATTTGTAATGAAATAGAGGGGCTTTGATGGTGTTTTACCTTGAAGACTAGAGCGACGGGGTTCGAAGAGCTCCAATCGGAAACACCCGTCCGAGACCTTGATGACCTGAGAGACGGGGTTCGGAGAGCTTCAGTCAGAAATGTCCGACCGGGACCCATGCTCGTCGTTCGAGACAGGGTTAGCATGGCCCGCATGGGGCGCCCCTTCGCTTCCTACCTGTATCTCAGGTGCTTATCCTGAGTGAATCGATCGACTTAGGAGGCTGGTTGATCTCTCCTGGGTGACTCGATCGACTCAGGGAGGTCTGGTGGTCTCTTCTGGTGGAGATTCCTTGCTCTTCCTTCCTTCTTCTTTCTCACCGAGAGTGCCTGTACGCTGCGGTGGTTCCTTAGTGAGAGGAAGAGTGAGCGAGGGGGAGGACTCATGGATCTTTTTGCAAACCCAGAGCGTGATGTCGGATTGGAGGTGAATGTCGCCCCTGTCTTGGCCGAGCCGGATGCCGCATCATCGGGAAGTGAGCAGCTCGAGCCTTCATCGGTTGCACCGTCGTCGAATGTCGCCGGGTCGGCCGAATAGCATGTAAAAATATAATAGTAGTTAGCAAATGTAGGAAGTTTTAAGTTCGTGGGGAAGCCTCCGTGTAAGACGTTTCATGGTGTGTTTTAATGACTGTAATTGGTTTTTGTTCTTGTGATGGAGTCGCTCCGTTTGGGGAAGCTTGTTCCCTTTCGTTCCTTAGTTTTCCCTTAGCATAATTTTGTTTTAAATTTCTTTCTATCTCGTACCTACCCGTTTGTTCCGTAGGTCACAACTTTGCGAGCCCAGGGCGTGGCCCGCGAGGCTCGACCAGTCGTAACCGTAGGAAAAGGAGGGGTGCGATCAGTCGGAATGTTCTAAAGCAAAGTTATGTAAGGTAAAATAAAGGAACAAACTACCCTTTTGTTCAGGTAGGAAGGAGTTTCTTCATACAAAACCAAAAGAGTTCTTAAGGTAAAAACAAAAACAAAGGGGTAGTAGAGCCCCCTAGTGGAGCCCCCCCCGAGCGCCCCGAGCCGAAAAGTGTTCAGGTCAGGGTGCTCTTATGGGAGCGTTCGCTAAGTAAAGGTAAGACTGAAACTTAGAAAGAGAAGAAGAGACATAGCCGTTCCAAGGTCGTCGGAGAGAGCGTCGTCGTCGTTGTCCTTTAGTTGGTAGGCTTCCGGTCGGATCCCTTCATGCTCTAGTCGTCTGGATTCTTGTCCACTACGCCCCCTTCTTTGGTCGCTACCTCCTCGCCTTTTTCTTCCCTTAGCCTATCGGCCTACCTAAGTAGGCGCCTGAGGAGCTGGCAGTCCTTGTAGAGATGGTTGATGGGATAGTTGTGGTTGGGGCACGAACCATCCATGAGTTTGTTGAAGTGGTCAAGCAGTCCCTGTTGGGGCTGCCTAGGTGCGTGATCAGCTACGGTGATCAACGCGGTGTCGTCCGTCCGGCGCCGATCCTTCCTGTTCTTTTTGCCCCTCTGAGTGGAGGGGCCTTCGTCTGGATCCATGCGCTTGGGCTTGCCTTTGTCCTGACCTCCACTGATGACTGCTCCGACTGCCTCCTCGCTAGAGGCGTGGTTGGTGGCGACGTCGAGTAGATCGCGGGTGGTGCGGGGTTTTAGGCAGCCAAGCTTGTGGATCAGGGACTCATAGTTTGTTTCGGAGAGGAAAGCGCTGATGATGTTTGTGTCGACGACATCCGGGAGGGAGTTACAATTTTGGGAAAACCTATGGATGTAATCCCGCAGGGATTCGCTGGGCTCCTGCTGGCAACTCTTGAGGTCCTAGGAGTTTCCTAGGCGGACATACGTCCCCTGGAAATTCCCGACGAAGACCCTCTTGAGGTCTGTCCAGTCATGGATACTATCATGTGGAAGGAATTCGAGCCATGCCTGAACATGCTCCCCTATGCAAATGGGAAGATATTGGATGATGAAAAAGTCATCATCCACTCCTCCGGCTCGACAGGCGAGCCGGAAGTCTTCAAGCCAAATGCCTGGGTTTGTCTCCCTGGTGTATTTGGTGATGTTGGTGGGAGGCCAGAAACGCTGTGGAAACGACACTCTCCGGATGCGCCGGCTGAAGGCCCGTGGCCCTAGGCCCTTAGGGCTGGGGCTCTGGTCATCTGGCTGGCGATCGCGCCTAGGGCGTGTTTCTCCGCTTCCCTCAATGATTCGGCTAGGGTCCATGTCGCCTGCTGCCGTATGGTGGACATCGTTACCGTGTTGGGCTCGACGATGGTTGCTATCAATGCTACGAGCGTCTCGGTGCGGTCGGTGTGGAGCAGGCACCTGGTTGGACCGTGGCACGGCTGCCACTCCCTGAGCCAAGCCTACCGGCTGCGGCAGCGAGCGAACGGATTGATCCGGCTGGTGCGTCCCTGTCCCCCCAGTGGGGAGAGAGGGCGAGGGTTGGAGTCACGATGCAGAGCTTTCCGCCTGTTGGACGGCGGTGGCCTCTACTAGAACCCGGAGGTTTCGGTAGACTGCCCGCTCCTGAGGGTCGACGGGCTCGGGAACACCATGGAGAAGCATGGCTGCAACAGCGATATTCTGGCTGGCCCGGGCGAATTGTGGGACATCATTCCCTTCGCTCACGATGTCGTGCTGAACCTGACGAGCGCGACCCCGGGCGCCACCCGCTAGGCTAGGCGCGTGGGGCACAACGTGCTGTACCGACGGCGTCGGTGCAGACGGCGGCTGATTCTACCGTCGTTGTCGTAATTCCTTAGCGTCTGCTTGCACAGACGCGAGGGCTCCCGCACGTGGGTCTGGAGGGGTGTGAGTCTGCACAGACTCCACAACCACCAGCGGTTGTCGCGGACCGTTCGCCATAGCGCACTCCCGAGACGGACAGTGGCGGGGTGCCATGTCACCAATGCTTGAACCGTCGCTCTCACCATCACCATCCGGAAGTTTGTGAGGAATGGTAGGAACGAAGCCCACTACTCCCACGAACTCGAACGTGAGGGGGGATGGTGCCAGTATCCTTCGGAGCCCCCGAGCATAGGCGTCCGTGGAGGACGCAAGGCCGTAGGGGAACCGATCGTATGGTGTTTGTGGCATGGGCGGTACATTTCCTCCGGGTGACTGGTGAGAGATAGCAAATAAAGAGTGAGTAGCATGCATATTACTTATAGTGGGGTTTGAGCAGAGAGTTTGCTCAGAATAAAGCGCAGATGCCGCGCCGTCGAAATCGCGCATCCCGGAGTCGATGGAGGACGTTCCTCCGATGGGTGCCGGGTTGCGAGCCTCCTCGCGGAGGTGGAGTACGCCGAGCCGGTCTGCGACGAAGTCCGGGCTCCCAAAGCGGAAGGCCTGGAATGGCTCGAAGATGGGTGGAACCCGCATCCCGACGGGCGAGACTGCGGGGAACTCCAGCGAGCCAAAACGAATTGTATCGTCGGAGCCCGCCATGGCGGGAGTGGCGAAAAAATGGGCCATCCGATGATCAAAAGGTGTTGAACGTACAACGTCTTCCCCACGGACGGCGCGAACTGTCGGTGCAGAAAGTGACCAACTAGTAAATATTTGTAGTTTTGCTGTACATTGTGATCGGAGGTGGCCTAGCACTCAATGACACAGGATTTATACTGGTTCAGGCAACGTGCCCTATATCCAGTCGGGGTCGGTCGGTGACTTTATTCCTGAGCCCAGGTGCTCAAAGTCTATAGTGGGGGTACAAACGAGAAGGAGGAAGAAGGGGGTGTACAAGAGGTTCGGTCGGCTCCGACTGGAAGGGTCGCGGTCGGAACTTGGCGGTCCTGTGGTTGGGAGCGTTGATGTCGATCTAGTGAGTCTGGGCTTGAAGAAATCGATCTCCCCTTTGGGGGAGGGAGCGCATCCCCTTTTATAGATGAAGGGGATGGCTTTACAGGTGAGAGGGGGAGAGTACAGATATTTCTAAGTCTTGCTGCCTACGGTGATGAAAACTGGATAATGGTTGAAGCCCCCAATACTGTTGATGTCGCTGTAGGATGTCGGATGTGCATGGGAGGTCGAGCTATCTTCTTTAGGAAGGATGACGCCGGTACCTGCAAGATACTTCTCGATGCCTAGTGGCATGTGAGGAGCCGTGCTATGTTCACCCGGTATGATAAATCCTGGAGCCCATACCACGATCGATGTCCAGAGACACGCAGGGGGCTTACCATATGGGAGTTTCTAGCGGCCCTTACAATACTTTGTGTCAGGGTGGCTGCAGAGCACTGCTTCGTGCAGGGTATGGTCCCTGGTACATTGGTGTTGACTTGTGAGTCATGCCTTGCCTTTCTCTGCATGCCTTCTGGTTCTTTCCGAGCGGGCGTCCCCGGTCGGATGGTCCCCAGTCGGTTCTGGCGCGCTAGTCGGAGAATAGTGATGGCGGTGTTTTTCTATGAATCCCGGTCGGAGACACGGGGTCGGAGTCGGAGGCGGTCCTCAGGTCAGGCTTTCCGAGTGGACGCCGTGCGGAGGCAGCCGGGGCCTGACGCTTGCGCTCCGATCGGAGAGGCCGTTCGGAGCTGGACTGAGCCTAAGCTAGTGCTCCGGTCGGAGAGATGAGCCGAAGGCGGCCTGGGCCTGAAGCAAGTGCTCCGGTCTGTTGGTTTTAGACTTTCAGGCCGGTTCAGAAGAAAGAAATGCCGTTTTCCTATGCCGAGCCCTGGCGTGGAAGCCGGTCCCCGAGGGACCCCAGGTTTATGAACCCGACAGGTAGAGTTATATTACTTGGACGAAAAGATATAATAACTTTTTGCTAATTACCATCAGGCCTGATATTTGTCTTCTTGCACTGGAATTGAACTCACGCTGTTTTACAAACAAGCAGCTAATTTCATTGGATTTTCTGCATTACATGCTCATAATATGCATCTTTTTTTCCTTGTTATTTTCCACAATATATATTTCCCCACCCATAGTGTCTCGCGCTCCTTTTTCCTCTAATATAATGAAAAGTATCCTAATAACTAGAACGCAAGAACCACATATAAACATGAACAATTGCAATTTAAAATGTACCTAGCCACAACCCAAGTATCTACCCGAGCCAATAATAATATAGTCCACATACTTCAAATCAAAGCTAAAAAGCGAATAAAATAAAGGACACAGTTGCATGCACTGATGCACACAACTATCGCCCCAACGACATATTATTCCTGGGCTATGCTAGTGCCCGGACGTCCAGATGGACCCGCGCACCCGGATGCCTGTCCATGCTGCTTTTTTTTTGAAACACGCACATGCTGGTGCAGTGCGTACTTGCCCACGAGTCAGAGCGCGTGTGGGGAGTAGCACCTGTTGCAACATATTGAAACAAAGTGAAACAATTAATACATACGTTTGTAATATATGTGTATAACCACTGCAACATATGCAACATCTAAATAAAACATTTGTAATACATGTCTGAAACAGGTGACACATTTGGAACATACACTTGCAACATATGTGTGAAAACACATACAATATCCATATAGAACACTTGCAACTTGCAACATAAAAACACTTGCTGCAACAGAAGACTGAAACAGATGAAACATTTTGGAGCATTGCAATATATGTGTGAAAACATATGCAACATCCAGATCAAAACGCTTGCAACATACTTCTGGAAACAAATAAAATGGTTTGAACAAACACTTACAAGATGCCTCTGAAACATTTGCAACATATGTAACACGTGCAACATAGCCAATCTACTTGCAACATCAAGATGGAAATAATTGCAACATACATCTGAAACGTCTGAAACACTTGAAACATACATATGCAACATGGAGGAGGGAAGATCGGGCCAGTCGATTCCGGTCGTCGGGGTGGGAGCCGGCGGCGAGCTGTGGCGCGCGAGCACCACTAGCATTGGCCACGCTTGTCGGTGCCCTTGGCTCGGCAGGGGAAGTCCTGAGGCGCCACAACACGTGTGCCCCAGCGCCCATGACAAGGTCAGCGGCGCGCCCAAACGACGATGGGCGACGGACGAACGACGAGGGAGCGAGCGACGTAGGTGATTGCCACGTAGGTGAGCGGCACAGGGAGCGACGGCGCGTAGCGCGATTGGCAATGGGGGAAGGGCACGGCGCGGCAGCCCGACAAGCGCGCGGTGGGGAAAGGGGCGGACGGACGAGTAGCCAAGCGACACAGGTGGCTGCCACGCAGGTGAGTAGTGTAGGGAGCAAGAGGACGCGCGACACGGCCGGCGACGAGGATAGGAAACGGCGCGGCAGCCCAACGAGCGTGCGCTGGAGAAGGGGGTGGACGGATGAGCAGCCACGCTGCTTTGGAATCGGACGGATAAGCATGAAGTAGTGGGGTGTGGGCTCGGTAGGGACAGGCTGATGGGATAATAAGCACAAGGGAATTGAGATTTGTTTTTTTTTGTTTGGGGCCTGCTCCTGGAGAAACACGTCCAGACGCAGAGTCACGGATTGACGACCTGGAGGAAGTATTTCTGATTATTCCTCATCGTTCTGATCTACACTCGTGTGTAGGGATGAAAACGGATTGGATACGGACGGATATCACCGATATTACATTTGTTTTCATATTTCTGTCCGGATTCGGATTCGAATACCGATAGTGTCAACTATGTTGGATAGGATATGATTGGATATCGATATCATAAATATGCGATTTGAGTATTCGGATACGGATACGGTATCGGATATTAGATATCCGGACTCGGATACGGACATATCTCAACCCCTCTAAACGGATTCGGTTTCGAATACGGTCGAAAAATATCCGTATCATTTTCATCCCTACTCGTGTGTACACACATGTTGCCCTTCCACGCTATAAAAGCCCACCCAAGCCTACGAATCCAGTACACACAAGCACTTCAGGCGGCACAGGCACTACAAAGCCAAGCACCACCACCGTCATGGAGCAGCAGAAGATCAAGGTGTCCGACAACGGCTCGAAGACGAAGAAGGTGGTGGCCACCCCGACCGGCCACCACCACCACCTCGACGTCAAGGAGGCTATCGTGGAGGTTGACACTGTCTCACGTACCGGCGTCCGCCACCACGAGGCGCGCGCGAGCATAGAGGTGGAGGATGTCAACAAGTGCACCGGTGAGGTCCGCGCCGCACGAAGGCCGACATGTTCGAGATGACCGACGACGACGAGCTGCTGATCAGCTAGCTGCAGGCATACACGGCCGGCCTCGCGATGGACGCAAATACGTACACGTATCTGGACTACTGGAACTACGTACTGAGGCACGTATCATCACGTATAATATGTTATACGTGTTCTCCTAGTAGTATATAAGTTTATGGGCAAGGTCAATACTACTATATCCGCGAACGTACTCTGCTGGCGTGCATGCATGCAAAGCCTCTCGTACGAAACTACGAACTACTACTACGAAAAATAAGCTCGTGACCTGATGAATAAATTAAAGCTTTCTCCGTACTAGGAGTACTACATACATGTGCATTATTACTGTGTCAACCCTACTCCAAAGTGAACATGGGATTAATTTGTGATGTGGACCGGATCATCTCGATTGGTATACTCCAAATATTATACTCACCACCAGATTCAGCTTCTTTGCCGAGTGCCTCAGGCACTCGGCAAATGCCGATACACTTGGCAAAGGACGCTCGGTAAACAGTTTATTGGCAAAGACCTCTTTGCCGAGTGCTAATATGACACTTGACACAGAAAAGTCGCCGTGACGGCGAGCGTCACCGTGACGGCGGCTATGGGGGTATTAACCCCTATACCCTTATGGCTAAGCTCGGGCCGGCCCGGATCGATGGGTCCGGTCCACCCGAAAGACGACGCGCGGCCCAGCCAACCTGATCGGAGTCCTGCACAAGGAGTCAAGACGGATTTGGCGATCAAGCAGGATCCTGGTCGGTTAGAATAGGAATCCTTATCCGGCCATATATGACAATTGTAACTGACTAGGATTAGTTTCCAGATCTGTAACCCTGCCCCCCCGGACTATATAAGGCGGGCAGGGGATCCCTCTAAAAATCATCTCTCATTGACATACAACAATACAAATCAGACGTAGGACGTAGGTATTACGCCTTCTTGGCGGCCGAACCTGGACAAAATCTCGTATCTGTCTTGCGTCACCGTCTTGTTTGTGGCTTGCGCATCTGTCTGCCGACAATCTACTACCTTGGGTATACCCCTAGGTAGACTGCCGACCATATTTCGTCGACAGTGGCGCGCCAGGTAGGGGGTGTGCGTACTGCTCTCCAAGCAAACAAGATGGTCATCGTCTCCGGCTCCATGGATACGCCGAACGGCCTCACGTTCACCGTCGGCCAGATCACCTGGACCACCGGCTCCGACGACTTCATCGCCATGGCCACGGAGGAGGCATGGATTCAGTCTGCGCCGACCACTTCTTCACCTGCGTCGGCTACGGCTCCGACCACAACGGGTACGGCTCCGACCACAATGGACCTGGCTTCGACCACGGTACATCTGGCTCCGACCACGCCTGCATCATCTTTAGCCATGCCGACGACTCGTCGTCCGCTTCTCCGCTACAAAGGGAAGCAGATCGACAACACCGACCTGCTCGACTCCATCGATCGGGTCGGCACCAAACTCGCTGAAACCCTAGCTCTGGTAAGTATGATTCAAAGTCAACCTAACGAGCAGGTAACCACTCCCCACAACAGATCTACCCGACCAGCTCGGACCAGTCGTCCTGCACGACTTGGTATAGATCTTGTGGTCATATCTACTCCTGAAGGGCGCTCCGCTCGTCGCCGGCCAGCCTCCGCGACGGGTCTCCGGCTCTCCGAGTACGAAGCCTCAACGGAAAACCACCAGGTCCAGCCCTACGGCCTGTGAAACACTGCCTCTAGCTACGCGTATAACCTACAACGCCGCTTGGATCTGTGTTTTATGCACCGACCTCGGCCGAAGCCACGCAACTTCGTCAACATGATCCGGACTGAAGATTATCAAGAAGGATCCATCCACACAGTCCAAGAGGGCGACTCCAGCTCCTCGTCTGGCATCGCATCTAATGCATCTGTCCACACCGAGCTTCAACATCACGAAGACGACGGCACCAAGTACGATCTGGATCTGCCAGACCACGCCCCGGGGTTTTCACAATTCCCGTCTTTCCCGCCAAGACGAGGGGATTTGATCCATGTTGTCAGCAATGACGAACTGCCAGTGGTTGGTGAAACAAAACAAGAAAGGACTGCGCGCGAAGCACGCAATATTGACCGGTTTAATCGCCGGCAAATCGAAGCCGAAGCAGACCAGGAGGCGCGACGCATAAGGGTCCAGCCACGCGACCTCAACGATGCGTTCGACAGGGTGGGGGACAAACAGGACTTCAGGACTCCAAGTGCCGACGTAGCCGTCGCCATGGCGACAATGCAACGGCTACCCAACACCCTGGAAACCCAAGCGGTTTGCGATGAAATACAAGCCTATCTGACGGCTGCCATGGCCCAGACCGCAGAGATTGTAAATCAAGTCTGGGCTCCATCTGTCTCAGTCGAGTCAAGCCACAGCCGCCAGCTCCCAAGTCGCTCACAGCCACTCAACCCACGCGGCTTGCGCAACAACGACCCATCAGACAACCGTCAAGGCGGAAACGGTGGCCATGATGGTGGTCAGGATGACAACCGCCGTCGGGAGGACAACCGTCGCAACATCCGAGACGACAATCGCCGTGGCAACCGCGACAATCGCCGTGATAACCGTGGCCGCAGGGCTAATCTAGGTGGCGATCGAGATCGCCGCGATGGCAATAACGATCTCCGCCATTACCTCGGTGGACGCGATCTGCGCACTCGCATCAACCAGAGAGCCGACGATCGAGCATCCTACGAAAGCTATCGCCACATGGAGTATGACACTGCCCACGGTCCGCCGGGTTTGAAGCAGTTTACTCCACACCTTCACCAAGTCATATGGCCTAAGAATTTTAAGCTCGAGAAACTTCAGAAGTACGACGGCAAGGAAAACCCCGAATTATGGGTCATGCTCTATGAAACCACGTGTAGATCAGCCATGGCTGACGAGCACGTCATGTCTAACTACTTCCCAGTCGCTGTTGGCCGTGCAGGTCACCAATGGCTGGTCAGCTTGTCGGTGAACTACTTTAATTCTTGGCAGGAGCTTAAGCAAGCCTTCATCGACAATTTCATCGCTACTTGTGAACAACCGGGCAACAAGTACGATCTTCAACGGATCTGAGATCGGAAAGATGAGCCACTGTGCGAGTACGTCCGGTGTTTCTTAGAGATGCGCATCAAGGTCCCATCAATCTCCGACAACGAGGCAATCGAGGCTTTCATCACTGGCCTCCGCTTCCACGACGCCCTAAGAGACAAGCTCCTCCGGAAGAGACCTGAATCGGTCACAGCGCTCCTATCCACCGCTAAGAAATATGCGAACGCCGACGACGCTAAGAAGATAATTATTGAAGAAGCAGCAAGGGTTCCACGCTCCGACCACCCCCCACACCGCGACGACTACCGTGACAACCGTGGTCGGAACGACAATTTTGACCACCGCAACCAGCGCAACGACTCCCGCGATCACTGCGACCAACGTAATCAGCGGCGTAACCGTCGTGACGATTACAGGAGCAAGCGTGCTCGGGAAGACGACGGTGAGGTCAATACCGTTAAAAAGGGTGGCGGACGTCGTAATTACGAAGACGACTTCGCCAAGAGAATCCACGTACCAGCACATGAGATCCAGACAATACCAGCTTCCTGGCCCTTCGCATGCTGGGGACTGGATATGATCGGGCCCTTCAAGCCGGCTCCTGGGAAATTTACATGCGTCTTTGTGCTGATCGACAAATTTTCTAAGTGGATAGAATACATGCCTCTGGTACAGGCATCTTCAGAGAAGGCTGTCACGTTCCTCGACCAGGTCATCCACCGTTTCAGCATACCCAACAGCATCATCACCGATCTGGGAACTCAGTTCACCAGGAACGCTTTTTGGGACTTCTACGATGAAAGGAGCATAGTAGTAAAATACGTCTCGGTGGCGCACCCTAGAGCTAATGGACAAGTCGAGCGGGCAAATGGCATGATCTTGGACGCATTGAAGAAGAGGATGTATAGAGAAAACGATAAAGCTCCTGGAAGATGGCTCAAAGAGTTACCAGCAGTGGTCTGGGGCCTCAGAACACAGCCCAGTCGTAACACCTGCGTATCACCATACTTTATGGTTTACGGCGCTGAGGCAGTTCTCCCACCAGATATAGCTTTCCGATCAGCACGGGTAGAGAACTTCGACGAAGGCAAGGTCAATGAAGTATGGGAGCTAGAAGTGAACAGCGCAGAAGAGAAAAAGGCTCGATTCTTGTGTACGTACGTCCAAATACCTTGCTGTTTTGCGCAGGTACTACAACAAGAACGTTAAAGAGCGGTTCTTCATGGTCGGGGACTTAGTCCTGAAGTGGAAGACGAACCAGGCTGGTGTCCATAAACTCGCAACCCCATGGGAGGGACCCTTCATGATCAAGGAAGTCACACGACCAACGTCTTACAGGTTAGCTCACCTGGACGGTACGGACGTACCAAACTCGTGGCACATCGATAAGCTTAGACGTTTCTATGCTTAACTACTGAGATATGTACTCCTCTTGTACTTTTGATTTACTTCAATAAAGCAATTATGATTCCTCCGACCACTCTAATGTGTCACTTCGAATTTTATGGTTATTCTAACTTAGCCAGTAAAAGCCGACCACCACTCCTTCTACGGTTTTCGGAGCAGGCCCTGTCTTCGGTTCCTCCCAACACGTGCATGGGATCCGCTCTCTACGTTACAGGTGATCGGCAGGTCCCCCTTGGTTTGACTTGTCCGCGTCTACGTGTGCTCAAGTCATCGTACCTCACACTCCGACCACATGGCAAGCTAGGGCCGCACAAACTTTTCAGGATGATGTGTCGAGCAAAATGGTACAACTAAACAGAACGTTAACATGTTCTCACTTAGTTACACCAACATAAAGTTTCAAGCTTAAATACGTTTTATACAAAGCAAACAAGCTTATAATGATATACAGTTACGTTATTACAAGCTTGCCTGAAGAGGCTCAAGTTTACAATAACACAACTATGTCCTCCTTCTACAGCTCTAAGCCTATTTCATTGGCTGGTCGGGGCACGTGGCACTTACTGCTCGCCGATTCCAACATCCTACTCGAGTCTCGGGGACTCTTGTGCTAGTCAAGCTAAAGGGGATGGCCCCACCGATGCCTGGCTGGTCGAGACCGCAGGCTTCGTTGGTTGGTTTGCAACTGATGGCATTTCCAGCTGACTCGTCAATGGCGTACCCTGTACAGGTGCTGTCCCACCTCCACATAGGTTAATGTCGCCAATTATCTTTGATGACAAGTCCAGCTGGGCCGTCCGAAGCTCCTCCGCCTTGTCTGGGTCTACCTCCTTCGAGTGCCCAGCCTCCAGGCGCTTGAGATCGATCAGGGGGTAGTGAGCACGTACCATGCTTAGTACATGGGCACCTGTGTACTCACCCGCCTCCTTCATGAACTCTTGGAACCATCCCCCCGCTTGTCTGCATCTCTCGACCAGTCCGAGCTGGGGCATCCTTGGCTCTTCCTCTGTGAGCGCCGGGTCAATAAGGTCGAGGACGGGGACAAAGCCAGTTGCCACTTCTTGGCACCGTTTCTTCCACGTGTCCCGCTCCTTGGTGGCCTCGAGGCATCGTGCTTTCCAGCCGTCACGCTCTTTGATCACGGCCTCCAGACGCCTCTTGGCATTGACTTTTAAAACTGAACACCGTACAAGACATCAAAATGTTATGGCACGACAAGACAAGGTGGGCAACAGAATGAGAAAGGTGGTCTGGAATACTTACTTTTTAGTTCCTCCTTCATTTTGGTGGTGTGGTCCTGGAGTTGAGACTGGCTGCATGCTAGTTTCTCGTTGTCCTCCTTCAGACGACCACACTCTGTAGTCACGCGGCAATTCCCCTCTTGGAGGCGGGTTACTTCAGCTTCTAAGCCTGCATTATAGCTGTCACTACCAACAACACAACAATACGTGTTACACACCTGCTGTGATAAAGTGACAACTTACTTATTCTTTCCCGCTCTTTGTTATTAAGCTGGCCGACCAGGTTCTGGTTCTGTGCCTCTAGCTCTGCCCTCTTCTGGTTGGTGGCTTCAAGTTGGCGGCGCAAGTGTTCCACCTCGGCCACCAGTTCTTTATTATTCGCCGTGATTCCCTCAATCTGGTCGAAGCACCTCTTTCTGTACTTCGCGGTCTTCATCAAGTCCTGCATATAAATAAGCTAAGTCAGTCAGATCGACTACATAATAGAGTCAAGTGGTCAAGCCAAACATACCTAGACTTCTGTCACTAGACGCTTCGCCGCCCGTTTGACTCTTAGGGTCTCTTCGACCTCTGGGATTTCTTCGTGCATAACCCATTCGTCGTTCTGCCAGCGCGACACATATACATGTTGTCGCTTATCTTGGGGACGGCCCAGGACCTCTTCTACTTCATCCTATTCAGCCTCCTGTTCAGGGGGCGGCGCTGGTCTAGAGTCTGTAGTCTCCGTGACCACCATGGCTTTCCCACGAGCCGTTGCATCGGCAAGAGTGCTCTGTGCCACCTCCGGCTGCTGCTCCTCGGCTTGATCCACCTCAGCAGGGTTTGTGCTCAGAGCACTTGTACTCTGCTCGGCTGTCTTCTCGACCAGCCTCTTGGGGACTGATGTCTGGTCGTCCGCCTGCTGAGGTCCCAGCGGAGTTCCTTCTACAGGTTCCTCCACGGCTGGCTGCTGGGCAGTTTTTCCCACCATTGCTGGCGAAGTCGTGCCGCACCTGGCTAGCTGGTCAGGATTTTCGGTGGACGCCGACCTAATATATCAGAGAAAAGTTCAGAAGATAATAGTATACTTACAAATTATAAGCTTACGTCAAAGTTATAGATACTTACAGCTTCGAAGCTCGGAATGATGTGGCGAAGGAGCATCTCTTTGACCGCCCCTACTCCGCGTGCTCGGCAGGTTCCACCGGACCTCTTTCCACCACCGGAACAGGCGTCGGGGTTTGATGCTCGACACTTCCCTCGGTTGTCCTCTGTGTTGCAGTGGTCGGTGATGTGATCACTGCTGGCATAGAGGAGCCACCCTGCTCCGTCGACCCCATTTGTCTCCTCCTCTTTCGAGAGACGAGCCAGAAGATGTCCGCATCCTCTGCTTCGTCGTCCGAAAGGGGGAAGATGGCTTGGCGTCGTTTGTTGGCAGCTAGATGCTTGCCAGCAGCTCTGGTCGATGCATCCTCCATAGCCTCGAGTGCCGCCCAGTGGACGTCGTCGGTCCTAGCGCTGGTCTGGGCGGCTGGGCCGGCAACTTGCGGCCAATCCACACTAGGGGGCGGAGACACGAACACTGCTGCCCGGTCACGACCATTACTCTGAGACACATAACGGGGACAACAATCAATTTCTTGTTACAACATGATTCTACAGTTACAAGGAGGCATCATTTACCTTTGGGGGAGGTCGGGCCAGCTTGAAGGCGTGCTCGATGTCATTTAACCTGACATAATTGGGATTGGCCAGGTTGAATAGCTCCCCAATCCTAGTCTTGACTTCTATCTTGTCGAGCGCCTCTTTCCTGGTCCTCGTTGGATCTGCACTCCCCTGGTACTCGAAGCTAGGATGTACCCTCTTCTAGCAAGGCTGGATCCTTCGGCTGATGAAGTTACTGACCACACTTGGGCCATCTAGCCTTCCCCACGGGATCATCCCGAGCAGTTCTGCGATCTGCTCCAAGTTCTCGGGCTTCTCCGACCAGCTGTTTTTCTTCTCCGGAATCAGCCCCACGTCGCACAGGGTGATTGTGTTTGGCTCTTCATGGATGTAGAACCACTTCTTGTATCACTCGTCTAGTGAGGTGTTCCAGGGGCAGTGCAAGTACTGGGCTTTCATACCATCGTGCAGATTCAGGTAGACGCCTCCGGCTATCTTCGAGCCACTGCTCCCTTTCTTCCGTAGACAAAACAGGTGGCGAAAGAGGTCGAAATGGGGCTGGAAGCCACCATAGGCCTCGCAGAGATGGATGAAGGTGGAGACAAGAAGAATCGAGTTGGGATGCAGATTGCAAATCCCAATCTCATAATACAAGCAGAGACCCTGAAGGAAAGGGTGCACTGGAACCCCAAAACCCCGTTTGAAGAAATCCTCGAACACCACAATCTCACCTGGTTGTGGGTCGGGGAAGCTTTCTCCTTCCAGCGCACGCCATCCCACGAGTGCCTTGTTGTGAAGCACTCCCATGGCGACGAGGTCTTCAATGGTCTGCTCATTGCTCCTTGACTTCCACCACTCCTTCACCATGACTCCGCCTTTCTTCTAGGCATCTCTCTTCGCCATTAATCTGCCCTTGTTAAGGGAGTGGATGCGGTGGAGGGGGGATTGGTGATGATTTTTGGGGGAATAGGGTTCGGCAAGAGGAAGAAGAAGGTTGCGGCGGCGAATGACAATGGGGAACGGTATGAGTAACTTACCAGATCTACATTATAAATAACAAAGAGCTCTGTCGTTTCGTCCACCCGAGATTATTGGGGGACGTGCACATGCACCACAGACGGTTGTTCACACAACCTCGAGATCTACGCCAATAAACGTGCCCCTTCGTTACCAGTGTACACGCCTCTTCGTTGATAGTGTAGGAGGGCCCACACTGACGCACCTCCATACAGGTGTCAATCGACTGTTTGCCATAAAAGAGCAAGAAGATAGAGTGACATACTATACCCATCTGCTTTTTTGACCAAACGTGCCAGACTTGACTTGGCAGAGAAAGGAGATTAATAAATACACCAAATAATATACAAGTGGCGTTTGTATTTTCGTTGCAGGTCTTGTTCTCAAGGATGGATCAGACTACTACAATGCTCGGGGACTGCCCAGACCAGGGCCATGCTCGGGGACTACCCAGACCATGGCTGTGCTTGTGGACTGCCAAGACCACTACCCTGCTCGGGGATTGCTCTGACCACCGCCGTGCTCGGGGACTGCTCCGACAACTGATGTGCTCGGGGACTGTCCCGACCACTGCTCGGAGAATGGTTCTCCTCGGCTACATGTGATTTGTACTCACATACAGTTGAGAGACATTTATTTAGACCTTGCTACAAGGCTTATACCTCGCCTTCCAGCAAGCTCGGGGACTACGTCGGTACGATGCACCTGCCGGTGCATCTCATATCACCTGTACAACGATTGAATTCTTAACTTCGGTGGAAATTCTTTTTTAGACCCTGGCACCATGTGCCTGCGTCACCTACTACCAGGCTCGGGGACTAAGTGGGCACACTTCACCTTACGGTGAATGTGTTTTAATCGACCCCTATGCTTTGAATGATTGTAAGGATTATCAATGTGCTTGGGGACTGCCCGATCACTGCTCAGAGAATGGTTCTCCTCAAGTACATGTGAGTTGTACTCACATACAGTTGAGAGACATTTATTTAGACCTTGCTACAAGGTTCATACCTCGCCTTCCAGCAAGCTCGGGGACTACGTCGGTATGATGCACCTGCCAGTGCATCTCGTTTTTGTTTGTCCCACAATTGGGTTCTCAACTTAACTGGGAATTCTTTTTAGACCCTGGCACCACGTGCCTACGTCACCTACTACCAGGCTCGGGGGCTAAGTGGGCACACTTTACCTTGCAGTGAATGTGTTGGTTTTTTCGACCCCTACAACTCTGATGTTCAAGGACGCTATGCTTCAAGACCACTTACATTTCTTTCTAGAAATACAAGTGGGCACACTTCTTAGGACGGAAATCTTTTTCTTTTTTCTTAAGAGCACCATACATTCTTCGGACAACCTACTTCTCCGGCGACAACGGTGGTCAAAGATGTCAAGAACTCAAGCCTTACTTGTCGGAGAAGGTTAAAATAGCGTGTCGCAGCATAATACATGGTGCTCGGGGACTAGCTGTGGGGGTATTAACCCCTATACCCTTATGGCTAAGCTCGGGCCGGCCCGGATCGATGGGTCCGGTCCACCCGAAAGACGACGTGTGGCCCAGCTAGCCTGATCGGAGTCCCGCACAAGGAGTCAAGGCGGATTTGGCGATCAAGTAGGATCCTGGTCGGTTAGAATAGGAATCCTTATCCGGCCACATATGGCAATTGTAACTGACTAGGATTAGTTTCCAGATCTGTAACCCTGCCCCCGGACTATATAAGGCGGGCAGGGGATCCCTCTAAAAATCATCTCTCATTGACATACAACAATACAAATCAGACGCAGGACGTAGGTATTATGCCTTCTTGGCGGCCGAACCTGGATAAAACCTCGTGTCTGTCTTGCGTCACCGTCTTGTTTGTGGCTTGCGCATCTGTCTGCCGACAATCTACTACCTTGGGCATACCCCTAGGTAGACTGCCGACCATATTTCGTCGACAGCGGCTTTGCCGAGTGTCAAGGTCAAGCACTCGGCAAAGGTCAACGCTTTTCCGAGCGCTGTTGACTCAGACACTCGGCAAAGGTGACCATTGTGCCGAGTGCCACCGGTAAGACACTTGGCAAACAGGCGACCTTTGCCGAGTACCTTGCCTGTGGCACTTGGCAAATTTGTGATGTTTGCCGAGTGCAATGGCCTTTGCACTCGGCAAAGCATGTTCCTAGGTAGTGACTTTGCCGAGTGTCATGGCCATTGCACTCGGCAAAGTGACTGAAAACAGTCTTTTTTATTTATTTTTTACATCCCATCCAAACAAACAGAAGATATATATAACAAACATCACCAACATCACATATATATCACCAACACCACATATATCACAAACGTCACATGTCTCACAATATATCACAAATAAGTTCACAAGTAATCCAAGTGCTCCATCATCCACAACCACAATTGCAAATAGAAGTACCATTAACAACCACAAGCATCATCACCAAGATGGCCAATGAGACTTATTTGGTGAAGGATTCGCTAAAGCATAAGGATCGTTCGATGCCGCCGATTGATTCTGCACAAAGGAGAAGAGATTGCATGTGTGAGACAAGATAAATATATACCATACATGAATAAAACTTTCATACTCCACTAGGTTTGACCGTAAGCATGAACATACAAACTAAAACATTTATACTCACAGAAGTAGAATAGTGAGGAGGTGTAGGTGTAGGTGGAGCAAATAGCGAAGGTGGCGGAACTACACCCGTAGCGGCGCCAAGACTTTGCATGTACTGAAGAATGTCCGCCATCCTCCGCTGCTCGGCCTCCCGCTCGGCCTCCACCCTCTCCATCTTTGCCTGCATCTGCTCCCGTATCCTCCTCTCTTGTTCCAGCTGGGCATATAATATATTCACCCCAATGTTACAATAATGCAAAGGGAAGGTATGAAAAAACCAATGAACGACGAATAAACCAGGAATAACCTCGAGTGCCTCCACTCGGTGGTGTGAAGTGTCCTGCCGAGGTCGTATGGAGGTCAAAAGTGAAAAAAATATGGTTTACCGAGTGTCAAAAATTGACACTCGGCTTTGTCGAGTGTCAGGAGAAGACACTCGGGAAAGGGTTAACAGCGGCTGCCAGCCGTTAACGGTGGCGGCCCTTTGCCGAGTGTTCTGGTTTGCCGAGTGCCCGACACTCAGCAAACCTGGTCTTTGCCGAGTGTTATTGTTTGCCGAATGCTCGGCACTCGGCAAACTATCTCTTTGCCGAGTGCCAGTTGTTTGCCGAGTGTTTTCTCTCTCGCACTTGGCAAATAGCCTCTTAGCCGAGCGCCCGATAAAAAACACTCGGCAAAATCTGGGACACTCGGTAAAGAAGCCATCTCTGGTAGTGACTACTATACATGTGGCAGAGCGGAGCCAGGATTTATATACAGGGGGGCCAACCCGCCAAGGCACCGAACATTGACAAAATTTAGGGAACAATAAAAAGAAATATGAAGTAAAAAATAAATATAATTATACATGCGTATATCTATTGTTATATCAATTCAATCATAACGCGTATAGCAAAATAATATAGCATGTCTTGTAATACAAAATTAAGGCAATGTATTTCCATTACATCTCACTAATTTGATTATTTGATAATGGATAGAAAATATAAACTACCACTAGTGTACTATTGTAGTGTCACGCTGCATTAACTTACTGGCTTGCTGCGGTAGTGGCGTAGCACCGTTTCCAGATTTCAGCCTTCAGCTTGCAGCTTCCAACTTCCCGTCCCTGCTCGCTGCCCCGCTAATCAGCTCTGCTGGGAGCCTGGGACTGCTCATATGGCAGGCCGGCCGCCGGCAGGCAACGGACCAACGACACTGGCGGAGTCACGGAGACGACGACGGGAACTCGGCAAAGAATGCACCCCGCCGCACAACTACGCAGGGAATGAGGGAAGGGAGAAGGAACGGAAACAAGGAGAGAAGTCCGCGAGTCCGAGCAGGATCGATTCACATTCAAGCCAATGGCCGATCACCACTTGAAGGGAAAGCGTCGCCGCCCTGGTAGAGTCCGACGTTTGATTACTGGGCTAGGTTTTCTTCTAACTGGGCTTTGTCAGCGGCTGCTTAGCTAATTACTAGTGATTATAAATGAGCGAGGCCGCTGGTGGCAAGGAGAGGCTCCATATAATACCTCATGTATAATCAATGTTCTTTAGATCTAGTCCAAATAAATCTACCGGCGAAATCATCACTAATGTTTTGCCAGGATATGACTTCAACAATGGCCACAACGTGGTCACCATTACAGGAGTCGATTTCATCAACAAGAGATCAATTTGTTGTTACTATCTGAAAGGAAAAGGGTGCTCAGGAGCACTCTTTGTGGGAATTAACTCCGGGGCGTTGACCTCACCGTAGATAGGCACAGAGAGAATCATACATCTAACTTGATGGATCAAGGGTTGGAGCCTTGGAAGTGTTGAATCTGCAGCCTGTGCTGTACTCGATAACCACTAATGTTCATTCATCGATTCGGATGTGTTTCGTTATGGTCCCGGAATGTTGGTTCTTATGTCATGTCCAAGGTTTTGGAGTTGGTCGGTGTATTCGGCATAAGGACTTTACTCTGGCTTCGGTATTTGAAGACTCTTTTCATATGTAGCACCGACTACGTCGACCAAAGCCACTACAGAAGAAAATGTTGCAATGACTTGATAGAATATTGTTATTTTTTTTAGATTCTTTCCTATGTAATTTGGAGATTTACTGTGACTTGATACAAATATCAATGCAAGGGTATATAGCCAGCAGACATATGTCATTAACTAAACTACAAACATATTTTTTTAAAGCATACAAAGAGATGTTTGCATTGGTAATGGAGATGAGTACAATGAGACACTACTGGATTCAGGTTCTTTGCCGAGTGCCTGAGGCACTCGGCAAAGGCTATATTGCACTCGGCAAAGACTTTGCCGAGTGTGGCACTCGGCAAAGCACACACGGCAAAAAATTGATCGGCAAAGCACTCTTTGCCGAGTGTATTTTATCGGGCACTCGGCAAAGGCTTTGCCGAGTGCCCCGGAAACACTCGGCAAAGAAAAGCGACCGTCACGGCGCCGGTTCCGTTGACGGTCACTTTGCCGAGTGTCAACCCTGCCGGCACTCGGCAAAGATTTTTTTAAATTTTTTTTAAAACTTTCTTTACCGAGTGCCAACACGTGAGGCACTCGGCAAAGAGCTTCTATTTTTTTTTTTGAGAATTTTCTTTGCCGAGTGCCAAACCTCCATGCACTCGGCAAAGCCTTTTTTTTAAAAAATTCTTTGCCGAGCGCCAACCCGGAAGGCACTCGGCAAAGAGCTTTTATTTTTTTTTTTGAAAATTTTCTTTGCCGAGTGCCAAGCCTCCAGGCACTCGGCAAAGATTTTTTATTTTTTTTTAAAAATTATTTGCCGAGCGTCAACCCGGCAGACACTCGGCAAAGAGCTTTTATTTTTTTTGGAAATTTTCTTTGCCGAGTGCCAAGCCTCCAGGCACTCGGCAAAGATTTTTTTTTTAAAAAATTATTTGCCGAGCGTCAACCCGGCAGACACTCGGCAAAGAGCTTTTATTTTTTTTTGGAAATTTTCTTTGCCGAGTGCCAAGCCTCCAGGCACTCGGCAAAGATTTTTTATTTTTTTTTTAAAAATTATTTGCCGAGCGTCAACCCGGCAGACACTCGGCAAAGAGCTTTTATTTTTTTTGGAAATTTTCTTTGCCGAGTGCCACCACTCCAGGCACTCGGCAAAGTTTAAATTTTTTTTTTAAATTTCTTTGCCGAGTGTTATAGTCATAGCACTCGGCAAAGCTGGAAAATCTGTTTTCTGGTCGCCCATTTTGCCAGCTTTGCCGAGTGTTTTGACCATTGCGCTCGGCAAAGGGGTCCTTTGCCGAGTGCAACACTCGGCAAAGTGACCCAAAACGGCAAATAATTTTTTTTTTGCGTTCCATCATGACAAATACATTCATACAAACATATATCACATATATATCTTATCCATCACATATATATCTCATCCATCGCATATATATCTCATCCATCACATATATATCTCATCCATCCACACATCCATCCGCCCATAACACATCCATCACAATATGTAATAATAAGTGCTCAAGTCCATCCAAATAAGTTTACAAGTTCATCAAAGTCCACAAGTGCATCACAAGTCCATCACCAAGTGAACAACAAATGTAAAAAATACAACATGCACTCATCTCGGCCACTGCGACTGTGGTGAAGGCCCAGGTGCATCATTCGTAGGTGCATGAGGTGGATTATTCGAACCACCGTCAGATGGAGACTGCACAAAGGAGAAAAGATTGCATGTGAGACAAAATTATTTTGATAGCTAATCTAGGACGATAGAGGCCATACAAGCAAAGCACAAGTGAAAGTAAAAAACTTTGATACTCACAGGAGTAGCTGCAGCTGCAGGACGCGGAGGCGGAGGTGGAACCAACAGCCCAGGTGGCAGAGACAAGCCCATACGTTGCCCAAGCCCTTGTAGGAAATCCGTAATGTCCATCAGCCTCTGCGCCTGGGCCTGCCGCTCGGCCCGCTCGGCCTCCAACTGGGCCCCCAGCTCCTGACGTTCCTTCATTTCTTGTTCTAGCCGGGCCTGCAATATTTCACTCCAATGTTTCAGTAATGCAAAGCTAATTAAGGTGTGTAAAGATCAATGTATGACGAGTAAAACAGGAATAACCTCGAGTGCGTCGACCCGGTGCTGTGCAGCGGTCGGCCGTGTGCGAATGGCCGGGCTCTCGCTCGTGCTCCGTGCTCGGATCTGGGAGAGAGAGGGAGTAGAGGCCGTGTCGATGACGCCGTCGCCAAGCCAGAACCGTCCATGCTTCTTGCCTTGCCCCGCCCTCATGACGGCCTCTCCATCGAAGTCCTGGGTGCTCGGATCGTGGTCTGCCCCATGGAGCGACCTCGCCACCTCAGTGTACTCACTGATGCGAGAGTGGACGCTCGGGTTCGTGTATGCCTCGGGCGGGTCCTCCAGGTTGAAGGAGACGTCGGACGTCGCCTTACCCTTGTGGGCCATACACCATGCCTGGAAGTCCGAGCAAGCCTGGCCACTATGTGACGCCGACTGCGAAAAAGACAGCACGATGATTAGAAATCAGACAGAACTGAGCGTGACAATAGATAAATCAATTCGCGTACCCATGCTTGTTTGTATCCGGCGAGGTTGCGGCTGCCTTGATGGTGTGCTGGACCTTGCATCAGTAAACGACGGTCCCGGGCATCCCTATGCATCTTGAGGTACTCCTCCGTGAACCACCTGTCCACCATCATCGCCCAACACTCGGGATACGCTTGGCACCACCAGGGAATCACCTACACGTCATCAAGTATTGGACATATAAGAAGATCAAATTAAACCAACTTAATCTCAAATTGAATCAATGTTGATGTTCTTCATTTATCTCAAGGTACTGCTCCCGGGTCAGCTGCATCTCTCTTGCGTCTTTCTTGGTTTTCTTCTCTCCAAGCTTCGACCCGTAGTAGGTTACGATGGCCTGGATGCGTGCCTCGTGATGCATGTCGGTGACGAGTTTTTTACAGGCTTTGGTAGTCGCCTGCTCCGCCCTGGCCTCAAATCCCTCCTCGCATCTGTAATAAGTCTGCATACAAAAGCGATGTATCGATTCATTATTTCAAGAAAAGTCTAATGAATGCGACGTATTGAGCAATGTTGTGCAAGGGAGACTTACCCAAAACTCTGCCTTCACCCGCGCCGCCTTGTTGGGGTACTCCGCATCGGAGGCGACGACGTAGTGGTCAAACGAGTAGGCCGGCTCCGTCTTCGATGCGTACGTGACAATGCCGGGGAAGTGCTGCCTGCACAGAAGACCCAGGATGCCGTTGACTAGCCGTGCGCTACCACCCGACACAACCACCCAGTTCCTGCACGAGTAATTAAGAAAAATTATTAGTTTTTTTCATCATATCATATGAAGTAGTGGTGATAACATATACAGTTACTTACTTTTGTCCTTCGGGGCGAATCAGTGGGCATTGGTGACGAAGCGGAACCTGTGGGAGACTCGCGGGACCTCGCAAGTAGACACTCGAAGAGGAGTTGGAGGAAGCAGAACCCATGCCTGCCGCCTCCCCCTCCTCCTCCTCCTCCTCCTCCTCCTCCTCGTCCGTCTGCCGAACCAACTCCTCGTCTGACTCGTCCACGGGCGCCACCTCCTCCTGCGGCTGGCGGTCCTCCTCACGTGGCGTGGGAGGAGACGGCCCCCTCCTGCGGCTAGCGGTCCTCCTCCTCCTGTTCGATCCCTCTGCTGCCCCCTCCGCCCCCTCCTGCGACCGGCGTTGTCTTTGGTAAATCGAGTTCACAGACCTATGACGGTCGCCCGCCATCTTTGTTCAATCACCTGCAATAAAAAAGAAAAACAAGACATAATTAGAAATAGGTGCAAAAATAAACAAAACATAATTACAAAAAATATAGTATTACATGTATTAGAAATATATGCAAAAATGAACAAAACATAATTACAAAAAATATAGTATTACATGTATTAGAAATAATCTTCATGATTGAAATTAGATGGATCATAGGTCTCGTCATCACTATCAACATTGTCCAACTCATCAACACTATCCGAAGGAGGAATGTTGTCTTCATTGTCATTGCCGAAATGTAATCGCTCAAGCATTTGTATATCCTTCAGATTTCGCACCTCGTCTCCAGCGTCCTCGTCATCATCCCTTTCATTATCTACTTCCATTCCTATCTCTTCGGTTAAGTCTATGTCAAACCTCCCTTATAGCCCCTCTTCTTGATAGAACTCTCCATCATATGTGTTTGGGTTGAAGTTATAATCTTCATCGTTTGGGACAGGTAGTTTACCGTGTGGCGATACATTGTGCACAATAGACCAACCCTTAAGATGCTCGGCGTCTTTGCACGCGTATGACGTATAATAAACCTGGACAGCCTGTTGAGCCACAATGTAGACATCTTTTCCTGGATAGACGGAATCCTGTCGAATCTCGACTAGCCCAAGCTTAGGGCTCCGTCTCGTTACACCAGGATGAAACCAGTGGCATTTGAATATGACTGGAGTAAGAGGTTTGGAACCATAAAATGATATTTCGTAGATTTCTTCAATTCTTCCATAATAGTCGAGTCCATCAGTGCCGGGCGTAACAACTCCGCTGTTTGTGGTTTGTCGATTGGGCCGACTCTGCTCGTAGCTTGCTGTGTGAAAACGATATCCATTCACGTCATAACCGGTAAATGACTTGACCCTAACGGCACAGCCATTTGCAACCTGTCTTAACTCATCACTTATAGGCGCATCAGTTTGGGCTTTCTGTTTGAACCAACAAATGAAATCGGGGCTCCCTAGTCCCGCACCCCGTGAAAGAAGGGTATCATTTTCTTGCGGTGTAGGTTGCCTTGATCCATGCCAGGATTGACGAAGAAATTCCCTGTACCAACGAGAAACAAGGGGGTTGAACGATGAAACAAGGACATACGGCGAAATGAAACAAGTTCGTTTAGAACTTACCGAATGAACGGTTGCACCTCGACAAGGTTGGTCAACACATACAGCATGATACTGTGCCACTCTTCATTTTTCAATTGCTTAATGGTCGATGCACTGGCGCTTCCAAGTTGCCCTTGGAAAAGGCTGAGGTTCGATTCATTTTCTCCAGCATTGTAACGAGGGGGTGGATTATGAACGTTAGGAAGTTTCTCAGTGTAGTATTTCTCTGTGAAGTTCGACACCTCCTCTAGAATGTATGCCTCTGCAATGGAAGCCTCAATTCTGGCTTTATTTCTACATTTTTTACGAAGAGTCTTCAGACATCTCTCGATTGGATAGCACCAACGGTTCTGCACGGGCCCCCCCATCCGTGCCTCATACGGGAGGTGCACAATCAAATGCTGCATCGACAAGAAGCAGGCGGGTGGAAAGATCTTCTCTAACTTACAGAGCAACACAGGTGCCGCTTTTTCCAAGTCATCAATGACGGTCCGAGAGAGCTCCTTGGCACAAAGCTGGCGGAATAAGTAGCTCAACTCTGCCAGCACTTGCCAGACATGCTCCGGGACATAGCCTCGAACCATCGCCGGAAGAAGCCGCTCAATCCATATGTGGTAGTCATGACTCTTCATCCCGTTGACTCGCAGAGTGCCTAAGTTAACTCCCCTCTTTAGATTCGCTGCATACCCATCAGGGAACATTAGCTTCTTGATCCATTCAAGTACTTCCCTCCTTTGGTCCTTTTTCAAGACAAAATCAGCCTTAGGCCTTCTCCAAGTCTTGCCACGACTAGGAGGTTGCATCTCTTGATTTGGTCTATCGCACAACGTTGCCAGGTCTACTCTAGCCTTTGGGTTGTCCTTAGACTTTTCAGTGTCCATGAGTGTTGCCCAAAGTGCCTCGGCGATATTCTTTTCAGTGTGCATTACATCAATGTTATGTGGTAGAAGAAGGTCATCGAAATAGGGGAGCCTCGTCATGCCCGAGATATGAGTCCACATATGCTGCTCACCATATCCCACAAAACCACCTTCTTCATTGGGCACGAGAGCACCTATCTGAGCATGAACCTCGGCACCATTCATCATCCGCGGTGCAGGGTTTGTCACTTTGACGCCTTTCGTAAAGTTCTTGATGTCTTGTCTGAATGGATGGTCAAGAGGTAGGAATTGACGATGTCTATCAAACGACGAATACTTGCCACCCTTCTGCAACCAAATAAACCTCACACCTTCCTTGCATATTGGGCATGGGAACTTCCCGTGAACACACTAGGCGCAGAATATCCCATACGCCAGGAAGTCATGCAGGGAGTAGTGGTACCAAACGTGCATTTTGAAGGTTGTCTTTGTAGCTCGATCGTATGTCCATACCCCTTCGTCCCAAGCACGGACCAATTCATCAAATACGGGCTCCATGAACACACCCATATTACTCCCTAGGTGTCCAGGAATTATCAACGACAAGAATACGTTATGTCGTTGAAAGGAGACACCGGGGGGAAGATTAAGGGGGATAACAAAGACGGGCCAACATGTGTATGGGGCAGCCATCATTCCATAAGGATTGAACCCATCTGTTGCCAACGCGACACGTACATTACGAGCCTCATCTGCTTTGTCACGATGTTTGTCATTAAAGCGGATCCAAGCTTCACCATCGGATGGATGTACCATCTTGTCAGGATTGTACCGTTTGCCATTTTTGTGCCATGTCATCTGTTTCGCGGATTCCTCGGTCATGTATAGCCGTTGAATCCTCGGTAGGAACGGAAGGTACCGTAGGATTTTCATGGGGATCGTAAGTTGCCTCTTCTGGCCATCATCAGAGTCTACCTCCAGGTACCTGGAGGATTTACACTTTGGACAGAACTTTGCATGCTCGTGTTCTTTCCTAAATAGGAGACACCCTTTCGGACAAGCATGTATCTGCTCATACGGCATCTTAAGTGCTCGAAGGAGTTTCTGTGACTCGTACATGCTCTTCGGCAGAATGTGGCCCTCCGGAAGCAAGGTGCCAATCACGGCCAACATCTTATCGAAGCCAGGTCGACTTAAGTTTAACTCGGACTTCAACCCCATTAAGCGTCCAATGGCATCCAGTTGAGACACCGTTGACCGATCGTGAAGGGGTTTCTGTGCCGAGTCCATCATATCGTAGAATGCCTGTGCGGCTGCTTCCATCTCCTCCTTCTCACGTCCCTCATCGAACTGTCCTTGGTGAAAGTCATCTAACATGTCTGCTACCCCGGCATCAGCATCAAAAGCCTCCACCCGTGGTCTCACCACCTCCTCTCTCATACGATGGGCTTCACCATGGTGGACCCACCGGGTGTAGTCCGGCGTAAATCCATTCTTCACAAGATGTTTACCCATTTCCTCCTTGTTTACCCTTCTCCTGTTTCCACATTTGCTGCAGGGACACAAAACTAGGCAATGTCCTTTAGCAGCGTTGCCAAATGCACTGTTCAAGAAAGCATCGGTCTTGTTCATCCATTCCGTGGTGTAATCACTCTGACTTCTCCAGCCCGTGTACATCCACTGACGGTCATCCATCCTCTAACATATGTATCGGCGAGTAATGTAACCATTAATTGCATGTACATGGTGTTCCTACTGTCTAATAGGTGAGGATAGGTCCTAATCCCACCCGCAGATGTGTAGATGAGGTTAGTTTCCATGCTCTACTCCTATCCGAGACAGAATTTCGGCAGCACCTCCCCGCTGTTCTCCAGATACACGTCCTACCAAAGAAGAGTGTGTATCCGGAGAACAACAGGGAGGTGATGCCGAAAGTCTGTCTCGGACTAGAGCAGAACATGGAAACTAACCCATCTACGCATCCGCGGGCTGTCCAAAAAGCGTGGACAATCCGAAATAGATACGGTCATAGATATGCAAAGATCTGCATACCTCCAACCGTATCTCTTTCGAACGGGAGACGCCTAACTGGGTTACGCGATCTACGACAATGATATAAAAAGAGGGGTTATACCTAGGGTGGCGATGGAGTCAGGCTAGCGGGGCCGTGGCGGGTCAGTGCAGTGGCGAGACGACGCGGTGCAGGCAGACCGACACGGTGGCGAGAACTCTGACTCAACTCTGACGGGCTCTTCTCTACAAAAATGGAACAAAATACTGTTATTTACAAAAAAAATCGGCAGAACCTCCCCTGCACGGTGAGGTTTCCAAAACCTGCAAAAAACAACGGCACGATGGCCGACAAGCACATATGGCTCAACAGAAGCCATGTAGTTTGGATATCAATCCATGTAGAAGAATATATCCAAGTAGTACCTCTACTTGTACTACTACTACCACTACTTCTACTACTACTACTACCACTAATTCTACTACTAATACTACCACTAGTTGTACTAATACTGCCACTAGTACAACTAATACTACTACAACTACCACTACCTCCACAATAATAAGTGAGAAGGCATACCTGACGGGCGACGGGGTAGGGGCGGGCGGCGTCGGGATCGGGCGGAGTCAGGGATGGGGTCGAGCACGGATGGCGTCGGGGCGGGTGGTCCACGGGGCGCGGCCGGGGGCAGGGCAAGGCCGGAAAAAAGGCGCGGCCGGGGCGCAGGGCCGGCCGGGGTCAGGGCGGCGCGGCTGGGGGAAGGGCCGGCCGGGGCACGGCGCGGCCGGCGGCAGGGCGCGAAGGCAGCGGGCGGCGCTGGCCGAGGGCAGGGCCGGCCGAGGGCACGGCGCGCGGGCGGCCGGGCGCGGTGCACAGGAGGGAAGGCGGCACGCGGGCGGCCGGGAGCGCGGGCGGTCGGCGCGTGCGCCGAGTCGATCCGGGCGGGCAGCGGCGAAACGTCTGGCGCGGTCGCAGGGGGGCGAGCGCGGCAGAAGCGGCGGAGCGGGCGGTCGCGGCCGTCGTCGGGCGCAGGGCGCGCGGGCGTCGCGGACTCGGCAGGCGCGCGGAGGACGCCGGGGGGGATGAAGGGGTAAGGGGGAGCGCGCTCGGACGTCTCGGGCGCATGTGGGCTGCGGGCAGGCGCGCGGGCGCAAGGCCCGGGCGGCGCGGGCGCGCGGGCGGGGGCGCCGGTGGCGGCGCTGGCGAGCGTGGGCCGGGCTGGCGTTGGCGCGGTTTGCCTGGCAGTGACTGCCCGGCCGGTCAAAAACCGGGTGTCCGCGGCTTTGCCGAGTGCCGGATCAGGGAGGCACTCGGCAAAGATTTTTTTTTTGTTTTTAATTTCTTTGCCGAGTGCCCCAGATCTGGCGCTCGGCAAAGATTTTTTTTTATTTTTTTTAAATTCTTTGCCGAGCGTCTCAGATCTGGCGCTCGGCAAAGAAAAATTTTTTATTTTTAAAATACTTTGCCGAGTGCTCCCTGGACGGCACTCGGCAAAGATTTAAATTTTTTTTTTAATTATTTCTTTGCCGAGTGCTCCTGTGTACGCACTCGGCAAAGAGGAAAATTTAAAAAAAAATTAAAACATTCTTTGCCGAGTGCCTGAGGGCTGGCACTCGGCAAAGACACCCTTTGCCGAGTGCCATGCCCCGGCACTCGGCAAAGTTTTTTTGTTTTTTTTGTTTTTGGCCTCCAATTTTTTTGTGCAGCCTTTTTAAAGCACCAGGAACTCCTAGTTACAATTTGAAGATTTTTTTGTGGCTTTTTGTTATATTTAGTTACTTTATTTCGTTTACTTGAATTTTTCTGGAAATTAGAAATTTGAACTGCACGTGGTACGAATAATGGAGTTTAATGATTCGAAAATTGATAGTCATGTTAGTGTGTGTTATGAGAGGCCGTATCCAGGAACGGACCCAAAATTTCGGATATCTCGTTCACGAAACATGTCCGCGAAATTGCGTGTGAAGTGTTTATAAATTCTATAAAATGCAAACGAAGTCCAAAAATCATGAAACTTGTTGAGATGTCGTGATATCATATGTGGAGGCTATGATAAAAATTTCAGAAGATTTCGTGCACGTTGTCACGTACGATGCTTACAAACCAGGACATCTCCACATGTGATATCAGATCTGGGGCACTCGGCAAAGAAATTAAAAAAAAAATCTTTGCCGAGTGCCTAACCGCAGGCGCTCGGCAAAGAAGGACGTGGCACGGCGCCGTTTCACGGGCAGCCTATGCCGAGTGTATAGATTTTGCCGAGAGTTTGGCGCTCAGCAAAGAAGTCCTTTGCCGAGTGCCTGTGTTTGCCGAGTGCCCGGCGCTCGGCAAAGAAATCTTTGCCGAGTGTAATTCTTTGCCGAGTGCAGCACTCGGCAAAGAAGATCTTTGCCGAGTGTCCGATTTTTGACACTCGGCAAAGAAATTTACACTCGGCAAAGTCTCTGTTTCCAGTAGTGAGAGCTTTAATTTCTCATGCAAAAAAAAAATTAGAGGGCCTTTGCATCAGTTGGATGCAAAAGGTGCTTTCTTGCATGGTGGTCTCCAAGAATTTGTGTACATGGAGATTCCTCTTGCTTATTCTAAAACTGAGGTGGCTGAAAAGGAGGTATACTAAAGAAGTCTTTGTTTGGTCTTAAGCAATCTCCTTGAGCATGGTTTGATCTACAAACGATGTAGCAAGAAACAAGAATGTTGATTGAGGGAATTGGCTTGACGATAGGATCGAGATCAACTTCAGGCTATTCTGTGTTTTCTTATGGAAACTTAGTGTCATGAAGGAGCAAGGAAGGAATGAGTAGTGTCCTGTTCAACCGCGATATGCACTTAGAATGAGGAAATACACATTATGGGTATGAAATCTTTTCCCAAAGTTGAATGTGCTTAGAGAGAGCCCCTTAAGGGTGCAACAAGAAGTCAGCCATATATCAATGCGAATAATCCGATTCTAGATAGTCAGCGATGAATGCAATATAGATGGATAGGAGAGAGATCCATCCACCTCTCTCCCTCCTCTTCTTATTGATCTCCTTCTCTGTTTTCTTCTTCTCCTATGACTTAAACTGGGGCTCCACTATCCCTCCCCCACCCCCTAAATCCGCCCCTGGATAGAGCAAATATGTGGAGATAGGTCGTTTCTTTATCAAGATGAGATTAGATGTTGGCATGTTGAAGCCATGGCAAGCTTGGGTGGTAAAATTTCTGACTTTCTAGTTAACAAAATATGTAATTAAGAGTAAAAATGTATGGTAAAATAGCTATTGACCATCTTGATGGGGAGTGTTGGACCATGCATGTGTAATATGCCTAGCCGATTACTACTTTACTAGTTTGTACAACAAGACAAGCAATACAGCGCAACAGTCTAGAGTTCTTCAACGCTGTAAAACCAACGGTGGCTCTTTAGCCATGGCTGGCCGAAAGGTGATTGGAGCATGCGGATGCTTTTTGCATGTCCTGTTAGAATAATATTCTTAGGATGTCGTCACATCATGGCGACTAGTGGTGTCGATCCCTACTGATCTGAGGTGAGATGCGGTGCAGGCTGAGACGCAAGTATATATTCTCACATGCTAAGTGGCAACTTGTGAGCCGATTGTCGCTTTGCTTGGTAACTACATGCTGATATCCGTACTTAAGTCGGATTGAATTCACTGCTGCAAACATAGGTGTAGGGCGCTCTCTGTACAAATGGATTTCCGTTGTTGCACTTTTTATGTTTCACGCCTGCCACACCCACCATCAGCTGAATGCTTAAATTAGCTATTTTATGCTAAAAATATTCTAATTAGAAACAATTAACTGCATATGAACCCCACAAGTAGTTGTAGTTAAAACAGAACAGTGGCCTCTAGCAAGGGCTACAACTACAAGCCGCCACTCAATTTTCTGTATGCAATACTTCCTATAGGGCTTCCGTTTATTCAGACGTTCTTGTTGATGAGCCGCGAGTCTAACGACACTATTCTATCCTACTCTATCCTATCTACTCGTTCACTCATTTCTCCATCCTATCCTATCTGCTCGTCCACTAGTTTCATGGCACGGCTCAGTGTCATGGCACGACACGCCTAAGCACTTACAGTATTGTGCCTGGGCCGGTACTTCGGCACTGCGGCACTAACAGGCACGGCATGACTAACCTATTGTGCCGCGTAGTGTCGTGCCTAGCCGTGCCCGTGCCGTGCCGGGCGGCCGGTTTGGCCAAGTATAGGCCTGGATGTGAGGTTAACGTCCGAGTGCTAACCACGCCAAAAATTATTTATGGTGAAGTTATAAATGCTCACACATATATAGTAGCAGGCTGGGGTTCTTTTTTCGGGCTAGGTCGCTTAAAAGGGCCCGTAGCCACCCATGTAGCAATCGGCCGGCCTGTTGTTCCTGAACTAAAAAAAAAAATCTTTTACTTCCGGAGATGATCCAATTTTTTTGTCAAGTTTTTGTGCTTTGAGTGACTTACCTTGGCCAAACTCTCTCCTTGGCTAAGAAGTTCATTTATTTTTCTCTTAAATAGGTTTATCACAGTTCCTATCTATCAGCGACTGAGTTTTTCGCCCAACCTGCGGACCACAGGCGCTGAGGCGCATAGACTAGTGGACGAGTGGCCGTGTGTCCTGCGGTGGAGCCTCACCTTGCTGGCTTGCTGCATAGACTGCCCCATCGGTGGTTAATGACCTTGCAGCAGCTAACGCTAGAGATTGAAGACGATGATCCAGCCATTCAATCAAATCCAACGACTGTAAAGCATCGCCTGATTTCCTGACTACTTTTCAGGCACCTGTAAATTAGCATCTCTACTTTGTTTTGAAAACCCCTTCTATATCATAATACAGGCCGTGCAGAGTCCTGCCGTCGGTTTTGGAAAAAAAAGATAAAAAATATCGAATCTTGGCCAATATAGTCCAAATTGTTCTAGAGGTGCTAAAAAGCGCAAGAAAGCTTGCATGAATAAAGCAGTTGATGACAGCTATGTTTTCCCCTATGAGTCGTGATCAGATTATTCCTCACTACTCCACTCATGCACTTCTTCTACATTATAAAAGCCCACCCAACCCTAGCATCCACAGCACACAAGTCTCACACACATTCACAAATCACAACCGCTTCTCGAAGCACAGGCACAGGCACTGCACACAAACACCAAGCATCACCAATGGCTCACTACCAGGAGGTGGACTACTGCTCGGAGGAGGTGAAGTCGGTGGCCGGCGGCCCTGCCGGCTTTGGTCGCCATCATGGCGGCCACGGCGGCGTCCAGCAGCACGTCGTCAAGGAGAAGTTCGAGGAGGTCGACAGCGTCTCACGCGCCGGCGGCCGCCACGGCCACTTGGAGGCCCGCGAGTCCAAGTTCGAGGAGGACGTCAACACCTGCACCGGCGAGTTCCACGAGCGCAAGGAGCACTTCGTCCTCAAGGCCGACAACTGATGACCAGCTTCTTCACGCGGCCGGGCTCGATCGACGCACGTTTCATGATCTGAACCAGGACTGGACCCTGAGCCACGTATATATGTGTGTGTATGTATCACGTACGTATGTACGTGTCGATCTTCATACGTATGTATGACTGTATGTGTGTACTCACTTCGCGAGCGTGGGTGCACGCACGCATGCAGCTAGCCCTGTACGAACGACGTAAAAATAAGCTCGTGATCTGAATAAAGCAGGTTCTCCGTGCTGTAAAAAGCTGTGTTGACACAGGGCGCAACATGAGATTAACAATATGCGTTTTGATGTGAATCTCGCGGACCATCGTCTATATGATCAAGATTTACACCGTATATATGTCGAACGGTCGAGAAGTATTATGCATATGAATGCAAGCTGATACAGCAGTCACCGTCCGCCCGAACTGCTGCATGTTTTATTATGCTTACAATATATCCAACAAGCGACCATTGTTAAAAACTCTGAAATTCATGCCCTTGCCAAGTGAAAAGAACACGAATCCAGGGTCAATCTTGCTTTGATTCGCTCTAAATTAATATTGAGTTATATTTATAAGATTCTAGATGGTGTGCATTTTATTTAACACAAAGTTGGTTATCGCAATATCTCTCATCATATACACAAACAAATGGCGCGATTATTCGTATCCTCTCGGTCGTCTGTGTGCCTGTCGGTAGTTCATGGATGAAATATTAGGATATAACCAAATTCAAATTCATCTAAACAACCTTGTACAAAGGGAAAAAAGGTCCAGTGGACAAAAAGTTGCAGCAAAATCACTTGAACCTGCACTACATTGATTAAAGCACTAATGGCGATGTATGTTTTTTTTGTAAAATTTAATATAATTCTTGTTCCAAAAATTTGATTTCAGTAGTTTTGCAGCTGGACTCGCTCCCCCACATTCAATTTAACCAAGTTATATATAGTTGACTCTTATATATGTCAATTTGTTCTTGTTCTTCAGCAAAAATATCAATATTGGGAATTTTTTGTTTGGCGTTGGTTCTAATCATATAAAACATATATCCTACAACATAAAGTGTAGAATTACTGGCACATATAAACAGAAAAAACCGTACTGTGTTTACAGTGACAAATTAACAAATGTAAATAAACCGTATAAACACTTGGCTTTTCTATCATTTTTCTTGAAGTATATATAGTAAACATGTAACCCCATATATATATATACATATATATATATATATACATATATATATATATATATACATATATATATATATATAACTACTACCCTGTAGCTGGCTACAAAATAACTTATTTTGTAGCCACTTTAAGTTATGATAATTACTATGTTAATTTACGAGATTATAGTAACTCCTTACTAAGTGGTCTACTATAATGTTATGGTAAATATCTTCATGTGTTATAGTAACCCAACTATCATAAAAATATATTGACATATCGTAAATTAGTATATAAAATTATCGTAAATGGAGATGGCTATATATATATATATATATATATATATATATATATATATATATATATATATATATATATATATATATGACCCCGTTTTTTTTGCACTTGCCTTGGACATATCTTCACCGGTACCCGTCTATCATTTCATTCAAGCCCTTTTGGTATTCCATTTACACTCTACTTTGCTTCAATCCCCTGATCAAGCTTTATATCCACTAGTATAGAAACAGGTTTTACTCCCGATTGAAAAACCCCTTCAGTCCCGGTTTCCCACCCGGAGCACGAATCCGAGACTAAAGGGCCCCTCCTTTAGTCCCGGTTTCTCGCCCGGGACTAAAGGTGCCTTTAGTCCCGGTTGGTAAGATCAATCGGGACTAAAGAGGCCTTCCAGCTTGGCCACGTGGGGCGGCTTTTTAGTCCTGGTTGGTAATACCAACCAGGACTAACGGTTTCCTTTTTATTTGTTTCTATTTTCAATTGATGATTCGTTTTGGTTTTCGAATATGTTTTCGAATACGTATTTTACACTGCTAGTAATATACGTATTCTACACGTTTATAATGTTCGAACATTTTGTACAAACTAAAGTATGAAACTAACGTATATATTATATGCATATACATATATTGTATGTTATTTTATGTACATATAATATGTATATATATATATTACAAATAAAGCTTGCATTGTATATTCTATCATATCTTTGGGATAACAAATTCATTCCCTGGTTTGGCTTCCATGTTTCGTTGACATCATTGTAGAACTCGCCGGCGGGGTTGAGGACCTGGTCATTAAGAAATCCTGCTATGGTCTCTTGAATTGCTTTCAGTTGGTCACGTCGTATGATTTTTTCCTTCAACCATAGAGTCTTCTATAAAAGTTAAAGAAAAAGTACTAATATATATATGTGTTGGTCACGTGATTACTTATATATATGAGCAACAAAAGAAATTGTGAATATATGAATATATTTATATAATATACTTTGAGGATCTCTTCAGGAGTTCTTTTTGCGTACGCCATGATGAACTCGCAAACATAGTATCCGCAGTAGTTGTTCCCCTGTTCTTGCCTCAGAACCCACTTTTACGAGAAAAAAGATCCAATGAATTGAAAGCATGCATGGTGTTAATTGAATTATATATATATATATATATATATATATATATATATATATATAAATGTAGCTAGTACTTACTTTGTGTGCAATTACATCCAGTGGCGCTTTGCAATGTTTCATGTGGTGTTCCTCAATGAAACTTTTCTAAACACTACGCCCAATAAAATAAAAAATTAATTTGGCCTTTCGGGGTATATATAGTTGGTAGAGAGACCAAATTACCCTTGTATAATATCTATCATGTCTTGGTACTCTGTTTGCTCTTTTCTTAACAAGTCTAAGATGCTCAACCGACTATTGGCCATATCGATGACCATCAATATCCAATGATTGCTGTATATGTTTTTATACACAAATATGATCGACATTAACTAGAGTCAACATGCGCGCGCGCACACACACACACACACACACACACACACACACACACACACACACACACACACACACACACACACATATATATATATATATAGCTTAGCTAGTAAGCAAATAATTGAACAAATGTCCATATGATCAACATTAATTATTTAACACTCACTTGAAGTTGTAGGAGAAGAGTATATTCTTGTTTTGTTGGTTCACTAAGAACCACGTGAGATTTTTCTCGAGTTCAGCTTTCCATTGAGGCGAGGGTTTAGGATGTTTGAATACGACATTTGGATCAATGAAACCAACATCATTATCCTTTCTCTTTCCGAGTTCTGTCATCTCATATCTGCATATATAAAAATATAGTGTGAGGATATATATAATTTATATATATATATACATGTAGTTTTATATATATACACTTTAATAGTAGAAAATAATCACACTTACAGACAATAGCAGCTAATGAGACTTTTGTCGAGAGAGTCCAGGTAGTATAGTTGGTGTAATTCTACAAACTCGACATATATAATGTCATCGCCACGGAAGTAATGTTGGTTTCTAACTCTGAGAGGAACAAAGGCCTATCCCCATTCACACGCCGCCATATACCACTTGTTTAGCAGGTACATTTGCGTACCCAGTTCACCTAAGGCCTCAGGGTTGTATAGACTCTTTCCATGTTCAAATTTCTTCCAAGGATCCACTTTCGGAGCAGATGGTCCTTCAGCGAGCACTTGGGCAAGGTCCAAACCAGTTTCCTCGTAAAACCGAGCCAGCTCCTCAAAATCGACGTCTAAGTCTAAGTTCGAACCATATTCATTACGAACAACAAGAGGGGGGATTGATTGTTGCGATTGTTTGAGTTGTGCAACACCTTTCCCTGGTCTAGTCTTTTTCTGCGCCGCCTCAAATGACTTGGTGAGAGAGCGGCCGTAGTCTGATTTTGGCAGGGTCTTTTGAGATTCCCGTTTTTTCTGGTCCACCATCTTTCTTAGAAGATTTGGAGGTAGGTAGAAGTATGGTTTCTCCGGGTTCTCCCTCGCTTCTTATTGCTTTTTCACTTTTTCGAAGAAACTATCCACATCTTTTTGTACTGCAACATTTAATTCCTTTTCACTTTTCTCATAAGACCGTTTTTGGGGAATAACTGGATTAGATGTGGCTTTCTTCTTTGCCAACTGGTGGGCCAACGACTTCGTTTGCGGGGCGGACCTCTTAGGAGCTGACTTCTTCTTAGACATCAAGGAAGGTGGGGAAGCCGTTGGAGACCTTCTTGGAGGCGTTGAAGACCTCCTTGGAGGCGTTGGAGACCTCCTTGGAGGTGGCGACGGTGGCGGCGTTGCCACCTGATTTCCCGGAGAACTATGATGATCTGAAGATTGGATAATTGGAGTTAGGTTGGCGGAGACCCTGCTGTGTGAGTACAAAAAAAGAATAATTAGGTATAAGAAATTATTATTTTTAATCATGCATGTCAATAGAAAATTAGTAAAAAAAATTTTGTTCACTTTTGTCCGCACCTATTGTCTAGCAATTGAGGAAGCGGCGGTGGACTAGAGACCCCGGGAATAATGATGTAGCGCTTGCGCCATAGTATGAATGTCTTATCTGCTTCTCCTAGAGTCTTCTCCCCATCACCTCCTGGAATGTCAAGAGCTAGATCACTAAAACCTTTGTTAACTCTATCCACTAAGACGCTAACATATCCAGGTGGTATTATTGCCTCATGGATTCTTGGTGTCTTGGTAGGATTTAGAGGAGAAAAAACCCTGAGAGCCACCATGATTGTTGCATTCTCTTTTGGAATATATAGCTCACATGATGTAAACGGTGCAGTGATGTCATCCATAGGGAAACGTAGCATTGCGTCATCTTGATTTGGTAACTCCATGGAAGCGCAGCTGCTTTTCAACTATCAGGGAGGCTAATATTAATGTTGATTCCTGCATCTGATGCCTGCCTTTGGGCACTCATTGCTATTTGCACTTACTTTATGATTTCGTCTTGCATTCTAGCTTGCATGTTTTTTCGCGCTCTTGTGCTTGAAGCAACGCCTCCTGTGACTCACGAACATATTCCTCCAACCTGCTGATCCAAGCTGCTTCCTCATCCTTCCTTTTCTGTCGGCTTCTGTAGGTATCTCTGTCATTAGGGAAACCATGCTCCCAAGAAATGTTCCATCCTAAACCTCTTGTTCGGCCACTGTGTTCAGCAGTCCCGATGGCATACGTCAGTTCATCCTTCTCTCTATTAGGCCTGAATGCACCAATAGCTTTAGCTTGTAGAGCATAAGATAATCTTTGTGTTGCTCTTTCGAGTTTTGGGCCATGAACCAGCTTTCCGGTCTCTAGGTCCAGTCTTCTCCCATGAGCGAAAAACCAATTCTTCATGCGTTTGGGCCAATTGAGTGATTTTGGTGTGATACCCTTGGCAAGAATGTCTGCTTCTATTTTTCCCCACTTAGGAATGGCAGTCGCGTAGCCACCAGATCCCATGCCATGGTGGTATACCTTCTGTCGGGCATTCTCTTGGTTCCTTCTCACCCGTTCCTCACCCTCTTCTAATGTCTTGTACTGTATAAAATCATTTTAGTAGGGCCTCAACTTCGTGAGCGGGCCCCTAGTATTGAAATTGGGCGTTAGGTTCTTCTTGACGTATTTCGTGTATAGGTGTATAGGAATTTCTTCCAAGTCTAGAATTGTGTAGCCATCTTCTTCATAGCCCACTTTCGAACTAGCTCCCGCTTGCAACGTGAAATGTTGAAGGATATCATCCCAAATTAAATTCTTATCAAGATCTAAGACAAAACTAACATAAGGCTCGTTGATCTTTTGCTTCCATTCACGGGCACTGATCGGAAGTCTGTCCCTTACAAGGTACCCACAGTGTTGCACGAATTTTCTTGCATGTGGACCAAGTGGTTCGCCTATCTCAATATTGAATTCCGATATTATGTAGCGCCCCTCCAATGGCTTTTTCGGGCCTCGAATATTTTTGCTTTTCGCCGTTGTGGTCGTCGATCCAGAGGGCTACGTATAAAAAAAGAATAAATAAATATCATGTGTACACATAATAGATGATAGATATTCAAATATATATATATACAATATTCAAATATATATATAAATATATATACCTCGCCAGTATTTTCTTGCACAATATTTTCTTGGTTTTCTTCAAGAGCCAGGTATTGACTCCTGTCATCTACATCCTGCTGGTCACCATCGGCAAATTGAGTGCCGGTGTTGATAATATTCATCATTTCTTCATCCATGTTGTCTCTCGGGGCAGCTATCTAGCTTTTACTCCACTAGATATATCTATAAAAATAAAACATGTTTTAATAAATAACCATCCGTATTAGTTGACCTTGCTTACGTGATCATCTCAGCAAGCATTTCTCCATCGGACGGCACCGTACTTGGCCAAGGAAGAACTCCGATTCTACGAGGAAGGGAACACGGTCTTCCACGACCGTTGCCGCTCTCCCTCATAGAATCAAAGCTCCTCCTTGACGTCCGTTACCGCTCGGCAGAGAACATGCTCACCGAGATGAACACGGTCCGTAAATTCAACTAATACAGATTTTCTACAATTTTCTAACTATTTTCTAAGTTTTTCATTTCATGGAAAAATTAATTCTAAAAAATAAAAGGTATAATTTCTAGGTATTTCATTTCATAGAAAAAATAATTCTAAGTGACCATCTCGATATCGGCGAGCTCGCGGGCATTTAGGTTGCCGAGGATAGTAACATTTGTAGATGACATTTGTAGGTCAAAAGTTATCAAATATCCATCAAATTATAGCTCAAAAACATGTTTCAATAAAAAACCATCCGTACTAGTTGACCTTGCTTACATGATCATCTCGGCGATCATTTCTCCACCGGACGGCACCGTACTTGGCCAAGGAAGAGCTCTGATTCTACGAGGAAGGGAACACGGTCTTCCACGACCGTTGCCGCTCTCCCTCGTAGAATCAAAGCTCCTCCTTAAAGCCCGTTACCGCTTGGCAGAGAACATGCTCGCCGAGCTGATCATGGTCCGCAAGTTCAACTAGTACGGATTTTCTACAATTTTCTAACTATTTTCTAAGTTTTTCATTTCATAAAAAGTTAAAATAAAATGTTTAGTCGCGGAGTCCATAGAAACGACCATATTTTGACCTAGCAACGCATTGTCAATTGTCATTGCTTTTCATTACACCCCGGACCGCAACAACGCAACGAAAACTGTCAGGCCGGCTGTTCGGGCTCCGATTCTACGAACGAAGTGCACAAGACAGCAACGCAACCGCAAAACCATGACCGGCAGAGTTGAACGACGACTGACGCCTGCCTGGCGCTCCTGATGGAAACGAGCTGCACCGCAGGGCACCGCAGCCGCGTGGAGTCGGCAGCACGAGTTCTCCACCGTCCCGCACGTCGCATTTTATAGAAACTCAAACACGCTCAAACATACAATGCTACTAACAGGCACATACAAGAGAAACTAATTACAAGCTAGGCTCAGCCGCGCTCCAGTGAGGCAGCGCGCGTGGGGAAGGCTCGGACGAGCTCCGGTGAGGCAGTGCGGGGAAGGCTCGGCCGCCCTCCGGTGAGGCAGCGCGCGCGGGGAAGGCTCGGGCGAGCTCCGGTGAGGCAGCGCGGTGAAGGCTCGGCGCGCTTCGATGAGCATGAGCGAGGAGGGGGCCGGGGACGAGGACGGCGCGCGCTCCAGTGAGGACGAGCGAGGCACGCTGGCCGGCCGGAGAAGAAGCGCGCTGGCCAGCCAGAGAACAGGCGCGCTCACGAGGCGAGGCTAGGGTGGTCGCCTGGGAGCGGCAGCACTACTGGATCGATCTGGTGGAGAAGATGAGGCAACGGCGTGGCAGAGACAGAGAGGAAGAGAACTAGGACGTGGTTTATAAAGGGATACCTTTAGTCCTGGTTAGAGCTACCAACCGGGACTAAAGAATCTTTAGTCCTGGGCTATTATAAGAACCGGGACTAAAGGTCTAAGCTTTAGTCCCGGGTGTACCCATGACCCGGGAGTAAAGGGCATTTGGGCAGACCGCGAAAACTGCAGCTCTACCTTTAGTCCCGGGTGGTTGATCCACCCGGGAGTAAAGGGGGATCTATCCCGGCTAGTGGATACACCCGGGACTAAAGCTCCACCTTTAGTCCCGGGTGGTTGATCCACCCGGGAGTAAAGGTGGAGCTGCAGTTGGCTTTCTCCAATTACCATAAGTTTTTTCTTTTTTTTTATATATTTCTTTTATATAAATATGCAGAGAGTTATTAATTGCCTAATAAATAAAATATTATCCAAAAAATTATAAAAAAAATTCTTGGACTTGGTTTTGCATTATTATACGCAATAGAAATTTATAAACTAAACTCTTTTGTTTTAGTGTATAAATATTTGACATAGTGTAAATAATAATTATAATTTACACCATGCAAAAATATACTACTTAATTAAAATCATTAAAACTATTGTTTTTCGACAGGAAATTAGTTTTCACATCTTATTAACGTTCATCATTTGGTTTTTCATCACACATTCTCCATGGGAAATCCACCGTCTAGCAGAAAATTCATTTAAACCATAGAAAATATGAAAACACGACAATAAAATCTGAAGTCACAATTATTACATAATAGGTTTAATACATCACTATATATATCAAGCGGGCATAATAGTGAACTTCTTCTTAACATATATCCCTTGGTTATGATCGTGCCATAACCATAGAGTGTCCTCATCATTTAGCTGGATGCTTGGGTCTTTATTCACTGTGAAGGGTGGAATGCGGTCATCCTTTTCATAATTTTCTGATATGTCTGACTTGTCTTCAATTCCGATGATGTTTCTTCTCCTTGAAAGAACTATGTGGCGCTTTGGCTCATTGGTTGGGTCGTTGTTGTTTTTCTCTCTCTTCGGTTTTGTAGCCATGTCCTTGACATAGAACACCTGATTCACATCCTTGGTAAGGAGAAACGGTTCGTCTTTGTATCCAATATTGTTGAGGTCCACGGTTGTCATTCCATACTGGTTGTCGACTGCTACCCCACCTCCAGTCGCCTTTACCCATTGGCACTTGAACAAAGGTACCTTAAAAGTAGGTGCATAGTTTAGTTCCCATATCTTCTCTATACGGCTATAATATGTTTGCTTATTTCCACTAGGGTCGGTGGCATCTATGTGGACACCACTGTTTTGGTTAGTGCTCCTTTTATCTTGGGCTACTGTGTAAAATGTATTCCCATTTATCTCGTACCCTTTGTATGTGAGGATATGTCACGATGGCTGCCTAGCCAACAAATAAAGTTGCTCATCAATACTCTCATCACCCTGACATTCTTTTCGCAACCAGTCGCTGAAAGTTTCCATGTGCTGACATGTAATCCAAGCTTCAGACTTCCCTTGAAACTCGGATCGGAGCAACTCTTTATGTGTCTCGATATACGGATCCACCAAAGAGGAGTTTTGTAGAACTGTGTAGTGTGCTTTATTAAAATAATTATCCTACATACGAATATATGGTTTCTTCCCTAGTGCCCCCTTTCCACTTAGTCTCCCCTCGTGTCGTGAGTCAGCAACACCAATCGGGTCAAGGTCGGGAATAAAGTCAACACAAAACTCAATGACCTCCTCTGTTCCATAGCCCTTGGCAATGCTTCCTTCTGGTCGAGCACGATTGTGAACATATTTCTTTAGGACTCCCATGAACCTCTCAAAGGGGAACATGTTGTGTAGGAACACAGGACCGAGAATGCTAATCTCCTTGACCAGGTGAATTAGGAGGTGTGTCATGATATTAAAGAAGGAAGGAGGGAACACCAACTCAAACCTGACAAGACATTGAACCACATCATTCTGTAGTTTAGCTAGATCCATTGGATCGATTGCCTTTTGAGAAATTGCATTTAGGAATTCACATAGCTTCACAGTGGCTAGACGTACATTTGGAGGTAGAATTCCTCTTAATGCAACGGGAAGCAATTATGTCATGAGCACGTGGTAGTCATGGGACTTTAAGTTTAGGAATTTCTTCTGTGGCACATTTATTATACCCTTTATATTCGAGGAGAATCTAGATGGTACCTTGATGCTTGCTAGGCATTTAAACATGCTTTTCTTCTCTTCTTTGCTAAGAGTGTAGCTAGCAGGACTTAAGTAATGGCGTCTATCATCTGTCTTCTCTGGATGCAGGTTGTCTCATTCTTTCAAACACCACAGGTCCTGTCGTGCTTCAAGTGTGTCCTTAGGCTTCCCATACCCACCCATGAAGCCTAGCAGGTTCACACAAAGATTCTTCATCAGGTGCATCACATCGATCGCGCTACGGACCTCTAGGACTTGCCAATAGGGTAACTCCCAAAATATGGACTTCTTCTTCCACATGGGTGCATGACCATCGGCGTCGTTCGGAATAGGTTCGCTGCCATGTGCCTTTCCAAATACTACTTTCACATCCTTGACCATATTGAGTACATCCTCACCATTTCGGTTGCTCGGCTTAGTCTGGTGGTCTACCTTACCTTTAAAATGCTTGCCTTTCTTTCTTAGGGGCTGATTCGCAGGAAGAAATCGACGATGGCCAAGGTACACGACCTTTCGATATTTTTTCAAGAATATACCTTTAATGTCATCGAAACAGTGCGTGCACGCATTATATCCCTTGTTTGATTGTCCTGAAAGATTACTTAGAGCAGGCCAATCATTGATTGTTATAAACAACAATGCTCGCAGGTCAAAGTGCTTCTGTTTGTGCTCATCCCACACACGTACACCTGGTTTGTTCCACAAAAGTAGAAGTTCTTCAACTAGTGGCCTCAGGTACACATCGATGTCGTTGCCAGGTTGCCTTGGGCCTTGGATGAGCACTGGCATCATAATAAACTTACGCTTCATGCATAACCAAGGAGGAAGGTTGAGTAACAGGCCAAGTGCTATGACTACTGCTCTGCTCCCCGAAAGGATTCATACCATCCGTACTTAAAAGCAAACCTTAAGTTTCTTGCGTTATTTGCAAACTCCGGGAATTCTCTATCGATTGCTCTCCACTGGGACCCATCAGCAGGGTGTCTCAACATATTGTCTACCTTACGGTCTTCTTTGTGCCATCGCAACAACCCAACAACTTTGTATGGTCTTTGTTTCTGAATAGACGTTTCAAGCGTGGTATTATAGGAGCATACCACATAATCTTGGCAGGGATTTTCTTCATGGAACGTTCACCCTCAACATCATTAGGGTCATCTCGCCTGATCTTATACCGCGATGCATGACATACCGGGCATGCATCTAACTTCTCGTACTCCTCGCCATGGTAGAGGACGCAGTCATTAGGACATGTATGTATCTTCTGGATTTCTAATCCCAAAGGGCAGACTACCTGTTTTGCTTCGTACGTAGTGGCGGACAATTCGTTATCCTTCGGAAGCATCTTCTTTTGGATTTTCAGTAACTCCCCAAATCCCTTGTCAGATACACCATTCTTTGCCTTCCATTGCAGCAATTTCAGTGTGGTACCCAACTTTTTCTGCCCCGTATCACAAGTTGGGTATAGTAATTTCTTGTGATCCTCTAGCATGCGCTCGAACTTGATCTTCTCCTTTTCACTTTCGCATTCTCTTTGTGCGTCACGAATGACCTGACCAAGATCATCAGCGGGCTCATCTTATACCCCTACCTCTTCTTCAGCTTCCCCCATTGTAGTATCATTGGAGGCCCCATATTCAGCAATAATGTCATCATCGTCCCATTGTTCTTCTTCACCTTCTTCCATTACAACCCCAGTTTCTTCGTGCTTCGTCCAACAAATATAGTTTGGCATGAAACCCGAGTTCAACAAGTGTGAATGAAGACTCCTTGAGCTAGCATATTCCTTTAAATTCTTACATATGGAACATGGGCAGCATATGAAACCATCGCGTTTGTTTGTCTCGGCCACACGTAAGAAAGAATGCACGCCCTCAATGAACTCTTGGGAGCGGCGATCAGCATTGTACATCCAATACCGTCTCATCTGCATTACATGACATACATACCATATTAAAACGTAGAACATAATTAGTTAATTATACAACATGCATGCCACCACACAAGGTATTAATTTATGAAAGTCTCGCTACAATGTAGACAATTCCAACTATCACTAAAAAACTAAAGCTAAAATGCACTTCAGCAGCATAAGGATTTCACGACCAATCCCAACTAAAACAGATAGATCATGCGTTTGTTCAACATCTATGGGCTTCTTCCGCAGGATCACTGCCTCATCAGCTGCCGTAACCGCCTGTGCAAGAGAGTTTTGCACGTGTTCAACATACTCTTCCTCCCAGTACCAGCCTGAACATCCAGTGCCATCCCACTGAAATTAAAACAAAAAAATTAGAACTTTAATCACAATCATCATGAAAATAAATATAAATTAACCATAATCATCAAATGCGATAAAATAACTCACATTGCGATCTGCACACTTGTAGAAGATATGGCCCTTGTTGGGACACTCCTTTCTCACCCGGTACTCCATCACAATCTTCTCCTCACACTTGCCGCATGCAATGAGAGGGAGGTCCGGCCTCAGTCGCTTTGTAACCCGATGAGAGGCCGAGGACCCGGAAGCAGTTGCCATCTACTCTCCATACTCATTTTTAATATAATATAAATTTCTCATTTTACAAACAAATAAAATTAAAAAAAACTCTAAAATTCTCTATATCTCTAAAGCATGAAGTGGGCTATGCATGCTAGAAATGAAAGCTCAATACTAGTTTTGAATAACTACTTTAACCTTCCTTCATCCAAATATGCAAACTTTAAAATGATTTTGAGCTTAAATGGCTTACAAATAAAAAAGATCTACCATAAAAAACCACATATATCTAGTCCACAACATAAAATAAGTTACTGATGAAACATGAGAGTATAAAGTTGGTAACCTTTAGAACCGAAGAATCGATGGAGGAATGGAAGAAATCTTGTGATCGAAGAAGAGAGGCCGACGATGAAGCAAGAACACTGAGCTCGAAGTGGCTCGGGCTCGGAGAGGAACAAGGGGTATATAGGACGGGACCTTTAGTCCCGGTTGTAGACAGAAACCGGGACTAAATGTCCCTTTCTAGTCCCGGACGGAGCCTCCAGCCGGGAGTAGACTTTTACTCCCGGTTGGAGGTACAAACTAGGAGTAAAAGTGAACCTTTAGTCCCTGTTGGTAGCTTCAACCGAGACTAAAGGTCTTCTCCAGCAAAAGCCTGACGAAGTAGCCGTTGGGCAAGGACGTTTAGTCCCGGTTGGAGCTACCAACCGGGACTAAAGGTTTCTCTAGTCTCGGGCACGAAAAATACCGAGACTACAGCCAAATTTCGAAGTGGATCAAATGTCGTTTCTCCATTAGTGATCTCAATCAAAAAATTCCTAGACACGGGTCTCTGTAATATGATGCATGCGTCTGGAGTTTTCTTCCATCCTCGATCCGAACGGGCAGGTGGCACGGCTTGGCAGAAAGCATGAGCGAGCACGTATCTCTTTCAGAACAAATTCCCATCTCCACTAATATGCATGCACGCCGCTCGCCGTCATTTAGCAAAGCAACAATGCATGGCCGGGGAGCTAGCTTGCACGCTATAAAAGCAGGGGGCCGTCCATGTATCCTTCATCGGTCAGGCTAGGTCTCAGCATTGCAGATCACTGCACACGAGCGAGGCAGCAAACAAAGGCCACTGAGTAGAGCAGCACTATGGCGTACTACTCGGAGTCCAGCTACTGCGCCGAGGAGGCGAGGAGGCCGTACGCCGAGCCGGGGTTCTGCCACGGCGAGGGCGGCGAGCGCTACGCCGTCATCCGCAAGGAGTACGAGGAGGTGGACGAGGTGGCACGCGCCGGCAGGGGACACGACGGCCACGGCCACGGCCACGGCCACCTCGTCCACAGCGGCAGCAACCGCCACGTCCATGGCGGGCACGAGGGATCTTGCCATGGTGGCTACCTCGGGGAACACCGTGAGCAGCACCACGTTCACGGGAACGGCCACGGTGGCCGCCTGTACGACGCCTGCGAGAGCAAGCGCTACGACTCGTGCACCGGCCAATACTACGCTTGAGCTCGCATCACGTACTGGCTCTGCCTGCCTGACAGGTCGCTATATATATGGCTGAATGCATGCATCATCTCATATAGTATGTGTGAGTGTGTGCACGACTGCGCACGGTCCTAGTATGTATGCGTTTGTACACGTACGCATGTACTTGTGGTAGCGTGTGCATGCCATGCTGATGCACCTTATGTATACGAGAATAAGACCGTGACGTGAATAAAGGAAAGGGGCCCGCGTGTTTATTATTACCTTTTTCTGGTACTTTTAGATTGTTTGGACTTGTTAGACTAACTCGCATCTTTGGTATTCTTTGTTTTTGATTCACATTAAACCGGAAGCTTCCTAACCAAGAAGGGGAGACAGAGGAGGACGAAGCTGAGGAAGGGAGGGACGGGGCAGAAGGGTGTGGCTACGGCTTGAGGGGAATCGGCACCGTAGACGAAGAGGCCGGGAGGGGAGACGATGGGAGAGGGAGGCTATAGCGTATGAGGAATCGGCGCTGAAGAGGTCATGATGGGTGCTATTGGCGACGGACATCCGGAGCCGTCCAAAATATCAGACGCCTTCGTCCTTCCCGTGGGAGGCCACCGCACGCAAAAAGAAGCCCACACCATCTGTTTTTGCGCCCTCCACCACGTGGACCCCACGCAACTATTTCGCCTGAGCACCGTGCCCACACGTAGGAACCCATGTGGATCCCAGTCACTTGCCCCCGCCTGTGCATGCCGCGTCGAGGATGCGTCTGCCAGCCTTAGGCGCCTACACGGTGACCCATGGTGGCGCCCCAGCAGACAGTTGCAGCAGGTGGCTCCCATTGCAACATGTGCAACACCCGATCAACGTTTGCAATATCCAAATGAAACACTTGCAACATACGTCAGAAACAGCTAAAACACTTGCAACATACATCAGAAACACTTGCAAAAACACAAAAAGAACTTGAAAACACATGTGTAGCCATTGTGAACATATGCAAACATTCAGATGAAACATTTGCAACATACGTATGAAAACACCTGAAACACTTGCATATATATGCAACATCCGGATCTACTTTTGCAACATCCAAATAAAACACCTGCAACAAACGTCTGAAACAGATAAAATGTTTGGAACATACATTTGAAACATACATGTATAGCCATTGCAACATATGCAACATCCCGATCTATTTTTGCAACATCGATATAAAGCACTTACAATATACCTTTGAAACATCTGAAACACTTTAAACATACGCTTGCAACATGTGCTTTTAGCACAATGTTACCATGCTGCTTGGATGAATTAAGGCTAGTCATCTCACAGAGCTCGATGTCGGTATGGAGATCGATGCCGGTGCGAAGTGGGGTGCAGCGGGTGGGCGAGTGTAGTGCCCGTGATGAGCGACCCCACGCGGGAGAAGGCCGCGGTGGTCGGGCGGACAGGTGCGGTGCCCACGGTGCGACTCCCCTGCGCTGGAGAAAGGCCACAGAGGAAGGGCATTGGGCGTCGCCGGTGGGAGCGAGTGTCACGGGCGGGGCACTACGTCGTGGGCGCGGACGGGAGCGTGCGTCGCGGTCGGGGCGCGTGATGAGTAGGAGCGAGCGATATGATGTGGACTAGGAAGCACATCGTCTGGAGAGTCGGACGCCTTGATGAGAGCATTATGTTACCGGGTCATGATTCATGAGGAGGAGGCGGGCCTATGGGGGAATCGGTGGCAAAGTGGTCAATAGAGGAGGGAGTGGTCGGGGGAGGTGACCGACACTGTAGGCTGAAGGAGCGGTCCAAACACAACTTACACTAGTGTAGGAGTGGGTTTCAATCCCGGTTGGGAAACCCCCTCTAGTCCCGATTTCCCAACCGGGACTGCCAATCCGGGATTAAAGACCTGGCTTTAGTCCTAGTCCCCTCAACCGGGATTGACTCCAGCCCAGGCCCCAGGCGCTGTCATACCAACCGGGACTGAATGTCTCTTTTTTTCTTTTCTTTTATAGTTTCTTTGCATTGAATATTGTATGCACATATTAAGAGTGAAACTAATTAAGTTACAATGATCATCCATCCCACAATCAAATTTCATACAAACCATAATAAATTTAAACAAGTCATTATACACTACATGTCCAAGTACTCCTCAAAGTTCATGCAAACATAGTTTGTCACCACTACTACCTAATGAAGTTGACTTTCTCGTATTTTCAATTCGGTGAAGTGTAGGTCATCGATGTGGCCAAAAATATCAATGATGAAGACCAATGCATTAACTAGTGCGCTCTCCCTTGCTCCACAACTACGAGCACAGGGTCTACTAACGACGTTTAACGGTGCTCGAGAAGTCCGCGAGTTCGAGCAGGATCGATTCGCATTCACGCCAATGGCCGATCACCACTTGAAGGGAAAGCGTCGCCGCCCTGGTAGAGTCCAACGTTTGATTACTGGGCTAGGTTTTCTTCTAATTGGGCTTTGTTAGCGGCTGCTTAGCTAATTACTAGTGATTATAAATGAGCGAGGCCACTGGTGGCAAGGAGAGGCTCCATATAATACCTCATGTATAATTAATGTTCTTTAGATCTAGTCCAAATAAATCTACCGGCGAAATCATCACTAATGTTTTGCCAGGATATGACTTCAACAATGGCCACAACGTGGTCACCATTACAGGAGTCGATTTCATAAACAAGAGATCAATTTGTTGTAACTATCTGAAAGGAAAAGGGTGCTCAGGAGCACTCTTTGTGGGGATTAACTCCGGGGCGTTGACCTCACCGTAGATAGGCATAGAGAGAATCATACATCTAACTTGATGGATCAAGGGCTGGAGACTTGGAAGTGTTGAATCTGCAGCCTGTGCTATACTCGATGATTTAACCACTGATGTTCTTTCATCGATTCGGATGTGTTTCGTTATGGTCCCGGAATGTTGGTTCTTATGTCATGTCCAAGGTTTTGGAGTTGGTCAGTGTATTCGGCATAAGGACTTTACTCTGGCTTCGGTATTTGAAGACTCTTTTCATATGTAGCACTGACTACGTCGACCAAAGCCACTAGAGAAGAAAATGTTGCAATGACTTGATAGAATATTGTTATTTTTTTAGATTCTTTCCTATGTAATTTGGAGATTTACTGTGACTTGATACAAATATCAATGCAAGGGTATATAGCCAGCAGACATATGTCATTAACTAAACTACAAACATATTTTTTTAAAGCATACAAAGAGATGTTTGCATTGGTAAAGGAGATGAGTACAATGAGAGCTTTTATTTCTCATGCAAAAAAAAATAGAGGGCCTTTGCATCAGTTGGATGTAAAAGGTGCTTTCTTGCATGGTGGTCTCCAAGAATTTGTGTACATGGAGATTCCTCTTGCTTATTCTAAAACTGAGGTGGCTGAAAAGAAGGTATACTAAAGAAGTCTTTGTTTGGTCTTAAGCAATCTCCTTGAGCATGGTTTGATCTACAAACGATGTAGCAAGAAACTAGCCAGAATGTTGATTGAGGGAATTGGCTTGACGATAGGAGATCAACTTCAGGCTATTGTGTGTTTTCTTATGGAAACTTAGTGTCATGAAGGAGCAAGGAAGGAATGAGTAGTGTCCTGTTCAACCGCGATATGCACTTAGAATGAGGAAATGCACATTATGGGTATGAAATCTTTTCCCAAAGTTGAATGTGCTTGGGTGGTAAAATTTCTGACTTTCTAGTTAACAAAATATGTAATTAAGAGTAAAAATGTATGGTAAAATAGCTATTGACCATCTTGATGGGGAGTGTTGGACCTTGCATGTGTAATATGCCTAGCCGGTTACTACTTTACTAGTGTGTACAACAAGACAAGCAATACAGCGCAACAGTCTAGAGTTCTTCAACGCTGTAAAACCAACGGTGGCTCTTTAGCCATGGCTGGCCGAAAGGTGATTGGAGCATGCGGATGCTTTTTGCATGTCCTGTTAGAATAATATTCTTAGGATGTCATCACATCATGGCGACTAGTGGTGTCGGTCCCTAGTGATCTGAGGTGAGATGCGGTGCAGGCTGAGACGCAAGTATATATTCTTAAGTACGTGCTGATATCCGTACTTAAGTCGGATTGAATTCACTGCTGCAAACATAGGTGTAGGGCGCTCTCTGTACAAATGGATTTTCGTTGCTGCACTTTTTATGTTTCACGCCTGCCACACCCACCATCAGCTGAATGCTTAAATTAGCTATTTTATGCTAAAAATATTCTAATTAGAAACAATTAACTGCATATGAACCCCACAAGTAGTTGTAGTTAAAACAGAACAGTGGCCTCTAGCAAGGGCTACAACTACAAGCCGCCACTCAATTTTCTGTATGCAATACTTTCTGTAGGGCTTCCGTCTATCCGGACGTTCTGGTTGATGAGCCGCGAGTCCAACGACACTATTCTATCCTACCCTATCCTATCTACTCGTTCACTCATTTCTCCTTCCTATCCTATCTTATCTGCTCGTCCACTCATTTCATGACATGGCTCAGTGTCATGGCACGACACTCCTAAGCACTTATAGTGCCGTGCCTGGGCCGGTACTTCGGCACTGCGGCACTAACAAGCACGACATGACTAACCTATTGTGCCGCGTAGTGTCGTGCCTAGCCGTGCCCGTGCCGTGCCGGGCGGCCGGTTTGGCCAAGTATAGGCCTGGATGTCCGAATAGAGGTTAACGTCCGAGCACGCCAAAAATTATTTATGGCGAAGTTATAAATGCTCACACATATATAGTAGCAGGCTGGGGTTCTTTTTCCGGGCTATGTCGCTTAAAAGGGCCCGTAGCCACCCATGTAGCAATCGGCCTGTTGTTCCTGAACTAAATAAAAAAAATCTTTTACTTCCGGAGATGATCCAATTTTTTTGTCAAGTTTTTGTGCTTTGAGTGAGTTACCTTGGCCAAACTCTCTCCTTGGCTAAGAAGTTCATTTATTTTTCTCTTAAATAGGTTTATCACAGTTCCTATCTATCAGCGACTGAGTTTTTAGTCCTGTTCAGGCGATGCATTCATTTATTTTTCTCTTAAATAGGTTTATCACAATTCCTATCTATCAGCGACTGAGTTTTTAGTCATGTTCAGACGATGCAGCTCTGCAACTTGCTTCCTGCTTTCGCCCAACCTACGGACCACAGGCGCTGAGGCGCATAGACTAGTGGACGAGTGGCCGTGTGTCCTGCGGTGGAGCCTCACCTTGCTGGCCTGCTGCATTAGACTGCCCCGTCGGTGGTTAATGACAGCAGCTAACGCTAGAGATTGAAGACGATGATCCAGCCATTCAACCAACGACTGTAAAGCGTCGCCTGAGAGCCTGACTACTTTTCAGGCACCTGTAAATTAGCATCTCTACTTTGTTTTGAAAACCCCTTCTATATCATAATACAGGCCGTGCAGAGTCCTGCCGTCGGTTTTGGAAAAAAAAAAGATAAAAAATATCGAATCTTGGTCAATATAGTCCAAATTGTTCTAGTGGTGCTAAAAAGTGCAAGAAAGCTTGCATGAATAAAGCAGTTGATGACAGCTATGTTTTCCCCTATGAGTCGTGACTTGTGATCAGATTATTCCTCACTACTCCACTCATGCACTTCTTCTTCTACATTATAAAAGCCCACCCAACCCTAGCATCCACAGCACACAAGTCTCACACACATTCACAAATCACAACCGCTTCTCGAAGCACAGGCACAGGCACTGCACACAAACACCAAGCATCACCAATGGCTCACTACCAGGAGGTGGACTACTGCTCGGAGGAGGTGAAGTCGGTGGCCGGCGGCCCTGCCGGCTTTGGTCGCCATCATGGCGGCCACGGCGGCGTCCAGCAGCACGTCGTCAAGGAGAAGTTCGAGGAGGTCGACAGCGTCTCACGCGCCGGCGGCCGCCACGGCCACTTGGAGGCCCGCGAGTCCAAGTTCGAGGAGGACGTCAACACCTGCACCGGCGAGTTCCACGAGCGCAAGGAGAACTTCGTCCTCAAGGCCGACAACTGATGACCAGCTTCTTCACGCGGCCGGGCTCGATCGACGCACGTTTCATGATCTGAACCAGGACTGGACCCTGAGCCACGTATATATGTGTGTGTATGTATCACGTACGTATGTACGTGTCGATCTTCATACGTATGTATGACTGTATGTGTGTACTCACTTCGCGAGCGTGGGTGCACGCACGCATGCAGCTAGCCCTGTACGAACGACGTAAAAATAAGCTCGTGATCTGAATAAAGCAGGTTCTCCGTGCTGTAAAAAGCTGTGTTGACACAGGGCGCAACATGAGATGAACAATATGCGTTTTGATGTGAATCTCGCGGACCATCGTCTATATGATCAAGATTTACACCGTATATATGTCGAACGGTCGAGAAGTATTATGCATATGAATGAAAGCTGATACAGCAGTCACCGTCCGCCCGAACTGCTGCATGTTTTATTATGCTTACAATATATCCAACAAGCGACCATTGTTAAAAACTCTGAAATTCATGCCCTTGCCAAGTGAAAAGAACACGAATCTAGGTTCAATCTTGCTTTGATTCGCTCTAAATTAATATTGAGTTATATTTATAAGATTCTAGATGGTGTGCATTTTATGTAACACAAAGTTGGTTATCGCAATATCTCTCATCATATACACAAACAAATGGCGCGATTATTCGTATCCTCTCGGTCGTCTCTGCAGTGTGTGTGCCTGTCGGTAGTTCATGGATGAAATATTAGGATATAACCAAATTCAAATTCATCTAAACAACCTTGTACAAAGGGAAAAAAGGTCCAGTGGACAAAAAGTTGCAGCAAAATCACTTGAACCTGCACTACATTGATTAAAGCACTAATGACGATGTATGTTTTTTTGTAAAATTTAATATAATTCTTCTTCCAAAAATTCGATTTCAGTAGTTTTGCAGCTGGACTCGCTCCCCCACATTCAATTTAACCAAGTTATATATAGTTGACTCTTATATATGTCAATTTGTTCTTGTTCTTCAGCAAAAATATCAATATTGGGGATTTTTTGTTTAGCGTTGGTTCTAATCATATAAAACATATATCCTACAACATAAAGTGTAGAATTACTAGCACATATAAACAGAAAAAACCGTACTGTTTTACAGTGACAAATTAACAAATGTAATAATAAACCGTATAAACACTTGGCTTTTCTATCATTTTTCTTGAAGTATATATAGTAAACATGTAGTTCTCTCTCTCTCTCTCTCTATATATATATATATATATATATATATATATATATATATATATATATATTTATATATATATATATATATAGAGAGAGAGAGAGAGAGAGAACTACTACTCTGTAGCTGGCTATAAAATAACTTATTTTGTAGCCACTTTGAGTTACGATAATTACTATGTTAATTTACGAGATTATAGTAACTCCTTATTAAGTGGTTTACTATAATGTTATGGTAAATATCCCCATGTGTTATAGTAACCCAACTATCGTAAATTAGTATATAAAATTATCATAAATGGAGGTGGCTACAGAATAACTTATTTTATAGCTGACTACCGAATATACACTTCCTATATATATATATATATATATATATATATATATATATATATATATATATATATATATATATATATATATATGTGTGTGTGTGACCCCTTTTTTTGCACTTGCCTTGGACATATCTTCTCTGGTACCTGTCTATCATTTCATTCAAGCCCTTCTGGTATTCCATTTACACTCTACTTTGCTTCAATCCATAGCTATAGCCTGATCAAGCTTTATATCCACTAGTACAGAAACGGGCTTTACTCCCGGTTGGGAAACCCCTTCAGTCCCAGTTTCCCAACCGGGAGCACGAATTCGGGACTAAAGGGCTTCTCCTTTAGTCCTGATTTCTCGCCCGGGACTAAAGGTGCACCTTTAGTCCCGGTTGGTAAGACCAACCGGGACTAAAGAGGCCCCCTGGCCTGGCCACGTGGGGCGGCCCTTTAGTCCCGGTTGGTATTACCAACCGGGATTAAAGGTTTTTTTTTTTTCTATTTTCAATTAATGATTCGTTTTGGTTTTCGAATACGCATTTTACACTGCTAGTAATATACGTATTCTACACGTTTATAATGTTCGAACATTTTGTACAAACTAAAGTATGAAACTAACGTATATATTACATGCATATACATATATTGTACGTTATTTTATGTACATATAATATATATATATATATATATATATATATATATATATTACAAATAAAGCTTGCATTGTATATTCTATCATATCCTTGGGATAACAAATTCACTCCATCTGGTTTGGTTTCCATGTTTCATTGACGTCATTGTAGAACTCGCCGGCGGGGTTGAGGACCTGGTCATTAAGAAATCCTGCTATGGTCTCTTGAATTGCTTTCAGTTGGTCACGTCGTATGACTTTTTTCTTCAACCATAGAGTCTTCAATAAAAGTTAAAGGAAAAATATTAATATATATGTGTTGGTCATGTGATTACTTATATATATGAGCAACAAAAGAAATTGTGAATATATGAATATATTTATATAATGTACTTTGAGGATCTCTTCAGGAGTTCTTTTTGCGTACGCCATGATGAACTCGCAAACATAGTATCCGCAGTAGTTGTTCCCCTGTTCTTGCCTTAGAACCCACTTTTACGAGAAAAAAGATCCGGTGAATTGAAAGCATACATGGTGTTAATTGAATTATATATATATATATATATATATATATATATATATATATATATATATATATATATATATATATATATATATATATATATATATATATATATATATATATATATCTAGTACTTACTTTGTGTGCGATTACATCCAGTGGCGCTTTGCTATGTTTCATGTGGTGTTCTTCAATGAAACTTTTCCAAACACTGCGCCCAATAAAATAAAAAATTAATTTGGCCTTTAATAATTATTGCAGTTAAGATATCGGGTTATATATAGTTGCTAGAGAGACCAAATTACACTTGGATAATATCTATCATGTCTTGGTACTTTGTTTGCTCTTTTCTTAACGAGTCTAAGATGCTCAACCGATTATTGGCCATATCGATGACCATCAATATCCAGTGATTGCTGCATATGTTTTTATACACAATTATGATCGACATTAACTAGAGTATATATATATATATATATATATATATAACTTAGCTAGTAAGCAAATAATTGAACAAATGTCCATATGATCGACATTAATTATTTAACACTCACTTGAAGTTGTAGAGGAAGAGTATGTCCTTGTTTTGTTGGTTCACTAAGAACCTCATGAGATTTTTCTCGAGTTCAGCTTTTCATTGAGGCGGGGGGTTAGGGTGTTTGAATACGACATTTGGATAAATGAAACCAACATCATTATCCTTTCTCTTTCTGAGTTCTGTCATCTCATATCTGCATATATAAAAATATAGTGTGAGGATATATAATTTATATATATACATGTAGCTTTATATATATAGACTTTAATAGTAGAAAATAATCACACTTACAAACAATAGCAGCTAATGAGACTTTTGTCGAGAGAGTCCAGGTGGCATAGTTGGTGTAATTCTACAAACTCGACATATATAACGTCATCGCCACGGAAGTAATGTTGATTTCTAACTCTGATAGGAACAAAGGCCTCTCCCCGTTCACACGCCGTCATGTACCACTTGTTTAGCAGGTACATTTGCATACCCAGTTCACCTAAGGCCTCAGGGTTGTATAGACTCTTTTCATGTTCAAATTTCTTTCAAGGATCCACTTTTGGAGCAGATGGTCCTTCAACGAGCACTTGGGCAAGGTCCAAACCAGTTTCCTCGTAAAACCGAGCCAGCTCCTCAAAATCAACGTCTAAGTCTAAGTTCGAACCATATTCATTACGAACGATAAGAGGGGGGACTGATTGTTGCGATTGTTGTCCGAGTTGTGCAACACCTTTCCCTGGTCTAGTCTTTTTCTGTGCCGCCTCAAATGACTTGGTGAGAGAGCGGTTGTAGTCCGATTTTGGCAGGGTCTTTTGAGATTCCCGCTTTTTCTGGTCCACCTTCTTTCTTAGAAGATCTGGAGGTAGGTAGAAGTACGATTTCTCTGGGTTCTCCCTCGCTTCTCGTTGCTTTTTTACTTTTTCGAAGAAACTGTCCACATCTTTTTGTACTGCAGCATTTAATTCCTTTTCACTTTTCTCGTAAGATAGTTTTTGGGGAATAACTGGATTAGATGTGGCTTTCTTCTTTGCCGGCTGGTGGGCCAACGGCTTCGTTTGCGGGGCAGACCTCTTAGGAGCTGGCTTCTTCTTAGTCATCAAGGGAGGCGGGGAAGCCATTGGAGACCTCTTTGGAGGCGTTGGAGACCTCCTTGGAGGTGGCGGCGGTGGCGGCGTTGCCACCTGATTTCCCGGAGCACTATGATGATCTGGAGATTGGATAATTGAACTTAGGTTGATGGAGACCCTGCTGTGTGAGTACAAAAAAGAATAATTAGGTATAAGAAATTGTTATTTTTAATCATGCATGTCAATAGAAAATTAGTGAAATTTTTTTGTTCACTTTTGTCCGCACCTATTGTCTGGCAATTGAGGAAGCGACGGTGGACTAGAGACCCTGGGAATAATGATGTAGCGCTTGCGCCATAGTATGAATGTCTTCTCTGCTTCTCCTAGAGTCTTCTCCCCATCACCTCCTGGAATGTCAAGAGCTAGATCACTAAAACCTTTGTTAACTCTATCCACTGAGACGCTAACATATCCAGGTGGTATTATTGCCCCATGGATTCTTGGTGTCTTGGTAGGATCTGGAGGAGAAAAAACACCGAGAGCCACCATGATTGTGGCATTCTCTTTTAGAATATGTAGGTCACATGATGTAAACGGTGCAGTGATGTCATCCACAGGGAAACGTAGCATTGCGTCATCTTGATTTGGCAACTCCGTGGAAGCGCAGCTGCTTTTCAACTAATCAGGGGGCTAATATTAATGTTGATTCCTACATCTGATGCTTGCCTTTGGGCACTCATTGCTATTTGCACTTGCTTTATGATTTCGTCTTGCATTCTAGCTTGCATGTTTTTTTTGCGCTCTTGTGCTTGAAGCAACGCCTCCCGTGACTCACGAACATATTCCTTCAACCTGCTGATCCGCGCTGCTTACTCATCCTTCCTTCTCTGCCGGCTTCTGTAGGTGATGAGGACATGACACCAATGGATACGACCATTGTTTATAAGGTGAGATCGTTCCAACATTTGCATAGTGATTTTTGGTACAATTCACTTGGTTCCACATGTACATGTCGTTATTTGAATGTAGGTACAAATATGTCTCAACGTGCAAGTTCATCAAAGTTGAATTTTTGGTTCATCGGCAGCTTGACAGTGCATCATTGGGAAGGCCATAACTCAGCCATCTAGAGTGCGATCGAGGTCAATGAGCACTTGATGGAAAGCTTGTTTGATAAGATTTCAAATAGATCTGGTCTCATCTCAATATCACATCAGCAAGGCCTCCAAACCATTAAGATATTCTATCGTTGTTTCTGCTGGGAACTACACTATCGTTATGGGCTTGTTATTCATCCTTGGGACCCTGGCCCAAGTGGGAGCACACCCCAAGGACTTGGAGAACCCACCAAGAAAGCCCTTGGACGTCCTCCTCCTTGGCCTCCACCTTAGGAGGCCAGCAAGGATGTCCAAGCCAAGTCAGAGGCCCAGTCCAACTTGAGTTCGAGTCCATCTCAGGCTTTAGGACCAGCGTGTAGTAAAACGGACGTCCAGAATCTGTCACGGCGCTGCGTCGTCGTCTTTTGGGCCGTTGGGCCTTGTAACGTGTTGGGACACCTTTAGGACGTGAAGAGGGATCCTTGGACGTCCCTTAGGCTATATAATCAGTAGCCACCACCTACTTTAGGTTTTGGGTTTTGTTTTAGATCAATCTGTCATTAAACAGTCGCCGTTATCGGTTTGCAAGACCCCAACTTCGAGTGCTTAATCATTCATCTACAATTGTCACTTTAATTGAGTTACTTTTTATCTTGTTCTTGCTTGTGTTCTTCGATTCGTGGCAGGGATTAGCCTTCTTGGCGAGGTCAACCGGATTGTGACATGGTTGATAACCAGAGGAGACGTAGTGCTAAGGTTGTAGGGTTTGGGTCTTTGTGATCTGAAGCCAGATCGATGTGTCGCTCTCTGAACAAATCGTTGTTTATCTTGAACCTGACGGAAGATCGAGATCCCTGTTCCCATTAAGTGGTAATCAGAGCTTCAGGTATACCATCAAGTTCACATCTTACCCTTAGTTCGAGTGTTTTTTCTTTTATCCCATAGTCCAATGCCATATTTGTTTCCTGTCCTATAACCATCCGCGCCATAGCCTTTGCATGATTTAGTTTCAGAGTCCGCTTTGTTGAGTTTGTATCCTAGGTCAAAGTCTTGTTGCTGGTTTAGATTGTGTTCTTTTCTAGTTTGTGTTGATCCCTTCACCCGCCGCTATTTCGTATCACCATCGGTTTGCATCTTGTGTCCACTAAAACCCTGATTCGAGCAGCTTCCTTAAAACAGTCATAACTTTTGCATCCGAACTCGAAACGGGGAAAATTTTATATCTACAGAGAATGCCAGAAAATTTTAGATCTATTTCATCCCAGCGTTGCTGTATTTGCAAAAATTAGATTTGTGAAATTCGATTAGGAAAATTGAGTTTCTGAGCCCACAAGTTTTAGTATGCTTTTTAGAGCACAGTCCTAATTTCTATAGGCCACATCTTTTATTCAATTGAGCTCAAATTTTTTATGGTTTATTCTTGTGTGCTCCTTGCTGAGAAAAGAATATCAAAAGAGCAAAAGCAAGAAAAAAAATTGGACAAAAAATAAAAGAAAAAAATAGTAAAAGAGAATAGAAGATATCGAAAAGGAGATAATAAGGAACACTCAATAGCTCTATTGTTTGTGGTATCTTTTGCCTTGTTCATATCCGTTGCTACCTTTAATACTTGTTTCCTTTCATCCTTTTTTCCTCTCTTGTTTATCACAACTGGTGATAGAAACACGTATAGGCTAGCAACTAGGACAAGTGCTCTGGACATTTATTCAATATTGTTGTCTGTCACTGACTTGTGTGCCACATATATATATATATTTGTTCTTTTTTGTGCCTCCCAAGCTCCACATATACTTCAGATCGGTACAGAAAAAGACCCTTGTAATCTTGGTGTCACACCCTCACAGGTATCACGAACTAGCCACCGGTTGTACCGTTCACTGCTTTGCGTTGGTAAGAACCTTGTAAGAACTTGGTAAGATGTGTGAGAGTGTGATTCCACTTACCCATAAATAGTTGATAGGGGATTTATATTAATTTCTAACAATATCAAACAACGAGTTTCTGTTTAAGAGTGAATTATAGGAAATCATGGACTAGAAGTTTGCAAGGATGGACCGGATAAAGAACAATGAGCCCTCACATAGACTATAATCATCAAGGTATGAGAGGTAAATTGACCATACCATCCTTTTCGGGTCATTATGATGCTGAAGGATACCTTAATTGGGAGATAATGGTAGAACAAAAGTTTAGTGCCCACCTTATACCTGAGCAATATAGAGTTCGACAAGCTACTAGTGAGTTTAAGGACTTTGCCATTATTTGGTGGTATGGGCTAGTTGCAGAGGATGTTTTACCTGGTACATGGAAAGAACTTAAGATAGCTATGCGTGATCGTTTTATTCCTCCTTCTTATAAACATGAATGGCATAACAAATTACAGTGCTTAGAGCAGGGCAATATATTTGTCCAAGAATATTATACAGAGTTTCAAAAGTGTGCAATATGTTGTGGGATAGTAGAGGACATGGAAGATACCATTGTTCATTTTTTTGGTGGTTTGAGGCATGAAATACAAGATATTGTTTTCCATATAGAATTTCATACTCTCAAACGTTTGTTCCAGCTTGCTATGCTTGCAGAAAAAGAATTGCAGGAATGTCAGCAAAAGAACCATACCAACATTGGTGACAACCTCAACCAGATTTTAGTAAGGGTGGAGCAACCATTTGCGAAGGTTGAGACTGTGATAAAAAGGCGAGTGGTTACTTTCACCACTACAACAACATCTTCACCACCACCTCCTCCCACACATACTTTGGAGTCTGGTAAAACTTTAAACCATGCTGAAAATGCACAAACTAATAGAGATAGAGCTGCTAATGGAAGGAAAGAATTGGATGTTAAATCTAAATTGCCTTTGTCAAAAAATAATTATTCTAATAATGCTAGTGATAAAGAAGAGCTGTGTGAAAATGCTTTTATTATACGTATGCCACAACTAGTGAATGAGTATGATGCTTTGGCTTTGGAACCAATTACTTATGCTGAACATAAAAAATTGCTTCCCATTGCTACCGAAAAAGATGAAAAGAAATTATTGTATTCTTCAAATACTTTGGGTTATATTGAGTTTGATACTTTATATGCTCTTAGTAGTTTAGAAGAGAAACTTAAATGTGTTGAATTGTCATGGTTGTCTACTTGTACATATCATTTTATTGGAAAATATAATTGTAAAGGAGAGTATATGGTGCATCGTGTCTATATTTGTTCAAATCTGAAATCTCCTTATATTGTGCAAAAGTATGATCAACCAAAGGATTGCAATTGCTATAATCTTGGCATGTCGAGTTCCCCTAATTTTGTTATAAAGAAACATGTTAAATTTCAAGAAGGGGAGCAATGTTGGCTACTACCAACAACGTTTACTTCAGCTAATCCCAAACCGAGGACGGTTTGTTGTCAAGAAGGGGAGGATGATGAGGACATGACACCATCGGATACGACCATTGTTTATAAGGTGAGCTCGTTCCTACATTAGTATAGTGATTTTTGGTACAATTCACTTGGTTTCACATGTACATGTCATTATTTGAATGTAGGTACAAATATGTCTCAACGTGCAAGTTCATCAAAGTTGAATTTTCGGTTCATCGGTAGCTCGACAGTGCATCATTGGGAAGACCATAACTCAGCCATCTGGAGTGCGATCGAGGTCAATGAGCACTTGATGGAAAGCTTGTTTGATAAGATTTCAAATACATCTAGTCTCATCTCAATATCACATCAGCAAGGCCTCCAAACCATCAAGATATTCTATCGCTGTTTCTGCTGGGAGCTACACTATCGTTATGGGCTTGTTATTCATCCTTGGGACCCTGGCCCAAGTGGGAGCACACCCCAAGGACTTGGAGAACCCACCAAGAAAGCCCTTGGACGTCCTCCTCCTTGGCCACCACCTTGGAGGCCAGCAAGGACGTCCAAGCCAAGCCGGAGGCCCAGTCCAACTTGAGTTTGAGTCCATCTCGGGCTTCAGGACCAGCGTGTAGTAAAATAGACGTCCAGGTCACATACGGACTCCGTTTTGATGATCCACATATGGATGGAAAGATAATTTCATAAGGAAACCAATGGAAGTGGTCCCACATCAAAATTCTATCAGAATCAATGGGAATCATCGAAACAAGTTGATGTCCAGAATCTGTCACGGCGCTGCGTCGTCGTCTGTTAGGCCGTTGGGCCTTGTAACGTGTTGGGACACCTTTAGGACGTGAAGAGGGATCCTTGGACGTCCCTTAGGCTATATAATCAGTAGCCACCACCTACTTTAGGTTTTGGGTTTTGTTTTAGATCAATCTGTCATTGAACAGTCGCCGTTATCGGTTTGTAAGACCCCAACTTCGAGTGCTTAATCATTTATCTACAATTGTCACTTTAATTGAGTTGCTTTTTATCTTGTTCTTGCTTGTGTTCTTCGATTCGCAGCAGCGATTAGCCTTCTTGGCAAGGTCAACCGGATTGTGACACGGTTGATAACCAGAGGAGACGTGGTGCTAAGGTTGCAGGGTTTGGATCTTTGTGATCTGAAGCCGGATCGGTGTGTCGCTCTTCGAACAAATCGTTGTTTATCTTGAACCTGACGGAAGATCGGGATCCCTATTCCCATTAAGTGGTAATCAGAGCTTCAGGTATACCGTCAAGTTCGCATCTTACCCTTAGTTAGAGTATTTTTTCTTTTATCCCATAGTCCAATGCCATATTTGTTTCCTGTCCTATAACCATCCGCGCCATAGCCTTTGCATGATTTAGTTTCAGAGTCCGCTTTGTTAAGTTTGTGTCCTAGGTCAAAGTCTTGTTGCTGGTTTAGATTGTGTTCTTTTCTAGTTTGTGTTGATCCCTTCACCCGCCGCTATTCCGTATCACCATCGGTTTGCATCTTGTGTCTACTAAAACCCTGATTCGAGCAGCTTCTTTAAAACAGTCATAACTTTTGCATCCGAACTCGAAACGGGGAAAATTTTATATCTACGGAGAATGCCAGAAAATTTTAGATCTATTTCATCCCAGCATAGCTGGGTTTGCAAAAATTAGATTTGTGAAATTCGATTAGGAAAATTAAGTTTCTGAGCCCACAAGTTTTGGTATGCTTTTTAGAGCACAGTCATAATTTTCTATAGGCCACATCTTTTATTCAATTGAGCGCAAATTTTTTGTGGTTTATTCTTGTGTGCTCCTTGCTGAGAAAAAAATATCAAAAGAGCAAAAGCAAGAAAAAAAAGATTAGACAAAAAATAAAAGAAAAAAATAGTAAAAGAGAATAGAAGATATCGAAAAGGAGCACATAAGGAACACTCAATAGCTCTATTGTTTGTGGTATCTTTTGCCTTGTTCATATCCGTTGCTACCTTTAATACTTGTTTCCTCTCTTGTTTATCACAACTGGTGATAGAAACATGTATAGGCCAGCAACTAGGACAAGTACTCTGGATATTTATTCAATATTGTTGTCTGTCACTGACTTGTGTGCCACCACCTTAGGAGGCCAGCAAGGACGTCCAAGCCAAGCCGGAGGCCCAGTCCAACTTGAGTTCGAGTCCATCTCGAGCTTCAGGACCAGCGTGTAGTAAAACGGACGTCCAGGTCGCATACAGACTCCGTTTTTGATGATCCACATATGGATGGAAAGATAATTTCATAAAGAAACCAATGGAAGTGGTCCCACATCAAAATTCCATCAGAATCAATGGAAATCGTCGAAACAAGTTGATGTCTAAAATCTATCACGGCGCTGCGTCGTCGTCTTTTGGGCCGTTGGGCCTTGTAACATGTTGGGACATCTTTAGGACGTGAAGAGGTATCCTTGGACGTCCCTTAGGCTATATAATCAGTAGCCACCACCTACTTTAGGTTTTGGGTTTATTTTAGATCAATCTGTCATTGAACAGTTGCCGTTATCGGTTTGCAAGACCCCAACTTCGAGTGCTTAATCATTCATCTGCAATTGTCACTTTAATTGAGTTGCTTTTTATCTTGTTCTTGCTTGTGTTCTTCGATTCGCAGCAGGGATTAGCCTTCTTGGCGAGGTCAACCGTATTGTGACATGGTTGATAACAAGAGGAGACGTGGTGCTAAGGTTGCAGGGTTTGGGTCTTTATGATCTGAAGCCGGATCGTTGTGTCGCTCTCCGAACAAATCATTGTTTATCTTGAACCTGACGGAAGATCGAGATCCCTGTTACCATTAGTAGGTATCTCTGTTGTTAGGGAAACCATGCTCCCAAGAAATGTTCCGTCCTAAACCTCTTGTTCGGGCACTGTGTTCGGCAGTCCCGATGGCATACGTCAGTTCATCCTTCTCTCTATTGGGCCTGAACGCACCAATAGCTTTAGCTTGTAGAGCATAAGATAATCTTTGTGTTGCTCTTTCGAGTTTTGGGCCATGAACCAGCTTCCTAGTCTCTAGGTCCAGTCTTCCCCCATGAGCGAAAAACCAATTCTTCGCGCGTTTGGGCCAATTGAGTGATTCTGGTGTGATACCCTTGGCAAGAATGCCCGCTTCCTTTTTTCCCACTTGGGAATGGCAGTCGCGTAGCCACCAGATCCCATGCCATGGTGGTATACCGTCTATCGGAAATTCTCTTGGTTCCTTCTCACCCGTTCCTCACCCTCTTCCGATGTCTTGTACTATGCAAAATCATTCCAGTAGGGCCTCAACTTCGCGAGCAGGCCCCTAGTATTGAAATTGGGCGTTAGGTTCTTCTTGACATATTTCGTGTATAGGGATTTCTTCCAAGTTTGGAATTATGTGGCCATCTTCTTCATAGCCCACTTTTGAACTAGCTCCTTGAATTCATCATCATTGATATCATCATAATCATCCGCTTGCAACGTAAAATGTTGAAGGATATCATCCCAAATTAAATTCTTATCAAGATCTGAGACAAAACTAACATGAGGCTCGTTGATCTTTTGCTTCCATTCACGGGCACTGATCGGAAGTCTGTCCCTTACAAGGTACCTATAGTGTTGCATGAATTTCCTTACATGTGGACCAAGTGGTTCGCCTGTCTCGATATTGAATTCTGATATTATGTAGCGCCCCTCCAATGGCTTTTTCGGGCCTCGAATATTTTTGCTTTTCGCCGTCGTGGTCGTCGATCTAGAGGGCTACGTATAAAAAAGAATAAATAAATATCATGTGTACACATAATGGATGATAGATATTCAAATATATATACAATATTCAAATATATATATAAATATATATACCTCGCCAGTATTTTCTTACACAATATTTTCTTGGTTTTCTTCAAGAGCCAGGTATTGACTCCCGTCATCTACATCCTGTTGGTCACCATCGGCAAATTGAGTGCCGGTGTTGATAATATTCATCATTTCTTCATCCATATTGTATCTCAGGGCAGCCATCTAGCTTTTACTCCACTAGATATATCTATAAAAAATAAAACATGTTTCAATAAATAACCATCCGTACTAGTTGACCTTGCTTACGTGATCATCTCGGTGAGCATTTCTCCACCGGACGACACCGTACTTGGCCAAGGAAGAGCTCTGATTCTATGAGGAAGGGAACACGGTCTTCCACGACCGTTGCCGCTCTCCCTCATAGAATCAAAGCTCCTCCTTGACGTCCGTTACCGCTCGGCAGAGAACATGCTCGCCGAGATGAACACGGTCCACAAATTCAACTAATACGGATTTTCTACAATTTTCTAACTATTTTCTAAGTTTTTCATTTCATGGAAAAATTAATTCTAAAAAATAAAAGGCATGATTTCTAAGTATTTCTTTTCATGGAAAAAATAATTCTAAGTGACCTGCTCGATATCGGTGAGCTCGCGGGCGTTTAGGTTGCCGATGATAGTAACATTTGTAGATGACATTTGTAGGTCAAAAATTATCAAATATCCATCAAATTATAGCTCAAAAACATGTTTCAATAAAAAACCATCCATACTAGTTGACCTTGCTTACGTGATCATCTCGGCGAGCATTTCTCCACTGGACGGCACCGTACTTGGCCAAGGAAGAGCTCCGATTATACGAGGAAGGGAACACAGTCTTCCACGACCGTTGCCGCTCTCCCTCTAGAATCAAAGCTCCTCCTTAACGTCCGTTACCGCTCGGCAGAGAACATACTCGCCGAGCTGATCACGGACCGCAAGTTCAGCTAGTACGGATTTTCTACAATTTTCTAAGTTTTTCATTTCATAAAAAGTTAAAATAAAATGTTTAGTCACGGAGTCCATAGAAACGACCATATTTTGACCTAGCAATGCATTGTCAATTGTCATTGCGTTGCATTGCACCCTAGACCGTAGCAACGCAACAAAAACTGTCAGGCCGGCTGTTCGGGCTCCGATTCTACGAACGAAGTGCACAAGACGGCAACGCAACCGCAAAACCATGACCGGCAGAGCTGAACGACGACTGACGCCTACCTGGCGCTCCTGATGGAAACGAGCCGCACCACTGGGCACCGCAGCCACATGGAGTCGGCAGCATGAGTTCTCCGCCGTCCCGCACGTCGCGTTTTATAGAAACTCAAACACGCTCAAACATACAATGCTACTAACAGGCACATACAAGAGAAACTAATTACAAGCTAGGCTCAGCCACGCTCCAGTGAGGCAGCGCGCGTGGGGAAGGCTCGGGCGAGCTCCGGTGAGGCAGTGCGGGGAAGGCTCGGCCGCCCTCCGGTGAGGCAGCGCACGCAGGGAAGGCTCGGGCGAGCTCCGGTGAGGCAGCGCGGTGAAGGTTCGGCGCGCTCCGGTGAGCACGAGCGAGGAGGGGGCCGAGGACGAGGACGACGCGCGCTCCAGTGAGGATGAGCGAGGCGTGCTGGCCGGCCGGGGAAGAAGCGCGCTGGCCAGCCGGAGAAGAGGCGCGCTGACGAGGCAAGGCTGCTAGGATGGTCTCCTAGGAGCGGCGGCACTGCTGGATCGATCTGGTGGAGAAGATGAGGCGATGGCGTGGCGGAGACAGAGAGGAAGAGAACTAGGGCGTGGTTTGTAAAGGGATACCTTTAGTCCTGGTTGGAGCTACCAACCGGGTCTAAAGAATCTTTAGTCTCGGGCTATTATTAGAACCGGGCTAAAGGTCTGAGCTTTAGTCCTAGGTGTACCCACAACCCGGGAGTAAAGGGCATTTGGGCGGGCCGCGAAAACTGCAGCTCTATCTTTAGTTCCGGGTGGTTGATCCACCCGGGAGTAAAGGGGGATCTGTCCCGGCTAGTGGATACACCCGGGACTAAAGCTCCACCTTTAGTCCTGGGTGGTTGATCCACCCGGGAGTAAAGGGGGAGCCGCAGTTGGCTTTCTCCAATTACCATAAGTTTTTTCCTTTTTTTATATATTTCTTTTATATAAATATGCAGAGAGTTATTAATTGCCTAATAAATAAAATATTATCCAAAAAAATTATTATAAAAATTCTTGGACTTGGTTTTGCATTATTATACGCAACAGAAATTTGTAAACTAAACTCTTTTGTTTTACTATATAAATATTTAACATAGTGTAAATAATAATTACAATTTACACCATGCAAAAATATACTACTTAATTAAAATCATTAAAACTATTGTTTTTCGACAGGAAATTAGTTTTCACATCTTATTAACGTTCATCATTTGGTTTTTCATCACACATTCTCCACGGGAAATCCACCGTCTAGCAGAAAATTCATTTAAACCGTAGAAAATATAAAAACACGACAATAAAATCTGAAGTCACAATTATTACGTAATAGGTCTAATACATCACTATATATATCAAGCGGGCATAGTAGTAAACTTCTTCTTAACATATATCCCTTGGTTATGATCGCGCTGTAACCATGTAGTGTCCTCATCATTTAGCTAGATGCTTAGGTCTTTGTTCACTATGAAGGGTGGAATTCGGTCATCCTTTTCATAATCTTCTAATATGTCTGACTTGTCTTCAATTTCGATAATGTTTCTTCTCCCTAAAAGAACTATGTGGTGCTTTGGCTCATTGATTGGGTCGTTGTTGTTTTTCCCTCTCTTCGGTTTTGTAGCCATGTCCTTGACATAGAACACCTGATTCACATCCTTGGCAAGGAGGAACGGTTCGTCTTTGTATCCAATATTGTTGAGGTCCACGGTTGTCATTCTATACTGGTTGTCAACTGCTACCCCGCCTCCAGTCGCCTTTACCCATTGGCACTTGAACAAAGGTACCTTAAAAGTAGGTGCATAGTTTAGTTCCCATATCTCCTCTATGCGGCCATAATATGTTTGCTTATTTCCATTAGGGTCGGTGGTATCTATGTGGACACCACTGTTTTGGTTGGTGCTCCTTTTATCTTGGGCTACTGTGTAAAATGTATTTCCATTTATCTCGTACCCTTTGTATGTGAGGATATGCCACAATGGCTGCCTAGCCAACAAATAAAGTTGCTCATCAATACTCTCATCACCCTGACATTCTTTTCGCAACCAGTCGCTGAAAGTTTCCATGTGCTGACGCGTAATCCAAGCTTCAGACTTTCCTTAAAACTCAGATCGGAGCAACTCTTTATGTGTCTTGATATATGAATCCACCAAAGAGGAGTTTTGCAGAACTATGTAGTGTGCTTTATTAAAATAATTGTCCTACATACCAATATATGGTTTCTTCCCTAGTGTCCCCTTTCCACTTAGTCTCCCCTCGTGTCGCGATTCAGGAACACCAATCGGGTCAAGGTCGGGAATAAAGTCAACACAAAACTCAATGACCTCCTCTGTTCTATAGCCCTTGGCGATGCTTCCTTCTGATCGAGCACGGTTGTGAACATATTTCTTTAGGACTCCCATGAACCTCTCAAAGGGGAACATGTTGTGCAGGAATACAGGACCGAGAATACTAATCTCCTTGACCAGGTGAACTAGGAGGTGTGTCATGATATTAAAGAAGGAAGGAGGGAACACCAACTCAAAGCTGACAAGACATTGAACCACATCATTCTATAGTTTAGCTAGATCCATTGGATCGATTGCCTTATGAGAAATTGTATTTAGGAATGCACATAGCTTCACGGTGGCTAGACGTACATTTGGAGGTAGAATTCCTCTTAATGCAACGGGAAGCAATTGTGTCATGAGCACGTGGCAGTCATGGGACTTTAAGTTTAGGAATTTCTTCTCTGGCACATTTTTTATACCCTTTATATTTGAGGAGAATCCAAATGGTACCTTGATGCTTGCTAGGCATTCAAATATGCTTTCCTTCTCTTCTTTGCTAAGAGTGTAGCTGGCAGGACTTAAGTAATAGCGTCCATCATCTGTCTTCTCTGGATGTAGGTTGTCTCGTTCTTTCAAACACCGTAGGTCCTGTCATGCTTCAAGTGTGTAAGGGCTTCCTATACACACCCATGAAGCCTAGCAGGTTCACACAAAGATTCTTTATCAGGTGCATCACGTCGATCGCGCTACAGACCTCTAGGACTTGCCAATAGGGTAGCTCCCAAAATATGGACTTCTTCCACATGGGTGCGTGACCATCGGTGTCGTTCAGAATAGGTTCGCTGCCATGTGCCTTTCCAAATACTACTTTCACATCTTTGACCATATTGAGTACATCCTCACCAGTTCGGTTGCCCGGCTTGGTCTGGTGGTCTGCCTTACCTTTAAAATGCTTGCCTTTCTTTCTTAGGGGGTGATTCGTAGGAAGAAATCAACGATGGCCAAGGTACATGACCTTTCGATATTTTTTCAAGAATATACATTTAATGTCATCGAAACAGTACGTGCACGCATTATATCCCTTATTTGATTGTCCTAAAAGATTACTTAGAGCAGGCCAATCATTGACTGTTACAAACAACAATGCTCGTAGGTCAAAGTGCTCCTGTTTGTGCTCATCCCACACACGTACACCTGGTCTGTTCCACAAAAGTAGAAGTTCTTCAACTAGTGACCTCAGGTACACATCAATGTCATTGCCAGGTTGCCTTGGGCCTTAGATGAGCACTAGCATCATAATAAACTTACGCTTCATGCATATCCAGGGAGGAAGGTTATAGATACATAGAGTAACAGGCCAAGTGCTATGACTACTGCTCTGCTCCCTGAAAGGATTCATACCATCCGTACTTAAAGCAAACCTTAAGTTTCTTGCGTTATTTGCAAATTTTAGGAATTCTCTATCGATTGCTCTCCACTGGGACCCATCAGCAGGGTGTCTCAACATATTGTCTACCTTACGGTCTTCTTTGTGTCATCGCAACAACTTTGCATGGTCTTTATTTCTAAATAGACATTTCAAGCGTGGTATTATAGGAGCATACCATATAATCTTGGCAGGGATTTTCTTCGTGGGACGTTTGCCCTCAACATCACCAAGGTCATCTCACCTGATCTTATACCACGATGCATGACATATCGGGCATGCATCTAATTTCTCGTACTCCTCACCATAGTAGAGGATGCAGTCATTAGGACACGCATATATCTTCTGGATTTCTAATCCCAAAGGGCAGACTACCTGTTTTGCTTCGTACGTAGTGGCGGGCAATTCGTTATCCTTCGGAAGCATCTTCTTTTGGATTTTTAGTAACTCCCCAAATCCCTTGTCAGATACACCATTCTTTGTCTTCCATTGCAGCAATTCCAGTGTGGTACCCAATTTTTTCTGCCCCGCATCACAAGTTGGGTATAGCAATTTCTTGTGATCCTCTAGCATGCACTCGAACTTGATCTTTTCCTTTTCACTTTTGTATTCTCTTTGTGCGTCACGAATGACCTGACCAAGATCATCAGCGGGCTCATCTTCTGCCCCTACCTCTTCTTCAGCTTCCTCCATTGCAGTATCATTGAAGGCCCCATATTCAGCAATAATGTCATCATCGCCCCATATTAAAGAAGGAAGGAGGGAACACCAACTCAAACCTGACAAGACATTGAACCACATTATTCTGTAGTTTAGCTAGATCCATTGGATCGATTGCCTTTTGAGAAATTGCATTTAGGAATTCACATAGCTTCACGGTGGCTAGACGTACATTTGGAGGTAGAATTCATCTTAATGCAACGGGAAGCAATTATGTCATGAGCACGTGGCAGTCATGGGACTTTAAGTTTAGGAATTTGTTCTGTGGCACATTTATTATACCCTTTATATTCGAGGAGAATCCAGATGGTACCTTGATGCTTGCTAGGCATTTAAACATGCTTTCCTTCTCTTATTTGCTAAGAGTGTAGCTAGCAGGACTTAAGTAATGGCGTCCATCATCTGTCTTCTCTGGATGCAGGTTGTCTCATTCTTTCAAACATCGCAGGTCCTGTCGTGCTTCAAGTGTGTCCTTAGGCTTCCCATACACACCCATGAAGCCTAGCAGGTTCACACAAAGATTCTTCATCAGGTGCATCACGTCGATCGCGCTACGAACCTCAAGGACTTGCCAATAGGGTAACTCCCAAAATATGGACTTCTTCTTCCACATGGGTGCGTGACCATCGGCGTCGTTCGGAACAGGTTCGCTGCCATGTGCCTTTCTAAATACTACTTTCACATCCTTGACCATATTGAGTACATCCTCACCAGTTCGGTTGCTCGGCTTAGTCTGGTGGTCTACCTTACCTTTAAAATGCTTGCCTTTCTTTCTTAGGGGCTGATTCGCAGGAAGAAATCGACGATGGCCAAGGTACACGACCTTTCGATATTTTTTCAAGAATATACCTTTAATGTCATCGAAACAGTGCGTGCACGCATTATATCTCTTGTTTGATTGTCCTGAAAGATTACTTAGAGCAGGCCAATCATTGATTGTTATAAACAACAATGCTCACAGGTCAAAGTGCTTCTGTTTGTGCTCATCCCACACACTACACCTGGTTTGTTCCACAAAAGTAGAAGTTCTTCAACTAGTGGCCTCAGGTACACATCGATGTCGTTGCCAGGTTGCCTTGGGCCTTGGATGAGCACTGACATCATAATAAACTTACGCTTCATGCATAACCAGGGAGGAAGGTTGAGTAACAGGCCAAGTGCTATGACTACTGCTCTGCTCCCCGAAAGGATTCATACCATCCGTACTTAAAAGCAAACCTTAAGTTTCTTGCGTTATTTGCAAACTCCGGGAATTCTCTATCGATTGCTCTCCACTGGGACCCATCAGTAGGGTGTCTCAACATATTGTCTACCTTACGGTCTTCTTTGTGCCATCGCAACAACTTTGCATGGTCTTTGTTTCTGAATAGACGTTTCAAGCGTGGTATTATAGGAGCATACCACATAATCTTGGCAGGGATTTTTTTCATGGGACGTTCGCCCTCAACATCATTAGGGTCATCTCGCCTGATCTTATACCGCGATGCATGACATACCGGGCATGCATCTAACTTCTCGTACTCCTCGCCATGGTAGAGGACGCAGTCATTAGGACATGCATGTATCTTCTGGATTTCTAATCCCAAAGGGCAAACTACCTGTTTTGCTTCGTACGTAGTGGCGATCAATTCGTTATCCTTCAGAAGCATCTTCTTTTGGATTTTCAGTAACTCCCCAAATCCCTTATCAGATACACCATTCTTTGCCTTCCATTGCAGCAATTTCAGTGTGGTACCCAACTTTTTCTGCCCCGTATCACAAGTTGGGTATAGCAATTTCTTGTGATCCTCTAGCATACGCTCGAACTTGATCTTCTCCTTTTCACTTTCGCATTCTCTTTGTGCGTCACGAATAACCTGACCAAGATCATCAGCGGGCTCATCTTATACCCCTACCTCTTCTTCAGCTTCCCCCATTGTAGTATCATTGGAGGCCCCATATTCAGCAATAATGTCATCATCGTCCCATTGTTCTTCTTCACCTTCTTCCATTACAACCCCAGTTTCTTCGTGCTTCGTCCAACAAATATAGTTTGGCATGAAACCCGAGTTCAACAAGTGTGAATGAAGACTCCTTGAGCTAGCATATTCCTTTAAATTCTTACATATGGAACATGGGCAGCACATGAAACCATCGCGTTTGTTTGTCTCGGCCACAAGTAAGAAAGAATGCACGCCCTCAATGAACTCTTGGGAGCGGCGATCAGCATTGTACATCCAATACCGTCTCATCTGCATTACATGACATACATACCATATTAAAACGTAGAACATAATTAGTTAATTATACGACATGCATGCCACCACACAAGGTATTAATTTATAAAAGTCTCGCTATAATGTAGACAATTCCAACTATCACTAAAAAAAACTAAAGCTAAAATGCACTTCAGCAGCATAAGGATTTCACGACCAATCCCAACTAAAACAGATAGATCATACGTTTGTTCAACATCTATGGGCTTCTTCCGCAGGATCACTGCCTCATCAGCCGCCGTAATCGCCTGTGCAAGAGAGTTTTGCACGTGTTCAACATACCCTTCCTCCCAGTACCAGCCTGAACATCCAGTTCCATCCACTGAAATTAAAATAAAAAATTAGAACTTTAATCACAATCATCATGAAAATAAGTATAAATTAACCATAATCAACAAATGCGATAAAATAACTCACATTGCGATCCGGACACTTGTAGAAGATACGGCCATTGTTGGGACACTCCTTCCTCACCCGGTACTCCATCACAATCTTCTCCTCACACTTGCCGTATGCAATGAGAGAGAGGTCCGGCCTCAGTCGCTTTGTAACCCGATGAGAGGCCGAGGACCCGAAAGCAGTTGCCATCTACTCTCTATACTCATTTTTAATATAATATAAATTTCTCATTTTATAAACAAATAAAATTAAAAAAAACTCTAAAATTCTCTATATCTCTAAAGCATGAAGTGGGCTATGCATGCTAGAAATGAAAGCTCAATACTAGTCTTGAATAACTATTTTAACCATCCTTCATCCAAATATGCAAACTTTAAAATGATTTTGAGCTTAAATGGCTTACAAATAAAAAAGATCTACCATAAAAAAACCACATATATCTAGTCCACAAAATGAAATAAGCTACTGATGAAACATGAGAGTATAAAGTTGGTAACCTTTAGATCCGAAGAATCGATGGAGGAATGAAAAAAATCTTGTGATCGATGAAGAGAGGCCAGCGATGAAGCTAGAACACTGAGCTCGAAGTGGCTCGGGGAGAAACAAGGGGTATATAGGAGGGGACCTTTAGTCCTGATTGTAGACAGAAACCGGGACTAAATGTCTCTTTCTAGTCCCGGACGGAGCCACCAGCCGGGAGTAGACTTTTACTCCCGGTTGAAGGTACAAACCGGGTGTAAAAGTGAACCTTTAACCCCGGTTGGTAGCTTTAACCAGGACTAAAGGTCCCCTCCAGCAAAAGCCTGACACAGTAGCCGTTGGGCAAAGACGTTTAGTCCCGGTTGGAGCTACCAACCGGGACTAAAGGTTTCTCTAGTCCCGGACGCGAAAAATACCGAGACTACAGCCAAATTTCAAAGTGGATCAAAGGTCGTTTCTCTACCAGTGATCTCAATCAAAAAAAAATTGCTAGACACGGGTCTCTGTAATATGATGCATGCATCTGGAGTTTTCTTCCATCCTCGATCCGAACGGGCAGGTGGCACGGCTTGGCAGAAAGCATGAGCGAGCACGTATCTCTTTCAGAACAAATTCCCATCTCCACTAATATGCATGCACGCCGCTCGCCGTCATTTAGCAAAGCAACAATGCATGGCCGGGGAGCTAGCTTGCACGCTATAAAAGCAGGGGGCCGTCCATGTATCCTTCATCGGTCAGGCTAGGTCTCAGCATTGCAGATCACTGCACACGAGCGAGGCAGCAAACAAAGGCCACTGAGTAGAGCAGCACTATGGCGTACTACTCGGAGTCCAGCTACTGCGCCGAGGAGGCGAGGAGGCCGTACGCCGAGCCGGGGTTCTGCCACGGCGAGGGCGGCGAGCGCTACGCCGTCATCCGCAAGGAGTACGAGGAGGTGGACGAGGTGGCACGCGCCGGCAGGGGACACGACGGCCACGGCCACGGCCACCTCGTCCATAGCGGCAGCAACCGCCACGTCCATGGCGGGCACGAGGGATCTTGCCATGGTGGCTACCTCGGGGAACACCGTGAGCAGCACCACGTTCACGGGCACGGCCACGGTGGCCGCGTGTACGACGCCTGCGAGAGCAAGCGCTACGACTCGTGCACCGGCCAATACTACGCTTGAGCTCGCATCACGTACTGGCTCTGCCTGCCTGACAGGTCGCTATATATATGGCTGAATGCATGCATCATCTCATATAGTATGTGTGAGTGTGTGCACGACTGCGCACGGTCCTAGTATGTATGCGTTTGTACACGTACGCATGTACTTGTGGTTGCGTGTGCATGCCATGCTGATGCACCTTATGTATACGAGAATAAGACCGTGACGTGAATAAAGGAAAGGGGCCCGCGTGTTTATTATTACCTTTTTTCTGGTACTTTTAGATTGTTTGGACTTGTTAGACTAACTAGCATCTTTGGTATTCTTTGGTTTTTGATTCACATTAAACCGGAAGCTTCCTAATCATGAAGGGGAGACAGAGGAGGACGAAGCTGAGGAAGGGAGGGAGGGGGCAGAAGGGTGTGGCTACGGCTTGAGGGGAATCGGCACCGTAGACGAAGAGGCTGGGAGGGGAGACGACGGGAGAGGGAGGCTACGGCCTATGAGGAATCAGCGCTGAAGAGGTCATGATGGGTGTTATTGGCGACGGACATCCGGAGCCGTCCAAAATATCAGATGCCTTCGTCCTTCCCGTGGGAGGCCGCCACACGCAAAAAGAAGCCCACACCATCTGTTTTTGCGCGCTCCACCATGTGGACCCCACGCAACTATTTCGCCTGAGCACCGTGCCCACACGTAGGAACCCATGTGGATCCCAGTCACCTGCCCCGCCTGTGCATGCCGCGTCGAGGATGCGTCTGCCAGCCTCAGGCGCCAGCACGGTGACCCATGGTGGCGCCCCAGCAGACAGTTGCAGCAGGTGGCTCCCATTGCAACATGTGCAACACCCGATCAACATTTGCAATATCCAGATGAAACACTTGCAACATACATCAGAAACAACTAAAACACTTGCAACATACATCAGAAACACTTGCAAAAACACTAAAAGAACTTGAAAACACATGTGTAGCCATTGTGAACATATGCAAACATCCAGATGAAACATTTGCAACATACGTATGAAAACACCTGAAACACTTGCAAATATATGCAACATCCAGATCTACTTTTGCAACATCCAAATGAAACACCTGCAACATACGTCTGAAACAGATAAAATGTTTGGAACATACATTTGAAACATACGTGTATAGCCATTGCAACATATGCAACATCCCGATCTATTTTTGCAACATCGATATAAAGCACTTACAATATACCTTTGAAACATCTGAAACACTTTAAACATACGCTTGCAACATGTGCTTTTAGCACAATGTTACCTTGCTGCTTGGACGAATTAAGGCTAGTCATCTCATAGAGCTCGATGTCGGTATGGAGATCGACACCGGTGCGAAGTGGGGTGCAACGGGTGGGCGAGTGTAGTGCCTGTGATGAGTGACCCCCACGCGGGAGAAGGCCGCGGTGGTCGGGCGGTCAGGTGCGGTGCCCGCGGTGCGACTCCCCTGCGCTGGAGAAAGGCCACAGAGGAAGGGCATTGGGCGTCGCCGGTGGGAGCGATTATCACGGGTGGGGCGCTACGTCGTGGGCGCGGACGGGAGCGAGCGTCGCTGTAGGGGTGCATGATGAGTAGGAACGAGCGATGTGGACTAGGAAGCACATCGTCTGGAGAGTCAGACGCCTTGATGAGAGCATTATGTTACCGGGTCATGATTCATGAGGAGGAGGCGGGCCTGTGGGGGAATCGGTGGCAAAGTGGTCAGTAGAGGAGGGAGTGGTCGGGGGAGGTGACCGACACTGTAGGCTGAAGGAGCGGTCCAAACACAACTTACACTAGTGTAGGAGTGGGTTTCAGTCCCGGTTGGGAAACCCCTTCTAGTCCCAGTTTCCCAACCGGGACTGCCAATCCGGGATTAAAGACCTGACTTTAGTCCCAGTCCCCTCAACTGGGATTGATTTGGGACTTCTAGTCTCGGTAGGTAATACCAACCGGGAGTAAAGGCGGTTCCAGCCCGAGCCCCAGGCGCTGTCATACCAACCGGGACGGAATGTCTCTTTTTTTCTTTTCTTTTATAGTTTCTTTGCTTTGAATATTGTATGCACATATTGAGATTAAAACTAATTAAGTAAGATGTTGTATATTACAATGATCATCCATCCCACAATCAAATTTCATGCAAACCATAATAAATTTAAACAAGTCATTATACACTACATGTCCAAGTACTCCTCAAAGTTCATGCAAACATAGTATGTCACCACTACTACCTAATGAAGTTGACTTTCTCGTATTTTCAATTCGGTGAAGTGTAGGTCATCGATGTGGCCAAAAATATCAATGATGAAGACCAACGCATTAACTAGTGCGCTCTCCCTTGCTTCACAACTACGAGCACAGGGTCTACTAACGATGTTTAACGGTGCTCGAGAAGTCCGTGAGTCTGAGCAGGATTGATTCGCATTCACGCCAATGGCCGATCACCACTTGAAGGGAAAGCGTCGCCGCCCTGGTAGAGTCTGATGTTTGATTACTGGGCTAGGTTTTCTTCTAATTGGGCTTTGTCAGCGGCTGCTTAGCTAATTACTGGTGATTATAAATGAGCGAGGCCGCTGGTGGCAAGGAGAGGCTCCATATAATACCTCATGTATAATTAATGTTCTTTAGATCTAGTCCAAATAAATCTACTAGCGAAATCATCACTAATGTTTTGCCAGGATATGACTTCAACAATGGCCACAATGTGGTCACCATTACAGGAGTCGATTTCATCAACAAGAGATCAATTTGTTGTTACTATCTGAAAGGAAAAGGGTGCTCAGGAGCACTCTTTGTGGGGATTAACTCCGGGGCGTTGACCTCACCGTAGATAGGCACATAGAGAATCATACATCTAACTTGATGGATCAAGGGTTGGAGCCTTGGAAGTGTTGAATCTGCAGCCTGTGCTGTACTCGATGATTTAACCACTGATGTTCTTTCATCGATTTGGATGTGTTTCGTTATGGTCCCGGAATGTTGGTTCTTATGTCATGTCCAAGGTTTTGGAGTTGGTCAGTGTATTCGGCATAAGGACTTTACTCTGGCTTCGGTATTTGAAGACTCTTTTCATATGTAGCACCGACTACGTCGACCAAAGCCACTAGAGAAGAAAATGTTGCAATGACTTGATAGAATATTGTTATTTTTTAGATTCTTTCCTATGTAATTTGGAGATTTACTGTGACTTGATACAAATATCAATGCAAGGGTATAGCCAGCAGACATATGTCATTAACTAAACTACAAACATATTTTTTTAAAGCATACAAAGAGATGTTTGCATTGGTAATGGAGATGAGTACAATGAGAGCTTTTATTTCTCATGCAAAAAAAAATAGAGGGCCTTTGCATCAGTTGGATGTAAAAGGTGCTTTCTTGCATGGTGGTCTCCAAGAATTTGTGTACATGGAGATTCCTCTTGCTTATTCTAAAACTGAGGTGGCTGAAAAGGAGGTATACTAAAGAAGTCTTTGTTTGGTCTTAAGCAATCTCCTTGAGCATGGTTTGATCTACAAACGATGTAGCAAGAAACTAGAATGTTGATTGAGGGAATTGGCTTGACGATAGGAGATCAACTTCAGGCTATTGTGTGTTTTCTTATAGAAACTTAGTGTCATGAAGGAGCAAGGAAGGAATGAGTAGTGTCCTGTTCAACCGCGATATGCACTTAGAATGAGGAAATGCACATTATGGGTATGAAATCTTTTCCCAAAGTTGAATGTGCTTAGAGAGAGCCCCTTAAGGGTGCAACAAGAAGTCAGCCATATATCAATTCGAATAATCCGATTCTAGATAGTGTCGGCGATGAATGCAATACAGATGGATAGGAGAGAGATCCATCCACCTCTCTCCCTCCTCTTTTTCTTCCTCCTCTTCTTATTGATCTCCTTCTCCGTTTTCTTCTTCTTCTCCTATGGCTTAAACTTGGGCTCCACTATCCCTCCCCCACCCCCTAAATCCTCCCCTGGATAGAGCAAATATGTGGAGATAGGTCGTTTCTTTATCAAGATAAGATTAGATGTTGGCATGTTGAAGCCATGGCAAGCTTGGGTGGTAAAATTTCTGACTTTCTAGTTAACAAAATATGTAATTAAGAGTAAAAATGTATGGTAAAATAGCTATTGACCATCTTGATGGGGAGTGTTGGACCATGCATGTGTAATATGCCTAGCCGATTACTACTTTACTAGTGTGTACAACAAGACAAGCAATACAGCACAACAGTCTAGAGTTCTTCAACGCCGTAAAACCAACGGTGGCTCTTTAGCCATGGCTGGCCGAAAGGTGATTGGAGCATGCGGATGCTTTTTGCATGTCCTGTTAGAATAATATTCTTAGGATGTCGTCACATCATGGCGACTAGTGGTGTCGATCCCTACTGATCTGAGGTGAGATGCGGTGCAGGCTGAGACGGAAGTATATATTCTCACATGCTAAGTGGCAACTTGTGAGCCGATTGTCGCTTTGCTTGGTAACTACATGCTGATATCCGTACTTAAGTCGGATTGAATTCACTGCTGCAAACATAGGTGTAGGGCGCTCTCTGTACAAATGGATTTTCGTTGCTGCACTTTTTATGTTTCACGCCTGCCACACCCACCATCAGCTGAATGCTTAAATTAGCTATTTTATGCTAAAAATATTCTAATTAGAAACGATTAACTGCATATGAACCCCACAAGTAGTTGTAGTTAAAACAAAACAGTGGCCTCTAGCAAGGGCTACAACTACAAGCCGCCACTCAATTTTCTGTATGCAATACTTCCGGTAGGGCTTCCGTCTATCCAGACGTTCTTGTTGATGAGCCGCGAGTCCAACGACACTATTCTTTCCTACCCTATTCTATCTACTCGTTCACTCATTTCTCCATCCTATCCTATCTGCTCGTCCACTCGTTTCATGGCACGGCTCAGTGTCATGGCACGGCACGCCTAAGCACTTATAGTGCCGTGCCAGGGCCGGTACTCCGGCACTGTGGCACTAACAGGCACGGCATGGCTAACCTATTATGCCGCGTAGTGTCGTGCCTAGCCGTGCCCATACCGTGCCGGACGGCCGGTTTGGCCAAGTATAGGCCTGGATGTCTGGATAGAGGTTAACGTCCGAGTGCTAACCACGCCAAAAAATATTTATAGCGAAGTTATAAATGCTCACACATATATAGTAGCAGGCTGGGGTTCTTTTTTCGGGCTAGGCCGCTTAGAAGGGCCCGTAGCCACCCATGTAGCAATCGGCCTGTTGTTCCTGAACTAAATAAAAAAAATCTTTTACTTCCGGAGATGATCCAATTTTTTTTGTCAAGTTTTTGTGCTTTGAGTGACTTACCTTGGCCAAACTCTCTCCTTGGCTAAGAAGTTCAGTGCGTGTTTAGTTCGTGAATTTTTGAAATTTGGTTACTGTAGCACTTTCGTTTTTATTTAGCAATTAGTGTTCCATCATGGACTAATTATGCTTAAAACGTTCGTCTCGCAATTTTCAACCAAACTGTGCAATTAGTTTTTTTTCGTCTACATTTAATGCTTCATGCACGTATCGCAAGATTCGGTGTGATGACTACTGTAGCACTTTTTGAGAATTTGGTTGGAAACTAAACAAGCACTCATTTATTTTTCTCTTAAATAGGTTTATCACAGTTCCTATCTATCAGCGACTGAGTTTTTGATCCTGTTCAGGCGATGCATTCATTTATTTTTCTGTTAAGGCCTTGTTTAGTTGGCCAAAATTTGGAAATTTGGCTATTGTAGCACTTTCGTTTTTATTTGACAATTAGTATTCAATCATGGACTAATTAGGCTCAAAACGTTCGTCTCGTAATTTCCAACCAAACTGTGCAATTAGTTTTTTTCGTCTACATTTAATGCTCCATTCACTATCGCAAGATTCGATGTGATAACTACTGTAGCACTTTTTGGGAAAACTTTTTGAAACTAAATGTGGCCTAAATAGGTTTATCAGAATTCCTATCTATCAGCGACTGAGTTTTTAGTCATGTTCAGGCGATGCAGCTCTGCTACTTGCTTCCGACTGAGTTTTTAGTCATGTTCAGGCGATGCAGCTCTGCTACTTGCTTCCTGCTTTCGCCCACCCTGCGGACCACAGGCGCTGAGTCGCATAGACTAGTGGACGAGTGGCCGTACGTGTGTCCTGCGGTGGAGCCTCACCTTGCTGGCTTGCTGCATTAGACTGCCCCATCGGTGGTTAATGACCTTGCAGCAGCTAACGCTAGAGATTGAAGACGATGATCCAGCCATTCAATCAAATCCGACGACTGTGAAGCATCGCCTGATTTCCTGACTACTTTTCAGGCACCTGTAAATTAGCATCTCTACTTTGTTTTGAAAACCCCTTCTATATCATAATACAGGCCGTGCAGAGTCCAGCCGTCGGTTTTGGAAAAAAAAATATAAAAAATATCGAATCTTGGCCAATATAGTCCAAATTGTTCTAGAGGTGCTAAAAAGCGCAAGAAAGCTTGCATGAATAAAGCAGTTGATGACAGCTATGTTTTCCCCTATGAGTCGTGATCAGATTATTCCTCACTACTCCACTCATACACTTCTTCTTTTACATTATAAAAGCCCACCCAACCCTAGCATCCACAGCACACAAGTCTCACACACATTCACAAATCACAACCGCTTCTCGAAGCACAGGCACAGGCACTGCACACAAACACCAAGCATCACCAATGGCTCACTACCAGGAGGTGGACTACTGCTCGGAGGAGGTGAAGTCGGTGGCCGGCCGCCCTGCCGGCTTTGGTCGCCATCATGGCGGCCACGGCGGTGTCCAGCAGCACGTCGTCAAGGAGAAGTTCGAGGAGGTCGACAGCGTCTCACGCGCCGGCGGCCGCCACGGCCACTTGGAGGCCCGCGAGTCCAAGTTCGAGGAGGACGTCAACACCTGCACCGGCGAGTTCCACGAGCGCAAGGAGAACTTCGTCCTCAAGGCCGACAACTGATGACCAGCTTCTTCACGCGGCCGGGCTCGATCGACGCACGTTTCATGATCTGAACCAGGACTGGACCCTGAGCCACGTATATATGTGTGTGTATGTATCACGTACGTATGTACGTGTCGATCTTCATACGTATGTATGTACTCACTTCGCGAGCGTGGGTGCACGCACGCATGCAGCTAGCCCCTGTACGAACGACGTAAAAATAAGCTCGTGATCTGAATAAAGCAGGTTCTCCGTGCTGTAAAAAGCTGTTTTGACACAGGGCGCAACATGAGATGAACAATATGCGTTTTGATGTGAATCTCGCGGACCATCGTCTATATGATCAAGATTGGTATTGTAAACTTTACACCGTATATATGTCGAACGGTCGAGAAGTCTTATGCATATGAATGCAAGCTGATACAGCAGTCAACGTCCGCCCGAACTACTGCATGTTTTATTATGCTTACAATATATCCAACAAGCGACCATTATTAAAAACTCTGAAATTCAAGCCCTTGCCAAGTGAAAAGAACACGAATCCAGGGTCAATCTTGCTTTGATTCGCTCTAAATTAATATTGAGTTATATTTATAAGATTCTAGATGGTGTGCATTTTATTTAACACAAAGTTGGTTATCGCAATATCTCTCATCATATACACAAACAAATGGCGCGCTTATTCGTATCCTCTCGGTCGTCTCTGCAGTGTGTGTACCTGTCGGTAGTTCATGGATGAAATATTAGGATATAACCAAATTCAAATTCATCTAAACAATCTTGTACAAAGGGAAAAAAGGTCCAGTGGACAAAAAGTTGCAGCAAAATCACTTGAACCTGCACTACATTGATTAAAGCACTAATGACGCTGTATGTTTTCTGTAAAATTTAATATAATTCTTGTTCCAAAAATTCGATTTCAGTAGTTTTGCAGCTGGACTCGCTCCCCCACATTCAATTTAACCAAGTTATATATAGTTGACTCTTATATACGTCAATTTGTTCTTGTTCTTCAGCAAAAATATCAATATTGGGAATTTTTTGTTTAGCGTTGGTTCTAATCATATAAAACATATATCCTACAACATAAAGTGTAGAATTACTAGCACATATAAACAGAAAAAACCGTACTGTTTTACAGTGACAAATTAACAAATGTAAATAAACCGTATAAACACTTGGCTTTTCTATCATTTTTCTTGAAGTATATATAGTAAACATGTAACTTCTTGAAGAGAGTACACACACACACATTTGCACTTGCCTTGGACATATCTTCACTGGTACCCGTCTATCATTTCATTCAAGCCCTTTTGGTATTCCATTTACACTCTAGTTTGCTTCAATCCATAGATATAGCCTGATCAAGCTTTATATCCATTGGTACAGAAACGGGCTTTACTCTCGGTTAGGAAACCCCTTCAGTCCTAGTTTTCCAACCGGGAGCACGAATCCAGGACTAAAAGGCTCCTCTTTTAGTCCCAGTTTCTCGCCCGGGACTAAAGGTGCACCTTTAGTCCCGGTTGGTAAGACCAACCGGGACTAAAGAGGCTTCCCGGCCTGGCCACGTGGGGCGGCTCTTTAGTCCCGGTTGGTAAAGGTTTTCTTTTTTTGTTTCTATTTTCAATTGATGATTCGTTTTAGTTTTCGAATATGTTTTCGAATATGCATTTTACACTGCTAGTAATATATGTATTCTACACGTTTATAATGTTCGAACATTTTGTACAAACTAAAGTATGAAACTAACTTATATATTACATGCATATACATATAATGTATGTTATTTTATGTACATATAATATGTTTATATATATATATATTACAAATAAAGCTTGCATTGTATATTCTATCATATCCTTGGGATAACAAATTCACTCCATCTGGTTTGGCTTCCATGTTTCATTGACGTCATTGTAGAACTCGCCGGCGGGGTTGAGGACCGGGTCATTAAGAAATCCTGCTATGGTCTCTTGAATTGCTTTCAGTTGGTCACGTCGTATGACTTTTTCCTTCAACCATAGAGTCTTTAATAAAAGTTAAAGGAAAAGTATTAATATATATATATATATATATGTGTTGGTCACGTGATTACTTATATATATGAGCAACAAAAGAAATTGTGAATATATGAATATATTTATATAACGTACTTTGAGGATCTCTTCAGGAGTTCTTTTTGCGTACGCCATGATGAACTCGCAAACATAGTATCCGTAGTAGTTGTTCCCCTGTTCTTGCCTCAGAACCCACTTTTACGAGAAAAAAGATCCGGTGAATTGAAAGCATACATGGTGTTAATTGAATTATATATATATATATATATATATATATATATATATATATATATATATATATATATATGTAGCTAGTACTTACTTTATGTGCGATTATATCCAGTGGCGCTTTGCAATGTTTCATGTGGTGTTCTTCAATGAAACTTTTCCAAACACTACGCCCAATAAAATAAAAAATTAATTTGGTCTTTAATAATTATTGCAGTTAAGAGATCGGGGTATATATAGTTGCTAGAGAGACCAAATTACCCTTCGATAATATCTATCATGTCTTGGTACTCTGTTTGCTCTTTTCTTAACAAGTCTAAGATGCTCAACCGACTATTGGCCATATCGATGATCATCAATATCCAGTGATTGCTGCATATGTTTTTATACATAAATATAATCGACATTAACTAGAGTCAACACACACACACACACACACACACACACACACACACACACACATATATATATATATATATATATATATATATATATATATATATGGGAGATAACTTAGCTAGTAAGCAAATAATTGAACAAATGTCCATATGATCGATATTAATTATTTAACACTTACTTGAAGCTGTAGGGGAAGAGTATGTTCTTGTTTTGTTGGTTCACTAAGAACCTCATAAGATTTTTCTCGAGTTCAGCTTTCCATTGAGGCGGGGGGTTAGGGTGTTTGAATACGACATTTGAATAAATAAAACCAACATCATTATCCTTTCTCTTTCTGAGTTCTGTCATCTCATATCTGCATATATAAAAATATAGTGTGAGGATATATAATTTATATATATACATGTAGCTTTATATATATAGACTTTAATAGTAGAAAATAATCACACTTACAGACAATAGCAGCTAATGAGACTTTTGTCGAGAGAGTCCAGGTGGCATAGTTGATGTAATTCTACAAACTCGACATATATAACGTTATCGCCACGGAAGTAATGTTGATTTCTAACTCTGACAGGAACAAAGGTCTCTCCCTGTTCACACGCCGCCATGTACCACTTGTTTAGCAGGTATATTTGCGTACCCAGTTCACCTAAGGCCTCAGGGTTGTATAGACTCTTTTCATGTTCAAATTTCTTCCAAGGATCTACTTTTGGAGCAGATGGTCCTTCAGCGAGTACTTGGGCAAGGTCCAAACCAGTTTCCTCGTAAAACCAAGCCAGCTCCTCAAAATTGACGTCTAAGTCTAAGTTCGAACCATATTCATTACGAACGACAAGAGGGGGGACTGATTGTTGTGATTGTTGTCCGAGTTGTGCAACACCTTTCCCTGGTCTAGTTTTTTTCTGCGCCGCCTCAAATGACTTGGTGAGAGAGCAGTCGTAGTCCGATTTTGGCAGGGTCTTTTGAGATTCCCACTTTTTCTGGTCCACCTTCTTTCTTAGAAGATCTAGAGGTAGGTAGAAGTACAGTTTCTCCGGGTTCTCCCTCGCTCCTCGTTGCTTTTTCACTTTTTTGAAGAAACTGTCCATATCTTTTTGTACTGTAGCATTTAATTCATTTTCACTTTTCTCGTAAGATAGTTTTTGGGGAATAACTGGATTAGATGTAGCTTTCTTCTTTGCCGGCTGGTGGGCCAACGACTTTGTTTGCGGGGCGGACCTCTTAGGAGCTGGCTTCTTCTTAGTCATCAAGGGAGGCGGGGAAGCCGTTGGAGACCTCTTTAGAGGCGTTGGAGACCTCCTTGGAGGTGGCGGTGGTGGCGGCATTTTTCCCGGAGCATTATGATGATCTGGAGATTAGATAATTGGACTTAGGTTGGCGGAGACCCTGCTCTGTGAGTACAAAAAAGAATAGTTAGGTATAAGAAATTGTTATTTTTAATCATGCATGTCAATAGAAAATTAGTGAAATTTTTTTTGTCACTTTTGTCCGCACCTATTGTCTGGCAATTGAGAAAGCGGAGGTGGACTAGAGACCCCGGGAATAATGATGTAGCGCTTGCGCCATAGTATGAATGTCTTCTCTGCTTCTCCTAGAGTCTTCTCCCCATCACCTCCTGGAATGTCAAGAGCCATATCACTAAAACCTTTGTTAACTCTATCCACTGAGATGCTAACATATCCAGGTGGTATTATTGCCCTATGGATTCTTGGTGTCTTGGTAGGATCTGGAGGAGAAAAAATACCGAGAGCCACCATGATTGTGGCATTATCTTTTGGAATATGTAGCTCACATGATGTAAATGGTGCAGTGATGTCATCCATAGGGAAACGTAGCATTGCGTCATCTTGATTTGGCAACTCCGTGGAAGCGCAACTGCTTTTCAACTGATCAGGGGGCTAATATTAATGTTGATTCCTGCATCTGATGCCTGCCTTTGGGCACTCATTGCTATTTGCACTTGCTTTATGATTTCGTCTTGCATTCTAGCTTGCATGTTTTTTTTGCGCTCTTGTGCTTGAAGCAACACCTCTCGTGGCTCACGAACATATTCCTCCAACCTGCTGATCCGCGCTGCTTACTCATCCTTCCTTCTCTGCCGGCTTCTGTAGGTGATGAGGACATGACACCATTGGATACGACCATTGTTTATAAGGTGAGCTCGTTCCTACATTTGCATAGTGATTTTTGGTACAATTCACTTGGTTCTACATGTACATGTCGTTATTTGAATGTAGGTATAAATATGTCTCAACGTGCAAGTTCATCAAAGTTAAATTTTCGGTTCATCGGTAGCTCGACAGTGCATCATTGGGAAGGCCATAACTTAGCCATCTGGAGTGCGATCGAGGTCAATGAGCACTTGATGGAAAGCTTGTTTGATAAGATCTCAAATAGATCTGGTCTCATCTCAATATCACATCAGCAAGGCCTCCAAACCATTAAAATATTCTATCATTGTTTCTGCTAGGAGCTATACTGTCGTTATGGGCTTGTTATTCATCCTTGGGACCCTGGCCCAAGTGGGAGCACACCCCAAGGACTTGGAGAACCCACCAAGAAAGCCCTTGGACGTCCTCCTCCTTGGCCACCAGCTTAGGAGGCCAGCAAGGACGTCCAAGCCAAGCCGGAGGCCCAGTCCAACTTGAGTTCGAGTCCATCTCGGGCTTCAGGACTAGAGTGTAGTAAAATGGACGTCCAAGTCGCATACGGACTCCGTTTTTATGATCCACATATGGATAGAAAGATAATTTCATAAGGAAACCAATGGAAGTGGTCCCACATCAAAATTCCATCAGAATCAATGGGAATCGTCGAAACAAGTTGACATCCAGAATGTGTCACGGCGCTGCATCGTCGTCTTTTGGGCCGTTGGGCCTTGTAACGTGTTGGGACACCTTTAGGACGTGAAGAGGGATCCTTGGACGTCCCTTAGGCTATATAATCAGTAGTCATCACCTACTTTAGGTTTTGGGTTTTGTTTTAGATCAATCTGTCATTGAACAGTCGCCGTTATCGGTTTGTAAGACCCCAACTTCGAGTGCTTAATCATTCATCTGCAATTGTCACTTTAATTGAGTTGCTTTTTATCTTGTTCTTGCTTGTGTTCTTCGATTCGTAGCAGGGATTAGCCTTCTTGGCGAGGTCAACCGGATTGTGACACGGTTGATAATCAGAGGAGACATGGTGCTAAGGTTGCAGGGTTTGGGTCTTTATGATCTGAAGCCGGATCGGTGTGTCGCTCTCCGAACAAATCGTTGTTTATCTTGAACCTAATGGAAGATTGGGATCCCTGTTCCAATTATGTGGTAATCAGAGCTTCAGGTATACCGTCAAGTTCGCATCTTACCCTTAGTTCGAGTGTTTTTTCTTTTATCCCATAGTCCAATGCCATATTTGTTTCCTGTCCTATAACCATCCGCGCCATAGCCTTTGCATGATTCAATTTCAGAGTCCGCTTTGTTGAGTTTGTGTCCTAGGTCAAAGTTTTGTTGCTGGTTTAGATTGTGTTCTTTTCTAGTTTGTGTTGATCCCTTCACCCATCGCTATTCCGTATCACCATCGGTTTGCATCTTGTGTCTACTAAAACCCTGATTCGAGCAGCTTCTTTAAAACAGTCATAACTTTTGCATCCGAACTCGAAACGGGGAAAATTTTATATCTACGGAGAATGCCAGAAAATTTTAGATCTATTTCATCCCAGCGTTGCTAGGTTTGCAAAAATTAGATTTGTGAAATTCGATTAGAAAAATTGAGTTTCTGAGCCCACAAGTTTTGGTATGCTTTTTAGAGCACAATCCTAATTTTCTATAGGCTACATCTTTTATTCAATTGAGCTCAAATTTTTTGTGGTTTATTCTTGTGTGCTCCTTGCTGAGAAAAAAATATCAAAAGAGCAAAAGCAAGAAAAAAGAAGATTGGACAAAAAAATAAAAAAAAATAGTAAAAGAGAATAGAAGATATCGAAATAGAGCACATAAGGAATACTCAATAGCTCTATTGTTTGTGGTATCTTTTGCCTTGTTTATATCCGTTGCTACCTTTAATACTTGTTTCCTTTCATCCTTGTTTTCTCTCTTGTTTATCACAACTGGTGATAGAAACACGTATAGGCCAGCAACTAGGACAAGTGCTCTAGACATTTATTCAATATTGCTGTCTGTCACTGACTTGTGTGCCACCACCTTAGGAGGCCAGCAAGGACGTCCAAGCCAAGCCGGAGGCCCAGTCCAACTTGAGTTCGAGTCCATCTCAGGCTTTAGGACCAGCGTGTAGTAAAACGGACGTCCAGGTCGCATACGGACTCCGTTTTTTATGATCCACATATGGATGGAAAGATAATTTCATAAGGAAACCAATGGAAGTGGTCCCATATCAAAATTCCATCAGAATCAATGGAAATTGTCGAAATAAGTTGACATCCAAAATCTGCCACGGTGCTGCATCGTCGTCTTTTGGGCCGTTGGGCCTTGTAACGTGTTGGGACACCTTTAGGACATGAAGAGGGATCCTTGGACGTCCCTTAGACTATATAATCAGTAGCTACCACCTACTTTAGGTTTTGGTTTTGTTTTACATCAATCTATCATTGAACAGTCGCCATTATTGGTTTGCAAGACCCCAACTTCGAGTGCTTAATCATTCATCTGCAATTGTCACTTTAATTGAGTTGCTTTTTATCTTGTTCTTGCTTGTGTTCTTCGATTCATAGCAGGGATTAGCCTTCTTGGTGAGGTCAACCGGATTGTGACACTGTTGATAACCAGAGGAGACGTGGTGCTAAGGTTGCAGGGTTTGGGTCTTTGTGATCTGAAGCCGAATCCGTGTGTCGCTTTCCGAACAAATTGTTGTTTATCTTGAACCTGACAGAAGATCGAGATCCCCGTTCCTATTAGTAGGTATCTCTATCGATAGGGAAACCATGCTCCCAAGAAATGTTCTGTCCTAAACCTCTTGTTCGGCCACTGTATTCGGTAGTCCCGATGGCATACGTCAGTTCATCCTTCTCTCTATTGGGCCTGAACGCACCAACAGCTTTAGCTTGTAGAGCATAAGATAATATTTGTGTTGCTCTTTCGAGTTTTGGGCCATGAACCAGCTTCCCGGTCTCTAGGTCCAGTCTTCTCCCATGAGCAAAAAAAACAATTCTTCACGCGTTTGGGCCAATTGAGTGATTCTGGTGTGATACCCTTGGCAAGAATGTCCGCTTCTATTTTTTTCCACTTGGGAATGGCAGTCGCGTAGCTACCAGATCCCATGCCATGGTGGTATACCTTATGTCGGGCATTCTCTTGGTTCCTTCTCACCCATTCCTCACCCTCTTCCGATGTCTTGTATTATACAAAATCATTTCAGTAGAACCTCAACTTCACGAGCGGGCCCCTAGTATTCAAATTGGGCGTTAGGTTCTTCTTGACGTATTTCGTGTATAGGGATTTCTTTCAAGTCTAGAATTATGTGGCCATCTTCTTCATAGCCCACTTTCGAACTAGCTCCTTGAATTTATCATCATTGATATCATCATAATCATCCGCTTGCAACGTGAAATATTGAAGGATATCATCCCAAATTAAATTCTTATCAAGATCTGAGACAAAACTAACATGAGGCTCATTGATCTTTTGCTTCCATTCATGGGCACTGATCAGAAGTCTGTCCCTTACAAGGTACCCACAGTGTTGCACGAATTTCCTTACATGTGGACCAAGTGGTTCGCCTGTCTCGATATTGAATTCCAATATTATGTAGCGCCTCTCCAATGGCTTTTTCGGGCCTCGAATATTTTTGCTTTTCGCCGTTGTGGTCATCGATCCAGAGGGCTACGTATAAAAAAGAATAAATAAATATCATGTGTACACATAATAGATGATAGATATTCAAATATATATACAATATTCAAATATATATATAAATATATATACCTCGCCAGTATTTTCTTACACAATATTTTCTTGGTTTTCTTCAAGAGCCAGGTATTGACTCCCGTCATCTACATCCTGCTGGTCACCATCGGCAAATTGAGTGCCGGTGTTGATAATATTCATCATTTCTTCATCCATGTTGTCTCACAGGGCAGCCATCTAGCTTTTACTCCACTAGATATATCTATAAAAAATAAAACATGTTTCAATAAATAACCATCCGTACTAGTTGACCTTGCTTACGTGATCATCTCGGCGAGCATTTCTCCACCAGACGGCACCGTACTTGGCCAAGGAAGAGCTCTGATTCTACGAGGAAGGGAACACGGTCTTCCACGACCGTTGCCGCTCTCCCTCATAGAATCAAAGCTCCTCCTTGACGTCCGTTACCGCTCGACAGAGAACATGCTCGCCAAGATGAACATGGTCTGCAAATTCAACTAATACGGATTTTCTATAATTTTCTAACTATTTTCTAAGTTTTTCATTTCATGGAAAAATTAATTCAAAAAAATAAAAGGCATGATTTCTAAGTATTTCATTTCATGAAAAAAATAATTCTAAGTGACCTGCTCGATATCGGCGAGCTCGCGGGCGTTTAGGTTGCCGAGGATAGTAACATTTGTAGATAACATTTATAGGTCAAAAGTTATCAAATATCCATCAAATTATAGCTCAAAAACATGTTTCAATAAAAAACCATCCGTACTAGTTGACCTTGCTTACGTGATCATCTCGACGAGCATTTCTCCACCGGACGGCACCGTACTTGGCCAAGGAAGAGCTCCGATTCTATGACGAAGGGAACACGGTCTTCCACGACCGTTGCCGCTCTCCCTCGTAGAATCAAAGATCCTCCTTAACGTTCATTACCGCCCGGCAGAGAACTTGCTCGCCGAGCTGATCATGGTCCGCAAGTTCAACTAGTACGGATTTTCTACAATTTTCTAACTATTTTCTAAGTTTTTCATTTTATAAAAAGTTAAAATAAAATGTTTAGTTGCGGAGTCCATAGAAACGACCATAGTTTGACCTAGCAACACATTGTCAATTGTCATTGCGTTGCATTGCACCCCGGACCGCAGCAACGCAACGAAAACTGTCAGGGCGGCTGTTCGGGCTCCGATTGTACGAACGAAGTGCACAAGACAGCAACACAACCGCAAAACCATGACCGGTAGAGTTGAATGACGACTGACGCCTGCCTGGCGCTCCCGATGGAAACGAGCCGCACCGCTGGGCACCGCAGCCACGTGGAGTCGGTAGCACGAATTCTTCGCCGTCCCGCACGTCGCGTTTTGCAGAAACTCAAACATGCTCAAACATACAATGCTACTAACAGGCACATACAAGAGAAACTAATTACAAGCTAGGCTCGGCCACGCTCTGGTGAGGCAGCACGCGTGGGGAAGGCTCGGGTGAGCTCCGGTGAGGCAGCGCGGGGAAGGCTCGGCCGCCCTCCGGTGAGGCAGCGCATGTCGCGTTTTACAGAAACTCAAACACGCTCAAACATACAATGCTACTGACAGGCACATACAAGATAAACTAATTACAAGCTAGGCTCGGCCATGCTCTGGTGAGGCAGCACGCGCGGGGAAGGCTCGGGTGAGCTCCGGTGAGGCAGCGCGGGGAAGGCTCGGCCGCCCTTCGGTGAGGCAGCACGCATGGGGAAGGCTCGGGCGAGCTCCGATGAGGCAGCGCGGTGAAGGCTCGGCGCGCTCCAATGAGCACGAGTGAGGTGGGGGCCGGAGACAAGGATGGTGCTCTCCAGCGAGGACGAGCGAGGCGCGCTGGCTGGCCGGAGAAGAGGCGCGCTGACGAGGCGAGGCTAGGGTGGTCGCCTGGGAGCGGCGGCACTACTGGATCGATCTGGTGGAGAAGATGAGGCGACGGCGTGGCGGAAACAGAGAAGAAGAGAACTAGGGCGTGGTTTATAAAGGGATACCTTTAGTCCCGGTTGGAGCTACCAACCAGGACTAAAGAATCTTTAGTCCCGGGCTATTATTAGAACCAGGACTAAAGGTCTGAGCTTTAGTCCCGGGTGTACCCATGACCCGGGAGTAAAGGGCATTTGGGCGGGCTGCAAAAACTGCAGCTCTACCTTTAGTCCCGGGTGGTTGATCCACCCGGGAGTAAAGGGGGATCTGTCCCGACTAGTGGATACACCCGGGACTAAAGCTCCACCTTTAGTCCCGGGTGGTTGATCCACCCGGGAGTAAAGGTGGAGCTGCAGTTGTCTTTCTCCAATTACCATAAGTTTTTTTCCTTTTTTTATATATTTCTTTTATATAAATATGTAGAGAGTTATTAATTGCCTAATAAATAAAATATTATCCAAAAAATTATAAAAAAAATTCTTGGACTTGGTTTTGCATTATTATACGCAATAGAAATTTATAAACTAAACTCTTTTGTTTTAGTGTATAAATATTTGATATAGTGTAAATAATAATTACAATTTACACCATGCAAAAATATACTACTTAATTAAAATTATTAAAACTATTGTTTTTCGACAGGAAATTAGTTTTCACATCTTATTAACGTTCATCATTTGGTTTTTCATCACACATTCTCCATGGGAAATCCACCGTCTAGCAGAAAATTCATTTAAACCATAGAAAATATGAAAACACGACAATAAAATCTAAAGTCACAATTATTACATAATAGGTTTAATACATCACTATATATATCAAGCGGGCACAGTAGTGAACTTCTTCTTAACATATATCCCTTGGTTATGATCATGCCGTAACCATAGAGTGTCTTCATCATTTAGCTGGATGCTTGGGTCTTTATTCACTGTGAAGGGTGGAATGCGGTCATCCTTTTCATAATCTTATGATATGTCTGACTTGTCTTCAATTCCGACGATGTTTCTTCTCCCTGAAAGAACTATGTGGCGCTTTGGCTCATTGTTTGGGTCGTTGTTGTTTTTCTCTCTCTTCGGTTTTGTAGCCATGTCCTTGACATAGAACACCTGATTCACATCCTTGGTAAGGAGAAACGGTTCGTCTTTGTATCCAATATTGTTGAGGTCCACGGTTGTCATTCCATACTGGTTGTCGACTGCTACCCCGCCTCCAGTCGCCTTTACCCATTGGCACTTGAACAAAGGTACCTTAAAAGTAGGTGCATAGTTTAGTTCCCATATCTCCTCTATGCGGCCATAATGTGTTTGCTTATTTCCATTAGGGTCGGTGGCATCTATGCGGACACCACTGTTTTGGTTAGTGCTCCTTTTATCTTGGGCTACTGTGTAAAATGTATTCCTATTTATCTCGTACCCTTTGTATGTGAGGATATACCACAATGGCTGTCTAGCCAACAAATAAAGTTGCTCATCAATACTCTCATCACCCTAACATTCTTTTCGCAATCAGTCGCTGAAAGTTTCCATATGCTAACGCGTAATCCAAGCTTCAGACTTCCCTTGAAACTCGGATCGGAGCAACTTTTTATGTGTCTCGATATACGGATCCACCAAGAGGAGTTTTGCAGAACTGTGTAGTGTGCTTTATTAAAATAATTGTCCTGCATACCAATATATGGTTTCTTCCCTAGTGTCCCCTTTCCACTTAGTCTCCCCTCGTGTCGTGATTCAGGAACACAAATCGAATCAAGGTCGGGAATACAGTCAACACAAAACTCAATGACCTCCTCTGTTCCATAGCCCTTGGCGATGCTTTCTTCTAGCCGAGCACAGTTGTGAACATATTTCTTTAGGACTCCCATGAACCTCTCAAAGAGGAACATGTTGTGCAGGAACACAGGACCGAGAATACTAATCTCCTTGACCAAGTGAACTAGGAGGTGTGTCATGATATTAAAGAAGGAAGGAGGGAACACCAACTCAAAGCTGACAAGACATTGAACCACATCATTCTATAGTTTAGCTGGATCCATTGGATCGATTGCCTTATGAGAAATAGCATTTAGGAATGCACATAGCTTCACGGTGGCTAGACATACATTTGGAGGTAGAATTCCTCTTAATGCAACGAGAAGCAATTATGTCATGAGCACTTGGCAGTCATGTGACTTTAAGTTTAGGAATTTCTTCTCTGGCACATTTATTATACCCTTTATATTCGAGGAGAATTCAGATGGTACCTTGATGCTTGCTAGGCATTCAAACATGCTTTCCTTCTCTTCTTTGCTAAGAGTGTAGCTGGCAGGACTTAAGTAATGGCATCCATCATATGTCTTCTCTGGATGCATGTTGTCTCGTTCTTTCAAACACCGTAGGTCCTGTCGTGCTTCAAGTGTGTCCTTAGGCTTCCCATACACACCCATGAAGCCTAGCAGGTTCACACAAAGATTCTTCGTCAGGTGCATCACGTCGATCGCGCTACGGACCTCTAGGACTTGCCAATAGGATAGCTCCCAAAATATAGACTTCTTCCACATGGGTGCGTGACCGTCGGTGTCGTTTGGAATAGGTTCGCTGCCATGTGCCTTTTCAAATACTACTTTCACATTCTTGACCATATTGAGTACATCCTCACTAGTTCGGTTGCCCGGCTTGGTCTGGTGGTCTGCCTTACCTTTAAAATGCTTACCTTTCTTTCTTAGGGGGTGATTCATAGGAAGAAATCGACGATGACAAAGGTACACGACCTTTCGATATTTTTTCAAGAATATACCTTTAATGTCATCGAAACAGTGCGTGCACGCATTATATCCCTTGTTTGATTGTCCTGAAAGATTACTTAGAGCAGGCCAATCATTGATTGTTACAAACAACAATGCTCGTAGGTCAAAGTGCTCATTTTGTGCTCATCCCACACACGTACACCTGGTCTATTCCACAAAAGTAGAAGTTCTCCAACTAGTGGCCTCAGGTACACATCGATGTCATTGCCTTGTTGCCTTGGGCCTTGGATGAACACTAGCATCATAATAAACTTACGCTTCATGCATAACCAGGAAAAAAGGTTGTAGATACATAGAGTAACAGGCCAAGTGCTATGACTACTGCTCTGCTCCCCGAAAGGATTCATACCATCCGTACTTAAAGCAAACCTTAAGTTTCTTGCGTTATTTGCAAACTCCAGAAATTCTCTATCGATTGCTCTCCACTAGGACCCATCAGCAGGGTGTCTCAACATATTGTCTACCTTATGGTCTTCTTTGTGCCATTGCAGCAACAACTTTGTATGGTCTTTGTTTCTGAACAGACGTTTCAAGCATGGTATTATAGGAGCATACCACATAATCTTGGCAGGGATTTTCTTCGTGGGACGTTCGCCCTCAATATCTCCAGGGTCATCTCGCCTGATCTTATACCGCGATGCATGACAAACCGGGCATGCATCTAACTTCTCGTACTCCTCGCCACGGTAGAGGATGCAGTCATTAGGACATGTATATATCTTCTAGATTTCTAATCCCAAAGGGCAGACTACCTATTTTGCTTCGTACGTAGTGGCGGGCAATTCGTTATCCTTCGAAAGCATCTTTTGGATTTTCAGTAACTCCCCAAATCCCTTGTCAGATACACCATTCTTTGCCTTTCATTGCAGTAATTCCAGTGTGGTACCCAACTTTTTCTGCCCCGCATCACAAGTTGGGTATAGTAATTTCTTATGATCCTCTAGCATGCACTCGAACTTGATCTTCTCCTTTTCACTTTTGTATTCTCTTTGTGCGTCACGAATGACCTGACCAAGATCATCAGCGGGCTCATCTTCTGCCCCTACCTCTTCTTTAGCTTCCTCCATTGCAGTATCATTGAAGGCCCCATATTCAGCAATAATGTCATCATCGTTCCATTGTTCTTCTTCACCTTCTTTCATTATAACCCCGGTTTCTCCGTGCTTCGTCTAACAAATATAGTTTGGCATGAAACCCGACTTTAACAAGTGTGAATGAAGACTCCTTGAGTTAGCATATTCCTTCAAATTCTTACATATGGCACATGGGCAGCACATGAAACCATCATGTTTGTTTGTCTCGGCCACACGTAAGAAAGAATGCACACCCTTAATGAACTCTTGGGAGCTGCGATCAGCATTGTACATCCAATACCGTCTCACCTGCATTACATGACATACATACCATATTAAAACCTAGAACATAATTAGTTAATTATACGACATGCATGCCACCACATAAGGTATTAATTTATGAAAGTCTCGCTACAATGTAGACAATTCCAACTACCACTAAAAAAAACTAAAGCTAAAATACACTTCAGCAGCATAAAGATTTCATGACCAATCCCAACTAAAACAGACAGATCATACGTTTGTTCAACATCTATGGGCTTCTTCCGCAGGATCACTGCCTCATCAGCCACCGTAATCGCCTGTGCAAGAGAGTTTTGCACGTGTTCAACATACCCTTCCTCCCAGTACCAGCCTGAACATCCAGTTCCATCTCACTGAAATTAAAATAAAAAATTAGAACTTTAATCACAATCATCATAAAAATAAGTATAAATTAACCATAATCATCAAATGCGACAAAATAACTCACATTGCGATCTGGACACTTATAGAAGATACGGCCCTTGTTGGGACACTCCTTCCTCACCCGGTACTCCATCACAATCTTCTCCTCACACTTGCCGCATGCAATGAGAGGGAGGTCCAGCCTCAGTCGCTTTGTAACCCGATGAGAGGCCGAGGACCCGGAAGCAGTTGCCATCTACTCTCTATACTCATTTTTAATATAATATAAATTTCTTATTTTATAAACAAATAAAATTAAAAAAAATTCTAAAATTCTCTATATCTCTAAAACATGAAGTGCGCTATGCATGCTAGAAATGAAAGCTCAATACTAGTCTTGAATAACTATTTTAACCTTCCTTCATCCAAATATGCAAACTTTAAAATGATTTTGAGCTTAAATGGCTTACAAATAAAAAAAACTACCATAAAAAAACCACATATATCTAGTCCACAAAATGAAATAAGCTACTGATGAAATATGAGAGTATAAAGTTGATAACCTTTAGATCCGAAGAATCGATGGAGGAATGAAAAAAATCTTGTGATCGAAGAAGAGAGGCCGACGATGAAGCAAGAACACTGAGCTCGAAGTGGCTCAGGTTCGGGGAGGAACAAGGGGTATATAGGAGGGGATTAAATGTCCCTTTCTAGTCTCGGACAGAGCCTCCAGCCGGGAGTAGACTTTTACTCCCGGTTGGAGATACAAACCGGGAGTAAAAGTGAACCTTTAATCCCGGTTGGTAGCTCCAACCGGGACTAAAGGTCCCCTCTAGCAAAAGCCTGACACAGTAGCCGTTGGGCAGGGATATTTAGTCTTGGTTGAAGCTACCAACCGAGACTAAAGGTTTCTTTAGTCCCGGACACGAAAAATACTGAGACTACAGCCAAATTTCGAAGTGAATCAAAAGTCGTTTCTCTACCTGTGATTTCAATCAAAAAAAATTCCTAGACACGGGTCTCTGTAATATGATGCATGCGTCTGGAGTTTTCTTCCATCCTCGATCCGAACGGGCAGGTGGCACGGCTTGGCAGAAAGCATGAGCGAGCACGTATCTCTTTCAGAACAAATTCCCATCTTTCTATATGAAACCTGCGCCCAAACCGCGACCAGACAGCGTGCCACGTCACCGGCTTTTCGCGGCCGTTCGATCGGACGCGCGGACAGGTCAGATCGGGCGATCCGCGGTCATTTTACGAAAAACCCCTTCAACTTTTCGGAAATCAACCCGTGCTCTAGAGGCCTTCTCAAAATATTTTGCAAAAAACCGTCTCAAATTATTTCGAAATCAACCCCGCATCCCTCTTCCCTCTCCTGTCTGTAACCCTATCGTGCAAACTCCCACAGCCCCGCAGCCGCCTCTCTCCCGCAGCCCTATCGCGTGCGCCGCTGTCTCTCCCGCCCTCGACTCTCCAGCAGCCAGTGTAGCGATTCGCGAGCAAGACGCAGGTAAGAGATGCTCCTTGCACTGATTCGTTTTGCCCGACATTGGGTTGGGTTGGCGTACTTTGTTTCTCATGGCGCTGATTTGGTTAGGTCAGGAGGTGAGGATGGTGTAGACGACGCAGGAGGAGGCTGCGTCGGCGTAGGGCGAAGGAGGAGGCGGAGGGCAGCCGCAGCGACTTCGTCGTCGGCGGGCCGAGTTGGGACCTCGGGCTGGAGATCCAAGTCCCCTTCGAGCAAAGACCCTAGGCTCCTTCTTCCTCCGGCTCGGCGGCCTGTGCCTGGTGATATTCACTGTACCCGCAGCTCCAATTGCAGCTGCAAACTTCAATCCCGGAAAGGTGCGCCAAAATATCCCATCTTAAACTCTCTGATAAAACGTAAAACTGTAGTTCAGTATGGGTAAATGAAACTCCAGACCTGAATCAGAGAATACACGCAGTTGATTTCTTATGTCTGAATGTGTTTGAGTTAAAGGTGGAAAATGCTGCTTAATTTGTTTGCAACTCTATGGGTTTTGAGTTGTAAAATTCAACTCAGCATGCTTGATTTTGCATTGGCAGAAATATTAGTGGACAATTGATACATAGATCATCTGATATGCTTTGTGAATGACTAGCTATGCACGAGATTACCTATTCATGTTGGGGTTTAATATGTTCTTCATCCATTCCTGTCTTAGTATATATCATACTATTCTCAATTACGACAATTGAAGCATCCCATTTAACTTAGTATGTGTTCTATCATACTATTCCTGTCTTAGATCCACGACTGCTCCTCAGTGCGGAGCCTGTTCATCCAAAACTATGAGGCAGCACTATCATATGAACATGCTATAACTCAAAATCCTTAGATAGTTCAGAATTCAGAGCATTACACAAAAGATGACATCCTCGCCGTTCTCTCATGTGTAGTTTCAGTTTTGATGTACTGCCTTTCCTACTGCTTTCTTAGTCTGAAAATACTTGCTCTGCTAATTGCAAGTCAAGTTTGTTAATTACTGTACAAACACGACATTATTTGTCTCACAGGAATAGTACATCATCTTTTGGGGCTGCTAGTACAATGTTGAAGTGCATTGGGAATCTTGTAAGGCCATTCGGCGTTCTTAGCATGGTCTTTCAGTGCCTCACATTCTAATTAATGATAGGAAACGGTACTGTTGCATTGCTTTTTTTACCAGCAAACTAATACTAGATTTTATAAACATTGATTCTTTCAACAATACCTTGTTTCTATTTTAATTTTGTATCTGAAATCAGTCGTATAATGTATGACCTATGTCAGTTATTTGGTGCTTCAGTCCCGTTCAAGTGCCTTATTCAACTCTGAGAATTAGTAGTACAGATTTTTCACACCTCACAACAACGTATATATGTGCATGCAAATTTAGGTAGTATAACACAGTTGGATCGAGCAAGGCACAGAGTGATATTTTGAGGAAATATTTGAACTCCTGATAGTGCTACTGCTGTAAATATTAATCATGACTCCATGACAACTTAGCTCAACATCAAAATCCTTATATATTACTAATGTGGGTGATCTCGTAGCTCAACCTTTTGCACTAATAATGGTATAAAAAAACTACACCGGCGAACTCCAAAGAGGCGCGGCAAAGCCGCGCTGAGTTTTCTAGTCTCCACTAATATGCATGCACGCCGCTCGCCGTCATTTAGCAAAGCAACAATGCATGGCCGGGGAGCTAGCTTGCACGCTATAAAAGCAGGGGACGAGGTGGCACGCGCCGGCAGGGGACACGACGGCCACGGCCACGGCCACGGCCACCTCGTCCACAGCGGCAGCAACCGCACGTCCATGGCGGGCACGAGGGATCTTGCCATGGTGGCTACCTCGGGGAACACCGTGAGCAGCACCACGTTCACGGGCACGGCCACGGTGGCCGCCTGTACGACGCCTGCGAGAGCAAGCGCTACGACTCGTGCACCGGCCAATACTACGCTTGAGCACGCATCACGTACTGGCTCTGCCTGCCTGACAGGTCGCTATATATATGGCTGAATGCATGCATCATCTCATATAGTATGTGTGAGTGTGTGCACGACTGCGCACGGTCCTAGTATGTATGCGTTTGTACACGTACGCATGTACTTGTGGTAGCGTGTGCATGCCATGCTGATGCACCTTATGTATACGAGAATAAGACCGTGACGTGAATAAAGGAAAGGGGCCCGCGTGTTTATTATTACCTTTTTCTGGTACTTTTAGATTGTTTGGACTTGTTAGACTAACTAGCATCTTTGGTATTCTTTGGTTTTTTGATTCACATTAAACCGGAAGCTTCCTAACCATGAAGGGGAGACAGAGGAGGACGAAGCTGAGGAAAGGAGGGAGGGGGCAGAAGGGTGTGGCTACGGCTTGAGGGGAATCGGCACCGTAGACGAAGAGGCTGGGAGGGGAGACGACGGGAGAGGGAGGCTACGGCCTATGAGGAATCGGCGCTGAAGAGGTCATGATGGGTGTTATTGGCGACGGACATCCGGAGCCGTCCAAAATATCAGACGCCTTCGTCCTTCCCGTGGGAGGCCGTCGCACGCAAAAAGAAGCCCACACCGTCTGTTTTTGCGCGCTCCACCATGTGGACCCCACGCAACTATTTCGCCTGAGCACCTGCCCCCACCTGTGCATGCCGCGTCGAGGATGCGTCTGCCAGCCTCAGGCGCCTGCACGGTGACCCATGGTGGTGCCCCTGCATGACAGTTGCAGCAGGTGGCTCCCATTGCAACATGTGCAACACCCGATCAACGTTTGCAATATCCAGATGAAACACTTATAACATACGTCAGAAACAGCAAAAACACTTGCAACATACATCAGAAACACTTGCAAAAACACTAAAAGAACTTGAAAACACATGTGTAGCCATTGTGAACATATGCAAACATCCAGATGAAACATTTGCAACATACGTATGAAAACACCTGAAACACTTGCATATATATGCAACATCCAGATCTACTTTTGCAACATCCAAATGAAACACCTGCAACATACATCTGAAATAGATAAAATGTTTGGAACATACATTTGAAACATACGTGTATAGCCATTGCAACATATGCTACATCCCGATCTATTTTTGCAACATCGATATAAAGCACTTACAATATACCTTTGAAATATCTGAAACACTTTAAACATACGTTTACAACATGTGCTTTTAGCACAATGTTACCTTGCTGCTTGGATGAATTAAGGCTAGTCATCTCATAGAGCTCGATGTCGGTATGGAGATCGACGCCGGTGCGAAGTGGGGTGCAACGGGTGGGCAAGTGTAGTGCCTGTGATGAGCGACCCCCACGCGGGAGAAGGCCACGGTGGTCGGGCGGTCAGGTGCGGTGCCCACGGTGCGACTCCCCTACGCTGGAGAAAGGCCACAGAGGAAGGGCATTGGGCGTCGCCGGTGGGAGCGAGTGTCACAGGCGGGGCGCTACGTCGTGGGCGCGGACGAGAGCGAGCGTCGCTGTTGGGGCGCGTGATGAGTAGGAGCGAGCGATGTGGACTAGGAAGCACATTGTCTGGAGAGTCAAACGCCTTGATGAGAGCATTATGTTACCGGGTCATGATTCATGAGGCGGAGGCGGGCCTGTGGGGGAATCGGTGGCAAAGTGGTCAATAGAGGAGGGAGTGGTCGGGGGAGGTGACCGACACTGTAGGCTGAAGGAGCAGTCCAGACACAACTTACACTAGTGTAGGAGTGGGTTTCAGTCCCGGTTGGGAAACCCCTTCTAGTCCCGGTTTCCCAACCGGGACTGCCAATCCAAGATTAAAGACCTGGCTTTAGTCCCAGTCCCCTCAACCGGGATTGATTTGGGACTTCTAGTCTTGGCTGGTAATACCAACCGGGAGTAAAGGCGGCTCCAGCCCGGGCCCCAGGCGCTGTCATACCAACCGGGACGGAATGTCTCTTTTTTTCTTTTCTTTTATAGTTTCTTTGCATTGAATATTGTATGCACATATTAAGAGTGAAACTAATTAAGTAAGATGTTGTATATTACAATGATCATCCATCCCACAATCAAATTTCATGCAAACCATAATAAATTTAAACAAGTCATTATACACTACATGTCCAAGTACTCCTCAAAGTTCATGCAAACATAGTATGTCACCACTACTACCTAATGAAGTTGACTTTCTCGTATTTTCAATTCGGTGAAGTGTAGGTCATCGATGTGGCCAAAAATATCAATGATGAAGACCAATGCATTAACTAGTGCGCTCTCCCTTGCTCCACAACTACGAGCACATGGTCTACTAACGACGTTTAACGGTGCTCGAGAAGTCCGCGAGTCTGAGCAGGATCGATTCGCATTCACGCCAATGGCCGATCACCACTTGAAGGGAAAGCGTCGCCGCCCTGGTAGAGTCCGACGTTTGATTACTGGGCTAGGTTTTCTTCTAATTGGGCTTTGTCAGCGGTTGCTTAGCTAATTACTAGTGATTATAAATGAGCGAGGCCGCTGGTGGCAAGGAGAGGCTCCATATAATACCTCATGTATAATTAATGTTCTTTAGATCTAGTCCAAATAAATCTACCGGCGAAATCATCACTAATGTTTTGCCAGGATATGACTTCAACAATGGCCACAACGTGGTCACCATTACAGGAGTCGATTTCATCAACAAGAGATCAATTTGTTGTTACTATCTGAAAGGAAAAGGGTGCTCAGGAGCACTCTTTGTGGGGATTAACTCCGGGGCGTTGACCTCACCGTAGATAGGCACAGAGAGAATCATACATCTAACTTGATGGATCAAGGGTTGGAGCCTTGGAAGTGTTGAATCTGCAGCCTGTGCTGTACTCGGTGATTTAACCACTGATGTTCTTTCATCGATTTGGATGTGTTTCGTTATGGTCCCGGAATGTTGGTTCTTATGTCATGTCCAAGGTTTTGGAGTTGGTTAGTGTATTCGGCATAAGGACTTTATTCTGGCTTTGGTATTTGAAAATTCTTTTCATATGTAGCACCGACTACGTCGACCAAAGCCACTAGAGAAGAAAATGTTGCAATGACTTGATAGAATATTGTTATTTTTTTAGATTCTTTCCTATGTAATTTAGAGATTTACTGTGACTTGATACAAATATCAATGCAAGGGTATATAGCCAGCAGACATATGTCATTAACTAAACTACAAACATATTTTTTTTAAAGCATACAAAGAGATGTTTGCATTGGTAATGGAGATGGGTACAATGAGAGCTTTTATTTCTCATGCAAAAAAATAGAGGGCCTTTGCATCAGTCGGATGTAAAAGGTGCTTTCTTGCATGGTGGTCTCCAAGAATTTGTGTACATGGAGATTCCTCTTGCTTATTCTAAAACCGAGGTGGCTGAAAAGGAGGTATACTAAAGAAGTCTTTGTTTGGTCTTAAGCAATCTCCTTGAGCATGGTTTGATCTACAAACGATGTAGCAAGAAACTAGAATGTTGATTGAGGGAATTGGCTTGACGATAGGAGATCAACTTCAGGCTATTGTGTGTTTTCTTATGGAAACTTAGTGTCATGAAGGAGCAAGGAAGGAATGAGTAGTCTCCTGTTCAACCGCGATATGCACTTAGAATGAGGAAATGCACATTATGGGTATGAAATCTTTTCCCAAAGTTGAATGTGCTTAGAGAGAGCCCCTTAAGGGTGCAACAAGAAGTCAGCCATATATCAATGCGAATAATCCGATTCTAGATAGTGTCGGCGATGAATGCAATACAGATGGATAGGAGAGAGATCCATCCACCTCTCTCCCTGCTCTTTTTCTTCCTCCTCTTCGTATTGATCTCCTTCTCCGTTTTCTTCTTCTTCTCCTATGACTTAAACTTGGGCTCCACTATCCCTCCCCCACCCCCTAAATCCTCCCCTGGATAGAGCAAATATGTGGAGATAGGTCGTTTCTTTATCAAGATGAGATTAGATGTTGGCATGTTGAAGCCATGGCCAGCTTGGGTTGTAAAATTTCTGACTTTCTAGTTAACAAAATATGTAATTAAGAGTAAAAATGTATGGTAAAATAGCTATTGACCATCTTGATGGGGAGTGTTGGACCATGCATGTGTAATATACCTAGCCGATTACTACTTTACTAGTGTGTACAACAAGACAAGCAATACAGCGCAACAGTCTAGAGTTCTTCAACGCTGTAAAACCAACGGTGGCTCTTTAGCCATGGCTGGCCGAAAGGTGATTGGAGCATGCGGATGCTTTTGCATGTCCTGTTAGAATAATATTCTTAGGATGTCGTCACATCATGCGGTGCAGGCTGAGACGCAAGTATATATTCTCATCTCACATGCTAAGTGGCAACTTGTGAGCCGATTGTCGCTTTGCTTGGTAACTACATGCTGATATCCGTACTTAAGTCGGATTGAATTCACTGCTGCAAACATAGGTGTAGGGCGCTCTCTGTACAAATGGATTTTCGTTGCTGCACTTTTTATGTTTCACGCCTGCCACACCCACCATCAGCTGAATGCTTAAATTAGCTATTTTATGCTAAAAATATTCTAATTAGAAACAATTACCTGCATATGAACCCCACAAGTAGTTGTAGTTAAAACAGAACAATGGCCTCTAGCAAGGGCTACAACTACAAGCCGCCACTCAATTTTCTGTATGCAATACTTCCTGTAGAGCTTCCGTCTATCCAGATGTTCTTGTTGATGAGCCGCGAGTACAACGACACTATTCTATCCTACCCTATCCTATCTACTCGTTCACTCATGTAACCACCCAAGTAGCAATCGGCCTGTTGTTCCTGAACTAAATAAAAAAAATCTTTTAGCTCCGGAGATGATCCAATTTTTTTTGTCAAGTTTTTGTGCTTTGAGTGACTTACCTTGGCCAAACTCTCTCCTTGGCTAAGAAGTTCAGTGCGTGTTTAGTTCGCGAATTTTGGAAATTTGGCTACTGTAGCACTTTTGTTTTTATTTGGCAATTAGTGTTCAATCATGGACTAATTAGGCTCAAAACGTTCGTCTCGCAATTTTCAACCAAACTGTGCAATTAATTTTTTTTCGTCTACATTTAATGCTTTATGCACGTATCGCAAGATTCAGTGTGATGGCTACTGTAACACTTTTTGAGAATTTGGTTGGGAACTAAACAAGCACTCATTTATTTTTCTCTTAAATAGGTTTATCACAGTTCCTATCTATCAGCGACTGAGTTTTTGGTCATGTTCAGGCGATGCAGCTCTGCTACTTGCTTCCTGCTTTCGCCCAACCTGCGGACCACAGGCGCTGAGGCGCATAGACTAGTGGACGAGTGGCCGTGTGTCCTGCGGTGGAGCCTCACCTTGCTGGCTTGCTGCATTAGACTGCCCCATCGGTGGTTAATGACCTTGCAGCAGCTAACGCTAGAGATTGAAGACGATGATCCAGCCATTCAATCAAATCCAACGACTGTAAAGCATCGCCTGATTTCCTGACTACTTTTCAGGCACCTGTAAATTAGCATCTCTACTTTGTTTTGAAAACCCCTTCTATATTATAATACAGGCCGTGCAGAGTCCTGCCGTCGGTTTTGGAAAAAAAAGATAAAAAATATCGAATCTTGGCCAATATAGTCCAAATTGTTCTAGAGGTGCTAAAAAGCGCAAGAAAGCTTGCATGAATAAAGCAGTTGATGACAGCTATGTTTTCCCCTATGAGTCGTGACTCGTGATCAGATTATTCCTCACTACTCCACTCATGCACTTCTTCTTCTACATTATAAAAGCCCACCCAACCCTAGCATCCACAGCACACAAGTCTCACACACATTCACAAATCACAACCGCTTCTCGAAGCACAGGCACAGGCACTGCACACAAACACCAAGCATCACCAATGGCTCACTACCAGGAGGTGGACTACTGCTCGGAGGAGGTGAAGTCGGTGGCCGGCGGCCCTGCCGGCTTTGGTCGCCATCATGGCGGCCACGGCGGCGTCCAGCAGCACGTCGTCAAGGAGAAGTTCGAGGAGGTCGACAGCGTCTCACGCGCCGGCGGCCGCCACGGCCACTTGGAGGCCCGCGAGTCCAAGTTCGAGGAGGACGTCAACACCTGCACCGGCGAGTTCCACGAGCGCAAGGAGAACTTCGTCCTCAAGGCCGACAACTGATGACCAGCTTCTTCACGCGGCCGGGCTCGATCGACGCACGTTTCATGATCTGAACCAGGACTGGACCCTGAGCCACGTATATATGTGTGTGTGTGTATCACGTACGTATGTACGTGTCGATCTTCATACGTATGTATGACTGTATGTGTGTACTCACTTCGCGAGCGTGGGTGCACGCACGCATGCAGCTAGCCCCTGTACGAACGACGTGGCTCGTGATCTGAATAAAGCAGGTTCTCCGTGCTGTAAAAAGCTGTTTGACACAGGGCGCAACATGAGATGAACAATATGCGTTTTGATGTGAATCTCGCGGACCATCGTCTATATGATCAAGATTGGTATTGTAAACTTTACACCGTATATATGTCGAACGGTCGAGAAGTCTTATGCATATGAATGCAAGCTGATACAGCAGTCAACGTCCGCCCGAACTACTGCATGTTTTATTATGCTTACAATATATCCAACAAGCTAGCGACCATTGTTAAAAACTCTGAAATTCAAGCCCTTGCCAAGTGAAAAGAACACGAATCCAGGGTCAATCTTGCTTTGATTCGCTCTAAATTAATATTGAGTTATATTTATAAGATTCTAGATGGTGTGCATTTTATTTAACACAAAGTTGGTTATCGCAATATCTCTCATCATATACACAAACAAATGGCGCGCTTATTCGTATCCTCTCGGTCGTCTCTGCAGTGTGTGTACCTGTCGGTAGTTCATGGATGAAATATTAGGATATAACCAAATTCAAATTCATCTAAACAATCTTGTACAAAGGGAAAAAAGGTCCAGTGGACAAAAAGTTGCAGCAAAATCACTTGAACCTGCACTACATTGATTAAAGCACTAATGACGCTGTATGTTTTCTGTAAAATTTAATATAATTCTTGTTCCAAAAATTCGATTTCAGTAGTTTTGCAGCTGGACTCGCTCCCCCACATTCAATTTAACCAAGTTATATATAGTTGACTCTTATATATGTCAATTTGTTCTTGTTCTTCAGCAAAAATATCAATATTGGGAATTTTTAGTTTAGCGTTGGTTCTAATCATATAAAACATATATCCTACAACATAAAGTGTAGAATTACTAGCACATATAAACAGAAAAAAAACCGTACTGTTTTACAGTGACAAATTAACAAATGTAAATAAACCGTATAAACACTTGGCTTTTCTATCATTTTTCTTGAAGTATATATAGTAAACATGTAACCCCATATATATAAACTACTACCCTGTAGCTGGCTACAAAATAACTTATTCTGTAGCCACTTTGAGTTACGATAATTAACATGTTAATTTACGAGATTATAGTAACTCCTTATTAAGTGATTTACTATAATGTTATGGTAAATATTCTCATGTGTTATAGTAATCCAACTATCGTAAATATGTATTGACATTATCGTAAATTAGTATATAAAATTATCGTAAATGGAGGTGGCTACAGAATAACTTATTTTGTAGCTGGCTACTGAATATACTCTCCATATATATATAGCCTGATCAAGCTTTATATCTCAGTCAAAAAATTCCTAGACACGGGTCTGTGTAATATGATGCATGCGTCTGGAGTTTTCTTCCATCCTCGATCCGAACGGGCAGGTGGCACGGCTTGGCAGAAAGCATGAGCGAGCACGTATCTCTTTCAGAACAAATTCCCATCTCCACCAATATGCATGCACGCCGCTCGCCGTCATTTAGCAAAGCAACAATGCATGGCCGGGGAGCTAGCTTGCACGCTATAAAAGCAGGGGGCCGTCCATGTATCCTTCATCGGTCAGGCTACGTCTCAGCATTGCAGATCACTGCACACGAGCGAGGCAGCAAACAAAGGCCACTGAGTAGAGCAGCACTATGGCGTACTACTCGGAGTCCAGCTACTGCGCCGAGGAGGCGAGGAGGCCGTACGCCGAGCCGGGGTTCTGCCACGGCGAGGGCGGCGAGCGCTACGCCGTCATCCGCAAGGAGTACGAGGAGGTGGACGAGGTGGCACGCGCCGGCAGGGGACACGACGGCCACGGCCACGGCCACGGCCACCTCGTCCACAGCGGCAGCAACCGCCACGTCCATGGCGGGCACGAGGGATCTTGCCATGGTGGCTACCTCGGGGAACACCATGAGCAGCACCACGTTCACGGGCACGGCCACGGTGGCCGCCTGTACGACGCCTGCGAGAGCAAGCGCTACGACTCGTGCACCGGCCAATACTACGCTTGAGCACGCATCACGTACTGGCTCTGCCTGCCTGACAGGTCGCTATATATATGGCTGAATGCATGCATCATCTCATATAGTATGTGTGAGTGTGTGCACGACTGCGCACGGTCCTAGTATGTATGCGTTTGTACACGTACGCATGTACTTGTGGTAGCGTGTGCATGCCATGCTGATGCACCTTATGTATACGAGAATAAGACCGTGACGTGAATAAAGGAAAGGGGCCCGCGTGTTTATTATTACCTTTTTCTGGTACTTTTAGATTGTTTGGACTTGTTAGACTAACTAGCATCTTTGGTATTCTTTGGTTTTTGATTCACATTAAACCGGAAGCTTCCTAACCATGAAGTGGAGACAGAGGAGGACGAAGCTGAGGAAAGGAGGGAGGGGGCAGAAGGGTGTGGCTACGGCTTGAGGGGAATCGGCACCGTAGACGAAGAGGCTGGGAGGGGAGACGACGGGAGAGGGAGGCTACGGCCTATGAGGAATCGGCGCTGAAGAGGTCATGATGGGTGTTATTGGCGACGGACATCCGGAGCCGTCCAAAATATCAGACGCCTTCGTCCTTCCCGTGGGAGGCCGTCGCACGCAAAAAGAAGCCCACACCGTCTGTTTTTGCGCGCTCCACCACGTGGACCCCATGCAACTATTTCGCCTGAGCACCGTGCCCACACGTAGGAACCCATGTGGATCCTAGTCACCTGCCCCCGCCTGTGCATGCCGCGTCGAGGATGCGTCTGCCAGCCTTAGGCGCTCGTACGGTGACCCATGGTGACGCCCCAGCAGACAGTTGCAGCAGGTGGCTCCCATTGCAACATGTGCAACACCCGGTCTACTTTTACAATATCCCGATAAAACACTTGCAACATACGTCAGAAACAACTAAAACACTTGCAACATACATTAGAAACACTTGCAAAAACACTAAAAGAACTTGAAAAACACATGTGTAGCCATTGCGAACATATGCAAACATCCAGATGAAACATTTGCAACATACGTATGAAAACACCTGAAACACTTGCATATATATGCAACATCTAGAACTACTTTTGCAACATCCAAATGAAACACCTACAACATATGTCTGAAACAGATAAAATGTTTGGAACATACATTTGAAACATACATGTATAGCCATTGCAACATATGCAACATCCGGATCTATTTTTGCAACATCGATATAAAACACTTTGAAAGCTCTAGTTTGGTTTTCTTGAATTGATGAAACCCTAAGTGCTAACCTAGTTTATTAAGTGATCATGACATAGGTAGCACATTCCAAGTGGTGAAGCAAATGAAGATCATGACATGATGATGGTGATGCCATGGTGATGATCAAGTGCTTGGACTTGAAAAGAAGAAAGAGAAAAACAAAAGGCTCAAGGCAAAGGTATAAATTGTAGGAGCCATTTTGTTTTGGTGATCGAGACACTTAGTGAGTGTGATCACATTTAGGTTTGATAGCCATACTATTAAGAGGGGTGAAACTCGTATCGAAATACGGTTGTCAAAGTGCCACTAGATGCTCTAACTCATTGCATATGCATTTAGGATCTAGTGGAGTGCTAACACCCTTGAAAATGTTTGTGAAAATATGCTAACACATGTGCACAAGGTGACACACTTGGTGGTTGGCACATTTGAGCAAGGGTTAGGAACTTCACCGGCGGAGTGTCCGGTCAGTGGCGCCCTAGACAGAAAAGACGGAGGTCACTGTAAGTGACCGGACGCTGGTCTCGGTTGGACCGGCGCGTCCGGTCAGTGGCAGCAGAGGGCGCGCAACGTCGGTCTCTGACCGGACGCTGAGTCACAAACTGACCGGACGCTGGAAGCCTGCATCTAGTCTTGCTGACGTGGCAACACACAGTGTTGAAGGTGACTGACCGAACGCTGGCTGTGTCCGGTCAAGCATGACCGGACGCGTCCAGTCGTGAAAAAGTCGTCTCTGGATGCTTACTAGAAATGACCGGACGTTGGGGTTCAGCGTCCGGTCACTTTGAGCTGCTGCGTCCGGTCATCACTTAACCGTTGAGATCGGACGATCAACATTTGAAGAGAGGGGACACGTGGCACGCATCGCGTGACCGGACGCTGAGGTCCAGCTTCCGGTCAATATGACCGGAGCATCTGATCACCCCGTGTTATGCCCAGTGAAGGGGTACAACAGCTCTATTTCATAGGGGGCTTCTATTTAAGCCCTATAGCCAACTCAAGCTCACTCTCTTGGCCATTTGCATTGACATAGCAACCTTGTGAGCTTAGCCAAAACCCTCCCACTCATTTTCATCATTGATTCATCATCTTTGTGAGATTGGGAGAGAATCCAAGTGCATTGCTTGAGTGTTTGCATCTAGAGGCACTTGGTGTTCGTGTTTCGCTGCGGGATTCACTTGTTACTCTTGGTGGTTGCCGCCACCTAGATGGCTTGGAGCAGCAAGGATCATCGAGTGGAGAGTGGTGATTGTCTCCGGCTCCGATCATGGTGATTGTGAGGGGTTCTTGACCTTTTCCCGATGGAGAGCCAAAAGGTACTCTAGTGGATTGCTCATAGCTTGTGTGATCCTTATCTTGTGTTGGTTGTGCGGCACCCTATCGAGGGTTTGGCGTGTGATGCCAATTAGCGCGTGAACCTCCAAGTGAGTGAATCGCCACAAGGAGGAGTAGCTTGTCGGTAAGCAAGTGAACCTTGGTAAAAATTATTGTGTTCATCATTTGATTCCGAGGTGATTGGTCTTCATTGGTATTCATTCTTGTGATTGCTTGGCTCCTTCCTCGACACGGCGGTATAACCTTCTTGCTCACTCTCTTTACTTTATAGCAAACTAGTTGTCAAGCTCTTTAGTGTAGCTAAGTGTGAGAGCTTGTTAGTTTGGTTAGTGTGGCTCTTTAGTTAGCCTTTGAGAGCACACTAACTTAGTGTAGTGTGATAGCTAGTGTGTCGATAGAAACTATATAAACTAGAATTGTGGTAGGTGACTTGCTTTTTAGTAGGCTAGCACAACACTTGCTTCGCCTCATAATTATCTAACCGGTTTGTTAAGTGTTGTTGTAGAAAATTTTAATAGGCTATTCACCCCTCCTCTAGCCATTAGGACCTTTCACACTTACAATATACCTTTGAAACATCTGAAACACTTTAAACATACGCTTGCAACATATGCTTTTAGCACAATGTTACCTTACTGCTTGGACGAATTAAGGCTAGTCATCTCACAAAGCTCGATGTCGGTACGAAGATCGACACCGGTGCGAAGTGGGGTGCAGCGGGTGGGCGAGTGTAGTGCCCGTGACGAGCGACCCCCCACGCGGGAGAAGGCCACGGTGGTCGGGTAGACAGGTGTGGTGCCCGCGGTGCGACTCCCCTGCACTGGAGAAATGCCACAGAGGAAGGGGATTGGGCGTCACCGGTGGGAGCAAGTGTCACGGGCGGGGTGCTGCGTCATGGGCACGGACAGGAGCGAGCGTCGCGGTCGGGGCGCGTGATGAGTAGGAGCTAGCGATGTGGACTAGGAAGCACATCATCTGGAGAGTCGGATGCCTTGAGGATAGCATTATGTTACTGGGTCATGATTCATTAGGAGGAGGCAGGCCTGTGGGGGAATCAGTGGCAAAGTGGTCAATAGAGGAGGGAGTGGTCGGGGTAGGTGACCGACACTGTAGGCTGAAGGAGCGGTCCAAACACAACTTACACTAGTGTAGGAGTGGGTTTCAGTCCCGGTTGGGAAACCCCTCTAGTCCCCGTTTCCCAACCGGGACTACCAATCCGGGATTAAAGACCTGGCTTTAGTCCCAGTCCTCTCAACAGGGATTGATTTGGGACTTTGAGTCCCGGTTGGTAATACCAACCGGAGTAAAGGCGGCTCCAGCCCAAGCCCCAGGCACTGTCATACCAACCGGGACTGAATGTCTCTTTTTTTCTTTTCTTTTCTTTTATAGTTTCTTTGCATTGAATATTGTATGCACATATTAAGAGTGAAACTAATTAAGTAAGATGTTGTATATTACAATGATCATCCATCCCACAATCAAATTTTATACAAACCATAATAAATTTAAACAAGTCATTACACACTACATGTCCAAGTATTCCTCAAAGTTCATGCAAACATAGTATGTCACCACTACTACCTAATGAAGTTGACTTTCTCGTATTTTCAATTAGGTGAAGTGCAGGTCATCGATGTGGCCAAAAATATCAATGATGATGACCAACGCATTAACTAGTGCGCTCTCCCTTGCTTCACAACTACGAGCACAGGGTCTACTAAGGACGTTTAACGGTGCTCGAGAAGTCGGTGGGTCTCCCCTCTTAGTCGCAAGCACCTTTGCCTGAAATCCTTCCGTAGTGAGTGTTGGCCATTCATGAGCATATTTTCAATCATAACCCAATTGATACATTGCCTGATTTAGAATGGCTTCAAAACTGTATCATTTGTAGGTTAAATCATAGTCCTGAACCTGTAAGTGTTCACAGAAAAAAGGTTATGAGAACCAAGTTTTGTAACATATAACAATAAATCCAGATATAAGCTATGAGTTCAACTTTGACTTTACCACATCATTTTGGTTGTTCCGAGCAATGCTTGTTCAAAAGCCCTCAACATCATGGTGCATGTCCGCATTTATAGCTTGTATCAATACGGAGGATAGTGTAGGCAGGGTGTACCCAATATTCACGAGCTTAGTTACACATGCAATGACAGTATATTTTTATGCAACAGTCTGTTGAGGTGCCTTTATTCCCATCTCTGAGATTTGTACAACACCTCTACCCCTCCTAGCGGTGATGGAAAAGCCAATTCAACATTGGATTAATGGACCATTATCTACATGAAAGGTCTGAACAACCACTTCCTGAACCCCAAAATTTGAGTGTCTCTTTAAGCTAAATGATTGGGTCAATTACCTACGGTACATTTAAGAATCACATATATATACATATTAGGAAATATATTTATACAAGCGTATTTGACACATTAATTTATTGAAAACATATAGAGTTACTTACTATGCTTGGATGATTAAACGGTACATTCGGCAACACTGAATTGAATTCCATCCACTTTACATGGCCGCTGAAACCTATGACTTCTGGCAGAGGGAGATGACGTCTAGCCATCTATTTTCACTAAAGTCAATATATAAAAAATCATAACACTGGAGATAATATTTTTCATACACGAAAATGCATATCACTAAAGTTAATTTTTTTTCATAAGTCTACAAATATCAAAATTCACATCACTAAACCCTTTATATCAAAAATCATATTACTGTAGTCAATATTTATCATATACCAAAATGCATATCACTAAAGTCATTTTTTTTCATAACTCTACAAATATCAAAATTCACATCACTAAACCCTATATCTCAATTCAAATCACTGTAGTCAATATTTATCATATATCAACATTCATATATGTATATCACTTAAGTCAATTTTTTTCTAAGTCTATATATACCAAAATTCAGCATCTTTCCACATATATATATCAAAATTGATATATCAAAATATATATCACTAAAGCAAATTTATATCAATATATATACATATTTCATGGTTGAGTGCTCGGTTTCACACAGCAAGAAGGGATGAGATCGATGTGGTTGGCACTGCTCACCGGTGGCAGCAGCGAGGGCGCGTGAGGCCGAAGACTAAGGTGAGGCCAGAGACGAAGGCACCACTAGAGATGAGGGCGAGGCCGAAGATGAGGGCAAGGACGACGGCGCAGGCGAGGACGATGACGAGGCGCTGATGAGGACGGAGGAGCGGGCACGGACGACGGCGAGGGCGCGGGTGCGTATGAAGGCCTGGGGGATTGAAGAAGCATGGCGTGGTGGCGGTGGTAAGTGAAATTTCAGGGAGGAAGAAGAAAGAACACTCGTATATATACGGTAGAACCCTATCGTCCCAGGTTGGGCTACCAACCGGGACTAAAGCCAGATTTTGGTGCGCGGCGAAACTGCTGCCTACCCGGTAGTTTTGTTTCCCACCCATGCAACAGTTTTTAACATATCCTTTAACATAAATAGGCTAAAAATTAAAAATTGCTTAGTAAAAAAATATAGCTCAAAAAATTGCAATACAAAATTGCTTTCGTATCCTTTAAATGTTTAATAATATATGCTATAAATTATAATTAGATTTTAAAAATTCAAATTTCAAATCTAAGAAATTCAAACATAGTTTTCCTCGACAAGATGATTTCAAATAAAAAAGTTGTCAACTACAAAGTTGCATAACTTTTCGAGATCTACAACTTTTGTTTTGGTCATTTCTTCATTTGAGGACATTTTAAAAATCCAAATTTCAAATTTTAGAAATTCAAACATAGTTTTTCTTGACAAAATAATTTTAAATAAAAAATTTGTCAACTACACAGTTGTGTAACTTTTCGAGATCTACAACTTTTATTTTTGTCATTTCTTTATCTAACAAAGTGGTAGTATACACAATTTATAAATTTATACTTATAGTTAACTATAAGTATAAATTTGTGAACAGTGTATACTACCACTTTGTCGGATGAAAAAATGACCAAAATAAAAGTTGTAGATCTTGATTAGTTCTACGACTTTTATGTTTATGAATTTAGAAAATTTTAGAAAAAAAATCATCAAATTTGAAGTTTGTATCACGGAGAAATACTCGTTACAAGTTTTAGCCTGAGATTAAAAAGAGAAATGAAACTTCTTTAAAAATTTAATTTTAAATAGAATTTTGAAATAGTAGATGATTCCAAATGAAAAAGTTATCAACTACAAAGTTGCATAACTTTTCGAGATCTACAACTTTCGTATTGGTTGTTTCTCCATTTTAAGTCATTTTAAAAATTTAAATTTTAAATTTGAGAAATTCGAACATATTTTTTCTTGATAAGATGACTTCAAATAGAAAAGTTGTCTACCACAAAGTTGTATAACTTTTCAAGACCTACAACTTTTATATTGGTTGTTTCTCAGATTTTTTTTATTTGTATATGCATTTCAATCCTACACGAGTTAAATTTCAATCCATACAAACTTAATTATAATATCCATACAAATAAACTAATGAACATAATTAACTTGCATACAAACATAATTAAAATATCCATACTGTAGGGGTATAACCCCCGATACCAGTAGAGCTGTACATGGGCCAAGCTGTTAGGGGAGGTTAAACTCACAAGACTGTGCATGGGCCACACCACTAGTGGTGGCCCAGCCTACAAGACGACGTTGTGCGAAGCACGACACAGGTCGACGTACCTCGAAGGACTACGTGAAGATCTTCGGTGATCTAGAAAATCTATTCGGATATGCTAGATCCCATAATATCTGTAACTTTCTATCTTGTAAAACCGATTAGGATAGAAATAACCTATCTGTAACCCTACTCCCCGGGCTATATAAAGTTGGTAGAGACTTCCTCGTTTTTATCTGATCATACACAATACAACCCACCGAAAGACATAGGACGTAGGGTATTACGCCAAGTCAGTGGCCTGAACCTATCTAATCGTTGTATCTTGCGTTCTATGTCACCATTCGGTTTCCTCACACGCACCTCCACCAATTCATCTACTGCCATGGGCATAGCCCTCGGTAGACTGCCGGACGTATTTCGTCGACAGTGGCGCGCCAGGTAGGGGGTGTGCATGCTGAATTCATGGCAAACCAGATGGTCACCTTCCCAAGCTCCATGGCCTTTCCCGATCTGGGCCAGATCTTCACGGTCGAATCCATGACCTGGGTCATCAGCCCCGACGGCAACGGGGAGATCGTGGAGGCGGTGCAGGATCACTTTATGCCGATCGCGCCAACACCTACAACGACATCTCCGATCCCAAAGCACCGCTGCTAGGATAGGAGATCCATCAGCAATGATGATCTGATCGCATCCATCGATCAGGTCACATATGGCTTAGCAGAATGTCAGCTCCTCGTGGATTCAGTCTTAGATCAATCTAGAGCGAGCAACGAATTTTTCATACTCCAAGATCACCAAGCCACTGCAACCAAGCGACCTGCTCGGCCACATCATTTAAGGTGGCTAGATTTTGATTTGGTGATCACGGTCGCTCTAGAGGGGTGCACGGCGCGGCATCGACCACTTCCCGCTACCAGCCTACGTTTGGCCGACTATGAGGCCCCAATGGAGGACCTGTCGAAGCACTATCCCTTTGGGCTAGAGGGTGTGGGATCTGCGTACCAGAACGCCATCCACCACCTCTTTGTTGACCACATCGAGCACGACCATGTCACCGACCTCTACATGATTGACCCGATTGACTCCGGTCAGCCCGCACCCGTGGTCAACATGGTGGCTGTTCACTAGCTCTCGAATAATCCCTCTCTTTTGATTGAATCTCTCCATAACGTTCTACACGAGAGCCCCGACGATTATTCCAAGGGCTCAACCAAGACCGTATCAAGCTACCCTACTTTTACTCTAGGGTTCGGGGGCATGATTTTCCACGTCAGCTACGACAGTGTCACCAAGGATGGTGAAACCACTGAAGAGCGTGAAGCTCGTCTAGCGAAGAACATCGATCACCAATGTCATTGAGATGTAGAAGCAGCCCAAGGGGCCGAGGAGGATGGTCACAGCCCGCCCCACCATTAACTTAATCTGGAGGAGGCATTTGACATGGTGGGCGACCAGCCAGTCTACCAGACTCCAAGCGCCAATCTAGCCATTGCTTTCAATGAGCTCGCCAAACTCTCTCACACTCTAGAGGTCAAGAAGGTTCGAGCATATATCATAGCAGTGCATGTCCAAGTCAATGAGTTCCAGAACAACGCCCCATCTTATTCCACCGCATCAGCTCATAGCCACCGCTCTCGCCGTGATAGAGGAGGCCAGTTCACGGTGCCGAGGGCCCCCGACCTCAGGCTGGAGGTCCCTACCTCTATAGAGGATCTAGAGGCAACAATGAAGCTCATTCACGCCACGACGGTTGTCCACCGTGCCCCTAGAGAGGTTAGGGTGGCAACCATAACCAGGAGGTCAATCAACCCCTCCCTTGTGACCTTCGTGACCACATCAACACCGACGTAGATGTTCGTGGCCGCAACGAAAACAGGAAATCCGCACGCTACGAAGCAGAGATGGAGCGTCGCCAGCAATTCGACACCAAACATGAGGGATTTGCTGCCCATCAAGCGCCCCTTCCTGCCGGTGCATCAGAACTTTGCCCCTTCACGGAAAGGCTCTGAGCCGTCCGGTGGCCTATGGGTTTCAAGGCTCTTGGTGTTAACACCTATGATGGAAAGGACAACCTTGCTCAGTGGCTAACTCTATACGAGATCATCGTGAGAGCCATAGGTGGAGACAAAGACATCATGGTGAACTATCTACCCGTCATGCTTAACCAATCTGCGAACAACTAGCTCCTCAGCCTGCGAGAGAATTCCATCCGATCTTGGGATAACCTCAAGAAAGTCTTCACCGATAATTACATATCTACGTGCGAGCAGCCCAGCACCAAGTATGACCTGGAGAAGCTTCATCAATTCTCCGAGGAGTCCCTACGCGACTTCATCAGGCGCTTCTTGAAGACAAGAAATTTCGTTCCCAACATCACTGACGCCGAGGCCATCGCCGCTTTCACCAAAGGGCTTCAGCACGAGCAACTCCATCGCAAGCTCTACCGCAAGAGGTCCATAACCATCAGTGAACTGATACAAACAACAAATGGATATGCCAACGCCAAAGAAGACAAATGGGTTGCCCGCTCCGCTCACCACCAATGCCACGACGATGACCATCATGAAGACAGCCGCTACGACGATCGCGACTACCACCGTGATGACCAAGAGCACCATGACAACTACGACCGCCACCAAGATGACCGTGAGCCCTAGCATGACGACCGCTTGGATAGCTTGAGAGGCAGACAAGGCCACCATTACTGGCCTAATAACTCCATCAACACTGTTAATGCCCATGCCAAGCGCACCTACGACGCTGATTTTGGCAAGCTGCTAAATGGTCCATGCCCTATCCATAAGGATGCCAAGCACACCATGTGAGAGTGCAGAGGCCTAAAGACAGCGCTTGGTGGTGAATCATCAAAGAAGCAATGGCGTGACGACGATGAGACCAAAGACGGTCAAGGCAGAGAATGAGGCAAGAACTAGGGCCCAACCTACCAGGACCCCACCAAGATCGTCACCACCATCTTTGGTGGGAGAGCTATCTCTAAAGACAAGCAGGAGCAGGAGCTTGTAGCCTGATGTGTCATGTCGGTCACTACATATGATGGCCCTATCACTGATCCCAAGTACCTCGACTGGTCGGAGCACCCGATCACCATCTCTAGGGCTGACCAGTGGTCGGATATCCCATACCCAGGGTGTTTCCCACTCATTCTGGATCCCATCATCAAGGACGTGCGCTTCTAGAAGGTCCTCATCGACGGAGGGAGCGCCCTCTACATCCTATTTGTTGGGTCCCTAGAGGAGCTAGGGATCAAGAAAGAAGACATTACCCCCATGGACTCTCTATTCTGGGGGATCATTCCTAGAAAAGCATCCCTGTCTCTAGGACAAATTACACTACTGATACAATTCAGAACCGACAAGCACTTCTGCATCGACTATGTTAACTTCTAGGTTGCTGACTTCAACAAGGCATACCATGCCATCCTTGATCGACTAGCTCTCGCCAAGTTTATGGCCATGCCACACTACATGTACCTAGTGTTGAAGATGTCGACAGAGCAGGGGGTCCTCTCCCTACGCGCCAACCTCGACGTCGCCTACTCCCGCGAGAAGGAAAGCTTTGGGCTCACCGAGGCTACTGACATCTCCATCCACATGCAGGACTGCCTCGTGTCTTCACAACAGATTTCCCCATAGGGCCTAGAGATCCCAACCATGGAGGCCGCCCGAGCGTCAACCAAGTCCAAGGAGGTGAAGGAAGTGGTCCTCGTCCCTAGTGACCAGTCTAAGATTGCTCAGATCAGGGCCGACCTCAATCCCAAATAGGAAGATGCGCTCTTCGGCTTCCTAAGGGAGCATGTTGATGTGTTCGCATGGAAATCAATGGACATGCTCGGCATGCCTTGAGAGCTGATCGAGCACTCTTTAAATGTCTCGGCGACCACCAAGCCGATCAAGCAGAAGCTTCGATGATTCGCATAGGACAAAAAGGAGGTCATTAGGGTAGAAATAACCCAACTCTTAGTTGCTAATTTTATCAAAGAGGTGTATCATCCAGAGTGGTTAGCCAACCCAGTTCTTGTAAGAAAAAAGAAAAAATGGAGAATGTGCGTTTATTACACTGATCTCAACAAACACTGCCCTAAAGACCCCTTTGGCTTACCTTGCATTGACGAGGTCATAGATTCTATAGCCGGTTATGAGCTCCTATGCTTTTTAGATTGCTACTCTGGTTATCACTAGATCACGCTGAAGGAAGAAGACAAGATCAAGATGTCGTTCATTACGCCCTTCGGCGCCTACTACTACATGACCATGTCCTTCAGGCTCAAGAACGCGTGTGCGACTTATCAAAGAGCCATCCAGCGCTGCCTCAAGGACTAGATTGAGAAGAATGTCGAGGCTTACATTGATTATGTGGTGGTTATGTCTAAGACTGTTGACACCCTCATCATCGGCCTAACCAAAGTTTTCAAAGCCTAGAAAGTGTACCGATGGAAGTTGAATCCCACTAAGTGCATTTTTGGTGTTTCATTCGGTATCCTGCTAGGCAGCATCGTCAGTCATCGTGGCATTGAAGCCAACCTAGAGAAGATAGCAGCGGTGATCAACATGAAGCCACTAACCTATGTCAAGGATGTCCAGAAGCTAACGGGGTGCATGGTGGCTTTAAGTTGTTTCATATCCCATCTAGGCGAAAAGGGACTCCCCTTCTTTAAGCTACTCAAGGCTCAAGATAAATTTGTCTGGTCGAAGGACGTTGACAAGGCATTTGTCAAGCTTAAGTGGTTCCTCACCATACCTCCAATCATGATAGCCCCCACCAAAATGATGAAACCCTACTAATCTATATCGTAGCGACCAACCGGGTAGTCAGCACCGCCATCGTTGTTGAACGAGAAGAGGCCGGACATGCATACAAAGTCCAACGCCCAACCTACTTCATCAGCGAGGTCCTAAACGAGTCCAAGACTCACTACCCCTAGGTCCAAAAGCTATTGTACGCCATCCGGATCACATCCCGAAAGCTCTATCACTACTTTGACGCCTACCACATAGCGATAGTCACTGAGTACCCACTTGGCGACATCCTCCATAACAAGAAAGCCAGCGGCCTCATCATTAAATGGGCGGTTAAGCTTGGCACCTATACCATCAACTTTAGGCCTTGCCACATGATCAAGTCGCAGGCGCTCGCCGACTTCATCGCCGAGTGGACGGATATGCAGACTCCTGTCCCGGTCGACCACCCCAAGCACTGGACCATGTACATCGACGGGTCTCTCAACCACAATGGCGTTGGGGTAGGTGTATATTTCATCTCACCATCGAGGGATAAGCTTTGCTATGTCCTTCGCCTACACTTCCGAGCATCCAATAATACCGCTGAATATGAGGCGTCACTTCATGGACTCCGTATAGCTATCGAGCTCAGTGTTAAATGCCTCTAGGTGTACAGTGACTCCACACTCCTAATCAATCAGCTCAACAAGGATTGGAATTGCACCAATGAGAAGATGGATGCTTACTGCATCGCGATAAAAAAGTTAGAAGACAAGTTCTACAACATCGAGTACCACCATGTGGTCTGAGCTGACAACCAAGCAGCCGATGAGCTATCAAAGTTAGGGTCAACCTAGGCCAAAGTTCTAGCCAGAGTGTTCATCCAGGACCTGGTGATGCCATCCATCAAGTTGGGGCAAGAAGGCATTGAAGAAAAGCCACCTACTGAGTTGTTACTCGCATCGGTCCCTGGCCTGAGCAGTGATTGGAGGGAACCTTTCATCACATACCTTACCACTACAGACATCCTGGGTGACAACATAGAGAGAGAATGCCTCACTCGCCGCAGCAAGCATTACATCCTAGTCGAAGAAAAGTTATATCGTAAGAACGCTAAGGGAGAGCTACCCCATAAGTGCATTTCCGTGGAAGAGGGCGAGAAGATACTCAAGGAGATCCACGCCAGCACTTGCGGCAATCATGTAGCCTCTAGAACACTAGTCGGCAAAGCCTTCCGAGATGATTTCTATTGGCCTTTAGCGGTTGCCGAGGCTGAGGCATTCGTTCACCAGTGTGAGAATTGTCAGTTTTTTGCTAAGCAAATCCACATCCTGGCTCAGTCCTTGCAAATGATTCCTGTGTCTTGGCCCTTCGCATGCTGGGGGCTGTTTATGATCGGGCCCTTCAAGCCTGCCAGGAGGTTTCCGCTGGGTCTACGTCTGCATCGATAAATTCACCAAGTGGATCGAATACAAACCCTTGGTCCAAGCTATAGCAAAGAAGGCAGTCGTGCTGCTTGACGACATCATTCACCGGTTTGGCCTGTCGAACAACATCATAACCGACTTGGGGTCCATGTTCACTGGTGCCGATTTCTAGGACTTCTACGACGAAAGGTGCACTTAGTTAAGTATGTCTCGGTCATGCACCCCAGGGCTAATGGCCAAGTTGAGCACGCCAATTGCATGATTCTCAACATGTTGAAGAAGAGGCTCTACAAGAATGAGCAGAAGCACCCCAGCAAGTGGCTCAAGGAATTGCCAAGTGTGGTCTAGGGACTAAGGACCCAACCCAGTTGCAACACTGGCGTCACCCCATACTTCATGGTTTTTGGCTCCGAGGCCGTTTTACCAGCCAACATCGCTTTTTGAGCACCTAGAGTGGAGAACTACAACGAAGAAAACTCCAACCAAGCCTGGCTCATTGAGTTGGACATCCTAGAGTAGGAGCGCCTGGTTTCGTGTGTTTAGACAGCAAAGTACCTTGACAGCATGCAAAGATACTACAATCACAACGTCAATGATCGATTCTTCGTGGTTGGAGACCTAGTGCTCCACAAGAAGTAGAAGACCAACAGGATGCACAAGCTATCTTCACCCTGGGAGGGCCCCTTCGTCGTCAAGGTGGTCACCCGACCAGGTTCCTATAGGCTATGCGACATGGATGAAAGAGATGTCCCAAATTCTTGGCACATCAATCTTCTTAGGCATTTCTACCCTTGAAGGGTCTCCTTTCAAAGATATGTACCATTCATATTTGAGTATTCAATAAAGTTTTTGTTCTAATGTTTCTCCATATTGTTATCTTCGTGTTTTTTTCTAAGTGATTCTATTTCTGCGTACATCTTCAAGATGACACGCCAACTAGGCCTAAGGCAAATGCCCGAACAGACACGTTGACGCTCAGACGCCTCCAAAGACGACCCTATCTCCTATTTCTCCCTGCATGTGCATGAGCGTCCACCCTCTGCGTCATGGGTGGTCGGTAGTGGTTCCATAGCGATGCCCTATTCTTCCCACACGCACATGGCGCCAATGCCCCGTGTTACGGTTAATAGGCTAGCTAGGGCTAGGGACTCAGCTATATACTACTAATCATATGGTTTAGATCAAATATAAACACAAACATACCATAACAACAAGTGTTCAACAAAAGTTGCTAAGCACTTTTGTACAACGATTCAACATGAGTTTTTTCTAATCTATGGAGCACTGCTCCCCCCTTCACCGAACAGCTCGACATCTTTGGCCAACCTCTTCGCTAGCTCTTTCGCATCGTCTTCTAGCTTGGCGATCTTCTCTGCGTCCGTGCCCTGCACGTACCTGGTCGCCACCCATCGGAGATCCATTGAAGGGTAGTGTGACCATAGTTGTGCGAGTGCATGGACAATGGCTCCATGGGCGGCACTGCATGTGAACTCCTTGAAGTCCGCCCATGCTGTCCGACAATGATCCACGATCGACCGGTATGGCCCGTCGCTGGGTAGCCGTGCCCCCTCGAGTTGCTCAAGACTGATGCAGTCTAGCATGGGCTGGATTCCCATGATTATTGTCTCTAGCTTGTCATCACAGGCTTTCACTTGTTCCATGAGCACCTAGAACTACACCTGGGCTTGGTGTCGATACTCTACAAACAAGACAACCATATGCTAAGCATGCGCTTAATGCCGCACAAGTCAAAATAGCGTGAAAAACACTCACGTTGTAGATCTTTAGTGACTTTCTCAGCCTTCTCCTCCACTTTATCCTTCGCCCCCTGAAGCTGGCTGAAGGCCTCCTAGGAAAGGCGAAGCTCCATCTCCAGTGCTATGTATAACAGTCAGACATCTCACAATGCTGAATACCAGCAAAGAAAAATTCTGAGACCTACCTTTCTACCGATCAGTGCTATGGCTAAGCTGCTCGACCATCGACTGGCCCTCCACCTCCATTTGTTGGAGCTCCTTCTCCAATGCTAGAACCTTCACCTCTAGGTCCTCCATGCGGTGGCGCTCTTAGAGCAGGCATGCCTAGAGATCTTTCATCGACGCTTGCAGACTCTTGTTCTCCTCTAGTACTAGAGTCATCTCCTCCAGCTGCCGCCGGCGCTCTCGAACACCTTCATCACATTCTGCAGCGGGCAAACGTATTAACAGACTGCGCTCTTTAAAGGACAAAGAAGATCTCTTCAAGCTTACCTCAATACGGCCCATCATCGATGTCAGATTAGCCATCAACTTCTTTGTCTCTGCGCTAGCCTCCCCCTCCTCCAGCATCTCAAACTCTTCACCGTGTTGAATGACTATGTGCAGGAGTCAGGGAGGCCGGGTGGGCTCCCGCACTATCTCTTCGATCTCAACGGTGGTCGCTGGCAAAGGTGCCCTCCTTGGCTGCTGCCGTGCTCAGACAGAGCGTCTAAGCACCACTCCTATCATTGATGCCGCTGTAGATGACGCTTGTTCAGCAATCGTGAGTGGACCTTGCGCCGCACTGTTCGGTGTGTCCCCCATAGGCTCCGTACCTGATCTAGCAAGGACACTCGATGTTGTCATAGCATCCCACTCCTCCTCTACGCTAGGATCACCCTAGTCATGCAATCCGCCACTAGGTGAGGCCGGTCCACTTATTGAGGGCTCCTCCATAGTAGGGGCGGTCGGTTCGGCAACCATTGGCTGCTCCACGGTGGGGGCCATCGGATCTGCCCTTGCTTGTGCTTGCTCGGTGTGGGGAGCTGTCGGCTCCTCCATGTGCCTTCCATCATCAGTAGCCGATGGCTGCAAGACCTCCGTCGACTCCGCACTACAACAAGCAAACCACCATGCCAAAGAAATACGGCAAATAAATAAGGCACTTACAACTAGGACTCCCGCTACACAGCTCGGAACCTACGTCCTCGCCTAGAACCAGTCTACCCAGTAGCCGAACCACTCGACGTCTCCACCGCCGCCACTGGAGTCGCCCGTGTGGTCTTAGGGACTACAGTGGTCGCATGCGCTACTGCCACTGGAGTCGCCCACGTGGTCTTGGGGACTATGGTAGCCGTACGAGCTGTCATTGATGGCACCACTCGAGCTGCTGCTGTTGGTGCTGCCCGCGTGCTGTCGAGCATTGTCGCTGTAGCCTCCCATGTCTGTCGCCTCTCGCGCATCTCCGCCCTAGCCGACGTAGACGGCGGGGGCATCAAGGCCCTCGGTGAAGGAGGCGCCACTTGTCCATCGTCATTCGATGAGCTCGACAGCACCACCCACCGTCTTTGAGGCTGGGCGAACGCTCCAATGCTTACCGACCTCTCCTCACGACGAGACGATCTGACTATTTTTCTTATTTTCGAGGATGGCTCATCATGAGCTGGTCGCTTCCCCAGAGCTTCTCACAGACATATATCGTCCGCTCATCTTCATCTCCATCGTCAAGGTCGGTCGAGCTACCCCAACCAGCCTTCGGGCTGGTTCGACGCTGAGGACTGCTCGGCCGAGCATCAACACTCCTCGATTAGTCAGCTGATGGCACCACCGAGAAGTATACCACCCGATCCTGCCCATGAATCTTCAGGAAAACAAATGAGTATATTGCAACAGATAAGGGATCAAGCAAAACTAAAAAGAAGACTCTTACCCGTGGTGGGAGGGTCCCTACACTGAAGGCCCTCTGCTGATCGTCGATCCTACGACGCCCCGCGAGGTTAAACAACAATCCAATTCGCCGCATGACTTCGTCTCGATCAATCGGCTCGGCACCTCACAGGTCCCATTAGTATCTCCCCAGAATTCATATCTGGGATGTGCTCTCTCCTTGCTGGGCTGGCATCGCCGAAAAGTGAAGTTCGTCGCTACTATGACCCCATCCACCTTTCTTTGGTCGATCAGTGCCAACAGCTCCGTCACTTGCTCCATCCCATTGGCACCAGGTCTCTCCGACCACTTGGCGTTGCTCACAGGAATCTGATTAATGTCGTATGCCACATAGTGTTCTCCCCGTGGCATGTAGAACCATCGCTGCGCCCAATACTTCAAATTTGTGTTCACCGGGGTGGCGATGTATTGGCCAACCATCACATCTCAAAGCTACAAGTACACGCTGCCTACGATACTAGATCCAAATCCCCCTAGACTTTCAAACAGAAGAAGTGACGAAAGAGATCAAAATATGGAAAAATGCTAAGATAAGCTTCGCAGAAATGGATGAAGATAGAGACATGAAGGATGGAATTCGGGCACAGATTGCAAAGACTAATCTCGTAATAGTCAATCAATCCACGGAGGAACGGATGGATAGGAACACCAAATCCGTGATAGAAATAATCTTCAAAAACTACTAATTCATCGCCACGAGGAGTCAGAAAGCTCTCACCGCGAGCCGGACGCCATCCCGCCATCACCCTATCGGGCAGCACGCCATCCACCACCAACTGATTGAGCACCGCCTCGTTGCTGACAGACTCCACCCATTCCTCGGCGCGATTGAGCTCACGTGATGCTCTACTCGAACCGTCGTTGTTTCTTTTGGGCGCCATCTAACAGATCCGTGGCCTGGAGGAGACTGTGCGCTTGCGGTTGCTCTAGTGGCGGAGCAGTTGCCAGCCGAAGTGGTGTGGGCGCGAGGAAGAAGACGAAGTGGCAGAGAGAAAGCGGGGAATGTGCGCCAAGGTCGCGGCGCTCTTATAACGGTTCGACCCCTGACCCTCCGCCTTCCAGGTTTTATGGGAAACCGCGCCTGCCACGCCACATTCTCTCCCAACATCTTCGTGCGCTGCTGGGCCGCTGAGTGGGCCTGGTGGGCCGCCGCATCAAACTGTGTCAAACGCGGATTGATATTCAATGCTGAGTGTTGCTACGACACGATATTTTCTTTCTCTGACCCTACTACAAGATTTCTTCATAATCTTCCAGCAGGCTCGGGGACTACGTGTGTATATGTCATCTAGCGATGAATGTATTGTTTTTCTCAGCTAATCTAGGAATTGGTTCAGCACCTGAAGACTACTACTTTGGACCCTAGCACCACGAGACTACTTCACCTAGTGCCAGGCTCGGGGACTAAGTGGGCACACTTGACCTTGTGGTGAATGTGCTTATTTCTTTGACTTAGATATCTTCAAAGCGGTTAAGTTTTTCCGCGCTAACTAAGTCAAGGACACCACGCGACCAACTTCGACGCCTAGAACCTAAGTGGGCACACTTCACCTAAGATGGAGACTTTGAAAATTTTTTACTTGAACTCCTTACATCCTTCTAACAAACCTTGGTTTCGAGTGTGCTCGGCTCCAGCAACCAAACGAACAGCTCGGACGCATGCTCATAGCTCGGGCGCATGTTCAAACAGCTCGAACGGCATCTTCAGCAGCTCGGATGCATGCTCAATAGCTCGGACAAGCTCAAGACGGTGTTGCTCAACGGATGCAAGACGCTCGGGACTAGCTGTGGGGGTATAACCCCTGATACCAGCAGGGTTGTACATGGTCCGAGCCGCTAGAGGAGGTCTAGCCCACAAGACTGTGCATAGGCCACGCCACTAATGGAGGCCCATCCTACAAGACGATGCCGTGCGAAGCACGACACATGTCGGCGTACCTCGCAAGACTGCCTGAAGATCTTCGGTGATCTAGAAAACCTGCTCGGATATGCTAGATCCCGTAATATCTGTAACTTCATATCTCTTGTAAAACCGATCAGGATAGAAACAACTGATCTGTAACCCTACCCTCTGGGCTATATAAGGCAGGTAGGGACCCCCTCATTTTCATCTGATCATATGCAATACAACCCACCCAAAGACACAGGACGTAGGGTATTACGCCAAGTCGACGGCCTGAACCTGCCTAATCGTCGTCTCTTGCGTTCTATATCACCGTCCGGTTCCCTCACGCGCACCTCCACCGATCTATCTACTACTATGGGCATTACCTCTCGGTAGACTGCCGGACGTATTTCGTCGACAGTGAGTGTGCGTGCGTATTGTGGTCGTCTACTGTGTAATTCTAAAAAAAAATTTGTCACGTGAAAAATAAAATTAATAAATTTTATTTTTTATCAAAATTGAGCATGTTCATGGTACTACAAAAACGAATTTCTCAAAAAACAGAGGAATTTAATCCGTGCAAATTAAAGCGCACCAGTACCGGGCCGTTCGCTGGTCTGAGGCGATCAGCCAGCCGGCTGAATTCCCCTCACAATCTACTGTTCATCAAACCAGCCGAACAGTGTTTTTCTCTCACAACAAACCAGTCGAAACAGTGTTTTTCAGCCAAGTTTCAGACCAGCGAACGGAGTCTACGTGGAGACTTATTGATTTACCTCTGTTGGCATGATGAACTGGTCTGTCGCCTGCCTCTTGAGCTAATTAACTCTACAAGCTAGGCCAGCAGCTCCATCTGAATCTGCAGCTCTTCTAGATTCTGCCGTCAGAACGAAATGTATGCAAAGCAGCACTGCAGCACTGAAGCACACCAGATTTCCTCCTCCAGACTTCACTCCAGTAAATCAATCTCTCTCCTGCACATACAGACATACAGTGTATGCAAGCAAATACGTATGCATTATATAGATGCAATAATGTACACATATATTATGGACCATTAATGTTTCAGCTTTGACCCTAGTTGATAGAACAAAGTTTCAAATTTAATCAACAAAGCTCTGCGTCATACTAGTAGTACTTCGCCCTGTTTGTTTGGGCTTGTTTGGCTTATAAGCCTGAAAGTACTGTTGGCTGGTTTGGTGTGAGAGAAAAATATTGTTCATTGGCTGATAAACCATGACTTATAAGCCAAATACGACCAAACGAACATACTGACAAAGCAGTCCTGGATATATAGATGAACTTGCAAACCTGGATCACGACGAGGAAACAGGCTCTGGACGGAGCATATATGTCGCCTATCTGGAATTAGTTATGCCATGCTTACAAATGGGTTGGCGTGTATAGTAGAAGATGCGCCACTAGACTGGGTGCAGTGCAGGTGCAGCGTTTGCATTACACGGTGTGTTTTCGTTCCTTGCTTCCTGCTTGCTTTATTTGCTTTTTTGCAAAGCATAATCATCACTCGTCAGATTCTTTGCTTGCAGCATCACTTGTTTTCTCACGAAGCTCAATAACAATCACAAAGAGGTTAAGGTATAATAAAAAGCTATTGAAATAAGCTTTGTCTGTCAGTCCGAAGGACCAAGGATTGCATCGCCAACAGTATCTAAAAAATATCATATAAATCAGGTTTAAAAACCTTTACGACAAATAATGAAAAGAAAAATAATAACCCTACTACCAACAGCTTTTAATAATTTATTCCTAAAAAGATAAAAAAATAGGACTATTCGAAGATCTTTTTTTTTTGTCATCACCCATGCCACACCCATGCCTGCTGTACCTCTCAGCAGATCTAAAATTAGTGGTTAAATTATAAGTCATTTTAACTTTCTTGTATAGTCAAAACATCTCTAGTTTGACCAAATTTATATAATAAAACAATAACATTTATGCTACCAAATAAGTATCATTAGATTCTTCATTAATTATAATTTCATAGTATACCTATTTGATGTCATAAATCTTTGTAATTCTCTCTATAATTTTGATCAAACTTGAAATGTTTCGACTCTCTAAGAAAGTCGGAATGACTTATAATTTGGAACTAAGAGACTATCACACACACACACACACACACACACACACACACACACACACATATATAAGACAGCCCCAATTTGAAGTGTCACGCCATATCATTTTCACAAAACTAATATTTGTAGAGAATGAGGCTGGCTTATTGGCTATATGATCACAGCTATAATTTTCCTTCGCAACTAAAAAACAACTAACTGATGAGTGATTTATATACCTTCATCACGCAAGCACAATAGAATTCGTGCAGCTTTTGAATTACTTGGTGTATTCATTCCTTCCTTTTGCTTTATTTGCTTTTCTGCATATCGATAAGTCAGTAACATGTTGCATGCAGCATCCATAGTCAAATTCTTGTCTTGTAGATGATAAAGATAAAAGGGAAAGGGAAAAGAAAAGGGAAAGAAAAAGGGAGGAAAAGGGAGCACCAAGTAATTCAATATATTGGAGGAGCACGGTCATTGAGGTATCCAACTACACAATCGATCAAAAATCAATATAGTATCCTCTCTCCTGCCCCACCTGCTGTTCAATGCATCTCTTGATGAGGTTTGGCGGCGTTTTAGGTAGCCTTGCCAATCCTAGAACAACCTCGTTGTGCCGCCTCTTCCCGACGAGTCTTCCCGAGAGATGTGCATGAGCTTTTCAGGAGAAGATAATGCATCAGGTTTGTGTGGCCGTTTTGCTGGTCGGCCTTGCTATCTTGATGGATCATATCTTTGCTGCATGCTAGGCCATGTGTGGCCTCGGATGTGCTAGCCCTAGATAGCGTGTGACCATAATCGGCGTCAACATATTGATTGAGCACAAAACTATTTTTCAAAAAAAAAAGAAAAACAAATTCCCTAGCAACAAGGTTATCACACGATGGATGCTGATAGATGATCGATCCTAGTTCCCATGTGGCTGCCTCTGTTATTGGAGTAGAGATCCTCTCATCCTCCCCGTTGTGTAAAATCTTCTCTATGAAACTCTGTATTGGGAATGTCAACCCACAGATAATGAAATAAAATCAGGTGGGGATTAGAAATCCCCCCTAGACCTTAAATAAAATTATTGGTGTTGAAAACAAGAAACGACACAGTCACACACTGTAGACTTCTGGTTTTCTTCTTGTTTTGATTTTTCTTTTTTCACACACGGAGGATAACAAATCAATTGGGTCAAATCATACTCACGGCTGCCATCCCAATTTACACGAGAATTGAAGCCACATCTATGGATTCCTTTGGGCCAGAAAGGACTAGTCCGTTAGAGAGGGATGCATGGTCTCCTGGCCCACTCCTGTTTCTCGTCAGACAAGAAAGACCTCACAGTGCTCGGAATGGCTGGCTTAAACAGAACTCACGGCCACGGGGTTTGCCCTCCAGACACATTGGTTATGGTTGCAAAGAAAAAAAAACCGACGGTGATAGGGCGCAACAGCAGAGCTGCCCCTTCAGCCTGAACCTGAAGTTCGTTGATTCAGGATTTTCTCAGAGCTTCAGTTACTGTACAAGTTGGCAACGGCAGTCAAGAGTTACTGTACAAGTTGGCAACAGGCAGAGTTTGACCGAGAACTGGCATCAAGCTAGGGAAATCAGTGGGTTCTTTCAGACAATGAGTGATAGCGTCTGCAGTCGCAGAATACCTGCATCTGGAAAACTTGGGCACCAATGCCATGAGGGAGGGTTCAAAGAATGGCCCTTGTGTCATCAAGAGCCTGAATCTTGTGATCACCTACTGCGCTCTTGCTCTTACACACAAGCCAAATTTAGTGGGACATCAGTGGTCGTGATAATCTCTAACACACAAGCAACAAGCGAGCAATTGTGATTGGTGGCAGCAACTGAGAATGAAGCTTGTGCAGGGCAGCCAACACCCAGAGGAAGGGATTTGAGACCCTAGTTTCACTTGTCGTTTACATATGTCTGCAAAGAGTGAAAAGACAGGCAGCCATACACGCTCGCCAACAAAGTAGAACAAAATATATACGATGCACTGGTGCCTCCAAAATAATAAGTAACATACGAAATAGTAGTATCAGTTGCTAAATACTACTATATAAGCCATATCCACTGATCTGCTCCGATGAAATGAAAGATAAAAGCAATATTCATCATGGTTCTCAACATTTAGTAGCAGTGTAGCAACAATAGTTATTTGTCAATATATAATGCATAGGTGGCAAATCTTGTTATGAACGACGTATAGAAATATGAAGTAAAGAATCAAGCCACAGAGGAGACACACGATTTAACGTGGAAAACCCCTCTGATGTGAAGGGGAAAAACCACGGGCACCAGCCAGCAACAATCTCACTATCTCAAGAGTTTTGGGTTACACGCCTATGGCGGCTTACAAGAGAATCAAGTCTCCACGAAACCCTAGCAAGGGTATATATACCGTACCATACCGCGGGGGGCTCCGCCCCCCGCACCCCCCGAGCACAGGCGCGAGACCTGATGGGCCGGCTTCAGACTCCGCTTCGCTCCGTCAGAAGCCCGGCCTATATCCTGGAGTGAATTTGGAACAACTCCAACAAACTCCACCTTAAGACAAATTCATCTTGTATCATAAAATCAACCCTTCATCCTGAACATAACAAAGATAGAAAACCACTGGTGCCAACAATAGTCTCTTGGACTATCCAATTAAACCAACTAAGCTTGACCACAGCTCAAACTTAGCAACAGGAACATGCTTTGTCATCATATCAGCAGGATTATCATGAGTACTAATCTTGCATACCTTCAGCTTACCTTCTTCAATCACATCACGCACAAAATGATACTTGATATCTATGTGCTTAGTTCTCTCATGGAACATCTGATCTTTAGTGAGGTAAATTGCACTTTGACTGTCACAGTGCAAACTTATGCAAGATTCAACTCCACAAAGCTCAGCGTACAAACCTTTCAGCCAAATTAATTTTTTGCACGCTTCATAAATAGCCATATATTCTGCTTCAGTAGTAGACAAAGCAACAACTGACTGTAAAGTAGCTCTTCAACTCACAGCACAACTGCCAACAGTAAACACATAACCTGTAAGTGATCTTCGCCTGTCCAGATCAGCAGCATAATCCGAATCCACATAGCCAATAAGACCCTTATCAGTTCTTCCAAACTTTAAATAGGAATCTGCTGTGCCTCTGAGGTACCTGAAAATCCACTGAACTGCCCTCCAATGTTCTTTGCCAGGATTAGACATATATCTACTAACAAGACTCATAGCATATGACAAATCCGGACGAGAGCAAACCATGGCATACATCAAAGACCCAACAGCACTAGAATAAGGAACCCTTGACATGTATTCAATCTCTGCATCTGTACTAGGACACTGAGCAGCTGACAACTTAAAGTGAGGTGCAATAGGGGTATTAACAGCCTTAGCATTTTGCATGTTAAAACGCTGAAGAACTTTCTTAATATAATTTTGTTGACTAAGAAATAGCAAACCAGATTTTCTGTCTCTACTAATTTCCATACCAAGAATTTTCTTAGCACTACCAAGATCTTTCATATCAAAACCACTACTCAATAGCTTCTTTAACTTAGTGATTTCAATCTTACTCTTGGCAGCAATCAGCATATCATCAACATATAACAACAAATATATAGGTGATCCATTAACATGCTTGATGTAAACACAGCTATCATACTTAGATCTTTTAAAACTGTGTGCTAACATAAATGAATCAAACCTCTTGTTCCACTGACGAGGGGACTGTTTCAAACCATACAAGGATCTCTTCAACTTGCACACATATTTTTCCTTGTCAGGCACTATGAACCCTTCTGGTTGGTCCATGTATATGTCCTCCTCAAGCTCTCCATGCAAAAACGTAGTCTTCACATCTAACTGCTCAAGCTCAAGATCATGTGAAGCAACAATACTAAGGAAAGTACGAATTGAACTGTGTTTTACCACTGGAGAAAACACATCATTGTAGTCAACACCCGGAATTTGACTGTAGCCTTTAGCAACTAACCTTGCCTTATACTTTGGAGGCTCGCTTGGAGATAAACCCTCTTTTCTCTTGAAGATCCATTTGCAGCGGATGGTCTTCTTATTCTTAGGCAAAGGTACAATCTCCCATGTACTGTTCTTCTCAAGAGACTGCATCTCCTCATGTATAGCAGAAATCCAATTCTCAGTATCACCACAACGAATAACTTCTTTATAGGTTGCTGGCTCATGAACATTCTCCACCTGTTCAGCACAACTCAAAGCATAGTAAGACAAATTACACTCTTCAATAAGACGCTTAGGAGGTGCAATTGTCCTTTTTGACTTGCGTTGAGCAATAGGTAAATCCTCCTCTAACTGCAAAATAGGAGGAGTTTGCTGAACATCATCATGAGCATCATCCTCAGCAACATCATTATTATGGTCACCATGCTCATCAACAGGCTCCACCTGCACACCTGTATCATCATCAACATGCTCCACCTGCATGCGCATACGCTGCAGCTCTTTTTCTGGAACATGATCTGAGGGCAAACTGTCAGTAAACATCACAGATTCATTGAAAACAACACTCCTGCTCATAAAAGTCTTTCCTGTTTTAGGATTTCATAATTTATAGCCTTTGACTCCCGAACTATAACCAAGGAAAAGACACTTAACAGCTCTAGGCTCTAATTTTCCATTATCAACATGAGCATAAGCAGTGCATCCAAAAACTTTCAACTGTGAATAATCAGCAGGCGTACCAGACCATACCTCAATGGGAGTTCTTTTATTTAGTGGAATAGAAGGCGACCTGTTTATCAAGTAACAGGCAGTATTAGCAGCTTCAGCCCAAAAATGCTTGCTCATCCTGGCATTTGATAGCATGCAACGGGCCTTGGACATGATGGTTCTGTTTATGCGTTCGGCCACACCATTCTGTTGTGGAGTATGGGGTATGGTGTGATGCCTAACAATGCCTTCCGATCTGTAATAATCATTAAATTCACGCGAACAAAATTCTCCACCATTATCAGTACGAAGCAATTTTACCTTCCTTTCAATTTGTCTTTCTATCATTACTTTCCAGTCCTTAAAAACAGCAAAAGTATCATCTTTCTGTTTCAGAAAATAAGGCCAAGCCCTTCTAGAGTAATCATCAATAATTGTAAGCATGTAACGAGCACCACCAAGTGAGGACTTACGGGAAGGACCCCATAAATCAGCATGAACATAATCAAGAGTACCTTTAGTGGTGTGAACAGAAGCGTTGAAATGTACCCTTTTATGCTTCCCGAAAATACAATGCTCACAAAACTTTATTTTACTCGAAGTGCAGCCATCCAGCAGATTTCTCTTCATCAATTCTGCCATACCATGGTGACTCATATGTCCCAAACGCATATGCCAAAGGTTAGTTTTACTAGGTTCATCATTAGTAACAGCAGCAACAGCGGAATCAGAACCAGGTAAAGTACACCCTCTAAGGACATATAACTTTGCAGAATTAAGATCACCTTTCAAGCAAATAAGAGAACATTTTGATACCTTCAGAACGCCATCTGAACCGGAATATTTGTAACCTTCTGCATCAAGCGTGCTCAATGAGATAAGATTTCTGGACATCCCTGGTATATACCTGATGTTTTTCAGCGTGCGTGTCATGCCATCATCAGTCTTGATCTGAACTGATCCAATCCCCACAATGTCACACGGGTTATCATCTCCCATCCGCACAACATCCCCTTTCTACACAGGCTTATACGAGCTAAACCAATTTCTGTTAGTGCAAATATGAAATGAACATGCGGAATCGATAATCCATTCATCATGACCAGCAACACAACCAGCAAATACTACCAGACAATCTCCAGAATCATCATCAGACGCAGCAGCAGTAACAGAGACCTTACCAGCCGACTTGTTTTTCCTCTTCTCCTTATTCTGTACTTTTCTGCAATCCTCAACATTATGATTTGTCAGCTTGCAATAAACACAGAATTTTTTATTACCATGCGGCTTGGACTTTGAACGGCCTCTCCTTTCATAGTTCTTTCTACCATCATTGCCATCATTGGAGGATCTGTTTTCAGTTCTGCCTCTCACATGCAAAGCATCGCCCTTGGAGGACGACGTCCCGTCATTCTGCACCATGCCTCTCATCTTCTCCCTAGACTAGAGAGCCTCATAAACTTCCTTTAGGATTAATTCATCACGACTCAAAAGTATGGTGTCACGAAAATTTGCATACGAATTTGGCAAAGAACATAGCAGTAAAAGACCTAAGTCCTCATCATCATACTTCACCTCCATCGACACTAGGTCGGCGACGATCTTCTTGAATTCAGCGATGTGACTCATCACTGAATCCTCCTCCTTCATCTTCAGGGTGAATAGCTTCATCTTCATCTGCATCTTACTAGTTAGATCCTTGGACATACAGATCGATTCCAGTTTCAGCCATAGTTCTGCAGCAGTTTTCTCTTTCAGACACTCCTGCAAAATATCATTATGAAGATGCAACTGAATTAGGGCGAGCGCCTTCTGATCCTTGCGGATCTCTTCTGGAGTCCACTCGGCCTTCCTCTTTCCGAAACTATCCAGCGCCTCATCATAGTCATGAGTCTGCGCCAGAATCCCCCGCATCTTGACTTGCCATAGCGAGAACCGCGTGTCGTAGTTCAGCAGCGGAAGATCGAACTTTATCGACGTCGTCATGAACCCTAACAGCAACCAAAGCTCCGGTACCACTTGTTATGAACGACGTATAGGAATATGAAGTAAAGAATCAAGCCACAGAGGAGACACACGATTTAACGTGGAAAACCCCTCCGATGTGAAGGGGAAAAACCACGGGCACCAGCCAGCAACAATCTCACTATCTCAAGAGTTTTGGGTTACACGCCTATGGCGGCTTACAAGAGAATCAAGTCTCCACGAAACCCTAGCAAGGGTGTATATACCGTACCGTACCGCGGAGGGCTCCGCCCCCCGCACCCCCGAGCACAGGGGCGAGACCTGATGGGCCGGCTTCAGACTCCGCTAGCCTCCGCTTCGCTCCGTCAGAAGCCCGACCTATATCCTGGAGTGAATTTGGAACAACTCCAACAAATCTCACAGACAACACACAAAGCAGACCACACCACACGGGAGCACAGCAGCAGCAACGAGAGACTGCATGAGGAGAGGATCTCGAGCAAGCAGAGGTGTACACCCACCCAGACCCACTAGTTGATGATCCGCTAGCTCATGCTGCTGCTCAAGCTGATGACTGATGATCTCCTCTGCTTGTTTATTTATTCTTCCTCTCACGTACAGTCATAGTAAGCTCGCTCACGAAATTAAAACCAAACAAGATCCATGCAATGCAATGTAATGGATCGGAAGCAGCGAAGCAGATGCCGATCACACGCAAACCAGCATCTCTGCCACACGAAATATCAAGCAAAAGCAGCGGACGAGTGCCTAACATCGATCAGGCGAGTCATCAATACCTGGCAAATGAAGAGCGACACACCAGTGCCTCCTACACACACACATACACACAATGACACAAGCAAATAAAACAGAGTCGTTGAAGACTCGACGGAAGCAGAGCAATCCAAGCATAGCATATCTCGATCTTCTCCTGTGCGTGATGAAGCTTTCATGGAAGGGATTGCTACCTACCTACATGAAGAAAAGAAGAATACAGGTGTGATCCATCACTAAAAGCAGACCATATATATCAGGTACACACATGACATCCGTAGGATTGACAATAACGTTGTTACAGGAAGGACAGGTTAATTAATGTGCAGTATGATGGATGGATGACTTAGTTACCTGAGCACGGAGGTTCGGAGCTGCTTCTTCTTGTAGTACGCTGATGAATAGCTGGGCTCGTAGTGGGAAGGGTGGTGACCAGCCGATTCCCCGTCCCACTCAAGGCCATCCCACCAGTCCTTCTCACAATCCACCACTGGCAGCGCGCCTCGGCAGCGCCCAACAGCTGGTAGGCGCTTGAGGCCCCAGCATCCCCTGATCTTGACAGTCTTGAGATTGGGCGCCAACATCCTGCGTCCACAGATGCGCTGCAGCTTGGGTAGCTCATACAGGTGGATGCGCTTCAGGCTAGGGAATTCTCTTGGTTCTTCCTGCTGCTGTGATTTTGAAATAGATGGGAAGACCTCCCTGAGGTCCCCGCAACACACGATCTCAAGGGTTTCCAAGCTACGGCATCCGTTGGTATTTTCTGTGAGCCTGGGACAGTAATCTAGGTGTAAGGATGAAAGATGCTCAAAGGAACTTTGTCCAGGACGAAGCCGGGATGTTGTGCTTCAGTCCCAGATGTAGCGTGCCTTTGGGAGTTGGGATGCCCAGAATGTCTCCAGATACTAGAAAATATTGGGATTTTTACATATTTACCATTATTACGATCGCCACTTACAGGAATCGCAATCTTAGAATGACACTTACAAATTTAGCCGTTTTAGTTCGCGCTCCTTTCATTTTTACCACTTTCGCCTATGTGGCACACCAGCTCGTGCTGACACGCTGGCACCGGCACGGGAAATGACCCCGCTGCCCCCGGCCTTCTTTCAATTAGATGCGCCGTTGCCCTATCCCTTTTCACCCTCCCCATTTCGTTCGCCGCCGCCTCCTTCCTCTGCCCGCCCGCCGCCCCCATCCTACACGTCGCCACCGCCACGGCCACCACGGACGGCAACCTTGGTGTTCTTCGGCACATCCATCATCGACGGATCGAAGGTACGTGCCCTACTTTGTAACTGGGACACAGAGCCCGCGCCGAGTAGGGTTAGGGATTAGGTTAATGTTCGCTGATTTCGTCTTGCTCTGCTATTTTCTTCATAGGCGATTGATGTAGTACGTCTTCATCTGATCCGTGTCGCAATGGCCACTGGTGATTGCCCTTCTTGGTAAGCACTTTACCACAGTAGGTTTGTAGTACTTAGTCTGTACTTGCTCATGTTTTTCCATGTCTATGATGATGCCAGGATCGATCCTGACAGTGCATTTAGGCTAGTTGTTAAGGTTGGTCCATATGTTGCTCATGAATATGGTCCAGTGGTCATGGCAGAGCAGCAGCATGACATCTGGTTTGATAGGAACGATCAGTATTCTCTTGCTAAATTCCATGATGATTTATCAACAAAGACTATCCGGGGGTCTTCTCAAACACTTGCAGTCTGGGTTGTAGACCAAGAGACTGGCTCTGAGTGGAAGCTTAGGAGGGATGAACATGTGCAGCAAATGATTAAGGACCACTGGGATGAGAGGGTGGCTTTTCTTATAGTTGATGTTGTCAAGAAATGTGTGTGTAATGACAATGCTAGTTCAGCTGCTTCTAGAGCTAGATGTGTCTCTGGTGTGACTAATGAACATAGTGCAGAGCCTAATGATGTTGAAGGCTGTGGTGATACTTGTAGCACCCCCCCATGATGAACAACCTATAGTAGTAGTTGATTGGAGCATTCTAACCATTCAAGAGAACCCTAAAGATGATGGTACTGCTACACAGCTTGTTGATGAGGATCAGATATATGAGGCTATGGGATTCAAGGAAGCTGAGGCAAGAGAGGAAGAACATGGTACACAAGAGGTGCGAATTCCAGCTATGTCAGCATAGATGCATGAAGACATGAATGCAGCAGCTGTTGATGTTGATGACATTGCTCATGAAGAGCCACTGTATGAATGGGACAGGGACAATTCTGATATGAGTGTAGGCACTGTGTATCCCAACATGGAGGAGCTTAGGCTAGCAATTAAACAATATGCTATAAAAAGGGAGTTTGAGCTTGTTACTGAGCATTCAGACAAAGAAAGATACAGGGTCTGTTGTGGTGCTCTAGGCTGCCCATGGAAACTTAGAGCCAGAACCCAACATGATGGCACTGTCAAGGTACATTTTCTAATTTTATACACATGTTTGTTGTAGTTTTTGTTTGCATTGCATCTTCTCCATTGAACTGGTGGTTTGAAGCCTTTCAATTATACTTATGTATGGCTTTTTTTGTACATGCAGATTCAAATAAATAAACAAGATCATAAGTGTGCATCTACACAAAGGGTTGAGGCTAACACTATGGCCTTAATAAAATGGGTGGCAGAGAGAGCAGTTCAATTCTTAAAGAAGAAGTCATCAATGGGGGCTATAGAGATGAAAAAGGAGTTGAAATTCAAATATGGTATTGACATCCCCTACCAGACAGTGTACAATGGGACTAGGAGAGCATCTGAAAAGCTTTTTGGTAACTGGAATGATTCTTTCGATTAGTTGTATAGGATAAAGGCTGAGATAGAACTAAGATCACCTGGTAGTGTGGTAGAGATAGACACTATCACAGATGATGAAGGCAAAGTTAGGTTTAGCAGATTCTTCTGTGCATTCAAAGCAAGTATAGATGGTTTTTTGAATGGCTGTAGGCCTTATATCAGTGTAGACTCCACTGCTCTGAATGGGTCCTAGAATGGCCACATGCCAGCAGCCTTAGCTCTAGATGGCCATAACTGGTTGTTTCCTTTAGCATTTGGCTTCTTTGACTCTGAGACAAAAGACAATTGGGTTTGGTTTATGGAACAACTTAGGAAAGCAATTGGACCCATGGAGCACTTAGCAATCTGCACAGATGCATGCAAGGGTTTGGAGTCAGCTGTAAAAAGTGTGTTTCTAGATGCAGAGTGGAGAGAATGCTTTAGGCATTTGATGGAGAATATGAAGAAGTACTACACAAGTGATGTGTATGGCAAGAATATGTGGCCTGCAGCTAGAGCATATTCCCCACATAAGTTCAAGTACTTCTTTGACAAAGTGTTGGCAGCTAGTCCAGAGGTGCAGAAATGGCTTGATGAGCACCATCCATTTCTTTGGGCAAGAAGCAAGTTCTCTGCTGATATCAAGTGTGACTACATAAACAACAATCTAGCAGAATCTTGGAATGCTTGGATCAAAGAGCACAAAGACCTGCCTATGCACTGCATGGTAGATGCCATTAGAGAGCAGATAATGATCTTGTTTGCCAAAAGAAGGAAGATTTCTATAGCATTGCCTCCTGGTATATTGCGGGCTATCATCTATCAGCTCAATGCTGCCTCCAGGGGACTAGGTCACATGCATGTTTCCAAAGGCCACCCTACTGAAGTTGAGGTCACTGAGGTGTACAAAGATGAAGAAGTTAGAAGGCATGTTGTGTACTTACCTCAGAAAATTTGCACTTGTAGGCAGTGGCAACTAACTGGTAAACCATGTCCACATGCACTGACAGTTATCACCAGCATGAGGAACCCTGACATGGGATCCTTTGTGGACAACTATTATTCTGTGGCCAAGTTTCAAGCAGCATATGCAGGTATAATTCCAAGCATCACTGATAGGAATCAATGGCCTGAGGTGGCCAAGGGGTACAAAGTCCACCCTCCACTATAGAAAAAGAAAGAGCCTGGAAGATTGAGGAAAAATAAGATGAAACCAGCAAGGGAGACAGGAAGCAAAGCAATTAGGCAAGTCAGGTGCCCAAACTGTAAAGAGTATGGTCACAGGGCTAGTAGCTGGAAGTGTCCCCACACTGGAACAAAGAAAAGGTGCCTTCTAACTGTGATTTACTTGTTTTTGTTTTTTTGTAAATTGTAACCACTGACCCTACACTTTGTAGGAAGAGAGCAAGTAAGAAGAAACCAGCCAAGGTTGGGAGGAAGAAGGCCAAGACATCTGGTGGGGATGAAGCACTAACTCCAAGAACAAGAGCAGCATTGGCAAGAGAAGCATCAGCAAAAGCTAAGATGGAGGCCCTGGAAGCACAAATGAAGGCAGAAGCAGCAAGGGAACTAGCAGAAGCAGCAGCAAGGGAGGAAATGGAAGCTACAAGAAATGAATTTGCAGCAGCAAGGGAAGAAGGAGGAGGCCTGGAACTAATGGCTTTGGAAGCTGTTCTACCAGAAACACCAATTAGAGCACTGTTTGCACAAGATGAAGTCCAACCTAAGCCTATGAAGAAAATTATACCAAGGAGGAAGCAGTTAGCAACTAAAGTGAAGAAAACTCCACCACCTAAGAAGAATGGAGAGAAGGACAAGGGGAAGGGCAAGGCCAAGGCCAAGTGACCATGGATGGTCTTTTATGCAATGATCTGTAACTTTTGTGTTCAATGGCATGTAATTTATGTTATATACTTAAATGGGCACAGAAACAGTAAGCATGGTGCCCTTATTTTGGTAGTGAAGAACATCTCAGTTATGTGATGGCAAACCAGCCCCTATTTGAATGTCAAGAACATCTTATTTATGTAATGTAATGGCAAACAATTAACCCCTATTTCAATGTCAGCTTGCAGTTGCTCTTTTTCATTACAAGTTGGTTGTAACTGCTCATTCACTGAAAACAGCTCCAACTGCTCATTCATTTGAAACTGAGAATGCACAATTCCAACTGCTCATTCATTCAAGCATACTGGACAACCAATTTCATTGAAATAAAAGGGTTCATTGTCATACAAAGTCACTACATCAGCTCATCATAGATTTGAAAACTACTCCAAACACAACAACCACAAGACAAACAATGACATAGTTCATTTTTGACATCATCTTCTCAAGCTTCTTCTCCAGTGCCTCAGTCTTCAGGTCCTTCAAGCCCTCCACCCCCAGATGGGCGCCTTCACTGTGCTCTTCTCCTCCCTCCTCCACCAGTTCCTCAATCTCCTCGCAGCAGATCCTGATGATCTTCTTGTCGACCAATTCATCGAAATAAGCCTTCTGGAACCTATAGAAGCTACAGAGCTGCGGATTGTGCAAAAAAAAGAAATAAATAAGACAAGCTAGGGCTAGAATGAAGAAAAAAGGAAAATCACCAAAACTCACCCCGTTTCTAGGGCATTTGAAGAAGATGCGGCCCTTGTTTCGAGTGTCCTGCACCACGCGAAGCTCAATCACACGAGCGAGCTTGCAATCGGGGCAGACAATCAAGGGGAGCCCTGTTTCCGTACCAACCGGATAGCCACAAACCTAGCGACCGCGGAACTCAGCCTCCTCGTCGGCCTACTCGAGCTGGATGACTCCGCCCTATGCGACATGGTTGTCGTCCGTGGTGGCCGTGGCGGTGGAGACGAGTAGGATGGGGGCGGCGGGCAGGCAGAGGAAGGAGGCGGCGGCGAACGAAATGGGGAGGGGGAAAAGGGAGAGGGCAACGGCGCGTCTAATTGAAAGATGGCCGGGGGCAGCGGGGTCATTTCCCGTGCCGGTGCCAGCATGTCAGCACGAGCTGGCGTGCCACATAGGCGAAAGTGGTAAAAATGAAAGGAACGCGAACTAAAACGGCTAAATTTATAAGCGTCATTCTAAGAGTGCGATTCCTGTAAGTGACGATCGTAATAATGGTAAATATGTAAAAAGCCCGAAAATATTGCGTCCTGTCTGGCTTGTAGTGAAAACAACGCCTTCCAAGTTGGGGCATCTCACGAATCAGCACCATTTTAGTACATCCCAATTCAAATTTGCTTCAGCAGAAGTAGGTGCAGGCCCTGGGAGACATGTGATGAACAGGCTATCATGCAAGTGCAAGGTCTTAGCATCCCTGCTCACAAGTGCTGGTAGAGTTGTGGCTCTATTTATTAACTGTTCGGTCTGTGGCTCATCTTGTCTGCTAATGTAGCAGTGAGCCCAATCAGAATCCTCAGGAATAGGCGGGCAACCCCATAACCACTTGCTCCTCCTCATCACTAAGGCGGCCTTAAAGACATCTCTATTGGCATCATCATCAGCTTGCGAGTTGCTGCCGTTAGATGTGGAAATGATGATGATGTCATCAGCGTACAAGCTTCCACCTGGTTTGTGCACATTTACAGCAGCAGTGCCATAACCACCACTAGTATTAATTCCTTGATCAGTACCTTTATGACCTGCTGGTCCAGTAGATGAAATCTCCACGTGCAACCATTTTCCATGTCTCTAGCTTTCAAGTGAACGAAAAAGCATTGGATCCCTAATGGAAATATACGAATCCGAGTCGATGAATGTTCGGTCGTCCTTGCCACACACCGTTGCTGATGATGACCCTATACTAATACTTGAACCGTCACTAGCAGTAGCCTCTTGTTTGTTGGATTTTCCTTCTTCCCTGTCCAATGCTGCATAGGTGGTAGTGGTGGTGTCGATGCGCAAAATCTCCAACCATATCTCCTGTGGCCATAATATCGCGCACAGCTTCTCACATCCTAACAAGCAGAGTCGCCTGAGGCCCCAGGCTTGCTTTGCACTAAGGTCAAGAGTTCTAATTGCTGTACCAGACATGTCCAGCTCCACAAGCCTACCAAACAACGCTCTCAATAATAGGCTCTTCAATCTAGTGTGCCCCTGGAAGGAGATCCTCTTTATCTTATTACTGGTATTGACACTGCTGATCAAAGTAAATGACTCTAGTGCCAGGGGTAGGGCGTTGCAGTCAATTAGCTCCAGGTCACTACAACCATCAAGGATGACTGTCGTAAGGATGTGCCAACTTGACAGGTCTGGGAAAAACGATGATGCTACCACTGGTGGAGATACTTGCTGATTTCTTTTACCACTAGTACCATCATCATCATCATCATTGTCCGGAGCAGCCTCATTTGGAATATCGGCCACCACTCGAAGCTTGATTAGCCTACGTCTGTTGCTTCCGGGACCACTGCAACGATGTAGATGCATCATGCTCTGGTTACCAGCTCCTTTCACATTCAACTCCCTGAGGTCAACCATCAGATCCAACATGTCTTTCGATAGCAGCCAGTACCAGTCCGTATAACTCAGTTCTAGCACCCATAGATTCTGGAACCATGCTCCGCCGTTTTGTTGACTATAGTCTCTATGATGATGCCATTCCTTTTCTTCACCAAGGTCTTGTGCGTCATTGTTTTTGCAGTGGTCAAGCAGGAGGAATCTTTGGTTGCTGCAACTCGCGAAGGGAGGAGATAAAAAACTGAAGGTGCAGTGAGAGAGATGAATCACACGCAGATTGGTCGTTCTATCTGAATGCTCAAACATGCCTGCTTCTAGAACCCGCCGGGTTCTGTTGTGATCATTTGATGGTCCACTTGTTCTACAGAAGAAGGATGTTGCCTGAGATGTCAATTGGACTTCCGTTGAATTCTGGTTGGTAACTGAAACCCAGCGTTTGATACACCTCTTCTGTTCACCACCCAGCGCTTCACAGATTCCTTCAGTACACTCACTACAAAAGTCCAGGCTCATGTTCCTCTGCAAAGCACCGCTGATCTCCCATGCTGACCTACCACCATCAGTGCCTTCCTATATAGTCCCATCACATACCCAATAGTTAGAGCCATGGGACTCCCAGTTGATGCTCACATTGTGTTTCAGTGCCCTATACAAGATGCATTCAATGACAATTTTTGGGCTCATGTCAGGTTCAGGGACACCTGTGTACTTACCAACCTCCTCGGTCTCTGCATATAGAGCATGCCTAATGACTTGATACATAGCAACTTCATCTCCCTCAAGAAATGGTGATGGAATAACACATACAGCTGCATGGCTCCATTTAGCTGACTCCACATTATTCAACTAAAAAAGGTCTCCATGCCCATCTTTGGCATGATGCCACAACCTGTCTCGGGATGTCCACAACACCCTCCTGCCCAATTGCCCCATTACAGGGACACCGGCCTCCCACAGATCGATATAGCTGCCACTCCCATTGTGCAAAACCACAAGGAATCTGCGAGCCATAAGTTCATTCATGATGGCTGCTCTGACATAAGGAATCACAGCTCTATCGTCCTGCTCCACCCCATCAAAATCCTCCTCCTCATCATGCTGGTCAAAGAGTGCCATCACCTGCGGGGGTAGCTCAATTTCCTCTGCAATCACCTTCAGTAGGGCTCTCTTGCTCTTCCACTGTGAGACATCGACGTGGATGATCTTTCCCAAGTCCCTTGCTGTCCCCGTGTCAGCCAACCCAGATGATGATCTTAGTTTTTTTACGACAGCTTTTTTTTTTAGAAAAGAGAATATATTAATATCCCAGCTTCTGCATCGATCAATGCATATAGTTGTTCCTTATTATAGACAAGAATAAAACGGTCCAAGGAATCTAAAAAAACAAAGTTTTGAGCCATAGCGAAAACACAAGCTTTTCCAAAAAAACACAACTAAAAAGCAAGTCTGTTGCTGAATCGTCAGCCGTATCTAGCAAACATCTCCATCGCAATTGTCTCAATAGATCTACATCCCATCTTCATCGAATGGTGATCCTCCTCCTTCTGTAGTAGGGACCAAGACCTGGCCCAGTAAGTCCCCCTGAAGATAACCTGCAAATAAGATGGTGCTAGGATCTTGTCAAACACAATGTCATTACGAGTTAACCAAATTGCCCAACATATAGTACTTGCACCCACAAGAATTTGAGATTTTAGTTTCCTATTTACCCCATCCAACCAACCTGTAAATAAATTGTGTACACTAGTTGGAGGTATTAGATTAAAGGAAACCGAAACAATTCTTCACATGAATTTAGCATAATGACAATCAAAGAGTAAATGTTGTATGGACTCATTTGAAGAACAGAAACAACACCTCCTATCTCCTTGCCACTGTCGCCTCGCCAAATTATCTTTTGTTAAAATTACTCCCTTGTAGAAGTACCACATGAAAACTTTGATTTTGAGATGTAGTTTAAGTTTCCAGATTAAAGTACTATACGGTACAGCTTGTGTTCCTAACAAAGTTCTGTACATGGAGTTGACTGAGTACAGCCCATTGTGATGTAGCCCTCACACAAAGCGATCTCTGGATCGTTAGTTGTACATCTACAACCGTGGCCACCACTTTGTGCCATGCTCGCAAATTCGCACCCATCAGAGATCTCTTGAAGGCTACATTTAATGGCATTGTAGCCAACACTGACCTTACAGCCGCACTTTTTCTTCTCACAATGTTATATAGTGTAGGGAAGAGCGATTTTAGAGGGCACGGTCTTATTCACGAATCCTCCTAAAAACGCACTTGAGACCCATCACCTAGATCAAACTTACCCATCGAGAGGAACTCCTCCTTGACCTTCATGAGGCCAGCCCAAAACTAAGAATCCCTGGGCTTGTATTGAACCTGTGTTCAGGTTTTGTCCCTTAAATATTTATTCGTAAGTAATTGCTGTCAGACCCCGTCTTCATTAATTAGTTTAAAAAGTCATTTGCTTAGGAGACACTTATTGTGAACATCTAAATTTAAGACTCCCAACCCTCCTTGGTCTTTGGGTGTACAAACTACCTCCCATTTCGTCAATCTATATTTTTTCTTGTGTTCATCACTCTGCCAAAAAAACCGAGATCTAAAATAGTCTAACTTTTTCAAAACCCCTCTAGGTATTTAAAAAAAGGACATAATGAACATGGGAATACTGCTTAGAACAGAGTTAATTAGGACAAGCCTCCCACCTACCGACATCTTACTCCTCCAACAGCTTAGTCTCTTTTGAAATCTTTTCTCAACATGTTTCCAGTCCCTATTCATGAGCTTTCTATGGTGCATAGAAATTCCTAGGTATCTAAAGGGTAACGACCCTGCATTACACCCAAAGATTTGAGTATACTCATTTTGATTAGCTTTAGCTGCTCTAAAGCAAAATAATTCACTTTTATGAAAGTTGATCTTTAGCCCTGATAACTGTTCAAAAGCACAAAGCAAGAGCTTCATGTTTTTGACCCTCTCTATATCATTATCCATAAATATAATAGTGTTATCTATGTACTAAAGGACCGAGAGTCTGTCCTCCACCAGATGCAGAACAACCCCTTCAATTTGTTCAGCTTCTTTTGCTCAAGAAATAAGGATAGCTAGCATATCAACCACTGTATTAAAAAGGATTGGAGATAACTGATCTCCCTGACACACTCCTTTCCTTGTTTGGAAATAATAGCCTAAATTATCATTGACCTTTATTGCAACACTCCCTCTAGACATGACTTTTGAAATCCATTCACACCAAGTTAATGAGAATCCTTTCATCCTGAGGACTTGCTGTATGAAAGGCCACTTTAGCTTATCATATGCTTTCTCAAAGTCTAGCTTTAAGATGACACCATTTTGTTTTTTCCTATACAACTCATGAATATTTTCATATAAAATCACAACTCCTTCCATTATATAGCGACCCAGAATAAAGGCCATCTGAGACGGTTCTATCAGCTTGTCAGCCACTTTCAAAATTCTATTATTTAGCAATTTCGTGAAAATCTTAAAGCCCACATTTAAGAGACAAATAGGCCTATATTGTTGTATCCGAATTGCATCAGAGATCTTAGGCAATAAAGTAATTACCCCAAAGTTTAAACTATGAATAGGCAATCTACCAGCATAGAATTCAAAAAAGAGGCTCATCAAATCCGTCTTCACAACCTCCCAAAAGAATTGATAAAATTCAGCGGGAAAGCCATCCAGACCAGATGCCTTGTTATGTTCCATATCAAAGACTGCCACTTTAACCTCCTCCTCACTGAATAGAGCCACCAATACTTCATTCTCCTCCACCGACACTTGAGGTATGTCGTGCCTCAAAGTCTCGTCCATTGAGAAAGAATTCTGTACATGAGGTCCAAACAGCCCTTTATAGTACTCAGTTATATAATCTTTCAAGTTCGCGTCCCCTACAATAATTCCTTCTTCCTGTTCTAGCTATACAATTTTTGTTTTCCTGTGTCTCTCATTTGCCACCATATGGAAATACTTAGTATTATCATCCCCTTGCAATAACTTTGTTGCTTTTGATCGTTGGAGCCAATATATCTCCTCCTCTCTGAGCAACTTAGTTAATTGCTCTTTAAGATGACGTCTAAGTTCCCCCTCTTGATGTGACAACAAATTAGTATCTGCCTTTCTGTCAAACGCATCTATCTTAGCCAACAGATCTGATTTGAGCCTTTTGTTCTGGTGAGCCAAATTTCTAGCCCAACCTCTAAGGAACCGTCGCAATCTCCAACTCTTATTTAGCCACCGTTCCATGGGTGATCTACCCCTATTTTTAGACTCCTAAACCTCCTTCACTAATTCAAAGAAACCATCCCTTGACAACCACCCTAACTCAAATTTAAAATTTCTAACATTGCCTCTATGAGATGGTTCCCCTCCATCTAGCAAAAGCGGTGTGTGATCTGAGATTTCCTGGGTGAGTGCCTGAATAGAAGCAAGTGGAAATTTTTGTTCCCACTCTGTTGTTACCAAGATACGGTCCAGCTTTTCATAAGTTGGAACCTCCGCATAATTAGCCCACGTGTATTTTCTACATGTCATCTCTAATTCTTTTAAATTCAATGTTTCAATAATAGCATTAAACAAAAGTGGCCACTTGTTATTATATCTTGAGTTGTTTTTTTCTGACGGGTTCCTGATTATATTAAAATCCCCCCTACTAAGAAAGGTAGATCTCCACAGCTAGTACACGCTCGTGCTAGTTCTGATAGAAAGTGTTCTTTGTGCTCCTCTTGAGCTGCGCCATATACAAACAAGAGGGCCCATCGAAAACCATCTACTTTGTTTTTTAAGACAAACTTGAGATGGTAGTCACCATTGATAATATTTTCAACTTCAAAACATCCTTGATTTATCCCCATTAGCATCCCCCGGATATACCCCCGGGGCACCACCAATGCCAAACAAAATCAGCCCCTGCATAGAAATTTTTCAGACACTGAGTCGAGAAACTATTTCTGTTGATTTCTGATAGAACTATAAAATCAAGTTTATTATCTTCGACCACATCATGTAAAAAGGTATATTTAGCCAAGTCACGCAACCCTCTACAATTCCAAAACACACCTTTCATTGGAATATTTTTTCTTTGCAGCAACCTTCTTATTGAGGAGTTTCTTTTTCTTCTTACTCTTTGCCACTTTGATGGGGTACATCAACAAGTACTCCATCAAGGCCCGCACTATTATTGTCCATCACCTCCTCCGTTAAGTCACCACAGAGTGGACTGATAGTGGAGGTGTCAGGATCAATCTCATCCTCCTCAGAATCAATTTCGTTGTCATGTGTAATTAAGAGATTAGAAGATTTCATCCTTTCTTTTTCTACCTCTTTGATTAACATTACAGACCTGAGTTAAATTTTCATTGTCACCTAAACTGATCCCCACTCTCTTTAAGTTTTGCTCAATACGAATGTTAGAAAAAGAACAAAATGACTTTATTTTTGCATTACCTTCATTTTCCTCAAGGTTCTTAATGGCAACCCTTTCTTCTGCTTTCTCAAGAGAGTCAACATCAGCCACGTCCGCATTCCGCTTGCTGTGCCGCACTGGGGTAAGCTCACCATCTGATAGAATTGCCAATGTCATGACACTCCCCAATTCTTTTGTTTCCCCACCATCAGCTGAGACTCCGCTTCTAACATGGCGTCAAGAAGGGCCCCAAGGTGTTGAGCACCATCTGCAATCCCTCCTGCTGCCCCCATCAGACTGTCCCACTGAAACATGCACTTGTTCCTCAATCATGAAAGACGGCTGCTTGAGACTTTGTTGTGAGTTAAGGGCTGCACCCACGGTTGCACCTGCATTCTATGCCATGAACTCCTCTGTAGGCTGCTGCTTTTGGCCCATTGCACTGCCTGAAGTCTACCCCTTCTCCTGCACCTTCAGTTGATCCACCATGCCCTGCTGCCCACTCGGCCTGACTAACTATGAAGGCCGCTGCAGTAAGCGTCCTGGCGCAAAATGGCCTGCCACAGATGTAGCACTCTTCACATTCACCGAGTGACCCCTTTTCACTCCTACCAAATCGTGTGCCGCCTCACTTAGTTCATTCTCCACGCCTAACAAATCATCCTCAGAGAAATCTATATCCATCTGTGCCTCAGGGACATTGACTTCTTTTCCTTTTATGCTATTATTCCCTATAGTTCCCCCACTTGCATCCGAAGTAAGATTACCTCCATTATTTTGTGGCTCTCTCATTTTAGTGTCCTTTGCTGCCCCATTGGCAAGATCACCGTTCCCATCATCTTGGGTGCTCCAAATGCTCCGCAACCCAATATTTGGCAAGTAAGGTTCAACCCAAAAGATCAATTGGAAATATCTATTGCCAATAATAACATCTAGTTTGGTCGGAATTGTCTCAGGTTCTAGCACAGCCATTGTGAACCGCCCAAACCTACTCGCTCTGGTAGCCACCATATCCACTTCCTGAGTGACACCAAAAAGAGTTCCTAGTTCCCATAGAATGACATATTCCTTTAAAATTGTTGGGAGGTTCATAACACGCATCTAGACCACTGGTAGAGCGTGTCCAAAATACTCTTCTTCTTCCTTAAACTCTTGAAACTTGAGAGTCACCCCTTCTTTCATTTCTGCATTAAGCCTCGTCATCTTTGTAAGATCTCCTTTTGTTGGAAAAAGAGCCTTGAAATCAGAACTACTGTGCCGTTTCACTTCCCAAGCAAAAGTGTCAGAAACCAACACACGCAAGAATGCGGCAACATCCTCTTCTGTTAAATTTTTGCTAGAAGTCAAAATTAAAGCCATTCTAGAATCTCTCTTTGTTGGTTGAATTGGTGAATGCGGAATATGAAAACCGGCAAGTGCATTAGCAAACTGACCAACCAACTGGGCTACCGGTTTCGGTTGTTTGAGAATCGGGCACCGACTCATGGCATGCTCAGTGCTTCTGCAAATATCACAAAACATTGACGCCGTGCAATCGAACATTAGGTGTCCCTTCACTCCACACCGTCTGCACATTTTAGTAGTGGTTGTCCTCTGGATCACACCCGTAGCACCAGCAGTAGTCATACCAATCACCGAGTTCTCAACATGTACCTCACCTATTCCTGCAGCCGACGAGGAGCCCTGCAAAATTTGAGATTCTTGTATGTTTTCAGTTCTAACCACACTATGTTCAGTCCCTGCTGCCCCTTTCCTTGGTAGTTGCTGCTGATCGACATTGATGGCTTGCTGCTCCTGTAAATCCAGCCCTGGTTGTGGCACTGAAGACTGAACCATCATCCCTGAAGCTACTGGTTGGATCTGAGGTATATGCTGCTATTGATTCTGAATCAGCCCATGATGCATCACATGTTGTTGCGGTTGTCCATGCTGCTGCGGTTGCCCATGAGTCGATATCTGCTGTCGTTGTTGTCCTTGCTGCATCACATGTTGTTGTTGTTGTCCATGCTAATGCGTTTGCCCATGAGTCTGTCGTTGCTGAATCGGTACCTGGTGGGGAGCCAGCACTTGCTGCGGCAGTCCTTGAGGTGGCACCCGCTGCCGTTGATAACCGCGACTCTGTCGGTACCCGCCATTCCATCTACGAGCTCCATTGCCTCCGTGCCTACCTCATTGTCCTTGCTCATACTCCCACCCGAGGCCATAATTAGGTGGATGAATCCTGAGGTTAGGATTGAAGTGCTGACTGTTGAAGAGAGCGCCGTCGTCCTCGTGATGATTGTAGCCGTATCTAGCTCCATAGCCGGTACCGTAGCCATGACGACCACCACGCGCGCCGCCACTGCGTCCACCACCGCGACCCGCTCCATACGCCCTTCCTCCAGTGCCAGCACCCTTATTGCCGATGATGTTGCCCCCCGCACCACCCGCACCCGCCGCTGCCATGCCTCCACGTACCGCCTAGACGTACGAAGGAGAAAACGAATAGGGAGTGGCGGCTAGGGTTCTTTTGTTGATTGCGTCAAGATCGCAGGTGTGGAGCAGAAACCACGGCGCAAGTTTCCCTAAGTGACACCTCCTTCATCTAATTTCGATCGGTCTGCAAGGCCCACTTTGGACCCCATCGGAAGGCCCACCGGCCAGTGCGGTTGAAATGGATCAGAACGTGGAAACCGGATCGCCTGCAAATTGATTTTGAATCACCAATCGCGTGATCCCGTGGGACTCTACCATCTTCAACGACACCGGTAGCGGCGAAGAACGAAGAACTGCAGACAACGTACCCCTCATCACCTGATGTTTTCCACGCTTGATCTTTACTGCACAATCCCCAAGGGTCATCGTCGGCGACTCCCTTGGCTGTGGTAATTTCCCAGACCACGGCATCATGGCATATACTGTCTGAGCTGAGTCAGCCCTTATGGAAGGGAAGATGGGCACTGGCTCTTTGAAGGAAGAGGGTACTTCAAGCCCAACCTAGAGATAGGTTGGGTTGCGCGTCCACACCACGGCTAGTCTGTCAACTTTTGGGGATATCCCCGCCGGGCAGGTGAGAACAGACTATCGGACGTTAGCTAGAGCTGAAGTGAGGGGGAAGGTATATTGAGAACTTGGTTTCAGACAGTTTACCAAGGAGAATATCAGGACATGCAAACGGGTGAAATAAAGAAATCAGCTCCTAAGAAATTACGGACATTGGACTCTACTTAGGAGGGAAGACCAAGAAGCCATTAGCCCGAGGTTTACTACAAGAGTTTAAGAGATGGGCGACAAGAAGGCGGTCACCAGCTACTACTAATGGGATTCCCACTCACAGATGAGACCCATTAGAAGTGGTTGTCCCCTGGCACTACCGGGAGGGTGCCTGGCCGGGGTTCGAAAGGACCCTAATAGTTAGCAACTGGGCAGGGGGGGCGAGGTATACCTACGATGACGCTGGCTCCATACCAGGAAGCTCCCTATACTATAGGTATAGGGGGGGAAAGAAGGTATGGATTTCCTAGTAAAGCATTGGTTTGAGAAGGAGAGGAGGGAATAGGAAATCCAGGCTAAGGCCATTAGGAATTATGCGCATAGAATTCCATCACCAAATTTTACAATCACAAAATTTGTAAAATTTGAGAGCTTGGAAAGGTGATTCGGGCAAACCCCTTATAAAAGGTTTTCCCCTGAACCCCCTTTCCAAAAATAGATGGAACAGTGCACCTATCTTTATCTGATTTAATTCAGTGGTTAGGTGCACTACTATGACATAAATAGCCTACTCCGTTAAGGGATAAACATAGGTCACAACTGATAAACCGCTCCCTTAACGGAAAAGACAAGCCTACTCCTTCCCTAGAAACGGGGACTCGATCCCGCTCTCTTCGCCGAACCCCCCTCTCGGGTAAATCGAGGAAGGTTCTTCTCCGTTCACTCCATTGCTTTTTCGGATTTCCATACCTTCCCGGGAGGTGAAGCAGAGGATGGGCATATAATTCTATTGTTTATTTATAACTAAATAGAATTTAGGTTAGGGTATAACCCATATAAATAAAAGTATAGATCCCTGTCTATACTATTATTTATATTTACTAACTTCACCTCCTGGAGAGATGGTTGTCTTACTACCCTTCGAGTCCAATCTCAGGGTAGCGCTTAGGCAGGGTTTACTTTCCCTAAGGTCGGTCGTCTTCCCAAGGGGAAGATCTCCCTTATCTCTTCCCAACCTGGCAGGTTGGGTCCTTCCTATTGCTTTCCTATTAATTGGAATTTCTCCCTTTGGTCGGATACTATTTTATCTTCTTCTTTAGGTTATTCCCTTCGGTCAACCCTAAATAAGTTGATTGGCAGGTATCAAGATTGGGAGGTTTATAAAAAAAGATATCCATCGGATATTACATATAATGGTGATCGAGATCACCCATTGGAAATCTCTATTTCAATCGAATGCGGAAACTAGACTTACGAACTAGATTTCTTGGCGATGGGAGCCAGCTCAAAAGGTATTCGATAAATCTAATCGGAAGCCAATAGTACGTCGGGGGACGTTGCTTCTACCAGGGTAAATATCTACGATCACAACCTAGGATAAGCAGAATTTAAGACAAATGATTGGGTACTTGGAAGCTGCTACCCGTAGCTTTCATTGTTTAGCATTGCTTTTCCTAATACTTGCCTACCAGCCAGGCGCCCCAGGGGACGACGGCACCATAACCTATTATCCTTGCAGTCTCGGGTATTAGGATGGCAAAGGCAGTGTTGAGCAATGATACTTCCAAGTATATGATGGGATCACGTAAGCTGGTGCTTGACCCACATTCAACGATCTTTGCCCAAAGGATGCTTTCTAAAGTGTGATCACTAAAGTGACTAGCCAGATACTGTCTGAGCTGAGTCAGCCCTGATGGAAGGGAAGATGGGCACTGGCTCTTTGAAGGAAGAGGGTACTTCAAGCCCAACCTAGAGATAGGTTGGGTTGCACGTCCACACCACGGCTAGTCTGTCGACTTTTGGGGATATCCCCGCCGGGCAGGTGAGAACAGACTATCGGACGTTAGCTAGAGCTGAAGCGAGGGGGAAGGTAGATTGAGAACTTGGTTTCGGACAGTTTACTAAGGAGAATATCAGGACAGGCAGACGGGTGAAATAAAGAAATCAGCTCTTGGATCAAACGGAGGGCAGGTCCTACTTCCTAAGAAATTGCGGACATTGGACTCTACTTAGGAGGGAAGACCGAGAAGCCATTAGCCCGAGGTTTACTACAAGAGTTTAAGAGATGGGCGACAAGAAGGCGGTCACCAGCTGCTACTAATGGGATTCCCACTCACAGATGAGACCCATTAGAAGTGGTTGTCCCCTGGCACTACCGGGAGGGTGCCTGGCCAGGGTTCGAAAGGACCCTAACAATTAGCAACTGGGCAGGGGGGCGAGGTATACCTACGACGACGCTGGCTCCATACCGGGAAGCTCCCTATACTATAGGTATAGGGGGGGAAAGAAGGTATGGATTTCCTAGTAAAGCATTGGTTTGAGAAGGAGAGGAGGGAATAGGAAATCCAGGATAAGGCCATTAGGAATTCTGCGCATAGAATTCCATCACCAAATTTTACAATCGCAAAATTTGTAAAATTTGAGAGCTTGGATCTATTGATACAGGGTGTATATCCAGTAATAACAGGCTTCACTAAATTCACCCCTATTGTAGAATGCATCTTTGAAGGGGCTTCTCTCACTATAGCAATATCGCATGCTGTTAAATTAACATATGACCCTTATGGGGAGGAAACGCCTTTACTAGAACCAAAGGAGATCGTTTATAAGGAAATAATAGATATAATCAATGTTTTTATGGAAAATTACAAAATAGCTGTTATAACTGGAGTTACTATAAGAGCGTTTAGCACCAATTTCAAACCACCTGGTGAGGTGGAAAGACCATCATTGGATGAGTCTGATCAATCACTTTTTGATATTATCCTTAGATATAATTCTATCCAGAACATGAAATGTACCCCTTCGAGTGATAAACTGGGGAAGGCCCCTTACATAAAAAAGAGAAAGCCACCACGAAATAATAAGAAATTCAATGTCTTCATGGTTGGCGATATTGAGACCTTACGCTATCCAATGGGGAAAGACGGGATAGACTCCCATCTAGCTTATGCTGCAGGCTATATGGTTGTTACACCTGGTCGAAAACCTGTTAAGGGGGACATAAATCGGTACTACGCCGAAGACTATAAACCCATTTTGCTTGATCCACTGGAAAAGAGCGGGAAGCTCCTATCAGATATGATAGAAAGCATCTTATCTTATAGAAGAAAGCATCGTAGCTCTATAACCCTATACTTCCATAACATGGCAAAGTTCGATGGTATAGTACTATTGCGCCATTTGGCCTTATTTCATAATGATCTGCATATTGAACAGATATGCAAAAACTCTAGGATATACGAGATTTCAATCTATTCCATATCTGGAGTGAAACAGAGAAAGAGACTGATGATCAGAATCCTAGATTCCTGCATGGTTTTGCCTGGAACTTTAGAGGAACTCGCTGTTAGCTTTTGCCCAAATGAAAAAGGAAAGGGGAAGATCGAACACGATAGTGTCACTCTTGACACGCTGGGTAAAAAGAGGGAAGAATATCTTGAATATATGGATCAAGATATACTATTACTAGGCCATATTATGCAAAAGGCTCAGTCAATTAATATTGCAGAGTACAACATTGATATAGTCAGTATGATGACAATATCCTCATTTGCTATGACCATATTTAGAACAAATTATTATGATGACCTCAATCATCGAATTTTCATTCCGAATGAAAACGCTGACAATTTCATTCGTTGTGGGTTCTACGGAGGGCATGCCGATATGTATATTCCCTATGGGGAGGGTTTGTACATCTACGACATTAACTCACTTTATCCGAGTGTCATGGAATCTAATGATATGCCGGGTGGCGAACCCCTTTGGCATAGTGATCTCTCTGAAAAGACATCTGGGATGAAATTACATGAAATGTTTGGCTTCATTAAAGCCTTGGTTGTATGTCCTGACGACATGCAAAGGCCATTTCTACCTTATAGAGGGGATGAGAAAACTCTCTTTTTCCCTACGGGAACGTTTGACGGGGTCTACTTTAGCGAGGAGTTGAAGTATGCTGTTTCCTTAGGGTACAGGGTCTACCCCCTCTCTGGGTATCTCTTTACTAGAATGGAAACCCCCTTCAAGGGATTTGTGAGTGATATATACCAAAAAAGGCTTGAGGCCAAGAAAAAGGGGGAGAATGCTAAAGCTTTCATTCTCAAAACGAGCATGAATAGTCTTTTTGGTCGTTTCGGTATATCTCCGGAAAGCACCATAAGCAAAATTGTTTCAGAGGATGAAGCCATCAAGGCGTCTATGACGATGCCAGGATTCATAAACTATGAAATTCTCGGGAATAAAAAATGCACTATATCGTACAAGTCAAAACCATCTCAGGATGGAGAATGGAAACCCCCATCCAATTCCGCTGTTCATATATCGGCAGCTATAACAGCCTATGCCCGAATTCAAATGTATCCATATATTAGCAGGGAGGATTGCTACTACACGGATACTGATAGTATCATCATCAAATCCCCTCTTCCAGAGGAAGATGTCTCTCCTACGGAGATTGGGAAGTTCAAACTAGAGAAGTTTGTTCCGAAAGGTATCTTTTTGGCGCCTAAAGCGTATTATGTTTACCCGAGTGCTAGTGAAGCAGAAATTATCAAGCATAAGGGATTGGGTAAAGCAATGGCTACTCAGAATTGGTTCGAATCCATGCTGGAGGCCCCAGAGCTGAAAAAGACATTCATTTATGAAAAAAAGTTCCATCGAAATTGGCCTGAACTATTAGTTCAATGTAGAGATTTCCAAATCACTATTGGACTAAACAGTAAGAAGCGGAGACATATCCTTAACAGTGAGGGTCGGTTAGTAGGAACAAAACCAATACATGTTGGTACAGATGAGTTCAAAAACTTGGGGCCTACCCCCCATCTGGCTATAACCGCTGTTTTGGAAGAAAACAAGTGACTAATTAGTGAATTAAGAAATATCAATTCTAGCAGTGTTGGTCATAACACCGCCAAACAGGGTGATATGACACCGGGGGATACCGAGAATAACACCGGGGAGAAGAAACCATAGTAAACACCTATAAGTTAGGACTGTAGAAAGTCCAGAACAACTGTGTGGAGTTTAGGGATAAATCGTGGGGGCCGAATCCCCGCGATCAGTTGTGGCCTAAGAGAACTGTCGCCATTTCTTGCACAATGAATTTACGAGTTATTTTACACAATGAATTTACAAGCAGATAAGTTTTTCCTATCGGGTAAGTATTTCCTATCGATGCTCTTTTGATTTGAATCCGGAAGAGGGCTAGCGGACGAAACTTTAGCTCGAAAGCAGCTCGAGGTGCCCCTCCATACTTTCTCCTTCATAAGGACAAAACCTGTCAAAACACTTATGCGCCCTTCTCAATGGGGGAGCTCCCCGGATAAAATAGGGACGGGCACAACGTGGACCAACCGTTGAGTTGTCAAATTGGATTACAAATCCTCGTATCTCCATACCGAAACACGCCCATCCTCGTGTAGTAATATCGCCTTTTCTCCGTTACATGCCGGCAAGCAGCCATAGTCTTCTGAAGATAAGAACTCAAAATCCCCATCTAGATCGATTTCATCTAATAGAGTAATAACAGTCTCATCTTCGAATGTAAATGAATCATTCTTCTTGATTGCTATAATCACTTCATGACCCCATCGGGTATATGTTATTCCAGGATACTTCTCCTCTATCACTGTATCGAACTTTCTTTGATAGAAAAGATGGAAAATCACATTGGTGATTTCACCTATTGGAGGGATTAGATTGAACGGTATAATCTTCTTACTATTCATATCATAGATTGATAGAAAGAGAATCTGTTTAAGTAAATTCAAAACGACCCCTTTGCTCGTTACATTATCAAAACATTTCAATATACGAGAGTTCCTTGCTTGATTCATACAAGGTGACAAGTCTATCAAGACTAGTTTGTCGACATTTTGCTGTCTATTCAAGAAAGCGTAGTGCATGCACTTGACATCATTCAATGTTTCAACGTTAGTGGTAATAGGTGAAATATTTTCTGAACCTATTCTTCTTATTAATACCCGGGATAACGCCGTCATTAGGAATAAATCAGTTGGTTCTCTACACTGATACACCCCGATCATTTCATCTCCATCCTGAACCCATTCATTCATCCATAAATACCCCAGTGATGCTTGCGTGAAAAGCATATCATAGAGGAAAGAAGGAATTTCCGATTTCCTATATTGATAATAATCAATTGGACTTAAAAGGAAGTTGTCTTTTACAAGCAATTCCGTTTGCAAACGCTCCATCCTGAAAGGTAGCACCCCTCTTTCCCTCCATTCATCGTTATAGATAGACTCAATTGCTGATAAAAGCATCAACTTATTTCCATCATTACATGAGGTCGTTAACGGTGTTGTTTTACCTGTTGAAAATATCCGATAAATAGTTATTGTTCTAATAAGAAAGCCCATCATTCTATCAGTATACATCATATTACCCCTCCTACCGGATTTGGAACTATTCCCTTTAGGCCTAGGGCGGTCGGGCCCACCCGTTCAAGGATGTCAGACGACTGAAAGATGCTAGAGGATTGAAACTCATACCTGAGAGCCTCACGGAACTTAATGATATGATGACCTTCTATTTTATCCAATTCATAAAGTCCCTTTACCAAATCCTGTATGGAGTCTGGTACCACACTAGTATGTAAAAACACAGACAAACCATCCCAAATATGGTAATTCATCCATAGTTTTCTAAACGAACCACCTAATTTCACAATGGTAAATAGATTGCCATAAATGAAGCTTATGCTGTCAGGGGTTTATTGGGACATGAGTATATGTAACACACAATCTGAGGCATCATAGCCTATGATTCCAGCGCAGTGGGCCTCGAGTCCTCCTAATTCTGTCATGAACCCATTAATTAGTGATTCCGCCGCATTGTTTAGGGCTTTCCACATAGTTCCTTGTGAACTTATTAGCTCATTACTCATGGGAGTAATCCCCAAATTTCTATTTATAAATTCCATCATCATGGAATGATTTTCCATAATAGCTGGGCTGACTTCAACCATTGGAATGCCCCCATCCAAAGTACCGGTTCGTGGATTGTAAAAAAATGATTTATTCGATATTATCTCTAATTTGTCTGGACTTACAATAGTTTTATATACCCCTCCTTAGGAAAAAGATTCCTGATAAGTTGTGTAGTAGGAACAGATTCAATGCTACCAAAGCCAAAATCTTGATTCCAAATTGGTGAAAACGCCAATCGAAAAGGATCTTGTTCGAAAGATTTATGAATTTGTTTGATGGTCTCATGGAAACCATTCAAATGCTCTGCATTATCGCTAATACGTCTCTTAAGATTGGTAAAGAAGTGAGTAGCCTGTGTGAGGCTAATGTGGATATTCATATTCATGATAATATATTTATTCTTATATAGTTAGTATTTCGGCGAATGTCGGGATTTTATTCAAAAGTTGCCTTTACCCGTGTGGTATGAGCCACCCTCTATGCAATTGCGAAGAGGCAGACAATGTTGTGCTAATTTATACGCATATGCTCACTACTGAGGTGGGGGACACCCACGTAAGTGAACAATCTTAAGGGGAGGAAACACTCAACCTTGCACTAACCTAAGGGATGCATAAAAAGCTGGCACCTTTATTTTGTTTTTCCCTTAAAGGGGCGAGACATATAATGCTACTAATATTTTATACATTAAACATCATAGAATGCTAATAAATTAGCACAACGTTGTCTGCCTCTTCGCAATTGCATAGAGGGTGGCTCATACCACACGGGTAAAGGCAACTTTTGAATAAAATCCCGACATTCGCCGAAATACTAACTATATAAGAATAAATATATTATCATGAATATGAATTTCCACATTAGTCTCACACAGGCTACTCACTTCTTTACCAATCTTAAGAGACGTATTAGCGATAATGCAGAGCATTTGAATGGTTTCCATGAGACCATCAAACAAATTCATAAATCTTTCGAACAAGATCCTTTTCTCATGGCTGATATAATATTTGAAGTAGGTGATGATCAATCAAGCTCAGATAGTGATCTATCAAGCACAGATAGTGATCAATCAAGCACGGATTCAGATCAATCAAGCACTCAAGGTCCGATAGATCGGGAGGAAGCAAAGGATAAAATTAGCAATACTAGGGGTACGAGTAAAATCAAAGATTGGTATGAAACCATAATTGCCCTATTGAATTGGGGAGGGGACGGTGGTGGAGGAGATAGTTCGCCCGGGATCCCATATCTAGGGATATGGAGGGTCCTTAAATCAGTTATTTCCCCCTGGATTAAACTATATAGTTACATTGATTATATACCAAGCTGGCTCCTCTACACGGTTATTGGCTGTTTAACCATATTTAAACTATATAGATTTATTTATTGGGTGTCGAAAATTAGTCAATTTGATATGCGCTGGATGTTACCATCATACGCATTATTTCGAGTCCCCTATGATAGCGCGATCCTCCCCACTGGCCGGCAAAGCTCCAGCACCGCAGGGGCGCGTGGTCGCCGTGGGAGCGTTCTCCAGCACCCTCTCTCCCTCTCACTATGACCGCGGACCCATCAGGTGCATCTTTGTCTATGGAGTGTTTGTGAGTACGGCAGATGCTCCCCACCCAAACCAGCCCTGGCAGTATATTACATCTCTTCGATTGTCCGCAGCCTCCAAAAGATGAATGATCTGCTCTGCTGCGTCATCTATGGTATCCGCTATGAATCTGATCCTCTGCAATAATTACTACTGGTTAATTTCAGAAAGCCTGGCGTATACTGTTCTGTATGTTACTAAGGGGCCGGATGTAGTATATTATATTATAGAGTTAAATACACCAGAGGTCTATTAACTTGCGATGAGGTTTTGGTTAGGTCCATCAACTTTTAAAGTGGCTTTTTGGATCCATAAACTTTGTATACCGTATCACATAGGTCCATATCCCGCCACGCGGGCTTCTCATGCTGACGTGGCCTGCTGACATGTCCTTCTAAAGCAGCTCTTGACAACGTATTTTGACAAACAGCTTGTGGGCGACGGCGACAGCTGACTACAGGCGCACGAGCAGGCACCGCCGTCGCTGCTGCGGCCGTCGTGCCCATGCGTGCCCAACCGGCCGCTCGCTTACCAGCGCCCTCCTCCAGCCGCCGCTCTTCCTCCTCGCCGTGGCGCGCCAGTGCGCGGCCGCGGTGCCCGCTGGCCGAAGCCGCCCACGCCGCACTCCCGCAACCCCGTCGACGCCACCACCTGGAGCCCCCTCGTCCCCATCAGGCCGCCGCACCGTCGGCTTCACCCGCAAGCTCGCGGCGGCCTCGTCACCAATCCGTGCCAATAGGAGCCCGCGAGTCGTGATCTCGTCTCGGCTTTGCAAACGCCGAACACCGCGACGACGCAGCCACGGTCCTCCTCCAGCCGCTCTTCCTCCTCGCCGTGACTCGCCGGGCAGGTCCGCCGGAGATGGCTGGCGAAGGTGGCGTTCAGCGTCGGGTCCGGGCGCGGGAACAGCCGGTCCTCGAAGGACGTGCAGTGGCCGAGCCCGATGGTGTGGCCGCCTGACAGCGCCACCAGGTCGGTCGCGTCCAGGTTGATCTTGGACAGCACGGCCAGCAGCGCCGGCACCGCGGCCGTCGGCGGCGGCGGCCCGCTCAGGACGTCCTGCTGCGTCGCGAAGCTCACGCTGTCGCGACGACCCAGGGGCACCTTGTAGGTGGGCCCGCCGGACTGCATATGGATACATGCAGGTATGTGGTGGGGTGGTTAACAAAAGAATTTTTTGTGCATGCATGCACGCGTATGTAGTTGACTTACCACGACGACGGAGTCGGGGCGGCGAGCGCGAGGACGTCGGAGCAGGAGACGACGGCGCCGCCGCACTCCTTCTGGAGGCGGTCGTGGATGTCGTTGATGGCCTTGAACGCGGTGGGGCGCAACGTGAGGTTGGGCGGCGCCTGCTGCTCGCCCGGCCCGGTGGCGGAGGCGTCGCAGCCCTGGACGAAGAAGTCGTGGAAGTGGAGGCGCAGGAGGCCGGCGGCGAGGCCGACGTCCCTGCGCACGGCGTCCTGCACGAAGCTCCGCACGATGGACTCCGCCTTGGGGCAGGTCCGGTTGTAGAAGTCGAAGGACAGGCCCGAGGCCAGCGGCGGCTGCCTCGAGTTGCCGTTGCCGTCCGCCGCGGTAGCCGTTGAGGAGAAGCAGATGAGGACGACGGCCACCGCGGCAGCGGCAGCGGCAGCGGCAGCGAGCGTAGCAGCACGAGACATGTCTCTAGCACGTACGGTGAGGTAGCGGAGCGAGTGTGGAGATCGAGCAACACTGGTACTGGTAATAGCAAGAGCCTAGGAGGAGGAGGCTTAGTTTTGTGGCTACGGTGGACAGGTCTCACCGTCTCAGTCCCCCCATCTTATACACGTAAAATTGCATGGCATGGTTAGTGTAGCTGTGACACTGATAGTCACCATCTTCTCCTCCTCCCTCTTACTCCTACGTGCATGGCATGGTTAGTGTAGCTGCCAGATAAAGGAGGCGTCTAGGTGTTAGTTTCTCGACGAGTGCTCTTGGCCAAATTAAACTGCCAGGCATGCATATGGGCGCGGTGCCATGCATACGCTTGTCACGTGCCTCGTGACTACATACTGACTACCCTTGCTAGAGGATAAGGATCGATATGGTGTAGCAGTAGCTAGCACGGGTGTATACATACTTACTGACTACCCCGACGGGATGGCGCCACTGCAGGTTGTCCTCGCGCCACTGCAGCCCCCGTCCTCGCGCCACTGCAGCCCCCGACAGGTTCAGCGTCGTGAGGTTGGCGAGATCCCCGAGCCCGACGGGATGGCGCCGGCGAGCAGGTTGTCCAACAGGTCGAGAGCCTGCAGAGCGCAGAGGCGGGACCACCGCGGCGGTACGGCACCGGCGAGCCGGTTCTTGAACAGGAACAGCTTCTCGAGCCGTGCGAGCTCGCCGAGCTCCGGCGGCAGCGGGCCGGACAGGTTAGCGAAGGCCACGGCAGCGTGCATGTTCGTGTGGCGAGTCCGAAAGCTCGAAGGAGCTGGGCAGCGAGTCCGCGATGCATGAGCGTGTGGCAGCGTGCTGCGCGACTGCGGGCGCACAGGTGCCAAGGCGGGGCGTGTGACCGATGCGAGCACCCAAGAGCAGCCGGTGTCGATGACCGGGACAGGCAACGCACAAAAGGTTGGGCTTTGAGGCTGGGGTGCTCACCGGCGGCTAGCTGGCGGACGACCACCACTAGTAGAGAACAGATCTTTGATCCTCGGTTAAAATGGGCTCTAGTCCTGGTATTTTTTACGCTCGGGACTAGAGATACCTTTAGTCCTGGTTGGTGGATCCAATCGGGACTAAAGTTTTCTCCCAACAGTTACTGCGCCAGACAGAGGTAGCAGGGACCTTTAGTCCCGGTTGAAACCACCAACCGGGACTAAAGGTAGACTTTTACTCCCGGTTGGTGGCTCCAACCGGGACTAAAGGTCTCTGCCACCGCAGGAGCCGTTGGGAGGGACCTTTAGTCCCCCTTTATATATCGGCCGTCTCCTTCTTCCTCCCCGAGCCCGAGCTCAGCACATTTTGAAGCTCACTGCACTAGTGTTCTTCCTCCCTCCATTGTTCCTCTATCCATTCTTCAATTCCTCCGTCGATTTCTTCGATTCCTCCGTCGATTCTTCAGTTGTAAAGGTTACCAATCTCATACTCTCATTTTTCACCATTGTCTTATCTTATTTTGTTCACTGTATATATATATATGGTTCTTTATTGTGGTTTTTTTCATTTGTAAGCAATTTGAGCTCAAAATCACTTCAAGCTTGCATATTTACATGAAGGAAGGTTAAAGTAGCTATTAAAAACTAGTATTCACCGTTCATTTGTAGCATGCATAGCACACTTCATTGTTTAGAGATATAGAGAATTTTAGAGTTTTTTAATTTTATTTGTTTATAAAATGAGAAATTTATAGTGTATTAAAAATGAGTATAGGGACTAGTGCCTCTGACTGGTATGACAGATGTAATGCAAGGCCGTGCAATAGAAAGCAAATCCGTTCTCTTTTGACGATACGCCCGAATAGCCGGGCCTAACAGATTTGGTGGTTGAACGGGTCCGTCGGCCGTCGCCGTGCGACTGTACGACAAAGAACGGCATCGATCGACCATAGTATTTTATTGTTCGGAGTCCGGTCCAGGGTGCAATGCAACGCAATGACAATTGACAATGCGTTGCTAGGTCAAAATATGGTCATTTCTATGGACTCCGCGACTAAACATTTTATTTTAACTTTTTATGAAATGAAAAACTTAGAAAATAGTTAGAAAATTATAGAAAATCCGTACTAGTTGAACTTGCGGACCATGTTCATCTCGGCGAGCATGTTCTCTGCCGAGCGGTAACAGACATCAAGGAGGAGCTTTGATTCTACGAGAGAGAGCGGCAACGGTCGTGGAAGACCGTGTTCCCTTCCTCGTAGAATCGGAGCTCTTCCTTGACCAAGTACGGTGCCGTCCGGTGGAGAAATGCTCGCCGATATGATCACGTAAGCAAGGTCAACTAGTACAGATGGTTATTTATTAAAACATGTTTTTGAGCTATAAATCCTACTGGCCGTCTTCTTCCTTCCCGAGCCCGCCCGAGAGCTTAAGTTCAAATTTAAGCAGTGTTCTTGCTCTTTCTCCATCCATTCTTCGATTCCTCCATTGATTTATTCGATTCCTCCGTCGATTCTTCGGTTCTAAAGGTTACCAACTTCATACTCTCATGTTTCATCATTGTCTTATCCCATTTTGTTCACTATATATATATATGGTTCTTTATTGTGGTTTTTTTCATTTGTAAGCAATTTGAGCTCAAAATCACTTCAAGCTTGCATATTTACATGAAGGAAGGTTAAAGTGGCTAGTTGAACTAGCGGACCGTGTTCATCTCGGCGAGCATGTTCTCTGCCGAGCGGTAACGGACGTCAAGGAGGAGCTTTGATTCTATGAGGGAGAGCGGCAACGGTCGTGGAAGACCGTGTTCCCTTCCTCGTAGAATCGGAGCTCTTTCGTGGCCAAGTACGGTGCCGTCCGGTAGAGAAATGCTCGCCGAGATGATCACGTAAGCAAGATTAACTAGTACTGATGGTTATTTATTCACATGTCCCGATATCGTCGTAGTAGTCTGTCAATCACCGTACCCAAACGTAGTATATATATAAATATGAACAATAATCGATTGTTATGTGTGTACACTCCCATTCTTCTGTTAATTTGCGGAAATATCATGTGAATTACTTACCTGCCGCAGTAAAAGACGAGAACACAATGACCATTAAAAATATCATTGTTTAGAGATATAGATAATTTTATAGTTTCTTAATTTTATTTGTTTATAAAATAAGAAATTTATAGTGTATTAAAAAATGAGTATAGAGAGTAGATGGCAACTGCTTCCGGGTCCTCGGCCTCTCATGGGTTTCCAAAGCGACTTAGGCCGGACCTCCCTCTCATTCCATATGGCAAGTGTCGTGATGAGACGAAGATTGTGATGGAGTACCGAGTGAAGAAGGAGGGTCCCAACAAGGATCGTATCTTCTACAAGTGTCCGGATCGTAATGTGAGTTATTTTATCGTATTTAATGATTACGGTTAGTTTATACCTATTTTCATGATGGTTGTGATTAAAGTTCTAATTTTTTTGTTTTAATTTCAGTGGGATGGCAGTGGACGATGTTCAGGCTTCTACTGGGAGGAAGAGTATGTTGAACTCATGCAAAATTATCTTGCACAACAGGCAGATACGGCGGCTAATGAGGCAGTGATCCAGGCGAAGAAGCCTAAAGATGTTGCACAATCGGGGGATCTATCTGTTTTAGTTAAGATTGGTCGCGAAATCCTTGTGCTCCTGAAATGTATTTTAGCTTTAGTTCTTTTAGTGGTAGTTGGGATTGTCTATATTGTAGCGATGCTTTCATAAATTTGTACCTTTTGTGGTGGCACACATGTTGTATAAATAATTAATTATGATCTAGGTTTTAATATGGTATTTATGTCATGTAATGCAGATGAGCCGGCATTGGATGTACAATGCTGATCGCTGCTCCCAAGAGTTCATTGACGGCGTGCATTCTTTGTTACGTGCGGCCGAGGCAAACAAACACGATGGTTTCATGTGCTGCCCATGTGCCATATGTAAGAATACGGTGGAATATCCTTGCTCAAGGACTCTTCATTCACACTTGTTCAAGTCATGTTTCATGCCAAACTATATTTGTTGGACGAAGCACGGAGAAACCGGCGTTGTAATGGAAGAAGGTGAAGAAGAACAATGGGACGACAATGATATTATTCCCGATGGTGCGTGCTTCAATGATACTGCAATGGGAGAAGCTGAAGAAGAGGTAGCCACAGAAGATGAGCCTGCTGATGATCTTTGTCAGGTCATTCGTGATGCACAAAGAGAATGTGAAAGTGAAAAGGAGAAGATCAAGTTCGAGCGGATGCTAGAAGATCACAACAAATTGTTGTACCCAACTTGTGATGCAGGGCAGAAAAAGTTGGGAACCACACTAGAATTGCTGCAATGGAAGGCAAAGAATGGTGTATCTGACAAGGGATTTGGAGAGTTACTAAAAATCCAAAAGAAGATGCTTCCAAAGGACAATGAATTGCCCGCCACTACCTACGAAGCAAAACAAGTTGTCTGTCCTATGGGGCTAGAAATCGAGAAGATACATGCATGTCCTAATGACTGCATCCTGTACCGTGGCAAAGAGTACGAGAAATTGGATGCATGCCCGGTATGCCATGCATCGCGGTATAAGATCAGGCGAGATAACCCTGATGATGTTGAGGGCGAACGTCCGCGGAAGAAAATCCCTGCTAAGGTTATGTGGTATGCTCCTATAATACCACGCTTGAAACGTCTATTCAGAAACAAAGAACATGCAAAATTGTTGCGATGGCACAAAGAAGACCGTAAGGTAGACAATATGTTGAGACACCCTGCTGATGGGTCCCAGTGGAGAGCAATCGACAGAGAATTCCCGGAGTTTGCAAATGACGCAAGAAACTTAAGGTTTGCTTTAAGTACAGATGGTATCAATCCTTTTGGAGAGCAGAACAGTAGTCATAGCACTTGGCCTGTTACTCTAAGTATCTACAACCTTCCTCCTTGGTTATGCATAAAGCGAAAGTTCATTATAATGCCTGTGCTCATCCAAGGCCCGAAGCAACCTGGCAATGACATCAATGTGTACCTGAGACCACTTATTGACGAACTTCTCATTTTGTGGAATAAAGAAGGTGTACGTGTGTGGGATGAGTATAAACAGGAACACTTTGATCTGCGAGCATTGTTGTTCGTAACAATCAATGATTGGCCTGCTCTAAGTAATCTTTCAGGACAGTCAAACAAGGGATATAATGCATGCACACACTGCTTCGGTGATATTAGAGGTGTATTCTTGAAAAAATGTCGAAAGGTCATGTACCTTGGCCATCGTCGATTTCTTCCTGCAAATCACCCCGTAAGAAAGAAAGGCAAGCATTTTAAAGGGAAGGCAGACCACCTGACCAAGCCTCGCAACCGAACCGGTGAGGATGTACTCGATATGGTCAATGATGTGAAAGTCATCTTTGGAAAAGGACATGGCAGCCAACCTGTTCCGAACGACGCTAACGGTCACGCACCCATGTGGAAGAAGAAGTCCATATTTTGGGACCTACCCTATTGGCAAGTCCTAGAGGTCCGCAGCTCGATCAATGTGATGCACCTGACAAAGAATCTTTGTGTGAACCTGCTAGGCTTCATGGGTGTGTATGGAAAGCCTAAGGACACATTTGAAGCACGACAGAACCTGCGTTGTTTGAGAGAAAGAGACAACCTGCATCCAGAAAAGATAGATGATGGACGCCATTACTTACATCCTGCCAGCTACACTCTAAGCAAAGAGGAGAAGGAAATCATGTTTGAATGCTTAAACAACATCAAGGTACCATCTGGATTCTCCTCGAATATAAAGGGTATTATAAATGTGCCAGAGAAGAAATTCTGTAACTTAAAGTCCCATGACTATCACGTTCTCATGACGTAATTACTTCTAGTTGCATTAAGAGGAATTCTACCTCCAAATGTACGTCTAGCCACCGTGAAGCTATGTGCATTCCTCAATGCAATTTCTCAGAAGGCAATTGATCCAACTGATCTAGCTAAACTACAGAATGATGTGGTTCAATGTCTCGTTAGCTTTGAATTGGTGTTCCCTCCTTCCTTCTTTGATATCATGACACACCTCCTAGTTCACCTAGTCAAGGAGATTTTCATTCTCGATCCTGTGTTCCTACACAACATGTTCCCCTTAGAGAGATTCATGGGAGTCCTGAAGAAATATGTTCACAACCGTGCTCACCCAGAAGGAAGCATCGCCAAGGGCTATGGAACAGAAGAGGTCATTGAGTTCTGTGTTGACTTTATTCCTGACGTTGACTCGATTAGTGTTCCTGAATCGAGACATGAGGGGAGACTAAGCGGAAAGGGGACACTAGGGAGGAAAACATATATTGGTATGGAGGATGATTATTTCAATAAAGCGCACTACACAGTTCTACAGAACTCCTCTTTGGTAGATCCGTATATTGAGACACACATGGATCTCTTACGATCCAAGTTTCCAGGGAAGACTAAAGCTTGGATTACGCGTAAGCACATGGAAACTTTTGGCGGCTGGTTGCAAAAAAAATGTCAAGGTGATGAGAGCATCCATGAGCAACTATATTTATTGGCTATGCAACCATCATGGCATATCGTAACATACAAAGGGTACGAGATAAATGGGAACATATTCTACACAATAGCCCAAGATAAAAGGAGTACCAACCAAAATAGTGGTGTCCGCATAGATGCCATAGACCCGAATGGGAATAAGCAGACATATTATGGCCGCATAGATGAAATATGGGAACTAGAATATGCACCTACTTTGAAGATCCCATTGTTCAAGTGCCAATGGGTCAAGGTGATCGGAGGTGGGGTAATAGTAGACAACGAGTATGGAATGACAACAGTAGACCTTAGTAATATTGGGTACAAAGACGAACCATTCGTCCTTACCAAGGATATGAATTAGGTGTTCTATGTCAATGATATGTCTACCAAACCAAAAAGAGGGAAAACGATAATGACTCAACCAAAGAGCCAAAGCGCCACATAGTTCTTTCAGGGAAAAGAGTCATCGTGAGAATTGAGGACAAGTCAGACATGTCAGAAGATTATGAAAAGTATAATTGAATTCCGCCCTTCAAGGTGAACAAAGACCCTAGCATCTTGGTAAATGATGAGGACACTCCATGGTTACGACGCGATCATAACCAAGGGACATACATAAAGAAGAAGTTCACTGCTGTGCCCACTTGATGATATAGTGATTTAATGCAGTGTGTGTTTGAGATATTATGTAATAATTGTGAATTCAGATGTTTATTATGTCGTGTTTCAAATTAAATCAATGTTTGATTTGGTGGGATTTCTCTCTCGAAAAGTTAAATTAGGATATTGAGTGATGAAAAATTAAAATATTAACGTTAAAATAATGTGAAAACAAATTTCCTGTCCAAAACAATAGTTTTAATAATTTTAATTAAACACTACATTTTTGCATTAATAAAATAATAAATATTAGTTACATTATGTTTATAATTATAACAAAAAATAAAAAAGTTAGGTTATAGATTTTTCCTATGTGCAATAAAGAAAAAGAAAATCCATATTTTTAACAAAATAATTTTATGCCTTTTATTTAATTTACTATGTATTTAACAAGAAAATCCATATTTCTATTAAAAAAATTTGCTCAAAACAGGCGGGAAACGAAACTGCAGCCCACCTTTACTCCCGGGTGGGAAGCCCACCCGGGAGTAAAGGTGGGCTGCAGTTTCGTGGCCCGCCAAAAAAAACCCTTTACTCCCGGTGCGTGTTACCAACCGGGAGTAAAGGTTACTCCCGGTTGGTAACACGCACCGGGAGTAAAGGGACCTTTACTCCCGGTTGGTGATACGCACCGGGAGTAAAGGGACCTTTACTCCCGGCTGGTGGCTGGCACCGGGAGTAAATCTCCTAGGTATATAACCGCCAGTACCAGGCGCAGATCAATCCCCTCCTCTTCTTCCTCGTCGAACACCGCCGCCCTTTCTCTTCTTCCTCGCGCCACCGCCGATTCGTCTTCCCCTTCGCATCAGCCCGCCCCCATGACACCGGAGCCCGCGCCTCGCCTCGTGCGGCCCTCCACTGCCGACGACCTCGCGCCGACGACCTCGTGCGGCCCGGCCTCCACCGCGCGTGCCCATGGCCCCCTCCACCGCGCCCGCCTGAGGTGAGAGTTCTCTCGGCTTTCGTCGTGCATGGTGAAATGGCGTCAGTGAGGGCCCGTGCATGGTTGGGGTCTTTTGCTACTTGTCGTCCATAGCGGAGGAGCCATTAGCTGCTGCCGTCGTCTTGGGGGGCGGGGCATGCCTTGGTTGTCAGTTTCAACAATGGCGTCTTGGGGCAACGGCATGCCATGGTTGCGGCAAATCATTTCCTTGAAGCACGCCACGTGCAAGTCAACAGCCTTGCCGTCCAAGTGGATGTGGTACCTGTACGCCCAGAACCTCCGGCCAGCGGCCCTTGTTGTCTCCAGAAGTCACACGGTGGCGAATCTCGCGATGCCTTCCGGCGGAGCTCTAAGGCTCGGCCATCGTGGACAATGCGTTCCGGCAGTGTGGCGTAGCCCTGGTGGATGTCGAGGTCTTGTTCGAAGCAGTGGTAGACGTAACTTAGCTAGCTGAAACTTGCAACATCACGACATCATGCACCGACGACACCGCCCTGGCCCGCCTCATGTCGTCGTCATCAGCACACCGGCCCGCCTCACGTCGTCATCGTCAGCACACCGGCCACCGCGCCAACACGTATATATACGTCATTTGTATTCATATGCATGTATATATACGTCGCGGAGCACCGCCGCCCTCGTTCGCCTATGCGTTTCTATGTATACGGCGGAGCACCGCCGCCCTCGTTCACCCATGTGTACAAACATATATATGGCAGAGTGGAGCACCGCCACTCTCATCACACCGCCCTCTCTCTCGGCCTAGTCGATCAACATTCGTATTAAGTGTCGGCATAAGATATATTATAGTTAATAAAGTGACTATGTTTAGTTTAAGATATATGATGAATGACTACATGGTTCACATGGTACATAGGATAACAACATCACGCACCGACACCGCCCTGGCCCGCCTCACGTCGTCGTCGTCAGCACGCCAACCCGCCTCATGTCGTCGTCGTCAGCACACCGGCCACCACGCCGACACGTATATATACGTCATTTGTATTCATATGCATGTATATATACGTCGTGGAGCACCGCCGCCCTCGTTCGCCCATGCGTTTCTATGTATACGGCGGAGCACCGCCGCCCTCGTTCACCCATGTGTACAAACATATATACGACGGAGTGGAGCACCGCCACTCTTGTCACACCGCCCTCTCTCGCGGCCTAGTCGATCAACATTCGTATTATCGTTATCGTTAACGCTAAACAATCACACCAGGGCGAATTGCGTCGGTGACTAGGGCGAACCGCATTGTTGATGTCACCGACGTGGTTCGCCCTAGTCACCAACGCAATTCACCCTCGACCGTTTATGTATAGCCCTAATTCGCCCTAGTACCGACGCAGTTCGCCCTAGTGTGGCGAATTGCGTCCGTGACCGAGGGGCAAGATTTAATAATGCATATTGTTCGTAGATTTTACGCATGTAAGCAAAGATTTGACGTACTATATATTGGTTTTATTTTTTGAAGCTAGATGGCCGACCCGAGAAACATGGATGAGGAGGAGTTGATGATGAATTTGATCAACACTGGCACTCAAGTTGACGGCGATGATGGTGCTAAAAATAACGTGCAAGAGGATGCAGATGACGGGAGTCAATACTTAGCTCTTGAACAAAATGAGCAACAACATATTGGCCAAGTATATATTTTTTATTATTAGCTATATATATTATCATATGTCTTATGTATGCTCATTACATTAAAAATAATGTTTATGTTTTGTAGCCCTCTGGATCGACATCAACAACTACAACGAAGAGTAAAAATGTTCGAGGTCCCAAAAAGCCATTGGAGGGCCGCTTCATCATCTCAGAGTTCAATGTGGATACAGGCGAACCGGGGGGGGCAAATAAAACGAAATTCGTGCACCATTGTGGTTACCTTGTACGGGATCGGCTCCCGATCAGTACCCACGAATGGAAGAAGAAGACCAATGCTCCTCATATCAGTTTTGTCTCCGATCGTGACAAGACGTTAATTTGGAAAGATGTCTTGGTACATTTCACGCTCCAAACAGATGGTTATGATGATATAATAGATGGTGATGAATTGAAGGAGCGAGTTAGGGATTGGGCAATGAAGAAGATGGCCACCCAGTTTTAGACTTGGAAGAAACACCTATACACGACATATGTCAAGAAGAACATAGCACCAAATTTCACTGTCCCAAGCCCGATCTCAAAGCAGAGGCCCTATTGGGATGAGTTTGTACAGTACAAGAATTCGGAAGAGGGTGCGAGTCGGGTGATAAAGAACCAACGTAATGCCCAACAGAAAACATACCACCATAACTTGGGATCAGGTGGCTACCCGACTGCCATTAAGAAGTGGAACAAAATGGAAGCAGGCCTTCTTGCCAAGGGTATCACACCAGATTCACTCGAGTGGGGAGAGCGTGCAAAGAATTGGTTTTTCGCTCATGGGGGAACACTGGACCAGGAGACAGGAAAGTGCGTTTATGGCGCAAGACTGCAAGAAGTAGCAGAAAGATTGTTTTATGCTCAGAGTGCTACTGCTAGTGGTGTGTTCAGGGCCAACAGAGAGAAGGATGAACTGACATACGCCATCGGGACTATTGAACATGGTGGCCGAACTAGAGGCAAAGGAAGTGTCTCATGGGAGCATGGATTCCCTCAAGACAGACCTTCCTACAGAAGCTGCCAGAGAAAGAAGGAAGAAGAGGCACAGCGGCTCTAGAGGTTGGAGGAAGCGGTGCGTGAAGCACAGGAGCGAGAAAAAAACCTTGAAGCGAGAATGCAGGAGGAAATCAGAAGACAAGTGTAAATAGCAGTGAGTGCAAGCAAGCAGGCATCAGAGCCAGGAATCAACATTAGCCAATCTGTTCAGTTGAAAAGCAGCTACGCTTCCATGGAGATACCAAATCAAGGGGACATAGGACTACGCTTCCCTGTGGATGACGTCACTGAACCTTGTACATCGTGTGAGCTACACATTCCAAAGGGGAATTCCACAATCAAGGTGGCTATCGGTCTTGTTAATCCTATCGACCGAACCAAGACACCAAGGATTCATGGGAATATAATCCAAGAACAACATGCTACCATCTCGGTAGATAAAGCTAAAAAAGGTTTTAGTGATTTGCCTCTTGACATTCCTGGAGGTGATGGCGAGAAGACTCTCGGAGAAGCAGAGAAGACATTCATTCTATGGCGCAAGTGCTACATCATCATTCCCGGGATGTCGGCTCCACATCCTCCTAAACTACCTCACCATAGGTGCGGATGAAAACACTACATCATTAATTTATATTGGCTTAAATAATTAACAATCTGCTCATAATAATATGTCATTCCTTTTTTTGTAGCAGATCCTCCCCCAACCTAAATCCAATTGTTCAATCGCCAGATCATCATAGTGCTCTGTACGATGACAATGTGTTGGAAGGTGAGGCTGCATCCACACCATCTCCAAGGAGGTCTCCAACACCGCAGCCGCCACCTCCAAGGAGGTCTCCAACGCCGCTGCCACCACCTCCAAGGAGGTCTCCAACGCCTCCCCCACCCCCGCCTACCAAGAAGCCAAGTACTAGCAAGAGGCCAGCCTCACAAACGAAGAACCAGTCCCAGCCGGCAAAGAAAGCCACCGTGAAACCAAGGGCTATTCCCAAAATAGTTTCTGAAGAGAAGGAAGAAGTAACTGATGCATATAAAAAAGATATGTCCAGATTCTATGACAAACTTAAAAAGGGTCAAGAAGCAAGGAGAAACCCAGAGAAACCGTACTTCTTTGTAGCTCCAGATATTCTAAAAAAAAGATGGCTTCTTACCAGCAACAACAGCGGGAATCTCGTAAGCCATCCAAATCAACGTTAACGGACTATGACCGCACTCTCACCAAGTCAATTGAGGCGGCACAGAAAAAGAAGCGGACAGGGAAAGGAGTTGCACAACTCGGACAACAATTGCACCAATCAGTCTCCGCACTAGTTGTTGGTAATGAATATGGTTCGAATTTAGGATTAATGCATCAGGCAAACATACCTCCGGATGTCGATTTGGATCACCTTGGTGAATTTATTCAGGAGACTGGTCTCGACCTTTACCAGATATTTGGTGATGGAAACATTGAGAGTGCGGCGAAGGTTGATATTTGGAAGAAAAAATTTGTACTAGGCTAGAGTCTATACAACCCTCAAGCCTTATGTGATCTGGGGACACAAATGTACCTACTAAACAAGTGGTACATGCAGGCATCTACCGGTGAAGACTTCTGCGTTGGTGTCAGAATTAGAGACGAACATTGGTTCCGTGACGATGATGTTATGTATGTTGACTTTGTAGAATTTCATCAACTATGCCACCTGACCTCTCTGGACAAAGTTATCATTAGCTGCTATTGCCTGTAAGTAATAATTCTTTCGATCTATTATTAAACTCATCATATGTGTGTATATGCATATAAATTATCCTAACAAGTACTATATATATACATATTTACAATGATAGAGCTCAGAAAGGAAGGCTGCAATGAAATTGGTTTTGTTGATCCCCATATAGTATTCAAAGACCCAGTTACTCCAAAGACTAATTGGAAGTCTCAGTCAGAGAGTAACCTCATGAACTTCTTAGTGAACCAACGCCACAAGAAGGATATACTCTTTCCCTACAACTTCAAGTGAGTGTTAATAATATCGATCATCCATAATGGCTCATATGTTGATTCTAGTTAATTAATGAGTGTTATGCGTTATATCCTATAAACACATGCAGCAATCACTGGATATTGATGGACATCGATCTGGTGAAAAGTCACTTGATAATCTATGACTTGATGAGAAAACCACAACAAGACTACCAAGATATGATAGATATTATCCAGAGGTAATTTTAGTATCTCTAGCAACTATATATACACACAAATATGATGATTAACTATATCTGATGACGTGGCAATTTTTTTATTGGACAGTGTTTGGAAAACCTTTATTAAGAAGCAACACATGGAAAAATACAAAGCGCCACTGAATGTAATCCCTTTGAAAGTAAGTCCCCTAAATCGCATCATCTTTATTAATTAAACATATAGCTTTCACCGGATCACCAGATTGGATGACAAATCTTTTTCTCATAAAGTGGTGTCTGAGGCAGGAACAGGGGAACAACTACTGTGGTTACTATGTTTGCAAGTTTATCGAGGTGATCTCCCAAAGAACTCCTACAGAGAGACTCAAAGTACATTAAAAATACACTATATATTCATTTAATTATTATTATTGATTGTGTTACTATGTCTTTATATATTAATTTATTTTCCTTTAATTCAAACCTGTAGGCTCGATGGTTGGAGGAAAAGGTCATACAGCAAGACCAAATCAAAGCAATTGAAGAGTCTATAGTCGGATTTTTTAATGAGCAGGTCATCGATTCCAAGGACGAGTTCTACTTCGACCCAACACTGCCTTTGAAGCCAAGCTAGAGGATGAGAGGAAATTGTTATATCACAATAACTGTAATGCAATCTTTTATAATATATGCACATGAAATAATATAATGTAAAATACACATATGCATGCATGCATGTATATATATATATATATATATATATATATATATATATATATATATATATATATATATATATATATATATATATATATATTTCTATGCTTGAATTGTGTGATTTAATACGTTCATTGTGCTTGAACCGAAACATACTATACGCGCGTATAAATGTATAATTAGCAGCGTACAATACGACTTCGAAAACCTATTTTGAAAAGAAAACAAAAAAATGAAAAGAAAAGAAAAAAGGAAAAAACCTTTAGTCCCGGTTCGTATTACCAACCGGGACTAAAGGTGCCGGCCATCGTGGCATGTCAGGAGGCACCTTTAGTCCCGGTTAATGTTACCCACCGGGACTAAAGGTCCTCCTTTAGTCCCGGTTCCTGACCCGGGACTAAAGGACCCCTCTTTAGTCCCAAATGCTTGCTCCCGGGTGGGGAACTGGGACTAGAGGGGGTTCCCCACCAGGAGTAAAGCTCTATTCTCTACCAGTGCACGCGGTGCAGGCGGGGTCGAGGCTGTGTAGGGGTCGCCGTTGTGTCGAGGAATGGGCCATGGTCACAGGCGTACCGGCGAGGGCGACTTCGACGGTGGTTCGATGAACGTGGGGGCCGTCGGTGAGGCTGCAGGCATCGGCACCAAGACCGTCAGGTATGCAAGGGCGTTGTTCAGGGGACAAGACCGAAGCTTTTGGATGGAGAACGCTCACCAGGGGTGTTGAACCGGTGGTGACCACCGAGTTCGGAGCTGGTTTACAGCCGGCCCGGCTCGTTATCACGAGCCTGCACTCCCACAGATCACAGGTCCACCGGAACTACAACATATAAGGCTTTTGGGCCTTACTCAACCCAAAAGACTAGCCTGATAGGTGGGGGTTCTCCCGTCTTATATGTTGTGCTCCCTCACCATCGCTACACGATATGGGACTAAACCCCAATAATTAGGTGAGGGTTCTATTGTTGGAACCAGTGGTGACCACCGAGTTCATGATCTTGGAGCTGGCTTACAGCCGGCCCGGCTCGTTACCACGAGCCTGCACTCCCATAGGTCCCAGGTCCATTGGAGCTACAATATATAAGGCTTTTGGGCCTTACTCAACCCAAAAGACTAGCCTGATAGGTGGGGGTTCTCCCGCCTTATACGTTGTGCTCCCCCACCATCGCTACACGATATGGGACTAAACCCCAACAATTAGGTGAGGGTTCTATTGTTGGAACCGGTGGTGACCATCGAGTTCACGATCTTGGAGCTGGCTTACAGCCGGCACGGCTCGTTACCACGAGCCTGCACTCCCACAGGTCCTAGGTCCATCGGAGCTACAACATATAAGGCTTTTGGGCCTTACTCAACCCAAAAGACTAGCCTGATAGGTAGGGGTTCTCCCGCCTTATATGTTGTGCTCTCCCACCATCGCTACACGATGTGGGACTAAACCCCAACAATCTCCTCCTTAGTCACACACCGGGGTGCCCCCGCCATATGTGATGCTCGAGATTTTTTTATCGGGTTTAGTTTTTTTTTACCATGGTCTCTGATACCAATTGTTGGAATGAGTGGTGACCACCGAGTTCACGATCTTGGAGCTGGCTTACAGCCGGCCCAGCTCGTTACCACGAGCCTACGCTGCCACAGGTCTCAGACATATAAGGCCTTTGGGCCTTACTCAACCCAAAAGACTAGCCTGATAGGTGGAGGTTCTCCCGCCTTATATGTTGTGCCCCCACCATCGCTACACGATGTGGGACTAAACCCCAACAAGGGGTTCGGGGCTGTGACGCGGGACCGTAGCTGCGTCGTCGCGATCTTCGGTGTTTGCAAAGCCGAGACGAGATCACGACTCGCGGGCTCCTATCGGCATGGATTGGTGACGAGGCCGCCGCAAGCTTGCGGGTGAAGCCGACGGTGCGGCGGCCTGACGGGGACGAGGGGGCTCCAGGTGGTGGCGTCGACGGGGTCGCGGGAGTGCGGCGCGGGCGGCTTCGGCCAGCGGGCGCCGCGGCCGCGCACTGGTGCGTCACGGCGAGGAGGAAGAGCGGCGGGTGGAGGAGGGCGCTGATAAGCGAGCGGATGGTTGGGCCCGCATGGGCACGGCAGCGGCTCGCCAGCGCGCCCGCAGCAGCGACGGCGGTGCCTGCTCGTGCGCCTATAGTCAGTTGTCGCCGTCGTCCACACGCTGTTTGACAAAATGCATTGCCAAGAACTGCTTCAGAAGGACATGTCAGCAGGCCACGTCAACATGAAAAGCCCGCGTGGCGGGATATGGACCTAAGTGATACGGCATACAAAGTTTATGGACTCAAAAAACCACTTTAAAAGTTGATGGACCTAACCGAAACCTCTCACAAGTTAATAGACCTCTGGTGCATTTAACTCTATATTATATACAACCCCGTACCCGGAATCAAGATTGTAGAAAAGATGTCTTATAATTTGAGATGGATAGTACACTATGTGTGTTAAATTTTGCAGTAGTACAGGAAAAAGTCGCATGCTGCACTTAAATCCATTTCAGAAACAAGATATAAATATAACTGTTGATATATGTCACATGAAAAATTAAAATCAATAAATTTTATTTTTGGTCAAAACTGAACATGACCTATACAAAAACTAATTGCCCAAAAAACAGAGGAATTTAATCGGTGCAAATTAAGACACCAGTATGTACGTGGAGAAGTAGTCACTTATTGATTTACCTCTGTTGGCACTATGAATTGGTCTGTCGCCTGCCTCTTGGGCTAGCTAGCTCTACAAGCTAGGCCAGGAGCTCCATCTGAATCTGCAGCTCTAGATTTTGACGTCAGAAATGTATGCATAGCAGCATCGAAGCACCAGATTTCCTCCTCCAGACTTCACTCCAGCAAATCGATATCTCCTGCACACAGTATATATTCAGCTTTGGCCCGTGTTGATAGATCAAAGTTGCAATTTAATCAACAAAGTTCTGCGCGATACTAGTAGTACTCATACAAAGTAAGCAGTCCTGGATAGATAGATAGATAGATAGATAGATAGATAGATAGATAGATAGATAGATAGATAGATAGATAGATAGATAGATGAACTTGCATTGGAGAAGCAGACAGAAATAGTAAACTAACATTAATCCTGGATATGCAGAGTACTAGTTCAAGCTGGACAACAACATGCATTCCTTTATAATCCTGATCTCCCTCGCGTTCAAAGCTTAGTAAAAACACGTAATGACTATAATTAACCACATGAACTTGCATGGGAGAAGAAGACAGAATTTACTAGTAAATTACCTGGATCACGACGAGAAAACAGGCTCGCTCTGGGACAGAGCATATGCATGTGCTGCCTATCTGGAATTAGTTATGCCATGCTTACAAATGGGTTGGCGTGTATAGTAGAAGAAGCGCCACTAGAATGAGTGCAGGTGCAGCGTATGCATTACAAGGTGTGTTTTCGTTCCTTGCTTCCTCTGTTTGCTTTATTTGCTTTTTTGCAAAGCATAGTCATCACTTGTCAGATTCTTTGCTTGCAGCATCACTTGCTTTCTCATGCAGCTTAATAACAATCACAAAGAGGTTAAGGTAAAAAAGCAGAGCAATCCAAGGATTAGATGCATCTCCAACGTATCTTTACGCGTGGATGCTTCTATTTTTCCAAGCACGCATAGATTGAGGTTTCAGATTAACAGACCGCGCCCTTTAAAGGACAAAGAAGATCTCTTCAGGCTTACCTCAATACGGCCCATTATCGATGTCAGATCAGCCCTCAGCTTCTTTATCTCCGAGCTCGCCTCCCCCTCCTCCAGCATCTCAAACTCTTCGCCGCGCTGAACGGCCGTGTGGAGGAGTTGGGGAGGCGGGGTGGGCTCCCGTACTATCTCTTCGACCTCTACGGCGGCCGCCGGCAAAGGTGCCCTCCTTGGCTGCTGCCGTGCTCGGATAGAGCATCCGAGGGCCACTCCCGCCGTTGACGCCGCTGCAGATGACGCTTGTTCAGCAACCACGGGTGGACCTTACGCCGCACTGCTCGGCACGTCCACCGCAGGCTCCGTACCTGCTTCGGCAAGGCCACTCGACGTCGCTGCAGCATCCCATGCCTCCTCTACACCAGGATCGCCCTCGTCATGCAATCCGCCACCAGGCGAGGTCGGTCCAGTTGTTGAGGGCTCCTCCATAGTAGGGGCAGTCGGTTCCGCAACCATCGGTTGCTCCACAGTGGGGGCAACCGGATCCGCCCTTGCTTGTACTTGCTCGGCGTGGGGGAGCTGCCGGCTCCTCCGTGTGTCTTCCGTCATCAGCAGCCGATGGCTGCAGGACCTCCGTCGACTCCGCACTACAACAAGCAAAAAATTCGTCAAGAAGCAAACCATTGTGCCGAAGAAATACGGCAAATAAATAAGGCTCTTACAACTAGGACGCTACATAGCTCGGAACCTGCGTCCCTGCCTAGAACCGGTCTGCCCAGCAGCCGAACCGCCCGGCGTCTCCATCGCCCCCACCGGAGTCACCCGCATGGTCTCGGGGATTGCGGTGGTCGCCTGCGCTACCGCCGCTAGAGTCGTCCGCGTGGTCTCAGGGACCGCGGTAGCCATCCAGGCTGTCGTTGATGGCGCCACCCGAGCTGCTGTTGCTGGTGTCGTCCGCGTGCTGTCGGGCATTGTCGCTGCAGCCTCCCACGTCCGCCGCCTCTCGTGCGTCTCCACCCCAGCCGGTGCAGACGGCGGGGCGTCACGACCCTCGGTGAAGGAGAGGCCGCTTGTCCATTGTCGTCCGACGAGCTCGACAGCACCACCCGTCGTCTTCGAAGCTGGGCAGATGCTCCAATGCTTATCGGCCTCTCCTCATGGCGAGACGTTCTGGCTATTTTTCTTCTTTTCAGGGATGGCTCCTCACCAGCTGGCCGCTTCCCCCAGAGCTTCTCGCGGACATACGACGTCAGCTCGTCTTCATCTCTGTCGTCAAGATCGGCTGAGCTATCCCCACCAACCTCCGGGCTAGTTTGACGCTGAGGACTGCTCGGACGGGCATCAACACCCCTTGGCCAGTCAGCTGACGGCACCACTAAGAAGTATACCGCCCGATCCTGCCCATGAATCTTCAGGAAAACGAATGAGTATATTGCAACAGATAAGGGATCAAGCAAAACTAAAGATAAGACTCTTACCCATGGTGGGAGGGTCCCTACACTGAAGGCCCTCTACTGATCGTTGATCCTACGACGCCCCGCGAGGTTAAACAACAATCCAATTCACCGCATGACTTCATCTAGGTCAATCAGCTCGGGCACCTCACGGGTCCCATCAGTATCTCCTCAAAATCCATATCCGGGATGTGCTCTCTTCTTGCTAGGCTAGCATCGCCGAAAACTAAATTTCTTCGGTCAATCAGTGCCAACAACTCTGTCACTTGCTCCATCCCATTGACACCAGGTCTCTCCGACCACTTGGCGTTGCTCACGGGAATGTGATCAATGTCGCATGCCACATAGTGTTCCCCCTATGGCATGTAGAACCATCGCTGCGCCCAATACTTCACATTTGTGTTCAATGGGGTGGCGATGTATTGGCCAACCATCCCCTACCGAAGCTACAAGTACACGCTGCCTATGATCCTAGATCCAGATCCCCCTTGGGCTTTCAAACAAAAAAGTGGCGGAAGAGATCAAAATGCGAAAGAATGCCAAGATAAGCTTCATAGAAATGGATAAAGACACAGACATGGAGGATGGAATTTGGCCCCAAATTGCAAAGACTAATCTCATAATAGTCAATCAATCCATGGAGGAATGGATGGATTGGAACACCAAATCCACGATAGAAATAATCTTCAAAAACTACTAATTCATCGCCACGAGGAGTCAGAAAGCTCTCACCGTGGGCCAGACACCATCCTGTCGTCACCCTATCGGGCAGCACGTCGTCCTCCACCAACCGATTAAGCACCGCCTCGTTGCTGACGAACTCCACCCATTCCTCGGCGCGATTGAGCTCGCGTGATGCTCTACTCGAACCGTCGTGGTTTCTTTTGGGCGCCATCTAACAGATTCGTGGCCTGGAGGAGACTGCGCGCTTGCAGTTGTCGGGCAAAGCGGTGTGGGCACGAGGAAGAAGATGAACTGGCGGAGAGAAAGTGGGGAATGTGCGCCAGGGTTGCGGCGCTCTTATAACGGTTCAACCCCTGACCCTCCGCTTCTCAAGGTTTGGGAAACCGCGCCCACTGTGCCACATTCTCTCCCGACATCTCCACACACCGCTGGTCCACTGAGTGGGCCTGGTGGGCCGCCGCGTCAAACTGTGTCAAATGCGGATTGATATTCAACGCTGAGCGTTGGTACGACACGATATTTTGTTTCTATGGCCCTACTACAAGTTTTCTTTGTAATCTTCTAGCAGTCTCGGGGACTATGTGTGTACATGTCATCTAGCGATGATTGTACTATTTTTCTCAGCTAAGTTGGGAACTGATTCAGCACCTGAAGACTACTACTTTGGACCCTAGCACCACGAGACTACTTCACCTAGTGCCAGGCTCGGGGACTAAGTGGGCACACTTCACCATGCGGTGAATGTGCTTATTTCTTTGACTTAGATCTCTTCAAAGCGGCTAAGTTCTTTAATGCTAACTAAGTCAAGGACGCCACACGACCAACTTCGACGCCCAGAACCTAAGTGGGCACACTTCACCAAAGATGGAGACTTTGAATTTTTTTACTTGAGCTCCTTACATCATTCTGACAAACCTTAGCTTTGAGTGTGCTCGGCTCTAGCAACTAGACGAACAGCTCGGACGCATGCTCAAACAGATTGGACTACATGTTAAGTAGCTCAGATGCAAGCTCAACAGCTCGGACAAGCTCAAGACGGTGTTGCTCAACGGATACAAGGCGCTCGGGGACTAGCTGTGGGGGTATAACCCCCAATACCAGCAGGGTTGTACATAGGTCGAGCCGCTAGGGGAGGTCCAGCCCATAAAACTATGCATGGGTCACGCCACTAGTGGAGGCCCAACCTACAAGACAACGTCGTGCGAAGCATGACTGAAAGGTCCTTTTGTGGTTTTGGTAATTGAGTGAAAACCTAGGTGGACTAATTGTGTTTATATGAGATACACAGGTGATTAGTCCACAGGTACATATGTGTGAGCAACATATGCCGTGAAGGTGAAAATGGTTTGGAGATGTTGCAAAGTTCACACATGTGATGATGAAGGAGCTTATTGCACATGAGACATGACATTGAGTCATGTGATCAAGGCGGAGAAGATCAAGACAAGACTTGGCTTGATGGATCGATTGCAAGCGTGAAGGGTAAGTCAGAGGCTTTGGAGCAATGGACCGCGTGGCGGTGAAGCTTGAGCAAGACTTGGCGCCAATGGACGAAGGAAACGGTGAAAAGCAAGTGAAGTCAAGATCGATGAACCAATATGATCACGTGATGATATGAAGTGGATCATATCATTGTTGATCGTGTTGTTGCATGTGTTGCATCGACATTAGAGGAGATGGAATGGAATGCGCAAGGCAAAGGTATAACCTAGGGCATTTCATTTCATCGGTCATAGGTGTGTATTTGTGATCGGGTTTAGGATAGATGGTCGTACTATCAAGAGGGGCAAACTTGTTTGCATATTGGTCATCTAGTGCCACTCGAGTGATCTAATTTTGCATCGTTGCTAGGATTGAGTGGCGTGGCAAGTTGAGTGGCTAATCCTTTGAAAAATGATTGTGAAAATGCTAACACACATACACATAGTGGTGTACACTTGGTGGTGTTGGCACATTTATAAAGGAGATGAAGTTGGAGTTGATGTGGATCAACTCGGCGAAGAACAGAGGTGAGAAGGGTTTGAAACTCCATCGGTGGAGTGTCCGCCCGTAGAGTACGGATAGTCCGACGGTGCCACCGGCGCCCTATACAGAAAAGATAGGGTTTCACAGAGTGGATCGGACGCTGGTCACATGGTGACCGGACACTGTGGTCCTACGTCCGGTCCGTGGCGGCAGAGAGCGTGCAGAGCGTGCAGGGTGCGTCCGGTCAGGCTGACGTACGGTGACATAGGCGACACAGAAAAGTTGGAGAAGGACCGGATGCTGATGCTGCGTCCGATCATGACCGACCAGACGCGTTCGGTCACGACTGGTACCTTACTGGAAACGACCGAACACTGGGGTTGCTGCGTCCAGTCAGTTTGTGCAGCTGTGTCCAGTCATCACTTGACCGTTGAGATCAAGTGACTGAAGTTAAATGGAGGCAACACGTGGCAAGAATCCGTTGATCGGACGCTGAGGTCCTACGTCCGGTTAATATGACCGGAGCGTCTGGTCGTCCTAAGTTTTGCCCAGTGAAGGGGTAACGGCTAGTTTAGCCTATGGGGCTATAAATAGAAGGTGGCCTCAGCCATGGCTGGTGCTGAGCACCTCGAGGGACTTTGTGTCCATGCTTGAGAGTGCTTGGGAGCCCTCCATCTCACATATGCTTGATAATGATCATCCGATTGTGTGAAAGAGCGATTCTATTGCGATTGCATCGTGAGGTTGCATCAAGTGGTACTAGGTGATCGAGTTGCAAGCTGGTGGTGCTTGTTACTCTTGGAGGTTGCCAGCTCCTAGATGGCTTGGTGGTAGTCTCCGTCGAAGCCCGCAAGAAGCTTGTGCGGTGCTCCGAAGAAGAGCTTTATGAGGGGCATTGTGCTCGCCCCGCGGGAGCCACGAAGAGCAACTCTAGTTGAGCGTGTCATTGAGCTACCCTCACTTTTAGGGTAGGTTCTTGCGGTGCCCGACGTGCGGGCTTGGCGGGTGATGTCAATTAGTCGTTGAACCACCAAGTGAGCGGTCAACACAACGGGGACTAGCGTGTTGGCAAACACGTGAACCTCGGGAGAAAAATCACCGTGTCAACCTTGTTCTTCTCGTTGGTTTGCATCCTTGTTACATAAGCTTGTAATTACTTTTGCATACATTGTGCTTGTGTAGTTGCTTTTGTAATTAGTTAGCTTGTGTAGCTTACTAGTTACCTTCTTGCTTGTGTAGCATAGAAGTAGCTCCCTTACGTGGCTAATTTAGTTTGTGTGACCTTGTTAGTCACATTGCTTAGTTTGTGTAGCTAAGTAATTACGCTCTCTAATTTAGCATTGGTTGCCTTGTTATTGAGCATTGCTAGTGAGCTTAGGTGGCTTTGTGCTTTTGCTTACTAGCTTGTGTAGGAGCTCCCTTGTTGCTTGAAGTACTAGTGGCATAGGTTTGTGTGACCTTGCTTCTAAAATTGGTTAGGTGAGCTCTAGCTAGCCCGGCACCTTTGTTGCTTAATTAGTATCTTTGGAAGGTGTTAGAGAACATAAATAAAAGGGGTGTAGTCTTGGCTAGACCAATAGTTTTAATTCCGCACTTGTTTTGGTTAGCCGACGCGGTTAATTTTAGAATGGACTATTCACCCCCCCTCTAGTCTGCCATCTCGACCTTTCAACGACACAGGTCGCGTGCCTCGCAAGACTGTGTGAAGATATTCGGTGATCTAGGAAACCTGCCCGGATATGCTAGATCCCGTAATATCTATAACTTCCTATCTTGTAAAACCGATCAGGATAGAAACAACCGGTCTGTAACCCTACCCCCCGGGCTATATAAGGCGGGTAGAGACCCCCCTCATTTTCATTTGATCATACGCAATACAACCCACCAAAAGACACAGGACATAGGGTATTACGCCAAGTCGGTGGCCTGAACCTGTCTAATCATTGTCTCTTGCGTTCTGTGTTACCATCTGATTTTCTCACATGTACCTCCACCGATTCATCTACTACCATAGGCATACCCCTCGGTTGTAGCGGGTTTGTAGGATCCATGTGTTAGTTAGGTTTATTCGTATTGTTATGTTTAATTAGGTTTATTCGAATGGTTATGCTCAAACAGCTCGGATGGCATGTTCAGTAGCTCAAATGCATGCTCAACAGCTCGGACAAGCTCAAGATAGTGTTGCTCAACAGATGCAAGGCGCTCGAGGGCTAGCTGTGGGGGTATAACCCCCGATACCAGCAGAGTTGTACATGGGCCAAGCCACTAGGGGAGGTCTAGCCCACAAGACTGCGCATGGGTCATGCCACTAGTGGAGGCCCAGCCTACAAGACGACTCCGTGCGAAGCATGACAAAGGTCGACGTGCCTCGCAAGACTACGTGAAGATATTCGGTGATCTAGGAAATCTACCCAGATATGCTAGATCCCCTAATATCTGTAACTTCATATCTTGTAAAATCAATCAGGATAGAAACAACCGGTCTGTAACCCTACCCCCAGGCTATATAAGGCGAGTAGGGACCCCTCTCATTTTCATCTGATCATACACAATACAACCCACCAAAAGACACAAGACGTAGGGTATTATGCCAAGTCGACGGCATGAACCTGTCTAATCGTTGTCTCTTGTATTCTGTGTCACCATCCGGTTCCCTCACATGCACCTCCACCGATTCATCTACTACCGTGGGCATACTCCTCGGTAGACTACCGAACGTATTTCGTCAACACATACAAATAAATCAAATTAAACATGACCATTCGAATAAACCTAATTAAACATAACAGTACGAATAAACCTAACTAACACATGGATCCTACAAACCCGCTGCAACCCTAGCCTATCTCCACTGCCAGTAGCGTATGTCATGAATTGTGTAACCACGGTCATTGTCTATGTAATGCAAGGCCTGCACTACAATACTCTCCATTACCTCACAACGCCGAGGACATGGCATCCCATAGATGTAGCCTACTGACGGACTATCGATGGTCTGGTTCTGCCTAAATCTCACGCAATACTAGATGCCAGTTGTCATCCTCTGGACCCATTGCTTCCATGAAGTCCTAGGCGTACCCTAGTCGCTTAAGAGCTTGCGTGAGAATGGGATGCAAGCCACATGTAGCATACGTGAAATCATAGAGCAAAACCTACAAGCGGACAAACAAAAAATATCAGGAAGCGCTCATATAATAATAAGAATAATTAAACATTACTCTCATATCGTACACGACGTACCACATCCATATGGTTGAATGTCGCATGCCTCTCGCTTACTTGTGGCACGTCCAGACCATGCTCACGTAAAGCTTCTATCTTTAAGGATGAGAAATCAGGCATACGGTAGCCAATTCGCTCAATTGCCAGTAAAGAAAGCAGCGCGACATCGATTTGGGCGCCTATCTTGGTCGGCGACTGTCATCCAGTCTGCATGATGTCCTGGCGCACATCATTATTGTGCCTAATGGGGATGTCGAAGGCAAGACTGCAAGACTGCACGTCCATAACTCACCTCTTTCATCATTCACGACCTCACTTGTTGTGGTCTCGAAGATGTCCCACACCGAGCAGCCATAGTGTTGCTTTCAGCCACTTGACCGGTTTTATAGTCTATGACATATGCAACAATTATGTTATGAATGAATATATATATATATAAAATTATATTAGCACGTAAAACTTAAAATATTGCATACTATTGATGGGTCTAGGTGACGCGGAACGGCCCTATCTGGCGATGGCGCGAATGGAAGATCGCCAGGGTGAAAACCTGGTTTCTGTGGCTAAGGAAGTCCACCGCTATTCATCGTAACTAAAAAACTAAAAACATCACAATAAATATAGAACCCCCATATAAATATACCATGCAACAATATATATTAGAGAAACATATAAAAAATAAATCATCAATATATATATATGGGGCGCACTTTTGGGAGCTCGGGGCTCCAAATAGCTAATGGAGAGCCCCAGCCAGCCCCCCTAGCTAGCTCAACCATTCAGGTCCGTGGGGCTGACGCGCGTGCATGCAGGGGACCACTGCAGACCCAGCAGATCGGATGCATAAAAGCTTAGTTCAATCTGCGTAGAAACATTTTTGTCGTGACGTTGCATAGAAATTAGTAGTTGGATAAATAAAAATTAATTCGTTACCACATAGAAACCTCCTCGCGAGCTAGACGTTCCACCTGACACATCCTGACAGAGCTGACGCATACATGCATGCACGTATCCAATATAATCTCTTTTGTTTTTTCATTATAATTCCTCAACGAAGCATCTGATTCAAAAACTGTTTTCACCACTGAACTCCTGACATTTTTGTGCATGATTCAAGATCCACTGTGAAATATTTTTTTTGAAAAAAAATCATAAATTTAAAATTTGAGTCATGACACGTGATGGCCGATTGGATGCATAGAATCAATAGTTAAGATGTGTAGAAAAGTTTTTGGCGCTGACGTTGCATAGAAATTAGTGGTTTGATAAATAAAAAATAATTTCGTTACCGCATAAAAACCTCTCCGCGATATGAACATTCCACCTGGCACAACCGTGATTGCCTCCACCAACATCATGCTTTCGTACGCATAGAAATTTGTGAGCGAGAGCATAGAAACATGTAGACGTTCTCGTCTTTTTCCAATATTTGAAATCTGAATCATGGCATGTGATGGCCGATTGGATGCATAGAATCACCGGTCAAGATGCGTAGAAAAGTTTTTGGCACCGACATTGCATAGAAATTAGTGGTCGAATGAATAAAAATTAATTTTGTTACCATGTAAAACCTCTCCATGAGATGGACATTCCACCTGACATAACTGTGATTGCCTCCACCAGTATCATGCTTTCCAATATGGGGGTGTATAATTAACATGGGAATAATGCATAGAACATGGAGACCACAAGCTTAAAAACATGGAGACGATCTCGTCTTCTCTGAAATTTGAAATTTGAAAAATTGCATGTGATGGACAATCGGATTCATAGAATCAGTAGTCAAGATACGCAGAAACATTTTTGGCACCGACATTGCTTATAAATTAGTAGTTTGATAAATAAAAATTAATTTTGTTACCACATAAAAATCTCTCCACGAGATAGACATTCCACTAGAGGATGATCATTTAATAGAGGAACCATGCTTAGAAACCCACGAAACCCTTCTCACTAGTGGTTGGATGAATAAAAGTTAATTTTGTTACCGCGTAAAAACCTCTTCACGAGACGAATATTCCACCTGACACAACCGTGATTGCCTCCATCAACATCATGTTTTCCATTATAGGGGTGTATATTTAACATAGAAACAATGCATAGAACATGGAGACCGCAAAGCGTAAAACATGGAGACGATCTCATCTTCACTAAAATTTGAAATTTGAATCATGGCACATGATGGACAATTGGATGCATAGAATTAATAGTCAAGATGTGCAAAAAAGTTCTTGGCGCCGACGTTGTATAGAAATTAATGGTTGGATGAATAAAAATTATTTTTTTACCACGTAACAACCTCTCCACGAGATGTGTATTCCACTTGACACAACCGTGATTGCCTCCCACCAACATCATGCTTCCCACTACGGGGGTGTAAAATTAACATGGGAACAATGGATAGAAGATAGAGACCGCAAGCGTAAAACATGGACACGATCTCGTCTTCTCCAAAATTTAAAATTTAAAAAATAGCAAGTGATGGACGATCAGATTTGTAGAATTAATTGTCAAGATGCGCAGAAACATTTTTGGCGCCGAGATTGCATAGAAACTAGTAGTTAGATGAATAAAAATTAATTTTCTTGCCGTATAGAAATTAGTGTACCAACAATGTATAGAATTGTGTACCAACCATGTATAGAATTGTATAGAAGCCCACAGATAATTGTTCCAACAATGTATGTCGAAGTGTTCTAACAATGCATAGAAGAGTGCTCCAACCATGTATATAAATGTGTAGAAGTGTACAGATAATTGCTCCAACAATGTATACAAATTTATTGTAATAATGTATAGAATAGAATACACATATAGTGATTGACGAGATGATTCAAAATCCTAAGCATATAGTCTGTATCTAAACAACCTCGAACAATAGACATGATTCAAAATCCAGATCCAAGTCGCCTGTTCAAAAAAATCATAGAAACCACCCTATGCATAAGCATCCCACCATCGTGTGGTTGACGACGAGCGCATTGGTGAGGATGCTGAGCGCCTCTATGTCGCCGGAGCAGGGCCAAGCCGAGCGCGTCCAACTCCATGAGCCAGTCGCCGTCTCCGGACCAGGCTGCCTCGCTGCTCATATGTGTGAAAGGCATATAAACATATTTTAGCGTGCGCAAAAATCTATTCATGAAACTAATGTCAGCTACATTAATGCAAAAATCACAACAACATAGCATATAAATCTAACTTGTCAAGCATACAGACTTATTGGTGAAATTAATATCGACTACATTGACTAAAAAAAATCACGGGCCATTCAGGTACCGCAAGTATATAAATCAAAATTCAAAGCATGGGACAGGACAGCTAGTTTTAGCCAATGTCGGCAGTATAATATTTAATTTCTACAGCCATAGCATACAATAATTATTTGATTTATGCAACCACAAGAAGTAAAAATACGTCATTATTTTACAGCCAGATAAATAAAAATCCAATCAATAAATCAATACGTTCTACACTCAGTATCAGTTGCATGTCCCGGTGCACCATTATGCCATAGGGAGTCCAAAGCACCACAACCCGCCACAATCCACACGATATGATGCTGGTGAGTTATAAGTTTCATGCTTCCCTATTTTCGTACTAGTAATCTGCAGTCATTCAAACAACACTTAGTTGAAAATAGCTAAGAACATTTATAAATAAAAAATAGTGGTGGATGCACTTATATCCCTATATCCATTATAGTGTCACCATTTTACTAATCAATAGTGTCAAAACTGCATGTTAAGGAAAATCGCCACCTACCGGCAGATGGGATGGACGCCATATTTTCGTAACTCCAGTCACAACAACAACAACAACAACAAAGCCTTTAAGTCCCAAACAAGTTGGGGTAGGCTAGAGTTGAAACCCATCAGAAGCAATCAAGGTTCAGGCACGTGAATAGCTGTCTTCCAAGTACTCCTATCTAAGGCTAAGTCTTTGAGTATATTCCATCATTTCAAGTCTCCTTTTATTGCCTCTACCCAAGTCAACTTCAGTCTTCCTCTGCCTCTCTTCACGTTACTATCCTGACTTAGGATTCCACTACGCACCGGTGCATCTGGAGGTCTCCGTTGCACATGTCCAAACCATCTCAACCGGTGTTGGACAAGCTTTTCTTCAATTGGCGCTACCCCTAATCTCTCACGTATATCATCGTTCCGAACTCGATCCCTTCTTGTATGACCGCAAATCCAACGCAACATACGCATTTCCGCGACACATAGCTGTTGAACATGTCATCTTTTCGTAGGCCAACATTCTGCACCATACAACATAGCAGGTCTAATCGCCGTCCTATAAAACTTGCCTTTTAGCTTCTGTGGTACCCTTTTGTCACATAGGACACCAGACGCTTGCCGCCACTTCATCCACCCTGCTTTGATTCTATGGCTAACATCTTCATCAATATCCCCGTCCCTCTGTAGCATTGATCCTAAATATCGAAAGGTATCCTTCCTAGGCGATACTTGACCTTCCAAACTAACATCTTCCTCCTCCTGAGTAGTAGTACCGAAGTCACATCTCATATACTCAGTTTTAGTTCTACTGAGTCTAAAACCTTTGGACTCCAAAGTCTCCCGCCATAACTCCAGTTTCTGATTCACTCATGTCCGGCTTTCATCAACTAGCACTACATCGTCCGCGAAAAGCATACACCAAGGGATGTCCCCTTGTATGTCCCTTGTGACCTCATCCATCACTAAAGCAAACAAATAAGGGCTCAAAGCTGACCCTTGATGTAGTCCTATCCTAATCAAGAAGTCATCCGTGTCTCCATCACTTGTATGAACTCTAGTCAGAACATTGTTGTACATGTCCTTAATGAGCCCGACGTACTTCGTTGGGACTTTATGTTTGTCCAAAGCCCACCACATAACATTCCTTGGTATTTTATCATAAGCCTTCTCCAAGTCAATAAAAACCATGTGTAGGTCCTTCTTCTTCTCCCTATACCGCTCCATAACTTGTCTTACTAAGAAAATGGCTTCCATGGTTGACCTTCCGGGCATGAAACCAAATTGGTTCATAGAGACCCGCGTTATTGCTCTCAAGCGATGCTCGATAACTCTCTCCCATAGCTTCATAGTATGGCTCATCAACTTAATTCCCCGGTAATTCGTACAACTTTGAATATCCCCTTTATTCTTGTAGATCGGTACCAATATACTTCTCCTCCACTCATCAGGCATCTTGTTCGATCGAAAAATATGGTTGAACAACTTGGTTAGCCATACTATAGCTATGTCCCCGAGGCATCTCCACACCTCGATTGGGATACCATCCGATCCCATCGCCTTACCTCCTTTCATCCTTTTCAACGCCTCTCTAACCTCAGATTCTTGGATTCTCCGCACAAAGCGCCTATTGGTGTCATCAAAAGAGTCATCCAACTGAAAGGTTGTGTCCATATTCTCACCATTGAACAATTTGTCAAAATACTCTTGCCATCGATGTCGGATCTCATCCTCCTTCACCAAGAGATGCTCCCTTTCATCCTTAATGCACTTAACTTGGTTGAAGTCCCGTGTCTTTCTCTCCCGAACCCTAGCCATCCTATAAATGTCCTTCTCTCCTTCTTTCGTACTCAAATGTTGGTAAAGATCCTCGTACGCTCTACCCTTTGCCACACTTACAGCTCGCTTTGCAGTCTTCTTTGCCACCTTGTACTTCTCTATGTTGTCCACACTCCTATCATGGTACAAGCGTCTATAGCATTCTTTCTTCTCCTTAATAGCCCTTTGGACTTCCTCGTTCCACCACCAAGTATCTTTAGCCTCGCATCCCCTTCCTTTGGTAACTCCACACACCTCTGAGGCTACCTTCCGAATGTTGGTTGCCATCTTGTCCCACATGTTGTTTATGTCGTCTTCTTCCTTCCAAGAGCCCTCTTTGATAATCCTTTCCCTAAATACCTCTGACGTCTCCCCTTTCAGTTTCCACCACTTTGTTCTTTCATTCTTAGCTTGTTTATCCCTACGGGCACACACCTGAAAACGAAAATCTGCCACCAAAAGCTTATGTTGAGAAACAACACACTCCCCCGGTATCACCTTGCAATCCAAGCATGCTCGTTTGTCCTTTCTTCTTGCGAGGACAAAGTCAATCTGGCTACAGTGTTGTCCGCTACTGAAGGTCACTAGATGAGATTCTCTCTTTCTAAAGAAAGTGTTGGCTATCATCAGGTCAAAAGCTACCGTGAAGTCCAGAACTTCCTCCCCCTCCTGATTCCTACTACCATACCCAAAACCTCCATGAACTGCCTCGAAACCTGCGCTTGTAGTACCTACATGCCCATTAAGATCTCCTCCTATAAAAAGCTTCTCACTACTAGGTATAGCTCTAACCATGCCATCTAAGTCTTCCTAGAACTGTCTCTTAGCACTCTCGTCGAGGCCTACTTGAGGGGCATACGCACTAATTACGTTCAAGACCATATCACCAACGACAAGCTTGACTAAGATAATCCTATCTCCTTGCCTTCTCACTCCCACCACACCA